>NW_022104341.1:31620866-31633970 GCF_000313985.2 Echinops telfairi | reverse complement strand
TGTCGATCCTTTTTAGCAGCCTGTGGTACTTTCAATATTCTCTTCCAGCACCACAATGCAAAATGCATACTGACCTTTTTAAAGTGGGGAATCAAGATCTGAGAAGAGAAGAAGGTGACTGCTGAAAGGGTGTCCAGTAAGCAAGTGATTCCTGCGGCATGCTATACGAGTCATGGGAGCCAGCCTCACGTACCGTGGAGAGAAGAGAGAAAACGTGGACGGCAGATCTACAATCAGAGGAGAATGGCCTGGGAGAAGAGTACCCCTGGTTTACTGCCCCCACTATGTTCTCACTAACACTGCATGAAAAGCAAGTACCCAACCTCGCTGAAGCTCCATTTTTTTCCCGTCTATAAAATATGGATAACCATTCCTCCAGACTCATTGGTTTGATGTAAAGTTGAAATATTTAACTGTGAATGCTTGGACTAGTGTCTGGCACTCAGTGAGTGCTCAATGAATGATCAAAGTTTCTGTCCTTATTACTGGGTCTCTGCATATTCTGTCAATGATGAGTAAAACTTTGTTTATCTAATCTAAAACACAACCTAAATCCACTGCTGTTAAGTGGATCCGACTCCTGTCAACCCCACATGGACCACAGTAGAATGAAGCCCCACAGGATTTCCAAAGCTGTGAAGATTTAGAGGCAGATCGCCCAGTCTCTCTTCCCTGGCACCTCTGGGCACATTCAAACCACTAACCTTTCAGTTAGCTCTTAATTGTTCGCACCACTCAGAGACTCCTTTTCTAATGCTGCTGTCACCAATCAAGTGATTTTCGAGGTTTTTCTCCTAGAGTACTTACACTCCTTCATAGTTTACAAAGATATACTCAGATGTTAGCCTTGAACCTGCCTTGTTTGTTGGTACTATTTCAATGCAGGAAGTTATAAGCCGAAATAAATGGTGAAGTGACCAGGATTAGCTATAGTAGCAACTCTGGTTCACTATTTGTTGGGGTGGAGTTTTAAAATCAGTTGTGTAAATGCAGAAAAGGACTGCCTCTCGATTATACTCATCTGTGTTGGCTGAGTCCCCATTGCCATTGATAGTTGAGAACTGACTGTATTTATTTTCAAAAACTTTCTTAAAAGGGAAAGGTTTTTGTGGCATCTATAAGATTCAATTAGAAGACCTTTAGAAGCACACATCTAGGTGAACCAAATGAGAGATAAATTAACCTATAAACAGCATGCTATTTCTCGTGGAATCCTCTAATGGCCTGATTTAGGATTTCAGCAGATGTGAGGTCAGTGCCCGGTGCTTTCAGAGTTCAGCCCATTCATTACAATCAGGTTCATGGTGCCACGAAGAGGTTCTAATGAAACACACTCCAGTAAACCTCAGAGGGGAACAGCTCGTGAGTGCAGGAGGCATGAGTCTTAAGACGGCAGACAAACTGTGATTTTGTATTTCTGGACAGGTAGGGGGTCCAAACAGAGTGATTGCACATTTATTAAGTTGTATTCTTTCAGGGGAGAAACTCTTGCAGCGATGTCTTACCTGTAAGCTCCTTAAAGCTTTTAGCTGAAATGCTCTAGTTCACATACAAAGAGAATTGCACTGTTTGTCACTAGTCAATGTCCTCTAACATCAGGGCTTTAGTAGAAAAAAGACACATTAAAAAGGCACCTGATCCCCCTGGAAGCTCTCTCGGTTCCAGCTGGGAGTACTTTTTCCAAGCCTTTTCTTTTCAAGTCGAGGACGTGTAGGTGATGGGGATGGGTAATGTCTATACCTTGAATCCTACCAACCCTGAGATCCAAATAATACAAAATATGTGCCTGCAGGTTTTCAGGCTTTTATTTTGTTTTTGGTTTGGGGGATTTTGCTTTTTGTTTTACCAAAGGACACTAGGGTTGTGGAAAATATCTACTTTCCTGCCAATGTCCCTAGATGAAAAAGTCTTATAAATTGTCTGTAAACCAAATTAAGTACATCACAGCAAGAAAACATCCACTTTTATTTTGAGAAACGATGTACAAATGTGCTTTACACAATTGATGTGTGTATGGATTGGGATAACAGTTGTATGAGCCCCTAATAAAATGTAAAAAAAAAAAAAAAAAGGAAACATCCACTTTTAGTGTACATGTATCACATCACAGGGCATCTTGCTGGTTCAGAAATACCCAGTGTTCTGTGGTGCTAGTGGATAAAAGATCAGACTGCCTTGTGTGCGTTCTGAACAGACAGTCCTGTAGTACAGCGCGGTGGGCATGTCAATGAATCGTAGCTAACCCATCGGAGAGCCTGGAGGTGATGCTTCCCTTGAGGCCTCGTACTGAGAGTGCGCTGAGTGAGGAGATTGGCTTCTCCAGAGTTTGCATTAGTACTTCAGTAAATAAATCCCTTCCCATAGAAAGCAGCTCCCTTGGCCCATTTCATAGAAAAGCTGAGCGGACAGTGACTAGTTCTGTAATGTAGTGAAAAGGTATCTTTTCTTCTAATTTTGTCATTCTTAGTTTCTTTTCCCTCCTGTAATCCTAGTTTGATACCTGTTCTTTTCACCTCTTTCTAGGAGCCAAACAAAACCCTTAGTGTGCTAGAAATGTCTTCCCTATGCTTTGAACTTACACATATAGGTCAACTAATTAAAACAAATAATATCTAAATGAAAATTTTAAATGAGACATCAGTACTTCAGAACTTGTACTTTAGACTCAAAGCAAAGCTTATTTGATTTAAATACATGCTTATGTACGTATTTTCCATTTTCCTCCTCCGATGGTCCTAATCTATCAAGAATCTATCTTTCATATCACTTTAAAAGAACAAATTAGTACCTAGACACCCAAAGTTTCTTCCTGATAAAGATGGTTATAATCACAGGATAAGAGATAATCTCCATAGGAATGAGTATCTAGTCTCTATCATTCCATTAAGTCCCGTTGACCCCAGCCTAGGAGAAAAATACATCATACTTTATCTATAAATATCATAACTATATTATGTCATACACATATATATGATTACAGTCTGCTTGGGCTATGTATTCTGTTGATTTGTCCTATTTTAGTGGCTTGCATGTTTCTGTGATGCTGGAAGGTATATCACTGGGACTTTAACTATCAGCAGGGACAACCAAGGTGAAGAGGTTTTATTATAATTTCCAGACTAAGTACAGATAATGAGGAAGGACTAGGCTGCCCACTTCTGAAAGATTAGACTCTGACAACCTTAGGAGAAACATCGTCAGAATGAGTGCCAGAATATGACCACCTCGAAGTGGAAGGCGCGCAGAATATACTGAGGAAGAACCACCTTCACAAGGTAGACTCAACCATAGTGATGTGGATGGAGTAAAGAGAAGAAACAGCCATAAACGTGGAATAATTATAGGATCCTGGAGTACACAAAGTATGAACCTAGGAAAACTGGACGTTCCCCCAGATAAAATAGAACACATAAAGATAGATATCATACACATTAGGGAGCTGAAATAGACTGATATTGTCCATATTTTATCAGACAATCATAGATTTACGATGCTGAAAATGACAGATTCAAGAGGGATGGTGTAGCATTCACCTCCAAAAATAACATTTTAAGATCTATCTTGAAGTACAATACTGTATGTGATAGGATAATATAGTCAATGAAACACAATTAATAAAACTATTATTCAGTATTATGTACCAGTCACTAAGTTAGTGATGAGGAAACTGAAGAATTCTACCAACTTCTTAGGTGTAAAATTGACCAAACATGCAATCAAGATGCATTGAGAGTTATTGGCGACTGGGATGTGGGAATTGGAAATAGCTATGCTGGAGTGAAAGTAACTAAGCTGGAGATGATCGCGTGATAGACATTTTCAACAACAATGACTTCTTAATTGCAAATACCCTTTTTCCACAACATAACCATCAACTGTATAGGTGGACTTCACCAGATGGAATGAAGTTGACTACATTTGTGGGAAGAGATAACGAAGAAGCTCAATTCTACCAGCCAGAATTAGGCCCAGGGTCAAATATGGTTCATGTGTAAGTTCAGGTTGAATTGAAGAAAATTAGAATAAGTCCACGGAAGCCAACATACTACCGTGGGTCTATCTCCCCTCTTTTTCGAGAAGAGATTTGTCACACTGATCGACCTGACAAGCTGTAGGGGGGCATCAAGAACATCACACAGGAGAAAAGCAAAGGTCATTAAAAAGACAAGAGAGAAACAAAATACCAAAATGGATGTCAGGAGAGACTCTGAAACTTGCTCTTAAGAGAATAAGGCTTTGTTTTTGTGTTGTTTTATACTTGGGGGCAGGGGTGGTGGCAGGTAACAGTGGTGATGGCAGGGTGGAAGGGACACGATGTCAAGGAGTCTATGTAGAAAAAGAATGTTTGGAAAATGATTGTGGTAGCAATGGTATAATTCTGCTGGGCATGATTGAATTATGGAGTGATGTGGATACATGCATTAATTCCAAATTAATAATGAATTAATTTTAAAAGAGTGAAATAGCTAAAGCAAATGGAAGAAATGATGGAGTAAATGAGCTAAGGAGGAAATTTCAAATGGCAGTTCAAAAAGACAAAGTAAAGTAGGATGAAGAAATGTGCGGTGATCTGTGGTTAGATATGCACAAAGGAAGCGTATACTCAGCACATCTCAGGTTGTAAGAAATAAAGAAAAATGTCAAGCCTCTAGTTATAATATTTATTGATTCTATGGACAAACTATTGAATGATTCAGGAAGCAAAGGATGATGGAAGGAAAACATAGAGGTCACTGTACTAAAAAGAAATGATCCACATTCAACCACTTCTGCAGATAGCATATGATCAAGAGCCGATGGTAGTGAAGAAAGAAGTGCAAGTTGCACTAAGACATTAACCAGAAACCAGGTTCCAGGAATTTAAGAAAAACTAATTGAAATGTTTCAACAAAAGAAGCAAGCACTGAAAGCACTTGCTTGCCTAACTCCGGAAATATAAAGACAGCCACCTGGCAAATAGAGTAGAAAAGGTCCATATTTGTATCCCTTCCAAAGAAAAGTGACCCAATAGGATGTGTAAATTATCACACAATATCATTACTACTATATGCAAGTAAAATGTTGCTGAAGATAATTCAACAACAGTCACAGCAGCATATTGATAGGGAGCTGTTAAAAATTCAAGTTGGATTCAGAAGAGCTGGGACATGAGGGATACATTGTTAATGTCAGATACACCCTATCTGAGAGCAGGGAATCCCAGAATGATGTTTATTTGTTTTAGTGTTATGCAAAGGCATCCAACTATATCGATCATAATAAACTATGGATAACATTGAGAAGAATGGGAATTCCAAAGCACTTCATTGTGCTCATGTGCACGTGGACCATGAAGCAGTCATTCAAACAGAACAAGGGAGTACTACATGGTTTTATGCCAGGATCATATTCTTTAACCATTCTTATTAAATCTGTAGGCTAAACAAATAATCTGAGAAGCTGGCAGGTGTGAAGAAGGGTACAATGGAAGGGTTGGAGCAAGGCTTCTTAACAAGTTGCAAAATACAGACAACCAACCTTGCTTGTTGAAAGTGAGGACGACTTTAAACACTTGATGATCAAGGACTGCAGTGTACAGTGTGGATCACAACTCAAGGTAAAGAAAACCATACCACAATTCTCACAACGGGCTCAATACAGAACATTATGATTAATGGAGAAAAGATCAAAGTTGTCAAGGATTTCATTTTGCTTAGATCTACAGCCAATGCTCATGGAAGCAGCAGTCAAAATAATTAAATGAGCAAATCTGCACACAAGACCTCTTTAGAGTGTTGAAGGACAAGGAAATGTCACCTTGGATACTAATATGTGCTTGAACCAAGCCATGATAGATTGAGTAGCCTTTATGTATATGCACGTGAAAGTTGGGCAATGAAAAAGGGACACCATAGAAAAATTTATTCATTTGAGTTGTGGTGTTGGTGAAGAATATTGAAAACACCATGAACTTCCAGAACTAACAAATAAGTTCTTGGAAGAAGTTCAACCAGAGTGCTGCTTAGAAGCAATGATGGTGAGACTTCATCTCAGATCCTTTGGAAATTTTATTAGGAGTGACCAGTCCTTGCAAAAGGACACCCTTGGTAAAGTGGAGGGTCTGCATAAAAGAGTAAGATCCGTGATAAGATGGATTGACACTCTGGCTGCAACAAAGTGCTCAAGCATAACAATCTTTGTGAGTATAATACAGACAAGGTGGTAGTTTTCTCTCTTGTGTATTGGGCCATTATGAATCAGAATCGGTATGACAAGATCTAACAAAAACAGCAGAATATCATTTTCATATTCATTAGGTTTCCTTGCCCAATTTGTTCAAAAGTAGATTGTTAGGTCTTTCTTCCTACTCTCTCTTAGTTTAGAAGTTCCATGGAAACCTTTCCAGCATGAATGACCCTTCTGGTACTTAAAATGCTGCTGGCATATCCTATAGCATCAGAGCAACCCGCAAGCTACCGCAGTCCAACAAAGGTCCGTGGGTTCAAACCGCCAATCATTTGTTTAGAAGCTGAATGTGAGCCACAGAGCCAGTAGGGCTCAGCCATTATGAACAGCAGCGGGACATTGTCCACCATCATGCCTGGAGATGGTCATCTCTGGTTGGAAGGTGCTCAAAATACCACTGGGGAAGAGCTGCCTCCTCAGAGAAGAGTCAACCTTAATGATGTGGATGGAGTAAAGTTTTGAGGATCTTTATTGCTCATACAGCCAGACTCAAATTTAGAGAAACAAACAAACTGCAAACATTCACTAAAAATCAGAACATAGAATACAAGAATTATGATCCAGGAGTATTAGAAGTTGTTAAAAATGAAATGGAATTCATAGAGATTGATATCTTAGGCATTAGGTTGGTCTACTATGCTGTGAATGATGAAGAGGAATGACATCATATTCCTCTTCAAAAAGAAGAGTCCATGAGACTTTTGGCAGGATGGTGGACTAGGCAAACATGCCACACAGATTTTCTTAGAAAGAAGACATTTAAATATTTATACATACATATATCTACATATATATGAAAGAGAAGCAAATTTTAAAGCAAGTCAAAGTAATGTGTTTTAATGTTATTCTCAGAAAAATGAGTGGTCATTGAAAGATTTTAAAGAGGAAAATGGCATAAAAAGCATGATTTAATTTGTATTTTAAGAAAATCCCTCTGATTCTGGAAAAACGAAACTGCCAGAGACAAGCTGACAGACTAAGAAGACCAGGTGAAGCTTGGTTTGGGGAAGTAAGGATAGATGGGAATTGTCAATGAATATGAAGAAGGGTTTAAAAAGAACTCAACTCAATTGCATCAAGTCAATTCTGATGCATAGCCCCCAGCCCCAGTAGAACAAAGCAGAACTGACCCTTTGGGTTTTTTGAGATTTTATATTTTTGCAGAAGTAGATCGCCTCATCTTGCTCCTTCTGAGTAGCTGGTGGGTTTAATCATCTGGCCTTGTTGTTTGCAGCTCAGGACAAAACCTACTATACCAGAGCGCTAAAGAAGTGTTTGGGTGGGTAAAATTCATAGAACTCAAAGACTGGTGCCAATGGTTTTCATCTCTCTCCTCCAAAAATGTAATAGCTACCCCCTGACTTGACTGTGTAGTAAAGAGCTTAAAATTACCTCTTGTTCGTCTCTGTATCATCTTCCTAACAGGCAGCACAGTTCTCATGTATGTTATATGTTCAGTAAATGCTCCAGGTCCAATAACTGTTTAAACTTCTCGTTTGTTTTGACTCACTCGCAGGAAACTTGAGCTGATTGTCAGAGATTCGTAGTGATCTTTTACACATGTTCTGTGGACCTAAAATAAACACAAATGGATCCAAAGAAATCAAGCATAAAAGGCATCAGAAACCAAGAGGCTTCCAGTGCTGTTTCCCTCATTTTCCATGAAATTCTACAAGGAGAGATGTGAAAGAGTATCATAGACAAAGACAGGGCTACTCACAGCTTTAGCCCCATAATCTGGGGAAGATAGTCTAATGAGCTATAAAGCAAAAGTATATACAGACAGCAGTCAATTAAGCTATTTGAACATCAACTATGTTTTCAAAGAAGCTTCCAGAAGGAAGAACAAATTTCAAGAGGACTTGAAGGCAAGTAAAGCTCTCAGGAGTGGAAGAGAGAATCTTTTAAGTGTAGGAATGGAAACATATGTGATATCTAAAATTAACTCTCTTCGATTTTATTTTCTAATCTCTTCACTAGCCCATTAATTTCCTGAGGGAGCAGACTATGGTTAATTAATATTGTTGTTATTGTAATATCCACACTGCTATAGCACCTGACAAAAATATTTGATTTGAAAATGAATGTAAGGTAGTGGTGAGGTGTAAAATTGATGAAGTCTTGCTGGCATTGAATGCCAAGTGAAGTATCTCTGTATTTCAGTAGACAATGGTTTCTGATGGGCTCTGGGAGTAAGGAAGGGTGGAAAGTATAAATAGCATGTTAGATGAATATTCAGTCTAGGTAAAGAAGGAGTAGGAAGAGAGGAGGTGGGGACCATCTGTGGAACAGAATAAACCTGGAATAGGATGGCGGCAATGTGATCAAAAAAGAAATGGTAAGTGTGAATGATCTAAGCAAAAACTATCTGAACTGGAAGACGGATATGATGTGGGAAGAGGGAAAAGATAAGGAGTCTAAAATAAATACACAGTTACGAGTTGCTCTAACTGGAAGGCCATGGGACCCCAGGCCAAACAAAGAAGTCCGTGCTGAGCTTCTGTGAAATTCCGTTCAGCCGAGCCTTGGGTGAGGAGGCCCATCGACAAGTAGAAAAGCAAAGGGAATGCTCAGACACGAGGGTAAATGTCAGAATTAAAAGGCGAGAAAAGCATAACTCAGTTCCCCAATTCCCAAACGGGAAATAAAAAACGAAGTGATCAGGGTTAAGAAGGGGTTGAGGTTTAAATGATATCAATAGGTAATAGTTACCAAGAACTGTACTATGTTCCAGACACTGCATGATTTTGCTTTTGCACATGTTAGTTCTGTCTTTAAAACCCAGTGGTATGATTTCTATGTTACAGATGGAAACAACAAAAACCCTCAAAAGATGAAATTGTCTGCCCCAAATGACACAGTCAGAATCCCAGAGGCTGCCTGTCTTTAAAACCACCTCTCCTAGTGTTGCGTCACTGTTTCAGTCAAGGGATGTGCAACATTTCACTTTTCTTCAGTCACGGGAGTGACCGTGGCTCTCTAGGCTCCTGTCGGCCTTCCTCTACCTGAACCTGCCTCCCGGGCTCCCACAGCAAAGCGACTCAGCCTCCTTCGAGACCCTGCTGGAACTCTAACGGAGATAAGAAGCTTTCAAGCAAAATGGATGTTTAAGGTCCTGTGAATTTTGAAAAATATGAAGGTTACCGATAAAGGAATATGGACTGTATTAATCGACACTCTCAAATACTTATTCTATAATTTATGTCGTTCTTACATTGCTTATCGATTTCCTAATTTTTACATCTCACAATCGAAACATTTTCCAGTGTTCCACTATCTTTCCATGCAAAGCTCTATATGATTTCATCTTTTTTAACTGTTTAAAATGTATATATATGTAAATGATTATTCATTGGATGCTTTTGCATCTGAGATATAAATGCTGAATCAATGTGGGAAACATCAAGTGTCTGTTTTAACCAGACTTGATTATACCTAAATATAAAATATAAATTAGCATTTTATTTTTGGTTGTATTTATTGTTGTATTATATTGTGCATTAATTAAAATATATGTGTGTTTTAAAAACACCTCATTTACAACTCACCTGTCTACACTATCATAGGTCAAAACTTATAAAGACTGAAAGATTTATATTATATTTTTAACAGAATTTAATATAACCATATTGATTATTTTTTAGATTTATTATCGATTTTCAGCTTAGTATTAAAGGTTTAAAAAACAGAAAATACCAGTTTCCAGGATGTCTGTGTTTTGTAACGTTGCCAAACATCATTTTTCTAGTCTATTGATGTGATTGACAGGTAGATATGATTCAGGGGGGAAACTATTATTAATAGGAAGAAAAGTTATGACTATTGAATCATGGCACTTTTCAGTTTTAAGTAATTGGCTGGCTCTGTGTTCTCAAAGAGAACATCATTGAAACAGAGAACAGGTTAAGGAGCCTGCACCTTTTAAAAAAAATCAAAACACTAATGGAATGAGACATTGAGATTTAAAATAAAATAAGTACTCTGAGGTGGAAAGTGTCAGAATAGTTACCCTATCTGTTCCAAGATTCACCCCCGCCCTTTGCCCATTGCCTGGTTACGGGAACGGGAACCTTCCACGGTTGTCATGCAAGAGAAAATTATGCCCATATGATTGACCATGAATTATCAAAGACATTTCACTGGGTGAAATATGACTTCCCCACAAAATTTAAGCCACAGAGCTCTCTAAAATATAATAATAGTCGTGGAAGCGATCTTACATTCTACTAGTTCTTCAGCTTCAAGTGCAAAACTAGTTAAATATGAATTGTTTTTCCTCTAGCCTCTGGTCTTCTGATGCATACTTCCTTAACCCGAAAAACAATTGGGTGGTCTTGGTCTAAGAGAACGTAGATGGTGCGAGGGGGAACCCTGGCAAATTCATCGCTACCATTGGGGTAGGTGGGTGAGAGGAAGTAACTGACATTGTTCTACTATTGATGCATTATCTGGAATCTGTTTGTTTGAGATGAACTGTTTGCACTGCAGACTTCAAATTCATTTCAATTCTCTCTTTCTCTCTCCTTTTAGCCACTCAAACCACTTCATTTGGAGGGTTTTTTGTTTTGTTTTTAAAGGAACATGCTATCTATATTTACACCGCCCATCTTCGGAATCTAAGAAACCGATCTCTTGAAATGTGTTCAGAATACATCAAACCATTTCATCCCAACGCCCCATCATTTATTGTTTGCGCAATCAAATTTTATTTTTGATCAGAGGTTTCCATGTATCAAATGATTCATTCCATTACAAACAGAATTAACTCTCCAAAGAAAATTCTTGTTATGCTTTTTCCAGTGCCCATATCTTTGATTGTTTCCAGGATAAATCTCAAAAGTATTATATGTTCTTCAGAACCTTCTGCAAGCTGATGCCCGTCTTCCTTTACAGCCCCAGCTTCTCCCACAGTCCATTAAGCTCTGCCAGCCTGTTTTGTTAGTTGCCAGCAAGTTGATTTTGACTCATGGCAACCTCATCTGCTACTTAGTTGACCCCGCACCATTAGGCTATCTTGGCTAAAATATTAATGGAAGCAGACCTTTTCTTCTGCAATATCCCTGGATGGGTTAAAGCAACAACCTTTCGGTTAGCATTACGAAGCAAGTGATGCCACCAAGGGGACTTCTTGCCATCTGTGCTTCTTGCTGGTGCATAAACATGCCCTCCCTTATGCTTCCTTTGCTTTGAATGCTCTATCTTCTTTTCTTAACCTTGTAAAATCCTATTCAGTTTTTAATGATCAAGTCAATGTGTCATTCTCTGTGAAGACTTCCCAGGGAGAAATAACACCGTTCTTCCTTTTCTTCCTTGAGCCCCATTCTGCCATGAACACTTTTCTCATTGTGCTGCCGACAATCGGATCTGTTCGTTTTTCCTAGTAGATATTGAGGTTTCTTTAAATTTTGCCTTATTTATCTTTGTATGTCCAGGGCTTAACATAGTGCTTGACACGTAGTAATTACTCAATAATGATTTATTTAGTTGGATTACAGAAGAGAAGAACGTTGTGCACTTGTTCTTTCTGTTGTTAGGTGCCAATGAGCTAGCTGCAAATCACAAAAACGCTCTGTATAACAGAATGAAACATTCCTTGGTCCTGTGCCACCCTCACCATTGTTATTAAGTGTAAGCCCGTTGTTGCAAACACTGTATCAACTCATCTTGTTGAGGGTCTCTTTTTGGCTGGCCCTCTGTCTTGGTATGACCATCATGCCAAGCAGCATGTCCCAGTAACATGCACAAAGGACATGAGACAATCCCAATGTCCTCAATTTTAAGGGCATTTCTAGTTGAATTTTCTCCAAGACAGCCTGGTCTGCTTTTAAATTCCAGTTAGATCACATTGCAGACAGGTGAATCCAATGAACCTTAATTTATCTATGCTTGCTTTTCAATTCTAAAAGGGTTATAATTTATATCAATGTACACATAATTTATATTTTAAAGTGTATATGAAATACATATCATATATTGTATAATATAGGATCTGTCATATGTGTTTTGTATATATAAAATACTTTGCATATTATATTGTATATTTACGTACATAAATAACAATATAGGAGCCCCTGTGGTCCTATATGCTATCAGTTGGGCTGCTAAGCACAAAGTCTGCAATTCAAAACCTCCAGCTGCTCCTTGGGATAAGATGAGGCTTTCTTGTTCTATAAAGACTCCTAGCCTTAGAAAAACACTCCTAAAGGCCAACAAATGATCCTTGAACTAACTACAAGCTTTCCTTTCTTGCTGTGTTTTGTTTTGTTTGTTTTTTTGTCATTGGTTTGTTGTTGTTTTGTTGTATATTATTTCTTGGTTTTGCTCTGTCTTGTTTTTGTGCATGTTAATATCTCCGCAGGTCTGTCTAAATAAGATGGGCTGAATGAACAATCTGGAGGAGAAAACAACGGGACCAACAGTTCTGGGGGGATATGGGAGAGGGAGAGGGGGGGAGAAGGAAGTGATGTTAACAAACCCAGGGACAAGGGAACAACAAGTGATCCAAATTGGTGGTGAGGAGGGTGTGGGAGGCCTGGTAGGGCGTGATCAAGGGTAATGTAACCAAGAGGAATTACTGAAACCCAAATGAAGACTGAGCATGATAGTGGGACAAGAGGAAAAGTTAAAGGAAATAGAGGAAAGGGCTGGGAGGCTAAGAGCATTTATAGAGTTCTAAATAAAGGCATGTACATATGCAAATATATTTATATATCAGGATGGGGAAATAGATCTATGTGCATATATTTACAGGTTTAGTATTAAGGTAGCAGAAGGACATTGGGCCTCCACTCACGTACTCCCTCAATGCAAGAATACTTTCTTCTATTAACTTGGCATTCTATGATGTTCACCTTCCCGACACAACCGCTGAAGACAAAG
>NW_022104341.1:31608679-31620135 GCF_000313985.2 Echinops telfairi | reverse complement strand
TGGCAATACTGGGAGGGCAGGTTGGAAAGGGGGAATCAATTACAAGGATCTATATATGATCTCCTCCCTGGGGGATGGACAACAGAAAAATGGGTGAAGGGAGACATCAGACAGGGCAAGATATGACAAAATAATAATTTATAAATTCTCAAGGGTTCATGAGGAAGAGGGGAGCGGGGAGGGAGGGGAAAAACTGAGGAGCTGATACCAGGGGCTTAGGTGGAGAGCAAATGTTTTGAGAAGAT
Organism: Echinops telfairi; assembly: GCF_000313985.2. Taxonomy (NCBI): domain Eukaryota; kingdom Metazoa; phylum Chordata; class Mammalia; order Afrosoricida; family Tenrecidae; genus Echinops; species Echinops telfairi. The sequence continues at coordinate 31,619,890 of NW_022104341.1, read as the reverse complement.
GAGGGCAATGAATGTATAAATGTGCTTTACACAATTGTTGTATGTATGGATTGTGATAAGAGTTGTATGAGCCCCCAATAAAATGATTTAAAAAAAAAAAAGACTCCCAGCCTCAACCACTCACATGGGGAGTTCTACTTTATCAATCAGGGTCATTATGAGTCAGAATCAATTCATGGCAGTAAGTTATTATATAATATATGAATGTGTAACTCCCATTTCAGACCTGGAAAAACTGAAGCATAGATAAATGTATATACAAAAGGGCTTTAAGAGGTTTATGGAAAGGTTAAATGTACTGAATTTTCCCATGAACTTCTTGAAGTCCCCCACTCCTCTGTATGTATATGCCTTATGAATTTGTTATGACATGCATGAGATCATACATCTAGGGACTGGTACATTCTCTGACACACAGAAAAGGGTCAAGGGCAACACTGTGATTTAAAACCCCCAAAGCTGGGGAAACAGGATCAGTGAAAAACTGGATGGCAAGATATGGATCTGGTTTGAGAGAAATGATGAGTTCCCTGTGACCTTAACAATAGGGTCTTAAGAGTAACATTCCTTGATCCTGTGCCATCCAGAATAGTTGTCTGGTCAATAAATACTTGGTAACAATAGACATAACAAAGAACAAGCTGAAGATAGTCTTTCATTCATCAAACAAGTATTTACTGAGTATTTTCCCCACACCAATCATTGTGTACTGTTTTTAGGAAAAGCTGGGGAGCAAAATGGTCACAAAATCTGTATTCCATGAAACAATCTTTGAGAAAATGACAATCACAATAACAAACAACTCCAAAGGATAGCTAGTATAAGGGAAAAGACCTCACATTTTAAAGTATGCTTTTAAGCAAGGATAAAATGGCAATAGAAAAAATGTGCATATAGACTAAGTGTTATGATCTGACTGAAATGTAAGTAATTCGGGGGAAAAAAGCCATTAATGAGAGAAGATGATTCCTTCAGAAAGGTAGGGAACAAACCAGTGTGCAGTAAATCATACTCCAGAGTTATTAAAAAGAAAGGGGAAAAAAAGAGAGACAAGTTTCCAGACATGTAGAATAACGCAGAGGTCAAGGATAATAAGAGTAAATACAAATATCATATCCAGTAGTTAGAAAGACACTGGATGATTTTCAGAACAGCAGTCTACATTCAACAGGTCAGGGAAATGTTGCTGCGTATGACATGGAAGCGTAAAGTTCAGATTAGTGAGTAGGTGGTCTCGCCATGAATCGAGGATAATTAATATAACGAAGACTAGAAGTACAGAGCAGATCAGGATGGGCTATAAAAGCAAAATATCTATTATTGTTGGGATTATCAATGAACCCTTTAAATGGTTCCTTTAATTCAAAAGCATCTATCATCCTAATGAACACTCACCATTTAAAATTTTATGACTTTTGATGGTTTAATTTTTTTCTTTATTTCTCTTTTTTCTTTTTTTTGAATGCCCCATGGGGTGGCACCATTCCTGGAAGCACAGCAATACCAGGATGATGCGTGGACTGGATGAAGCAAGCTCTTGGTCTAAATCCTACTTACAAAAATGCATTTAATATGTTGTTCTCGGATAGAGGGCGTATCAGATAGTAAACTGATAAGAACAGATACTACACTTGATCTTAGCCAAAAGGCCGAGAAGCGATTGATGGTTTAATTTTTAATTAAGTAAACAGCTAAAGATTCCTGAATACACTAATTTAGGAAATGTTATCATCTGCTCCTTTGGACTGTTTCAGGGTGCAAAGAAGACTCCAAATCTCAAACATAATTTAGGGAAAGCATCCATTATGTCTTATACATAAAACAGGAAAAGACCAAACAGATAAGAACACACCATCTGGATGAGGGAGACCATTATCTCAAGGGTGTAACGACATGGAAGGGTTCGCTGAAATTGAGTCTTAAACAGGACAGGGGTGTACCAAGGAAACTTCACAAAAGTATCATGAGAGTAGATCAATACAACACAGTTACAGATGTGACTACGGAAGTAGAAACAGGACCATGATTGGGATCCGCACATTATGCTAGACAGAAGAATTTACCAGATTGGTTCAAAGCCCTCTGACCGAGGCACTCTGGGTATGACTCATAACCATGCAGCCCTACCACCCCAGTTTCCATTTAGGCTACACCCAGTGAAAGCCTTAGGAATTAAGCCTCTTCTCCCTGGACTGACTAGAGAAGTGGTTGATAATCCCTTCTAATGCGCTCAGCCTGAGGGCAAAGCCATTAGTGCTACTAATTAATGGTCAGAAGGAATTCAGTGGAGTCTAAATTCATGTGCAAACTCATAAATGGATTTAGGACTCCCATTATACATTGTAGCCTTTTGCAACTGTAGTGCTCAGAAACTTAAACTTTAATACAGGACTTGGGTAATGTAGGAATGAGAAGAGACAGGTAGAGCTCCTACAGTTCCAAGGTGCCTCAGTCCCAGCTGCTTACAAAATAGTTCATATTAAATGGTGCAATGCAATATCAGAGAAGAGCTAGACCTCAAGTGTCAGCTCTAAGAGAATTTAGCTGATTGTTGTTAACATTAGGTGCCGTCAAGTGAGTTCTGACTCATCGTGACTGTTCGCAACACAACCAACTGCTGCTAAAATAGAACAAACCTGCAGTGAGAAATGGCTCAGGCAGCCTTTGCTATCTCCGACTGCTTTGCTTCACCCAGAATCAATGCCAGTCATGCTAGCCTGTGGCCAGAGACAAGTATCAAAACCCGTGGGGCCACATGAATCCATACATCTGACTCATGATCAGGTAATCTATGGAGAAATGGTAAGTAGAAGCAAAATATGGGTGATTGAAAAAAGAAAAAACAAAATGTGGGTGGAATTATAAAGTTAAAAAAAAGAATTTGAGAATGAAAATGAAGAAACAACCTCTTTTACTCACACATACAAAGAGGGGAAGGGCGACGTCTTGTTTGGGGGCTACCCTTAGACAGACACGTGTTCCCTGAAGGCAAAAAGCAACGTTTATGATTCAAGCCAAGGCGTCCTTGGTGGTCTCAGTGTGTGTCAGGTCCTGAGTCACACCTGCCCCCAGAACAGGTTCTCTGGAGGTTAGAGGGACAGTGACGGCCCTCTTTCCACATCAGTTCACTAGTTTACTGTAAACTGTGCACTTACTCAAAGTCTCAGCTAACACACAAAAGAACATTTAAAATTTCCTGGTAACGGTGATTGTTAGAACTTTATTCTATATTGAAGAAGATTAGACTTTAGTCCACACATGAGGAGAGTTTGAGAGTTTGATCTCTCTCTCTCCATATTGGGAGAATCCTAAGTAGTGCAAATGGTTAAGCAGTTGGGAGTTAAAAGGTTGAATTCACCCTGAGGTGGCTTAGAAGAAAAGCCTTGGCCTCTGCTTATAAAAAATTAAAACCTGGAAGGCTCACCGAATGCAGTTCTATCTGCACATCCGGGGTCTCCATGAGCTAGAATGGACTCACAGCGACTAAGAGTAGTTTTTATGTCCTGGACAAGGGCCCCGATTGTCTGTCACTGTTTCAGCCAAAGACAGAGACTAGGTTGATTCAAGGAACTCGTTTTATTCTTCAAGTTTAAGACAGTGGAAACTGGGGTGTGCTACCTCCAAACTGCTTCAAAAACCCAGTGAAAAACAAACAAGTTATATACCACAAACTGTGTGACAAAACAGGTTTACAATGATCACAGGAACAATTGACGCCCCAAACAATGTGATGGAAACGATTCCAGTTTTGCAATGATTCCAGGAAATATTTATCTCTACCCACATTTCTGTAGGAGATATCAGACCTTCCCTAAAGCATCGGGCACCATTGTTATGCTAAATGGGAGATATTTTGTGTCTGACTACTTATCTTAATGCTCTTACTTAAAGGCCTTTTGAGTCAGACCATCCCTATTGATTCTACTTAAATGGAGTTTTTACTGCAAGGGAGGGGGTTGTTGCATTTTGGATTTCCAACAACAAAATCTCTAGTTATTTTTCTAGTTCTTTGATTAAAAGCAGCCTAGCTCTTTGACTCCGTCACTGGACAGCGTCATTTCATGTGAGACTTGCTCTCAAGTCACAGATATCAAATTTCAGTTTGAGATACACGTTCCCATCCAAACCCTAACGCAACAATCTTCCCCAAATTGAAAAATAATTATAATATTAAATAATTATTTCCCACAGTACGTCATCTGTCCAATTTTATTTGATTGATATCGCCACTTCCGATCCATTAGGAAGCTAGAGCAGGGACCAGGGCATGTTCCAAATTCAGGCCCTTGAGCCAGGAAGGAAGTACACCTGGGTGGGCCCAAACCAGGCCACGTGAGCCTAATTCAGCCAATGGGGTCGACCAGTACTGTCAACCACGCCTCCCAGCCGAAGGCCCAAAAGAACGGCACAGGGAGACCACCGCTCTCTTTCCCTTCTGCCGCTTCTCCACTTTCTGCTGGCTGTGCAGTCATCTCTCTCTTAGGCCGTCGCGTGTAGACATACAGTCCCACAAGGTTGCCCGTGTTCAGTAACTGTAAAACCTGAAACTTCTGTCCTTCATAAAAGCCCACTTGGATCACAAACTAGGATTCGGCGTGAATTCTTTCTTTCTTTTTTTGGGAAAGTGACAGTGAGGTTTTTATTGGGTTTTCATTCACGGAGAATGAACGAGATCTTAAAACACCGGGCAGAGAGAGAGAACGAGTGGGGCTGGGGGCGGTGGTGAATTCTTTCTCATGTGACGTCAAGGATCGAGGTATTTTCCACCCTAGAAACCTAACAGTACCTATCTGTCTGAATGTATTTGATTGATGTGCAATAGTCTATCTATGCACATAAATTAAAATGCAGACAACACAAAAAAAACCATGGCCAGATAAAAAATCCCTGCCTCATTGTGTTTTCAAGAACAGACTCCAGAGCCAGATTTGGGACACGTTCATTCCTGTTTGATCCCCTGCTGGCACATTGAATTTCTCCACAAGACCTACTGAGTCAACGTAGTCAGACCATCTGAGCTCACACCCAAACTCTGTCCTCTGTCCCTTGGTCTCCTTCATGCCATCACTTCAATTTCCCTCTGAATGTTTTATCTATAAAATGTGAATACTGATTATACTGCCTCAAAGAATTACTGGGGCATTAAGTGAAATGCATAATGTTTTCCATTTGTTTAAAAGAGTTTGAGTTCAAACCCCAAACAAGGCTAGACTCCCAAGAGACTGACAAACTGGCCCAGAAGCAACCGGAGAGATCATTTTATTTGTATTGGGGGTATTTATGAAGCAGAAGAGAACAGCACTGCTTCCGTTAGTGGTCGCTGGAAAGAAAAGGATCTGCTATAAGGCTTGTGTGTGTGTGTGTGTGCATGCTTGCGGCGTGCGCACACACACGTGTACTCTGTTTGTACTCGTAACAATTTTGAGTAAGGAGGACTACTGAAACCCTTAGAGCCACACCGGAAACTCATTGTTAGGTTGATATTCTTCTGATAAGGGGAGCGTGCAGGAAGCATTGGCCATGCCTCTGGCTGGGCGGGGCGGTGTTGGGGATCCCTTGGAGGAGGAGGGTTTGATCTCTAGGAGGGCACGATCTACAGGAGGGCACCTCTAGGAGGAGGGGTCAATCCAGGTGGGCACACAGAGAAGACCTACTTAGCTGAAGAGTGGCCATTTCAGATCATTAACTCCAAACTCAAACTCGCTGCCATCTAGTCAATTCTGACTCTTAGCAACTTCAAAGTGTTACAAATGGTTTACTTATTTTGTTGAATTCCTACTCCGACATTAATAAGTAAGACTCTTGGAAAGCTTACAGTGTGGGGGCTGAATGTTGATCTGCTAAACAGGGTTTGACTATTCAGTGGAACCAGCCAGAAACTGATTCTCTAAATGATGCCCTCATTTGTAGGATCTAGTAAGGCGAGAACATTCTCCAGGGTTGAGCGATTATTCCACGACCTGTGCACCCATCATTGCAGGGTGGAATCAGTTTCTTGTCATTATTTGTGTGTTCGTTAGCCTCACTCCTCGATAATGTCTGAGTCTGGACTTCAAGGACCGGGTCTGCGCAGTCTCGCAGAGCCCCATGCCAGCAAGTGTCCGACGCCGGGATCAATGCTTTGCTGTTGACATCTAGTAATATTTGCCCATGAAATTTCCCCCTTTACTGTGCATTCAGCCTTGCAAATGACGTAGTTGGACCTGCCTAGGACGGTGTCTTTTTATCACTATAACCCCAGCACCAAAAGATGACTATTCATTGGACAGATGGCATTTGTGAGTAGGTGAATGAATTAGATGCATGAACAAATGAAAGACTCGTTCTGAAAACTTGGTCAAGAGGTGAGACCGTTAAACTCAAATTACATTGGTGTTTTCTTTCAGGGGACGAAGAAGGACCCGCCAGGATGCCAGAAAAGAAGCACGGACATTCAAGCATCGCCTTGCACAGTCACACTTTGCACAAAGCGGAGTGCATTCTTTCGTGGGCTTCACCCATGGCGTGCCCAACAGTGATAATGGGGGTTGGGAAAGAGAACTGACGGCAAGACCGAGCAAGGCCTGCAGGATGCATGTTGATAACTGGATTCAGTCACATTTACTTCTTAAAGGTTATTAGTTATTTTAAATAATTCTGTTAAATGCTCGAGAGGGAAAATGAAGACATATTAATAAACACACAATTATACAGGTTAGAGCAACAATGCCAGTGCTGGTCATTCAGGAACCTTGTGCTAATTTTAATTAGCTGCTTTCCCCTGCTTTCAAATGTAATTAAAGGAGCTTAGTTGTGCTCAGTGATGCAAGCCACCTTATTTAATCACTAACATTATTTCCCTGAACTATTAATGATTTTCAAAACGCTTGTTTATGCAGAATTAGAACAGTAATTACCTTACCAGTTAATTTTGTACCTTCACATTTCACACCTAGCTCAAACGTCATTCATTTACCACGGCTTCTCTGTCAAAACAAAGAAATGCTTGTTCTAAATGTGCTTCTGAGTGCCAAGTTGAAAGCCAAGTTTTGTAACACTAATAAAGTCGCTCCCAAGTGAAACAGGTGTAGTAATTTAGACCCTTCCTGTCTCGAGCTTGCACGTACATGCTATGTCTTTTCTTTATTAGCTTTAAAATGAGAGCTTGGTGTGCAAAATAAGCTATTTAATTCAGACTTGTGGAGCAGAATATAATCTTTAATTTAGACTAGTGCAGTAAAAAGAGGCCTTTAATTTTAACTGGCATGCGCGTGCGAATTTGAATTAATAATCCAGAAAATTGAAACTATTTTGCTGCTGTTGCTGGATATTGACTGTTCTTCACATGCCCTTAGTTTCACTCACTCGATTTCTCTCCCAAACTGTAGCTAGTGCTTGCCTTCCCATCTTTATTTTTCTCTCTTATGATGTAGCTTCTTTATGCAAAGCAATGCTTTCTGAAAAAGAAAGTTTCAGTTGACTGAACTCCCTTTACTGGGGGAGAAAAAAAATCCCTTAATAAAGGAATACTGAATCTGTATTAATTTAGTTTACAAAAAGAATATAATTGGTGTATTCATTATATCTACTTAAGATATAATTCAAGTGCACTCTGAATTCATGCCTGATTGAATCCTTAGATGGGAAGACGCTCTTCCCACATTCCTGTGACAAACCCCCTGAATCAGCACCCGTTCCTATGGAAGCTAGATCCACAGCTGGAGCAACTTAAAAAAATACATGGGTGACAACAATTACGACCATGATGCCTTATTGATTGTGGTTTCGTTAGAACTAAATGGTACCCATCCTTCAAGTTCCTGCGTAAAGATTGCTGACCCAGGGAGCCTCTGGGTATTCTGCTCCCCCAGAATGAGCTTTCCTTTCCTTGCATGACAGAAAAACTGATCATGGGTGCTTTGCAATTAGCTCTTATCACTATGTTCACTCTTCCATTGATGAAGCATATTTTAAGTAGATAACCCCCTTCTTTGTTAAAACCTACGTCCACAGATTCTTAACGCCTTGGGGCTGGGGCCAGGTATTTTCAGTTCAGATTTACATTTTAAAATAACACACTAAAACATAAATATTAATGTGGAAATTAACAAATACTACAGACCTAGCATACATTCCAACATGTCAAATAGGTAGGGCTATTGAGCAAAAAGGAAAAGGACACCATGCTTGGTAAAGTAGAGGGTCGGTGGAAAGGAGGGAGACTTGTTGAGATGAATGAACACCGCGGCTGCAGCAATGGGCTCAAACAGCAGTTCCGAGGATGGCACGGGACCTGGCAATGTTTCATGCGCTCTGTTGCAGGTACGTAGGTCACTACACGTTATAACTGACTTGATGGCACCTAACAATAACAGCATTGCGCAAAAGTGTACTGAACCAGGGCAAGAGAATGAAGGTACATATAATGTACTTTTTAGGGCACAGGGAAGGAGGCAATGGTCAGATTACAAGGAGGGTAGAATTAGTGATTTGTGGTAGTTATGGAATTTCATGTCAACTTGATAAATAGAGTGAAGGGGTGGAGTTTAGCCTGTCAATCAGGTCACAGCCTTATGATGCTTCCTAGTCATGGTTGTAGCCTTCTCATGAGGATTCTGAGAACTTTCTCTCTCTTTGCTTCACCTTCCTGTGGACAAGACACTCAGAGAGCTGGAGGAGCCATAGACCCACACCAGTGCTGAGATGCTTCCACCACCAGTGGATCCACAAGATTTTTTACCCATCAGCCTATGTTGTATGAGTTTGAAGAGGAATTTATGGGCTAGTATCAACATAAGGGCTAATATTGGACTTATGGACTTGATCTGGACTGGGCTGGGATGTTTTCTCAGTATATAGTTGCTCTTTGATATAAAGTTCTCTCTTACACTCATATGAGTGTCTCTGGATTTGTTTCTCTAGTAAACCTGGCCTAACACATTACTGATTGTATTTGATAAGTATTCTGTTGAGAAGCATAGAGAAAAGGAGAAGCAGAAAAGAAGCAGAAAGCTTGAGGCAGGCTAGTATATTTGAGATCAAACAACTTCACGTTCCAGCCCTTGATGGAGTTGGTGAATACACAGAGCCCCCTTTTCCCCAAGAAGCATCAACAATCAGGCCTTCAGCAGGAGAACCCAGATCTCCCTGTGAGAGGGGAGAATGGCATTCTTGGTAGAGACCATGAATGTGGAATCCCAATGGTGTCACCACCAAACAAATATAAATAGAGGATAGATAAATAGGCAGCCCAAAATAGATATTCATTTATGGAAATGCATATACCATTTCGTTAGTTCATGAAGCTCTTTTAATAGAAGGCATAGCTTTTCATCAATTAAAGCTTAACAGTTAAATTGCTGGACGGCAGTCTGTGGCGGTCAGGACTCATCCGCCGCAGCAGGAGCAATAGTCAACAAGGGTATGTGCCACACCTGCGGGACTTCCGCTGCCGGTGTGAAGGGAAGATGTGTGCAGAGGCAGGGGATGTTGCCCAGAATCTGAACGCTTCCATTTGCACTTCACACACAGACTTTGTTATAAAGAAACCCTGTATTGCATCCAGCAGACTTCTTGAGATATGACTGTCATTTTGTATGGTCCAGCTTTTATTTTTCATAATTTGGTCATATCTCTCCAAATCAGGTTTTACTTGGGAGAGCAAAGTCCTTGAAGGCAGGGTCCAGGTCATACACATCGATCTCCTCTAAATGTGTATACTGTCCTCAGTAAATATAAACCCATTGGAATTTTATGGTGGACTTATTTCACTCAACACAGTTTCCACAGTTTATCTACTTCAACTAAGATGCACAAGGACTTGAGAGCACATTTTGTTTATCCATTTCTCTGTTGGAAAACATTCACGCTGTTACCGTCTTGTGGCTAACCTACACAGTGCTGCAATGAGCACTGATGTGCATGGGTCTGGTTATACAACATGATACACGATGGACAAGATGTCAATTAATTGTACAGATACTAATGTCTTGAAATTTAAATGGTTTTTACCATAATTTAAAAACACAGCAATAATAATAATAAAACAAAACAGTATAGATAGACAAAAAGTGGTAGCTTACTGATTGATATGTTCCTTGAATCATTGACTAAAATCAAGACGGCAATGAACTTCCCAGTCTATCTCATTCTCTCTAAGTTTAGCTTAGCGCTGGAGCACTCAAAGCCTGGACCGTGGCCGTGTATTATATACACAATCTCAGTTAGCAATCACTGAGTGCATGCTTGCCATGGGCCAGCCAATGGGCTGAGCTCTGGGGAAACAAAGTGAGGCCTGCCTTAGCAAGACCTGCCTCCGCCCCAAGTGAGGGAGACAGCCACACAAACAGAAACATTGAACACAATGTAGTATGAATCATAGAGGAAGTAAGATTGTCTGAGTAGATTGCTGCCAATTCTCTCAAACATCTCCAGGGATGTTTGTATTTCGTTCCATACCATTTTGTTCCATAATGTTGTTCTAGAAAAGGATCTTTTCCATTCTGAAATGTTGACTAGGTTGTACTTCAATTGAAATATATTGTAATATAAAATATTCCCTTTTGTTAAAATACCAGGAACATGGAAAAGAGCTGGTCGTAATTTCCCATATAAAGCATCTTTCAGGAATTTAAAGGTAACAATTAAGCCCATCTCTAGCTTTCTTCTCTCTGGAATACAGTACTCCAGATACGGTAGTCTCTTTCCTATTCTTTAAAAAGCATAATGGTCCTTCTCTGAACCCATTCATGTTACTTTTCCATGTCCTATAGTCTTTTCTTTATTATTTTCTCTCTTTCCCTTCTTACTTCTTTAATCACGTGGTCTTTTAAAACATTCTGCACACAATAGGATGGCCAATAGAATGGAAGCTCAGAAGTGAAGCTGACTGACGGATTACGGAGGGAAAAACAATAAAACAAAGCTTTTGCAGAGTAGATTCTGACTCACAACAACCAGTAAGGTTTTTGAGACTGTAAATATTTACTGGGGCAGAGTGTCCTCTTTCCCCGTGAAGCAAATGATGGACTTGAACCATGAATTTTGCTGTTAGCAGTCCACGGTTTACCCTGCACGGCCGCCGCCAGGTTTCGTTAATAAAAGAGGTTATTGTTTTCTGGTGCCTTCAAGTCAGTTCCCATTTATAATGGCCTCTATAGAGCAGACTAGAGTTCTATTCCGCTCCCACTTTTTTTTTCTTCTTTTGAAGGCATCTTATTTATTTATTTATTT
>NW_022104341.1:31594170-31606952 GCF_000313985.2 Echinops telfairi | reverse complement strand
TAGTTCAAGGATCGCTGGCCTTTAAGAGTGTTTTCCAGTCCAGTCTGTTGGGGCACCACGCCTCGATACACTGCCCAGTCCTCTCCTGCACTATCCTCATAATAGGTGTTTGTTGGGATCCATTGTTACAGCCACGATGTCAACACTGAGTCTCCCCTTTTTCACTGATCCTCAACTTCCCCAACATAATGTCCTTGTCCAGGGACTAGTCTCCCGTGAGAACATGTCTCCAGTATGTTTTCTACCCTGAGTCAAAGGAACATTTGGTTGTACTTATTCCAAGACAGATTTCATAGTTGTTCTAGCACCCCATGCTGCTTTCAATGTTTTTCACCAACATGGTATTTTGATCATTCCATAAGTGTGTGAAAGTAGGGCTATGAATAAGGAAGACATCGGAAGAATTGATGCATTGGAAGGCTCAAAATATCATGATGTGGATCAAGCAAAGCTCAGTCTTCAGAGGGATGCGTTTGTTCTTCGATACTACAAAGAGGCACAATGCATCAGATTGACCCAATGCAATATGTCCCTCTATTTCTTACCCTCAACTGCCATGAGCCCTAATTGTGGATCTAAGCAAAATGAAATGCTTCACAATGTTTAATCTTTTCTCTTCTTTGTTTATCATGATGTGGTCCATGAGTCCAGTTGGTAGGATTTTTGCTTTCTTGACATTGAACTGCAATCTATAAAGGAGGCTGTTGTCTTGAATTTCTACCAGGAAGGGCTTCAAGCTCTCCGTCCTTTCAGGAATCAAGATGTCTGTCACCTGTGTACTACAAGTTATAAAAAAGCCTTCCCCCAATCCTGATGATACCTTCTTCTCCACATAGTCACATTTCTTGGATTATTTGCTCATCATACAAATTGAATAGGTATCCTGAAAGAATCAAACCCTGATGCATAGCTTTATTATTTTTTTAAGCAGTTTTATTGACATATAATCCACATGACGTACAATGCAATAGTTCAATCATATTTAAAATAGTTATGCAACATTATCACAATCAATTTTAGGATATTTTCTTCTTTTTTGTACTCACTGTTGTTAGTTCCCCATTTCCTCCATGTCCTTCAAAGAAAACCAAACTTGCTGCTATAGTGGCCCCCTGAGTTTCTGAGACTTTCAATATTTGTGGGAATACAAAGCCCAGTCTTTCTCCCGAGGAGTTGCTGGTGGTTTCAAACTGCCAACCACACAGATTGCAGCCCAACTCATATCCACTACACAACCACACCCCTACGAAACTATGAAATTAGTTACTGTTTCTGTAGATTTACCTATCCTGGAATTCATATGCAGAAAAAAAACATACAAAATGAAATTTGAAGGGAAAAAAGCTATGAAAAAATAGAACAAAAAACTGTCAAATAAAAAAGCAGAAAATATTAAAAACTAGAACAAATTTAAAATGAGTCAAAGGGGAAATCAAATAATAAGGTGTTGAATTTTAACCTAACTACATCTGCAAACCACACATGGTTTACTTTTTTCTGTTCACATGACTGCCTCTTGATCAATACACAGGAACACAATAAAATGTTCTGGAATTCACAGTTTCCTCAATCATAAAGTTGAATGATTTGGCATAGACAATAAAACACAAAGGTCTTTACCATACCCTCTCCTTTCAGCCAACATCCATATGATGTCAGCAGTGATATCTCTCTTGATACAACCTCTTCTGAATCCAGCTTGAATGTCTGAAGTGTCCCTTTTAATGTACTGCTGAAACTGATGTTGAATTACCTTCAAAGTATTTTACTTTCAAGTAATACTGATATTGTTGAATAATTTCTACATTCCAGTAGGTCTTCTTTCTTTGGAATGGGCTCAAATGTGAATCTCTTTCATTTGCTTAGTCAGGTAGTTGTCTCCTAAATTTCTTGGCAAAATTTTACTTGCATGTGATATCAGTGACATTATTCTATAGTGTGAGCATTCTGTTGGGTCACCTTTCTTTGGAATGTGTACAAATATGGATCTTTTCCTGTCAGTTGGAAGACAAGTAGCTGTCTTCCAAATTTCCTAGAATAGATCACTAAGTGCTTCCAGCGCTTCTTTAGTTTTCTGAAACATTTCAATGGGTATTCCACCAATTCCTGGAGCCTTGTTTGTGGCTAATGCATTAAGTGAAGTTTGAACTACTTCCTTCAGCATCATTGATTTTACTCATAAGCTACGTCCTTGTGTTAATCCAGGTTGACTAGAGAAACAAATCCAGGTATACTCATATATGTATAGAAGAGAGGTTTATATCAAAGAGCTCTTGTATATTGAGAAGACCTCCAATCCAGTCCATCTCAAGTCGATAAGTCAACATTAGCCCTTATATCCAATACTCGTTTATAAATTCCTCGTCAGACTCACACAGCACATGCAATAATGCCAAATTCAGGAATCATAGGCTGGTGGATGAAAAGTCTTGTGGATCCAGTGGCAGTGGAAGCATCTCAGTACTGGTGCAGGTTCTCTACGTGGCTCCTCCAGCTCTGTGAGTGTCTCACCAGCAAGAAAGTGAAGCAGAGAGAGAGAGCATGTGGCTCTTCTCCAGGGAGAGAGGAAGTTCTCAGAATCCACATGAGAAGGCCACACCCACAAAGTGGCATCATCAGACTTTGACCTGATTGACAGGCTAGACTCTACCTCTGCATGAATTTATCTATCAAGTTGACATGAAATTATGTAACTACCACACTCCTTAAATGGTTGACTGTAGACTAGTTCTTTTTGGTACAGTGTCTCTGTTTATTCTTTTCATCTTGTCTTGATGCTACTTATATCATTCACTATTTTGCTGTAGAATCTCTCAAAATTACAATCATCCAGTGACTTGAAAGGTGATCCTACTTCTCTAAGAAGGTAATAAGGGAAAAGAGAAACCCCATCAGCCTCTCTTTCCTTCAGATTGTACCTGCTACATCTACAGGTAGTCCCTGAGGGGAGACATTGAGTTATCATTAACAACATTTACAACTTGGTTTCATATTTTATTGTTAGTAATATGTTTCACCATGCTCACTCAATCTTTATGCCGAACAACAAATTAGGGAAGCTGATTATATGAAGAAGAACGCAGCATCAGGATTGGAGGAACGCTTATTAACAACCTGCGATATGCAGCTGACACAACCTCACTTGCTGAAAGTGCGGAGAACTTGAAAAACTTGCTGATAACAATAAAAGATCGCAGCCTTCAGTATGGATTATAACTCAATGTAAAGAAAACCAAAATCCTTACAACTGCACCAGTAAATAACATCATGATAAACGGAGAAAGGATTGAGGTTGTCAAGGATTTCATCTTGCTTGGATCCACAATCAATGCGCATGAAAGCAGCAGTCCAGAGATCACATGACACAATGCATTTGGGTTCATCTCTTGCACAAGATCTCTTAAAAGGGTTGAAGAGTAAGGATGGTACTTTGAAGAATGCGATGCGCCTGATCCAAGCCCTTGTATTTTCTGTTGTCTCATTTGCATATGAAAGTGGGACATTGACTAAGGAAGAGAAGATGACTTGATACATTTGAATTACAGAGCTGGTGAACAATGTTGACAGCCCCATGGATTGCTTAAAGAACAAGCAAGTCTGTCTTGGAAGAAGTAGCCAGAATGCTCCTGAGAGGCAAGGATGGTAAAATTTTGTCTCTCGTCCTTTTGACATGTTGTCAGGAGAGACCAGTCACTGGAGAAGGACATCATGCTTGGTAAAGGAGCAGGTAAGCAAAACATTGGAAAGCATTTAACAGGATGGATTGACCCCGTAGATTGCGGATGGGTTCAAACAAGAAGAGCTGTATGGACAGCCCAGGACTGAGCAGTGTCTTGTTCTGTTGTACATAGGGCTGCGATAAGTCAAAGCCACCAGACAACACAGGAGAGACCTGTTCGTCGAGAAGGACATCATGCTTGGTAAAGTAGAGGGGCAGCACAAAAGAGGATGACCTTCGACAAGATGGGATGAAATACTGGCTGCAACAATGAGCAAAAATGTAATAATCATGAGTGGTGCAGGACTGGGCGGTGTTTCGTTCTGTTGTACCTAGAATCCTATGTACATGAGTCAGAATAGACTCAAAGGCACCTGACAACAACATATCATTGTTAAAGTTGTGGTTGTTAGGGTTGTAGGTAACTGTATTTAATTACACTAGGTATGGTAGAGGGGTAAGCAGTCATGGTGGTGGAGTGGTTGAACTTGGGGCTTACATCCACCTGGTGGGCACTTTGAAACCACCACCAGCTCTTTGGGAGAAAAACTGGGCTTTCTACTCCCATAAATAGTTGGCGTCTTGGAACCCCGCAAGGGGTTCCCTATGAGTCGGATTGACTCAACCGCAGTGAGGCAGTAGAGGGGTGTTCATGACAGAGGAGAGGCTAGGCCTGGCAGGACAATTTTGAGTCTTTAGAATTTAAAAATGGACAGCAACTGGAGGCAGCCTTACTGCTCCTGACTTGTTGGAAGTTCCTTACATTTAGAAAATTCTCTGGCGAATTCCTGTCTGATGTTGTTCTTGGCAGGTGCCATTGAGTCACTTCCGACTCACGGAGACCCCATGGCTACCAAAAGCAAGCCATGCTGGGATCGCGGCCATCCATACAAGTACTGTTATATTGGAGCCCATGTTGGAGCAACTGTGCCGATCCATCCCATTAAGGAGTCTTCCTTTTTACTGATCCTCTGCTTTATCAAGAACAGGGTCCCTTTTCCCTGAACAGGTCTCTCCTAATAACATGTCCAAAGTATCTGAGATGAAGTCTCTCCATTTTGGCTTCTTACAAGCATTCTGGCTGTTATTTATTCCAAGATAGTTTCGCTTATTCTTCTGAATGTCTGTGGTATTTTCAATATTCTCACCCAATACCATAATTCAAATCCATAGCTTCTTTTCCAGACTTCCTTATTCATTGTCAGCGGAGCTCTGGAGGAGTAGGTAGTTACACACAGGACTGCAATGAGGAAGACCGGCAGTTCAAAATCACCAGCTGCTATGAAGGAGAAAGACATGGCATGCTACTCATGTTAGAGACTCAGCATCTCACAGGGGCAGTTCTATATTGTCCTGTAGGGTCTGGGGTCTCTAGAGTAACATAATTTTTGTTAGGGTAACAAAATTGACTATACTATGCCTATAGATGTTCATATGATGGAGAAGATCACAGTTTCGCTGAAAATATTTCTTCTAGAAAATTGTGGCAATGGGCAGTTTGCTACCTAGTCAATATTTCTAAGCTATCCTAAATTTGGGGATGGTCAATGATAGTCTCACTAATGGACTATGAACACATGTAATTTATACAACTTCCAAGCCAGGTCCTTGAGACCAGCATATGCTTTTTCAAATCTTTTGCCACTGGTTGACACTCACTAAAACCAAGCTGCAATTATAAAGATGGTGCTACTACCTGTGAGGGCAGAGCAATGTGATGGAATAAACTTGAGTCACTGATGTAGCAGAAGCACTTGCCGGCTAGGCATGCTAACCTTGAATTAATACATTAGAGGTAAATAAACCATTATTTAGTGAAATAACAGAAATATAGAAAAATATGGTCGACCCTAAGAGTATCTGATTGCATACTATTCTAAAAGAAACTATTTTTATGTGCATCACAAAACTAAGCACTTAGCCCTCCTTACTGTGGTTGCTAGGAAACTCAGAGACATATTTGTGGCACGAAACTAACAAATACACCATCAAATTCAAAGGGCTGGGTGAATACAGTCTATGAGTTCCTGGTTAGTGACTTTCATCTCCTTACTAATATTTTTTCTTTTCACTGATAATCTCAATTCTAAATCCTACCCTCTTGAACTGAATGGGATGTTTATGTCACTTCAAATATTTTATAAAAAGAGATGACATAGAAAATAAATATATAAGTGTGTAAATGTTCAAAGGGCTCATTTGTGAGAAACCAAAGTATCTGATACAGGAGCCATAGAACCCAATGAGACAAGAGGTACTGGCCCAAAGGTGATTTCAAAGCAACACCATTTGGATAGTCTACTTTGTAGCCTGCAATTTCCCCCCTTTTATGTACAAGAATACATTTATTAAGCTATTTATAGATTTTTAACATATAATTTACTGTGCTAAACACTCATTTCTTGATCTTTGCTCTTTATACCAGACATTCATTTAGTATAGCATATATTATTCAACTGTCATAATAAAAGGGGCAAAATGAAAACACTCTATTTTAATTTAGTATGGAATTATGTTTTAGTAACTCCTTTTCTGCTTTTTGGCTATGTTATTTATATGTATAAATTAAGTAAATTATTTTCATAAGAGATTTAACAAAATTTGAATGGGCTTTTGTGTAACAGTTTCTACCTCCTACAAGTTTAATGATACCGTATTGGAAGAATTATATAATCACCAGAAAGATTGTAGAAGGCAGCACAGTAGTCATGTTGCACCTTTTCAAAAGTGATACGAAAGGTCAATTCCATTAAAGATTTCAAATATATACCCGAATTTTAAAGTTGTCGAGTGAATGCCTCACATATAATCATGAACACTTCAGGTATAATATTGGTCGTGTTAGTTTAAGAAAAAATGTATATTGAACTTTACACTAATGTATTTAATATTTTAATATATTAGATCTTTTAAAGGGTTTAGGAAATGTATGGTTAGAAAAAAGAACACTTATTCATTATTTTTCTAATGCCCAGAATTCATTGTCTTCAGGCAACTGAGGGAGCACAAGGCTGGCCTGCTCTTAACAGCACCCTTATGTGTTTGGTTGATGATTTATTCAAATCCAGTTTCAAAGCTGCTATTAGGTCCCCCATTGCTTTAATGCAGCTAGGTCACCATTCATAACTGTCAAGGACCAATTCATCAGGACGGAGACTTTTTAGACCTCCAAACTTGTATAAATGTCCTTTTCTTGTTAGCATACGTGACTGTAAGCACTCTCGTTCCATTCTTTCACATGTCCCTCTTTTGACAAATACTTTAGAGTGCATCTACTGAAATTTTAAACGAACCTACCAGAGGAAGCATATGTGAATCATAAGCAAATGTCATTCAGATGTCCTTTAATTTTTTTTCCCTTTTGGTTGATGATGCTGGTCGCTGAATGACTCATCTAATCCTAGAGAGAAGGGTGTGCTTTTGTAAAAATAAAGTACAGAGTGCAGGACTAAGTGACTAAAAATGTAAGAAGAAGTTCTTTAAAAGGGTGGCAGAAAACTGACCACTTACCACAGTCTGAGAGTCCTGATTCCAATCTATTAAAAGAGAGAAAGAGCATTTACAGCAGAGTGAATCTCAGAAATGTAAACATTTCTGGAAAGAAGTAAGTTACTAAATAACGAGTAGAGAATAACCTAATTTCTATAAAGGGAAAGACAGTAAATAACAAACAAATCAATGCTTAAGTAAAAACTCAGCCGAGCGGTTAGCGGTGGCGCAGAGGGCAGAGGACAAGATTTGATGAGGCACAGAAGAGACATCTGAGAAATGATGACTTGCCACTTTTTAAGAGGCGTGGGGAGAGAAAGTGGGGCAGACGCGCAGCTGAGGTATCACAGGTATGACACATGGCCTGGGTGCCACTTGAAAAGGGGAACCACTGAGCAGTGTCCAGTAATCCAATATGAATCAATGTCCTTGCTCAAGCACAGGAGACACAGGGGCACAATTAGGCACTTCCCATGAACTTTCCAGATCAATCAGGGGATGAGTGAGGGGATTGTGAGGTAGCACTCAAGTGGAAGGCAACTGGCGGCGGCAGTGGATCAAGAGGAGATTAGGTATTTTGGCTGACAATTGCTGCTATCGATTGGAATTGGGGAGGGAAGAGGGGCCTTTAGACTTGATTCTTCACTGCCATCCAGTCGATTCCTAGCAACCTGATGGGACAGGGTAGAACTGCCTCTGTGGGTTTTCAAGACTATAGCTCTGTATCAGAGTAGAAAGCCTCATCTTTCTCCCAAAGAGCAGCTAGTGATTTCAAACTGCTGACCTCGATGTTAGCAGCCCAAGGAATAACCCACAAAGCCACCTGGGCTCCTAGACATTGTCTCTGGGCTACATCTTTGCCTAGGGATTTCATTTTAGGGCTTGCCAGAGGTACCATTTTCCATAGATTCACCTCCAAGATGAGGTTTCTCTTATAGGTTTTAAATCCAATAAGTAGGCTAAATAGAATAAAATCCATTTTATTTTAAATTCTAAGTGATCAGCTATTGTTAATTTTTAAAGATGCTTATACAGGCACAGTTCAGGGATGTTGCTGGTTGGGTGCCAGACCACTGCAATAAAGCAAATATTATGAAAACTAGCGAGCCACACTTTATTATTTCTGGTCTAATGACACAAAAGTTATCATTAAACTACACCATAGTTGATTGTGTGTGCCACAGCATCGTGGAGCACTTCGAAATATTGTGAGAATTTCCAAAGTGTGAAATCAAGATACAAAGAGAGACGACACTGTTGAAACCGTGGCACAAGTAGACTTGCTGTCCATAAGGTTGCCACAAGCGTTCCATTGGTACTAAAACACAGCACCCGGGGAGGGCAATGAATAAAGAAAGTGAAGCACAATGTCAAAACTGTGCCTGTGGTCAATTAGTGAGACATGGTAGTGGTGAGCAACCAAGGGGAGGGAAGAGGCTGACAAGAAGCATACACCTGGCTTTACAGGGTAGATGTATATTTCATATAATTTCAACACTAATTAGCATCATATTACATAGAACATTTCAGAGAGGACTTGAGATAATATACCTATCTTATATAGTATGAGATCAATAGTAGTTAAATATATTAAAATATGCATCTATTTGCATACTCTATGGCACAAATAACTTGGGTTCTACCCATGAAATGAAAATGAATCTATATTTATATTCAATATTGTTTATATGTGTATGCACATATGTAATATATTTCTAAATAGTGTATTCTTTTAGATTCTATAATTCTGCTGAAAACTTCAGGGAAACAATTCAAGACAACAGAAAAATAATCTGGGGTGGGCTGGTGGGTAGTGATCAAACCATTGTTCCTTAATAATCATGTTGATAAATTTCATTAATATTCTCAGAAATAATAATAAAGGTAATATTCTCACATCAATTGAAAATATCACTCCTAGTATCACAAAGGCTCAAAAGATCTTGGGAGGATTTCCTGGTGTTTTGCCATCTCTTCAGGCACTTCAATTGTGGAATAAAATGGCACTCGCTCTTTGGGACACCTCTGTGTTTGTATTTGTCTGTCAAGCAAAAAGGAGCGCAAGTCCTTATGTGGAGAAGATTGGAATAGTTGGTGGAACCAGAGAAGCTAGACAAATGGAAAACAGAATCCTGGGCAGTCGTGTTCTCGAACTCCCTTTGGTAGAGGGCACAATCCCACCTTACAGCATAGGCATTAATAAACTGAGTTCTCAATGGCATTAACACTGTTAGGGGAATAGGAGGATGGGCAAGCATGTGCTAAGTAATGAGGCACGGAGGCTAAGCATTAAATAACATGAAATTCTTCACCCTAAAGGGAAAGTTCTATTAGATATACAAATAGCATTTAATCTTGACAATTTGTAGAAATTGCTCATTTGTTTGAATGTTCCACAAGTTTGATTAAATTGCTTACATTTAGTCATAGACTGTCAACACAGAAGGAAAGAATCCAGTTTAAAGTTAAAATTTAAAAGGCAAAGATTTCAATATTTTTTGGATGGTTTTCTAAAAGCAAGCACGCCTGCTCTAAGATGAGGTGTTTACCACTGTAATTATCTGGAGACTAACCTGAGGATGAAACACATACACATATATGGATATATATATGTTTATATATAGATACATAGATAGATACACACACACACGGGCACACATACATCATGCATATACAGTTACATACGTTCAACTGAAAACAAACATATTTCTGTTGATTTCATTAAACTTACATTTTAAAGAATTTTTTTAATGTATTTACTCTTAATGCCACAGGCTATGTAATATGCCTTGTATTACATCATGATAGCAACAAAACACAGACACTCTCCAGAGAACTGCCTCGGGAAGGGACTACAACTTGGCAGCGTGTTCTCCCCATCGTAAGTCTAACCGTAAGGGGATGGCTTTCTTCCAGAAGCATAACAAAAGAAAAAGACAATGTCACTTGGCTGCCACGGGGAAATGAAAGGTCATAATGGAGACCGATGCTCTGGAACGGCCCCTTTGAGCAAGCAGGGGAAAATGCTGAGGATGTACTGGGGTACTTCTGTCCTCCTCGATTCTAATTTGTTTATTTATTTGTCTATAGCCATCCACCACTCACCTGTCAGCATGTTCTACTGTGGTGGGTTCTGTGTTGCTTTGATACTGAAGCTCTGCCACAAATATTGCAAATACCACCGTCTTCACCCAGCAGAGCTTCCAGACGAAGAACAGATGCTGAAGAAGGAGTAGGTTGTGGACTTCAGAGGGATGTATCTGAACATCTCCAGAATAAGAGAAACATCGTCAGATGTCAGAGTGCTGGAAGATGAGTCTCACAGATTGACAGGCTCTCAACATTCAACTGGAAAAGGCTGCCCCTCAAACCAGTGGACCTTAGCAATGTGAACGGAGTAAGGCTTCCTGGGCATTTGTTTGCGGAAAGAGCGTGACTCAAAAGGAGAAGAAACAGCTCCCAACAAAGAGAACCTATGATATAAAGTATGTAAATTGGAAATCATCTTAAATAAATCAGAGGTAATAAAGAGAGTTATTGTAACCATTGGTGAGCTGAAGTGCACTGTTATTCCGTGTAGGACAATTGTGTGGTTTACTGTGCTGGGAATGACAAGTTCAAAAGGAGGGGTATCGCCTTCATCGCCAAAGGACCATTTTAAGTTCTCTCCTGAAGTCCAATGCTGCCTGTGCTGGAATGATATCGAGAGAGCCTACAAGGAAGTCCAGCAGCCCCAACAGCCCCACTCTCAGGAAGACACCACGGTGATACTGATGATGCCGCTTGTCCTCCGTGGAGACATGATCTTCATTAGTACTGGGTACAAACATCTCTTGGGTGTCCCATGGCAGAAATTTCTTCCCTGGCTTTTTTTTTTTAAACATTGATGGGGTCTTCTCCCTCTTACCCATCATTTGTATTTTTCCCTTTATACTATTATGATCATATCCTTACCACCTCAGGGTGATTTGTCTTGCACTCTTTTCTGTTGGGTTTCCTAACTGTGATGCACAGAAGGAATGGATGTATGATGATAGTGATGGTTCCAAGGTGTTGTAGGGAATGCTGCGGTGGGGGTGGGCAATGGGAGTTGAAGGGGGATATCAGGAGTGAACAGTGAGGGCGGGCGGGAGGGGGAGGGCCCACGAGCACTGGTAGTGATTGCACAGCTCAGTCTGAGGCAATGTGACTATGGTGGGGGGCATGGGGGGATGGCTCTAAGATAGATGTGGTGGTGATTGCACAAGTACCCTTGATGTGATTGAAGGATTGAACTGTTCGATTGTATGAATTGTGAATTATGTGCCAATAAAACTTTTAGAAAAAAGTAAATATATATTATTCAAATGTATATACCACTAAAGTTAATGATGAAGAAACTGGTGAATTCTATGAACTTCTTCAATCTAAAATTGATCAAATATGCAATCAAAAGGCATCGATAATTATTGGTGCACAGAATGCAAAAAGTTAAAAAGAGAGCGAAAGGCACAGTAGTTGGAAAATAACACATTAGTGATAGAATCAAGCTGGAGATCCCATGATAGAATTTTGTAAACCAATGACTTTGTCATGGAAAATACCTTGTATCAATGATATAACCAATGATAACACAGGTGGGCCTTGCCAAAGGGAATATCCCGGGATCAAATGGACTAATTCTGTGGGAAGAGCCGAGGGACAAGCTCATTCAGCCTAAACAAAGTAAGAAACCGCCTGTGGAGCAGACTATCAATTGCTCATTTGCAAGGTAACGATGAAACTGCAGAACATGAACCTGAGACCATCAGAGCCCAAATCCAGTCTTGTATATATCCCACCTGGACTTACAGAACCGCTCATGAGCCAACTGTGCACCCTGAACACACGACAGAGACCTGATGAGTGCTAGGGTGCCATCAAGAACATCACACGTGGAGCAAGCAAAGCGTCATGACAGCGGGAAAGAAAGAAAAGATTCAAGTGGCTGTAAGAAGAGATTCTAGCTTCAGCTTCTGAAAGTTGAGTAGCTAAAGCAAATGGAAGAAATCATGAAGCACAAACGCGGAATAGAAAGTTTCAAAGGGCAGCTCGAGAAAACTAAGTCAAGTAGTGAAATTCCGTGTGCAAAGACCTGGAGCCACAGTCAGAGAAGAACATGCTCGGCACATCCCACGCTGAGGGAACTGTGCGGGCAGAGGCCTCCTTAGAAACTAAAGGGGTGAGACTTCTTCACACATACTTTGGACATATTGTCAGGAGAAGCCAGTTTCGGGGAAAGGAGGTATCAGGCTTCATAAGTAGAGGATCCGTGAAAAAGAGGCCGAGCCTCACCACGAAGAGTTGACACGGTGGCTGTAACAATGGGCTCAAACGTGACAACAATTGTGAGGATGGCACACTCAAGTGTTTCTGTCTGTTGTACATCGAGCCACAGCATCCTTACAATAGCAGCGCAAAACCCTTCAGTACACGAGACTTTAGGTAAAACTGGATTACACACAGATCAATGAAAGGACAAGATCTACTGGGTCATACGTTTTGACATCAGAACCTTCTTGATTGGCTTTGGATAGCCTCCGTGCTACATCTCCTA
>NW_022104341.1:31591132-31592294 GCF_000313985.2 Echinops telfairi | reverse complement strand
ATTGAAGGAACTCAGAAAAGATAACTGCCACCAGTCAGCAGGGAGTAGAAAGCCCAAGTGGTAGAAAGTTAGAAAAGCAGGAGAAGAATTTGGACAAACGTAGTGTGTTTGACTGACTGGGTTGACCAGAGAAACAAATCCAGGAGGGACACTCATGTGTGTGTAAGAAATAATTTTATATTAGGGAGTAATTGGATATCAAGAAAACATCCAAGCCCAGTCCAGATCAAGCCCATAAGTCTGATAATAGTCCATAAATTCCTCTTTAGACACATGCAGTACATGCTATGATGCAAAATCCAGAAAAATTACAGGCCATTGGGTGTCAAGTCTTGTGGATCCAGTGGCAGTGGAAACCTCTCCAGGGCTCTCATGGGTCACAGCGTGGCTCTATGTGGCTTGTCAAAGGAAGGAGAACGCAGAGGGAGTGTGTGGCCCACCTCCAAGGAGAAAAAGAGCGAAGACAACCTCAAAGAGCCATTTATCTGTCACTCTCCATTCAAGCTGTGACCTGATTAACAGGATAAATTCCACCCCTATATTCCTGTGGTAGCCATGTTGGCAAGACACCTAACCAACATAGGTATTAAAGGCGATTCCTATGTCCTATCCCATAAGAACAGACAAGAGAGGTAAGCTGAGAACAGCAGCTATGAGCAAATATTACAAATTGTAATGATTGAAAGCCAAAATGAGTTAAGAGGAATTAAATTATCCAGCAGGACATACAAGTTCCTCTCCAGTCTGAAAAATTGGATATCCTTGGTTTTCTAGGTGACTTGACAGACTGTATTGAGAGAAGCCTAAGGAAAACTGCATGGATAGGATCTCTAACAGTAGAGCAAGAACAAAGAAGAACTGTGTGAGGATGACAAACAAGCCAGAAGCATGAGAAAAGCCAGGAAATGGTTCTCCTGGAAACCAGAGTAGGAGAATTCATATTGCTTAGATGCAGAGACCAAAACCTAGATAGCATTATGGATTCATCGCTCTCACACATCAGATGGCAAGTCAGACCGATTGGATTTTCCAAATTATTCCAAAATTTGGCTATTTCTCACCGTTGCCATTTCTACCAGTTTGGTACATGCCACCACCTCCCCTTACTTAGATTACTGCAGAGCCCAGCAGCTGTTTTCCCTGCCTCTTTCTGTCCCACTGT
>NW_022104341.1:31582405-31590063 GCF_000313985.2 Echinops telfairi | reverse complement strand
ACTTGGGAAGAAAGTCCTGGTGGTCTACTTCTGAGAAAATAAGACATTAAAAACCCTACGGGGCACAGTTCTATTCTGACACATCTAGAGTTGCCATTTGTCACAATTGACGTGTGTGTATGTGTGTGTGTGTGTGTGTGTGTGTGTGTGTGTGTGCGCACACGTGCATGCGCATAAGTTTAGGTCAGGGACAGGGTGGATGGCAGGAGTGGGGTAATCATCAGGGTTGGCTTATAAGGAGAGGGAGAACCAGGGTTACAAGGCAGAATGGAGAGAACCATGAAGATTGAATGGCTGCAGATACAAGAAGCAAGTGATAATTGCCTCTGTGTGAGGCAGAGTAAAAGAAAGAGAAATAAAATAAACCAGAAAGGGTACATGCTTATAATAGACTTGGTGTTGTTGTTAGGTGCCATCGAGTGAGTTCCAACCCATAGTCACCCTATGCACAACAGAATGAGATACTGTGCTGTCCTGTGCCATCCTTACAATTGTCCCTAAGCATGAGTTGCAGCCATGGTACCAATCCATCTCCGGGATAGCCTTCCTCTTTCCTGCTGTTCAATAAAGGAATAATTTTGAAGGGATAGTGTCTTAGGCAGGGTTCTCTAGAGACACAAAACCAGGACACTTTTGATTTTATATACATAGATTTATACAGTGAGAAGGATTATAACAGCTAACTAGTCCACACAGCAGTACAGAGGATTCAGTTCAACGCACTTCAGTGGAACAGTTCATATACTGAAAGTCCTTCAACTCACATGGGTTGCCTGGTCCAAGGTCAAGGAAGCAGATAGAAAAGTTCTCCCTCAGGCAAGGCAAGCAGCAAGCATCAGGGTGCATCACCAGCAGTCAGTTTCTAGGGAGCTGAGCAAGGCAAGCAGCACATGGCGCCAGGATACACCAGCCTCAAGCTCAAGCAATGTCCACACCAGCAGTGTGGCGAAGAAGGTGTCGAAGGAGCCTCAAGCTGTAGCTACACGAGTTGGCCTGGCCCACAGGTAGTATAGCTCACAGGTCGAGGCAGAGAACTAGCAAATGCAGCAGCTCACTCCAGCGCACTCCAAACACCAGAGAGCAAGAGAGAGGGGCTGGGCTATGGAGAGCCATTTATCTTTTTGCCCATCAATCGAACTGCAACCTGATTAAGCCCACATGTTCCTATTGGGCAATTAGGCACAAAAAACCCAACTATCACAGATAGTCATCATAACCAAGTAGACAATGATGATTATCATCACGCTACATATTGATTGGAGTCTTGGTCTTGGCTGCTACCCAAGTTGGTGTTCAAATCTACCTGAGGGATCTGTGCAAGAAAGACCAGGTGACCATCTCTCATTAAAGTTAGAGTCTAGAAAACCAGATCGGGCAGTTGTATTCTGTGATAGGGAGTTGATATGAGCAAAATTTACTCAAGGATTCCCAGTAAGAGTAAGTGTATGGTAAAAGTTTTGGGTCCTGTGTTGAACGTAGAAAGACCTTGGTTTAAAATAAGGAGGTATTTGAGAGAACTAAATTGGGGTGACAATGGAAAAGTGCAAAGGTAATAGGTAAAATCAAGTGGAAGAAAAAAATCAATCATGCCTAATGATAAATGGAAGGTGAATATCCAGCTAGTAACATAAAAGCAGCAATCTTTTTCATTCTTTATCAGAGGACTCTGTATTTTGCAGTCATTAAGATATCCAGGAAACATCTAAATTTAGCCTTTGTTGGAAATTAGACCTGTGACCATGTGCTGTGAATGAAGGGCTGCGATCCTCAAGGGGTTGGAAAACAGGGTAAGAGAAAAAGAGAGAGGGAGAGAGAGAAGCAATTTTCATCAGTGTCTACAGCCAGCTAGAAGGATATTCAAAATCACATTTCAGATGAAGTATGAGCAGGAGCAATATATTCACCTGGTGCTCACAAATCCCCGGGAAAGTTAATTAGCCACTTGGGGACGCAGTTACATTTTCTCTACTGTAGATGCACTGTGGGAAAAGGGCAAAAAGTTGGAATCACTTCTACCAGCAAGGAGATTAGTTTATACATTGGTTTCAAGCCCTAGTTTTCCACACAAGTGAAAAATGAAAGTAGCAACATATGTGCGCTGAAGTTGCACTTGATTCACTCCTCGCTTTAACAAGGATATCTAGAATGGTGGTCAGGTCTGCTGTTTTATAGCAAACCTCACTCAACCTTTCCCTAGAGAGTTCATCAAAGGACTCATCAATATTTTGTGCAAGAGGACAGTGGTCCTGTTTCTCAAAATCCTAAAGGAACTATATGTGCGTGCTGTCCTCCTCCCAGATATCCCTGGGAGAGCATCTACACCTTGCATCATTTAGCTATTTCAAGCCTGCCTCAACTGAGCACATGTTCATTGTTATAGTTTCAGAACACTCTAGAGAGGGAATTTCATTTCGATTGTACAAAAATATTTCTTTTAATTGGAGCCCTTAAAGGAAAACAAACATCATATGTATCTAAAGTAATCAACCTTTCTTTCCAGGCTTGCTCAAAATCTTTGTTAACTTGTACAGACATAATAGCGTGCAACTCTTTTGTCTTCAGACGCATGGCACAGCTAGCTTCTACCCCATCACGATAAGGCACACACCATTTTTAGAAAATCAAATTACGATATAAAGTTAAGTTTCAGCTCAATAGCCACAGGTGCAAGAGGCAGTTTGTCTGCAATTCTCAATCACATTCTCTTTCCTTATGGACTATTCCTGTCAGTGCGATCTATAATGAATGTATCGGGCTTTGTGCACTTTCAGAAGTTTCAGCCAGTGTCTGCATGCCCTTCCCTCAGTGTTGATCAGAGCGGGAGAGCCTCAGGGAGGGGCGGAAGAAATTGGAAAATATAAATAACAAATCAAAAATTACAATTGATTGGATAAACAATTTCCCTTAGTCTGTTTCTTAATAGGTGATTGATTTTATGATCAATATTCATTATTTCCCAGAACATACCAAACTGCTTATTGAACAAATGAATAGCTGAAACTACAGTGACACAGAATCAAAAAGGTGAACCAATTTCTTTAATAACATGGGTTGAACAGACTGTCTCATCTTACCTGGTTGTTCCACATCAACGCACTCTTCAGCACAGCCCTCGGAAAGAGGCTGAAGCTCAGGGAAACAGGAGGTAATTCATTACTCACTAGAAGAAATGGGTTATGGGAGCATGTGTTTCTAAGTGTGAGGGCCGAGTTCCAGCCTCTGTTGGACTGTCTTTTGTTCCAACTGGTCTTTCCCTAGAGGCACTGCTTTTTGAAATGGGTGTGCTTTGTGGATATACAGTGTGTTGGGAAGCCCTGAGCATGTTCATCTTAAATGAAGATGACTAATAGATATCTGTGGTGAGATCATGGCAGTTAAATTAACTACTTGGTCGTTGACATTGATATGTATACATGCTCGCAGGTTCCATGATTACACCTCCCTCTCTCTAAAAATACCCCCAAACCAGAACGACCACTCTCATTGTGTCCTTTCCAACACATGGTAGCCCTGTCAGACAGAATAGAGCTGCCCCATGGGCTTTCCAAAGTTGTAAGTATTCACAGATGCAGATTCCACATCTATCTCCAACTGAGTGTCTGGTGGGTTGGAACCTTTGGCCCTTCTGTTAGCAGCCAAATGCTTTAAGCACTATGTCTCCAAGGCTCCTTGTGCTTCACGATAACCTTCAACATTCGGTTGGACTCAATTCATTCTGATCAATTGGTGAGTGCATCTGAGTATTTTCTACTCTGTGGTTCCACTCACCACCTTAAAATAACCTGGTGAGCAAGGCATTTTCAAATGACTAGCTCCTCCCTGCATTTGAGTGGTTTCCTCTAAAAGGTGTAGAGACATGCTATTGCACTGGAAGCTAGTGTTAGCACTAACTTCACAAAATTGGTAACACTACCATGCGAACAAGTCCAAGTTTTAGCCAAGGTAGTCAGCAGGGACAGTGGCCAGGCCTCCAGATGCAGTTGCTTTAATTCCCTTCGCTTCTTAGGAGGTGGAAAGAGAGGAGCTTCGGCAGCTTGTTAACTCCCTTTTGGACTCGCGGTTTCTCATCTCTCATCTCATCATCCCGCAGTGTCTAGAACAAATGCTTAATTACCCAGCTCTATGAGAAATGTGGACTGATCAATTGTGAAAGCAACAAATGATTAACTGGTTTCTTTCTTGTTCTTTTTCTTTTTTTTTTTTTAACCACACCACTTGCTTAAAGTCAGTCATCCAAGGCTTATCCAAATTACTTAGGAAAATCTCATTAAATCAGGCTGCCCTAATTAGGAATTAGATAATTCTGACAGGAGCAAAGCTAAAGTTTACCTTTGTACTATCTGTAAAAAAAAATATTTTTGCTAAGCAAAGGAATAATGTAAACAAGACAATGATTTTCTAAATCTAAAATTCTGAGATGTAGTGAACATTCTCCAAAGGATCATGACAGCAAGTACCTGTCAACCTTGAAGTTAACTTCAAGGTATAATGGAAACCCCACCTAAAGAAGTATTCAAAGCTTTCGTTGTAAAACAGTCGTATCTGCATCTGAAGAAGTCTCTATAAAGACTTTTCTAGGAAATATAATTGGATCCTAGCAATTACTTTAAACCAATTTTTATATATGGATATGGGTACCTATACATTATATATGGAAACATATATCTCATTGCCATCGAGGCAATGCTGACTCATAGTGACCATCGTGTGGGTTTCCAAGACTGTAACTGTTATGAGAGTAGAAATTCCAGTCTTTCTCCCGAGGAGCTGCGAGTGGTTTTGAACTGTCAACCACAAGGATCACAGCTCAATACATAACCACTACACCACCTGGGCTCCTACATACTTGTATATACATCACATATATACATATATATATATATTAAAATTTTCATTGCCTTTGAGTAGATTCCAGCTTATAGTATGTATACACGCACACACACACAAATATCTCATTTATATTAAATCATCATGAATTCATAAAAGCAAAATTTCCAGAAAACCAAGTTTCTGACTTCAAGGGACAGTACTTACTGATGTTAATTGAGGAAGTGGAGCTACTTCACAGTGGTCAAACATCAGGGCGAAGGCTAAGAATACTTCTGGCTCTACCTTGGGTAAGTTACTTAATGCTTTTGCGCCTCAGCCTTCATCTCTATAAAATGAGATAATAATGGTAAGTCTTCACAATCTTGATTTGAAATTTTAATGAGCGAGTGCCTTTAAAAAGCCTTTAGATTAATATTTGGCCCATAGTAAATACTCAAGTTATTATATTTATGTAAACCTTTTGCTAGAACTAAGGAAAAATATGTTGCACAATTGTCTGCTTTATCAAACAGAGTGCACTGAGCCTACTTTAACCCATGGTTATTTATTCAAAATCACCATCAGGAAAATAATTGTATTATGCCTCAGGGAACCACTTTTTCCTTTATTAAATCACATTAAATTATCATACGTGTTGGCCTTTAATAGTTCTTCATCTCTGTCTTTTCATTGATGTTCATTATCTGCTCTCAGTGTGTCCCTGGAGTTTCTGTTACAGAGCCGTATTTACAAGCCATGGTCCGAAAGAAGCTCTGTGAGTGACCCCACGTTCCCCTGTGAATGATATCACATGTGCGTTCTGTCAGCTCGTTCTGAACTGCTGGTAAGACCTCCTGTACCCTGGCGGCTAGCCTTGATGGCGGAAATTGCCAGCAGTCTGGTTCTAAGTACAGCATTACTGTCTTCGAAAGCACTAGATGTCTACTTACTTAAAGTTTTATAATTCAGAAGGTTCAACAAAACTGGCCATCCCCCAAATAGTATTATTTTATGGAACGGGTTTCTATGAGTCATGGGCTCCTTGTAATTGGTTGAATTAAATTGGCCCCAATCATAGTTACTTATTTGGATTCTGTAGCGGGAAGGGACTTAGTAATATACTGTTTTCAGTTCTGCTTCTCCACCCACCTTCATCTATGAGTTACATCA
This sequence comes from Echinops telfairi, assembly GCF_000313985.2. NCBI lineage: Eukaryota > Metazoa > Chordata > Mammalia > Afrosoricida > Tenrecidae > Echinops > Echinops telfairi. The sequence goes on along the minus strand of NW_022104341.1, from coordinate 31,584,084 downwards.
ATTTGTAAAAAGTGTTTACGTTTGAGATTTTTTTTTTCCTGGTGGAATTTTCTCTCAGTCTTCCATCAACTATTCTGAAGTCGCTGAAGTAAGACTCACATCAGGAAAAATGAGATATGGAAAACTGTTAACAGCAAGTCTCCAAGCATGGTGAGCACGTTCCTCTAATAGGTTTTCATACATCAGCAACAGATCCAATACAAATGGAGTACACGCTTTATCTTACATGGGCTACATAGAGAGGTTTGGGGGAGGTTGGGGGTTTGGTGTTTGTTTTGTTTTGTTTTTCATCTCATGGGGTGTAACGTAAGCTGATATGGCATTCAGAATTTATAGGAAATAGATATCTTTTTTATTTACCAAGAGAGTACATGTCTTCCACAGAGAAGAACAAATTGATGCTGAAAGATATACATACTCTAAAATGTTATAAAATGCCCATCTTATTCTCTCAATGGCCAGTATAAAAGAGCTATTATCTCATTATTTTACCCAAGGTCTTCATTTTGTGATGTTGAATACCACAGAGATGTGAACGATGGGTAGAAACTTCTTGTGTCTGATGGTAAAGTTTCAGGACAGGCTGTGTGAGGGAAATCAGACAGGAAACACGAGGTGCCAGTACCACCATCACAGAAATTCAAATCATCCAACCCAGTGACTAAAATAAGTTCCCCTGTTATTGCTGCCAGCTGCCCAAATGGAACAAGAAGGTGAGAACCGGCAACCCCAATGGTTTTCAGGGCAGTATTTACAGTCTTTGAAAATATTGGCTTTGCTACTGACCTGGTGTGGAATATTATTGTAATACACTTGAACAGCCATCTCAAGCTCCTCTGCTGGAAAACAGCATAGACCAGAAAAGCCACTTACACATTTGGATTTCAGACCTCAGAATGAAGGCTCGACATGTATAATCCAAAGAATGGCAAGCAAACCGTGCATGGCATGATAGCATCCAGGGGGCCAAACCACCGGGGCTTTCACAAAATGCCCTGGCCATGACTGGGGACTATTTCTGCTTCAGGCTGAGGCGTGGCCCTGATTTAGACTGGCCCCTCTCCTTCGGGTGGGCTCGCACTCCCTCTGCACTGGAGGGAGGTTAACTGCAGGGCCGCTTTCAGCCCCTGCCTTTGGGCGAGGATTCCGAATCCTCACCTGGTAGGAAGAAACAGCCCAACTTCTCAGAATTCATTTGGATTCCCCTAACTTTCTACTTGTCCATGTTATCTTGTCCATCTCTCTTTGAATCTCAAGAATCATTTGACACTACCCAGGGCCATTGCTCTGTTTTTTTGTTTGTTTGTTTGTTTGTTTTAAATTGAAGTCATTCACAAGGAGTGACTTCTAATGTTTTCAAGTATTTCCACCACCCAGGGAGATTTGCATTATAATAGAGAAGGATATTTTAAAGTCAGCCTTTAATCGGGGTTGTCAAAGTAAGATGATCCAGTAGGTTCAAGCCCTATTGCTGTTGAGTTGAAAGCCAACTCATAGTGGCCCTGTATGACAAAGTCGACCTTTCCCTTAGAGTTTCCAAAGTTGTAAATCTTTTCAGGAGGCAGTTGGCTACCTCGGTCCCCTACAGAGCAGCTGGTGGGTTTGAACTACTGGAGTTTCCATGAGCAGTCAAGCACTTCCTCATGATGCCAGCGAGGTAGAGAAGGAAAATACTAATT
>NW_022104341.1:31579225-31581147 GCF_000313985.2 Echinops telfairi | reverse complement strand
TGGTGAAACCTAAATACAAGTTTCCGTTTTCCCTCTACAGAAGACAAAGGGATGCACTTTCTGACTTATTATCGGGGAATATGTGCTTTAGGTGGTTCTCTAAGGTTTACGCTGACGTTGCAACCACGGATGAGAAATACTCTATTTAGAAACGAATAGCCTCGATGCAGTCTAGGTGTATTCATTTTCTCAGATTACCGCAGCAAGTACCATAAACTGGGCGGCTTAGCATGGCAAAGGTGTTTTCCCACAGTTCTAGAAGCCTGAAGTCTGAAGTCCAGGTGTTTGCAGGGGCCTGCTCCCTCTAAAGCCTCTGAGAAAGAATCCTTCTTCGCCTTTCTCCAAGCTTCTGGGGCCTCCCAGCGGTCCTTGGCATTTCTTGACTTGATACAGCACTGCTCTATTCTCTCCCTCCATCTTCATGTGGCCAGTTTTCTGGGTCTATCCACATATGCATTCCTCCTTCTATAAGAACACTAGTCATGGGTTTTAGGACCCACTCTAAATAAGTTTGATCATCTCATCATAACTAATTGCATCTGCAGAGACATTTCTCAATAAGGTCACTCTCTGAGGTTCTGGATAAATCTGATTGTTTGGGATGGGCAGGCAAGAGTGGATTATGGGAAGAACATTTTTCCACTACCCTTGGGTTATGAGAAGAACACTTCAAAGTGGTATGGACCGTCATTTCCACCGTGAAATGATTTTCATTCTGAAAATTGTGATAAAATGCTCCTATCGTTTTACACCACTTAACATCTTGAAAAACTTAAAACTTTAGCAAATAAAACCTTTTGGAGGAATTCAAATCTCTGTTAAAAATGTAAGAAGGTATGCCTTCTGAAGAAACCACATGGGGTCACACCTGACATCCTCTGGTACACAAATGAGAAGGAGTGTCCAACCCGACACCCACCAAACGCCACACACCTTTCCACCTGCCATCCTTCTTGGTCCTGTACAGGCACCCACCCTGCCCACCAGGACACTTCCATGTCCTGCTGAGTTCAACGATCTGCTGTAATGGCCACACAGAACTCACAGATGATGCTAACTAACATGGGAGTTACTAGGGAAACTGACCATTTGTAACCGCCAAGGACACATATCTTGTGTCTGCAATCCTCTTCTCAGCCACGCTGGCAAGCATCAATCTTCCTCTGCTCCCCAGTCTTCCAGCCATGTGGTCCTTTGGGCTTTGCCTTGCTCTAAGGGCTGGGGAATCGAATGCTCTGCCTCAGTCTCGATGCTGCTCCTCTTCTGTCTCACAGTCGCAGTGCTGTGGCCTCTGGTCCCTCTGCTGCCCCTCTCCCTTCAGACGGATCTCCCATGTGCGCCATTTGTGGCACTTCCTTCTTCAGGGTCACAGGAATCTCTCTCCCTGTTCTCAGATGGCTCGCTTACATACCCACTGGAATGGCAAAACCGAACTATCCCTTCTCCTCAGAGTACATACACCTTTTACATGGTCCCACCTAATCATTTGGTGGGAGTGACAAAGACGTGGACAGAAAAGCCATAAGTAATTAACTTCACTTCACCATGCCTTCTAATTAGTGTGTGTGTGAGTCTGGCTTGACTAAGGAAACAAATTCATAGACACTCATATGTGTGTAAGAGAGAGTTTTATTCAAAGATCATTTGTATATTAAGGAAACATCCCAGCCCAGTCCAGATCAAGTCTACAGATGTGATATTAGCCCATCCGGTCAATACCAGTCTGTAAATTCCTCTTCAGACTGTAAATTCCTCTTCAGACTCATGCAGCACATGAAATGACAGAGTACAGGAAGATCACAGGCCAGTGAATGGAAAGTCTTGCAGATCCAGTGGCAGTTTCAGCATCTTAGTGCTGATGTGGGTCTCCACGTGGCTCCTCCAGATCCAAGGTTCTGGCTGCTATCAGCATGGCTCCAGGT
>NW_022104341.1:31575273-31578291 GCF_000313985.2 Echinops telfairi | reverse complement strand
TGATAAACTTTGGACTGGCCAACCCACCCTCGTCTTCTCTAGTTCCTGTAAACCAGGTCCATGGGTGTCATTGACCAGACTCAACCCATCTCTTTATTGCTGAATTTCTCCCACGTCCACTCAACAAGTGGGTCCAGTTGGTCACCTAGCAAGCATTTCAGCCTGCCCACAGGCTCCCTTTAACATTCAGTCCTAAAGAGGAGTTTTCTTCACAGGTCCAGATTTTTTTTTTTTTTCATCTTCTGACAGACCACTAGGATAAAATTTTAAAATCTGAAGATTTCCTTTTTTTTTTCCTTCACAATCTGTCAACAGCCCCCTAGGCAAGTCTCTTCATTTTGGAATGTCCTGAGCACTGAAAACAATGGGTGGGTCTTATCTTTTCAGAGCTTTCTTTTCAGGCGTGTCCCAACCCCATTTAAGGACCCAGTTTTAATGGCTGAAGACAAGTGGGCTGACAAGCTGTGTATTTCATAATCTCCAATAATCATTTCTATCAATCATTACAACAGCAGAAGAAATCCATATAAGCAAAGTAGAATCAGATCCTAAACGCAATTCTTCAAACAGTCACGTTCAACCCTTATCTAACTTATCTTAATCCTTATCTAACCTATTCAATTGATACAAAGTATGCCTTAGGCCTCTGACTGCATTGCCTCAAGCCAGGGCAGGAGTTCTGTCAGCCATTTTGATCTCAGTCAGCCATTTTCACTAAGCATCATGGTCTCAGAGAAGTTAAAGAGGCGATTTCTACCCCTGAGCTCAACATATACATTAATCATCATTTCAAGCAGAAAAACCAAAGACAACAACCAAAGAAAATGATCAAACTTTTAGCTTCCCATATTCTTTCCAGAAAACAGCCCAGTAAACTGCATTGCCATATGTGTGTGACCTCTGGCTAGTCAAACAAGAAAAACTACCAGGAGGCAGAGGTCAAACAAGCATCCACTCTCCATCTTTATGATTTGTTTCTCTAGTGCCCCATTCCCAAGTTACCATGATGTGTGAGTCTGGCTTGACTAAAGAAACAAATTCATAAACACTCATATGTGTGTAAGAGAGAGTTTTATTCAAAGAGCATTTGTATATTAAGGAAACATCCCAGCCCAGTCCAGATCAAGTCTATATGTGTGATATTAGCCCATATGTCCGATACCAGTCTGTAAATTTCTCATCAGACTCACGCAACACATGAAATGACATGGAGTGCAGGAAGATCACAGGCCAGTGGGAGGAAAGTCTTGCAGATGCAGTGGCGGTGAATGCATCTTAGCACTGGTGTGGCTAAGCCACTCCCTGTGGCTCCTCCAGCTCCAAGGTTCTGGCTGCTATCAGCACTGCTCCATGTGGCTTGTCAGCAGGAATATATCACAGGGAGAGGGAGCAGAGAGAGTCACAGAGCACGTATCCTGCCTCCAGTGAGCCATTTATTTCCATCATGCTTCCAAATGAGGTCATCAAGCTGTGACCTCCACCCTTTTAAAAGTTGAACAGGCTAGATTCCACCCTTTTACAAGTTGACAGGAGATTATGTAAGTACCACAGTTGTGAAGACACCGATTGGCATCAGAGAAAATGTCCATTTCCTTGCTAAGAAGCAATATAAACTATTATGTACTCATGAGAGAGAGACAGAAAATTGGGTGTCACAAATTCGTAAACAGAGCCACTTTTTTTTTTAGCATTTATACCTACATATCTGGACAAGGTATTATTTTTAGTTATCACAACCATTAAGACTAAGTTTTAAAATAAACAGAACCTAACAGAAGACCAAGGAACATCGCAAAGTGCTAAACCAAGATGATTAAAAAATAGTTTTGAATTACAACCACTCACAGCAATAAAACTTCTCATTTTTGTGCTGGCAATGTGTTTTAGACATTACTAAATAAAGTATTTTATTTCATTTTTGCCTCCTTCAGTTAAAATGTTTGCATATGATCTATTATGTATTAAATATATTCATGCAATGGAACATATATAATTTATAAATTAATACATATGCATATTTTGGGAGTGAGTACTCAAAAATTGTATTGATGTGATTCATAATCTTAGAACTTTCGACTGATGTGATTAGATTAGCCTTTATTTCCCTTTCTAGTGCTTTAAGTACCATTCCTCGGGTAGGATTTCAGAGTGTAGTGAACAAATGAAAGGTGTGGAGACAGTGAGGTCTTCTCTGTCACCTCCAGAAGGATTTTCAGAATCCAACTATATGAAAAGAAATCTTTATCACACGTCTCCCTCAGAGCTTGTTACGGATTGGATGGTGCCCCACCCCACCCGAACCCCAAAGCATATACTGAAGCCTGAAGTCCTAGTCCCTGGGGATGGGACCTTCTTTGGAAAATGGGTCTTAGATGATGCTATTGGCTTACATGCGGTTATACCACAGGAGTGTAGGCCCCAATCGAGACTAAGTGGTGTCCTTATGAGAGGAGAAGCATAGACGGCGAGAGGAAAGGGTCATATGAAGACAGAAGCAGAGACGGAGTTATGCTGTAGCTGCATGCTAAGAAGCAGCTGGGGCTACAAGATACTGAAGACAAAGGATGTGCCCTTAGAGTCTTCCCAAAGGGGCTGGCCCTGCCAGCTCGCTGTGTCTAGACCTGTAGCCTCAAGAACTGGGAGACAATACATTTCAGATATTTTAAGGCACCCATTTTGCTGTACTTTTCTGCAGCAGCACAGAGAGAGCAGAATCAAGTAAGTTTGGTGGGTCTAGTGGACGTAAGTGAAAGTGCATGTGTAGCAGCGTTGGCCTTCAGTAAGAATATGAGACATTTCTATTGATTCGTTTCTTCAAAAGGCCCTTTCTTGCATTCCCTAGGCTCTATCCTTGGTGCTGGGGAAAAGGGGTTGCTTTAAAATACATTCATTCTTGGAAGACGTAGGTTCCCCTTCATTTAGACAGAGCTCACAAGTACCCCAACTTAGGGAGGAGGTAAGAACATAGCTTCTCTGTGAGACAGTTACAGAAATTGCATTTGCAACATGCCTTCAAAT
>NW_022104341.1:31536861-31575173 GCF_000313985.2 Echinops telfairi | reverse complement strand
AGCTCACAAGTACCCCAACTTAGGGAGGAGGTAAGAACATAGCTTCTCTGTGAGACAGTTACAGAAATTGCATTTGCAACATGCCTTCAAATTGCAGGGAGCAGAAGTGCACCTGTGATTTTAAAATATTCCCAGCCGTGTCCTCTGGATCTGCTCCACCTTCGGCTACAAACATTCTGTGGCAACTGCTATTCCAGTCCCTCTGTTTCCTTCCTCAACCCTTCTGTTCCTCTGCCCACACACTTCACAGAACTCCCAGGAGCCACCAGGCAGGCAGCTGCCACAGAGCACTGAGCAAGGAGGAGAATTTTAACTTTGGAAGGAGACGGCATAATTTTCCACAGGCAGAATCGGAGCAAATTAGCCATTCTGTCCACCATATGGTGCAGATAAGAAGGCAAATTCCTGTCTTCCCCCCAGTTAAAAGGAAGGGCAACTGTGTCAAGATCAGCTTAGTGGACTTGTGGTTCAGAAATGTTTCTTTGAAAACACACTGGAAAACTCACTTGGTTCTTTAGTAAATGTCTCGAGAAAGTACCAAAACTCTGTAGAGCAGACTTATCGGAGCATGATATGAGTTCTGCGATAGCCATTCTCTCTAGGTCTTTCCTGCCCAACTTGCAGAGAAGGATTTGCATCAGAGCCTAAGTAAAAGGAATGCAAAGCAATAATGTGCACTGTTTAAGCCTAAATACATATGTAGAGAACATCTACGGAGGAATTCCAACCAAATTTAGCCAAAATCCCACTAACCAGATTCATTATCATAGTTACTCAAGGAAGGTAGAGTAACGTCAGCAACCGGGTGGGGGCACCTCTAAAGGGAGGTGCTGCTCTAGAGCTAAAGTTGGAGGACATGGCACATCACTGTCTTTGAGTTTCTTAAACATATTGTATAATGCATTTTTTTTTAACCTGAGTGCTTTGCATTCCTTAGGATGTAAACTTTGTGTAGGTGATCCCATTTGGTTGTCGTTGTTGCTGTTGTTATTGTTATCAGTTATTGAGCCAGCCCCAACAAATGGCGACCCTACATACAGGGAACAAAATGCTGCCTGTGCCTACACTGTCTGCATGACTGTTTTCAATCAGACATTTGCAGTGCACAGGGTGTTCATTGGCTGACTGTGTGATGTAGGTCCCCAGACCTTCCCTTCTAGTCCTATTAAGACTGGAACCTCTGCTGAAATGCACTCCACACTGCGGCAGCATGCACACCTCCCCTGAGCCATGAGTGGCACTGTCCAACTCAGGGCTGGCACACACAAGGCGAGGATTCTACCACCCACACCACGGATGTCCCCGTTGCCTCATTACACTCAAGGTAAACAATCTGACCCATGGAATTGACATCGGTCAAACCCAGCTCTGTCACCTACTAGCTGAATGACCTTAGGCAATATCCTTAACTACTCTAAGCATTAGTTTTATTCACTGAAAAAAAATCTGCAGAAACAACGGTTGGGGAAAATAAATATATGCAAGAACTTGGTTCAGTGCTTAACACACAAAACTTAATACATGCTTCAAAAAAATCAAACTCATGGCCATTGAGTTGATTCCAACTCATAGCGACCCTACCGATCAGGGTAGAACTTTCTCCTGCAGAAGCATTAGTATTTTCAAACCACTGAACTTCTGGTTAACAGCCCAACCAGGCTCCTACAATACACCACACCACCTACAGGGCTCCTTTCACTACATGCTAGCTATAATCAATAATTATTTTATTCCTCTCTCAGTGGCCTGCCTAATAATCCCTCGATGCTGGACTGTATTCATTGGGCATCCCTTTTCATTTTCCCTCTCAGAAGCAACAAACTATAAGATCTGAGTGTTGATCAGAGATGAGTCATCCTCTTTGAGCCCACTTCCAAATCCTCCAATGATTTAAAACATCTCCTTTAGAAAACAGTGTTTCAGGAATTGGGAATGGAGTTGCTCTGGTGCTAGTGCAACAGGAAGAGTTTTATTTGAAGCTCAAATGTATAAATATGAGTTAGGTACTATATACCTATACTCAGAAGTTGTGGTTTTACCACAATTCAAGACCTGAACATTATTATAATTATAAATGCTCATACATAGAGTGACTTCAGCCAGGTGTTTAGTATCACTGTCCTCTGCATCAGAAACCAAGACACTTCTGCTGTAGCTGAAGGTCAAAATGCAACTTTTAAAAAGCCGCCCCCCCACCCCCCACCTCCCGACCAGCATTTGTCAATACTGCCTGGCAGCACAAAATACTTGTATCATCAGATATTCCTCCTGCTGACATGTCTCCCATGAAATAATGCGACCCCAACATACAATGTGAGGCAATCAGTCCCTAACTTGCCATCTTTGCAGACATACTGGCTGTTCTCCCCGGACTGAGGATGGCTCTGTGTGAAACCAAAGAGCTAATTTCAGCAGCAGCAGCCGCCGCTGCTTGGCTAGTGGTTATCAACATTGCTCAGGGAACCACGGAGGCAGGAGGTGATCCAGGAGAGGTTTCAAATCTTTTGTGTGTAACAAAAAGACCGCGTCTGCTGCCTGACCACTGGTCATGGCCATTGGGCATAGCCAAGGCACATTCTATTTTTACTTGATTTTATTCATTCTCCCAATGCTGGAAAATGTACTCTTACTAGCTGTGGATGGCTCACTCTACATACATTTATCTTCAGGGTTGGTGCAAATAGTACATTTTTCTTTGGAGTCACCTCATGCAGGAGCCGTAAGTCGTTGTGTAGCCTACAGTTCCAAGGGCTGGTTGACAAATGGAGAAGGCCACTCCTCTTGCCTTTCAGGTTGATTATCCCTGATCCTCAAGATAAACAGACTCAATTATTTTCATTGGCTTTCAGCTCTTAGCCACAACCCACACAAGTCAACCTCAGAGCCTGTACTGGGCAAGGTCCTCTTGCTTGTTGGCATTTTTTCCTTTTTGGGTGATGGCTCAGGAGAGATTTCTGCTACCAAGTGCCCAGGTTGCTATTTAGGATCGTTTTTTCCTGTTTGGTCTACACTCAGGAAACTGCAGAAGCATCCTATCAGAATCCCTAGTATGTTTGCCACACTTTTTTCAATAAGATATGCACCTAGATAGTGATCTCTCATTTATTATCTGATTTTTGCAGACATCTAAGGACATGTGTCTGTTGTTCAGCTCAGAGACCATCTCTGCTACAGCTATGCTCATGAGTAACCAGGAGGAGCCAGCAGCTCATTATCAAAGACAGCATTTCTCTTCATCAGAAGCGAGCCTGGCTTTAATACTAAAGACCCAACTCCAACTTCCCACTCCAACACGGTTGCCTCTTAACAAATCTTTCCTCAAACCCTGCAGCACTGAAACGTCGATGTGAGGAACTTCCAAGTCCAGGAGTCATCATGACTTTTAATGGGTTTATATTAAGCATAATGCACTGAAACCCAGAATCCCTTTTAATTACATAAAGGCTGGGATCCGAGGATCAAGGAGCTAACAAACACTTTTAAAAAACAGTAAAAAGTTTCAGCACAAAGAAATGGATTGATTTGAATCATGAAAGATAATTCAGGTCTTGAAAAATATAAGCAATTATATTTTTTAGTGTGTTCTGATGAAAAATTTTGTTTTTGTTTGTCTGAAAATAATTCCATTTTCCACTAAATCTCTATACAGGAAATCCCCAGGTTATGAATATCTGACTTATGTACAATCTGTAGTTATGAAACACATTCAAAGCCTACTATATTAAAATTTTGAGGTACATCAAATGATTCATAATAAGAAAATGAGTGTGGCTTTGCAACATGCATCAAAATATTACTATTACAAAATTATTATTATAAAGATGTTTTCTTGGATCTGGAAGTGGTTTTTTAATGTTTTCTGTGCATATAAAAATAGGCTATAGGAGAGGAGTCCAAAAATTCATGGGAAAAATCCATTATATTTTAAGTCCATTTTTTCCATGAACTTTTTGAAGCCACCTCATCCACTATACAGAGGAGCCCTGGTGACACAGTGGTAACTACATGCTCCGCAACCTAAAACAACCAGCTGCTCCACAGGAGGAAGAGGTGGCGTTCCACTCCCCTAAAGACTTAGACTGTCTCAGAAAGCCATGAGGCAGCTCTTCCCTCTCTGATAAGGCGGCTCTGGGTCAGAGGGGACATGTGGCCATGAGTTTGGTTTGGTCATCTACTATACAGCAAGACACACATCTGACTGACTTTACGAGGAATCACGCATGTTTTAAGTTATTCACACATTTAACTTAGGTAGATTTAGGAACAAACCTGTTAGTAATCTGGGGACTGACTGAGTCAGGGCAGACCTATAGTGGCCTGACCTTCGGAATCTGACACCGTGTGTTCCATGAATGTAACTCTTGAAGTGTAGCAACTCTTGGAAAATTGACCTCAAAAAAGAGAGAGTGATTGGTTGGGCCTAGCATAGTGGCTGGCGGATGATAATAATTAGGGCTCAGTGCCCCGAATTTGAGAAGCATTTGAGTCGTTATCAAGTCATCATAGGGATCGTCCATGAGTCAGATTAGACTTGATAGCAGCGAGCTGAGTCATCAGTTATGATTTATATTGCCTCCTATGAATGGCCAAACAAGAGAGGACGGCCCGCTTTCATGTACTATCTTAAGTAGATCCTTAAGCCTACAAATAGTTTGAAAACTAGGGCCCGGGACACTGCCCTACATGTTCCACAATTAAAAGAGAAACAGTGCAGACAAATTCTCTCAGATCAGCCTGCAACTGGTGAACCTCTTACCAAGAACTTCCTTCTAAAATTGTGTGGTCTTACCAGACTTGTTTCCAAAAAGAAGAAAGAAAATAAAAACAGAAAAATAATCACGGAATTCCTCTAAAAACAAAAAAATCCTCACAAGATTGAAAAAATAAAATAAAATAAGGCATCTGGTTGGTATAATTCTTCTCTGGCAACCATCTTGTTTCATATTCCAGTCTATAAAGTTAGCTATTCTGAAACAATAAAGATGGGACCATGAAACTCCTTACTAATGAAACACTTTAAATTAGCTCCCTAAGTACTTTTAACTAGCATTTAATTTATTTTTAATCAGGTGCTTATCATTTGTTAAATAAATTCCAAAGGCCCCAGGATTCCACAGCCCTTAGACAGGCTCCTCTCCCATTGGGAAGCAACACATATTAAATAGTTGCTAAACCTTGGTAAATACACTTTTAATAATTAATTCTAGAAGTATTTAACTTTCAGTAATATACCAGATATTTCTGCAATATTGTAATCCATGGGATACTGCCAAGGGATTTCTCAGATTAACACGTTTGGGTCCCTGAGTCCCATCTGTATACCTCTATCTGCATGAACAGCCGGCGGTTCCACACATGGCTACCAGTCTCGGTGTGTCTGAATGACCAGTGACTTGATTACCCTGTCAGTGAGATGCGTCAGCTGAGGAAGTGCTTAGTAAGGGAGGAGCAGACGGTGGCTTACAAGTCAACCTGGGTTTTCAAAAATGATAACTACTGAAAAGAAAAATTACTTTTTCCTGCGGAGAGGCGTAAATATTATGTCGATATTCTAACTCAATCTGTGATGGGTAGTGCTCAATTTTAAACATATTTCAGTCATGCCCTAATTGAACAGGATGGAAGACGCACAAGAGGTGGAAGGATGAAGGTGAGAACACATTTTCTGGCACAGAGGGTTTAGCCTTGTTCTGCAAGTGATGTGATTCGTAGACTTCCTGCTCCATCAAGAGCGGGCTCGGGCTTCCTCTCCTTTAGAGATGTGAACAGCCGCGTTGACACAGTCTATGCAGCCCGTCCAGTTCTCTTTACCCTTCTCTAAAACTAGTACGGCTGCTATTCTTTAAATCCTCTCCCCTATTTAATGTAAGCTGCACCTCGCATGCTGCAGGTTAAAATTGAAGTCAAATCGTCATCTTTGTCTCAAGCAGAACAAGTCACTTTTCCACCCGTAAAGAACAGAGACGAAAGACGGACCAGCAGATGGTGCTACAGAGCAGGCAGCAGCCTGGGGTTTAACTCACCCTTGGCTTGCAAGGCTTGCATGAAAGGTTCTCTAAGAGGAGATCTCCAGTCTTCCAGCTAGTCAGTTCTTTCACTGGGTCAGGGGGTCTCAACTCTACATCTTTTCTCTGCTCGCCTTTCTTTTACGTTTCATAAATGCGTTCTTTGTAGCCTTACACGAGCCATGGCGCACCCCCATCATTGTTCCCCACTGGTTCCTGGGGGCATCGTGGACCACCTGTCTAACCCCGGGCTGTGCGGACAGCCCACAAGCCCCTTCCCTGCACGGGCCACAGAAAGCCCGCGATGGGACGACGTTTAAGTAGTGATAGAAATCAAACATTTTCTGGAGCCATTATAGTCTAAAATGTTAATGCAGTTTACTTTTTAAAATGTGATCGATAGGTAGGGGGGAGAGTGCCCATAAATTACTAAAGGCAAAAAAAAAAAAAAGGCATTCTATTCCCACACAGTGGGTTTTGCAATGTTTGCTGGTCTGTGTTTTCACTTGGGGGACATTTTGAACGTGCTGCACGCTCGAAGGTGGTTGCTGTTGTTGTTTGGTTTCTTCATACCTGTCTTGGTCTTTTCTCAGTTCAAGAGGGATATTTTTACCACGAGTCATGGAGGAAATGTAATTCTAATGCAGCACAGCTATAGGTTTCAATTAACGTTCTACCTTTCTGACAGCCTTTACATTACATGTTTTATGGAATCATTAACTATTGTCGCGTTTCTATTATGCTAGTATTAGGAAATAAAGAGCCTTATGTAAATGGAGATGGAAAAGAAATGTATGACAGCTCCTCGGAGCACCATCTGTGCACTATCATACACGCTCACACTAATTTTCTGAAGATTGTTCCATTCATTACGGAGCATTGTTCGTTGTGGGGGCACACCCCTTATTTCCATGCATTTAGAGAATGAGGAGCGAGTGGGTAAATGAGAGCCTAATCAATACCACTTTTCATTTTGCCTCTAATGTGCTGCCTTTCCTTTCTTTTCCTCATGCACAAATCCAAAAAAGATCCTGACGTTACAGTCATAAAATGTAATTCTTCTGCAGAAACACAGACAATAATGCTTTCTGTATTCAGGCATATTGCATATTCTAATGGCATTTGGCTAAATTGAGTATGGATTTAACATCAAAGGCTTCATGAATTTTTCAAATGAGATATTAAAGTCAATATTTCAAGTGAAAGATATTTCAATTTAGTTGCATACACAACAATAAAAAACTTCTACAAGGTAGGTACTAGTGGCTGCAGCAGTATTAGTTCATTCAAGAAATCATTAGTTTATAAGAAAATCAAACACAAGGTTGTGATATGGCAATGGCTGAATAAATTAGACTAACGGATATGCACTAGTGTACTTTATCTCTCGCAGGCTGAAGCAGTACACTTGCCACTGGCGTGTTCAGGGTGCCTGGCAGATTCTTTTTTTTGAACTCTGTTGATTAGCATGAAGATTTGCATTGCCATTCCATAAATCCCCTTATTTTCATTTATACAAGTGGGAGTCTTGGGATATGTGGGGGAAAGCTGGTTTTCACCTCGCACTAAAGTGGATTTACTTCAAGGTGTCAATACCTAAAGTGGGTCTACACAACGATGCTGAATGTCGCCTTTCGGGCAGGGTAGAAGATGATCAGGTTCAGTGTCTTTGAAGGCCCTGCAGGCTGCCTGACAGCCCTCCACGTTGTGATGGATTGCCGATACTCTTGAACAAAGCATGCAAGCTTGGGTGTGTCAGGAGCCTTGCCACCAAAGACCTTGAAGTCCATCCACACCCCCTGTCTCATCCATCTCACCAAATTCCCAGTGAGGACAGGAGGAGCTGAGGAAATCTTCGTCATCTTCCCCATTTTATGGATGGACAAGCATAAGGCACTACACAAGAAAGTGAGCTGCTTCTCTGGAGGCCCGAGCCGTGTTGAGGAAGCCCTTGTGGAGAAGTCACACGAAAACGGGAACCAGAGTCTCATCTCCTGGTTTCCGCTCGGGACTCCTCAACGCCGCTCTGCTGCCCGTCCGCTGGTTGTGATGACGGCACGCTGGTCCATTTCCACTTGCATTGTCCTTTAACCTTGCTCTGCAGTCATACGAAAGGCACTGCCTCAGAGCGCCCATCTCACCTCTTTGTACTTACCATGCAGTGCTTTTGAGGCAGCATTTGTAAGCCCTTCGTGTGATTAGGCACAGGTTCTCTGGCAACATCAGACAGCCACTCCATTACTTCAAACCCACACTCATGCCCACAGGGGACAGTTACGGCATGTGAGGGCCCTTGACCCTGATGATTCTGGGCTGCCCCTTCCTTTGCTTACTCATTCAAAGGAAACAGGTGGGCTACGTGAGATATGCATGTGCATATAGGATATGCCCAGGAGATTCAATTACGCAGGAGGTGTCCATAGGAGATAAATGTCAATGAAAGGGTTGACATGGTAGAGGTCGCGTAGTTTAAGTTACCCTGCACATGGATGACCTCGTGACCCTTCCTGAACATTAATCCCGGCTGGCACATTCTCGCACACTGGAACTGGTATCAGTGTCATGAGTGCCCTTCCATCCAGCTCCCTTCCACTACGGAGTCTGCTTTCCCTGATGTCCCGTCTACTTGGCATTTACGAATCTTTGTTCTGGACAACTGGTGCCCCTATGTTGTTGGCCCCATAAGCAGGGGCTTACCTTACTTATCCGGCAGTCTGTCCCTGCACACCCATCTGGAAGAAAAGACTAACTCCGGTTGGAGACACACAGCTCACCCAGCTGAATTGGATGCAACCTTCTGTTCCCATAGTTCATAGCTAAGGCGGACAGTGCACAAGGTAACTGCCCTCAGCCTGGCTCCATGCTGCTCCCACTGCAATAGTGAATCCAGCACCATGGTCGGAATCCCTCACCAGATTGAGGTTTCTTACAAGATTTAGCACTTTACTTCTAGAAGGACATGCAGATTTCATTCTGGAATTTGAGGGTGCTTGCCTATTTCTAAAAGTGGAAAAACACCACCTTGTCAATACTCTGCAGGAAGGTCGATGTGTACATGGCAGATGTCTGGGTTTTTTTTTAACTAGAACCAATAGTTGAGGCCTCACTTTTGCTGTGTTTCCTAAGGTGCGGTGTCGCCTCGAAGGGTGCATTCCACACGTTCCCCACAGAATCCTCCCTTCACCTGCTTACATTATCCTGACTTCCAGGACAGGACTTATTTTTCAGTTGGATTTCATCAGCTGTGTTTCAATTGGATCTGTACCCTAACCCCAACAACAACAATAATGAAAAACCTCCAGACGTAAAGATTGCTTCTTTGCTTCATTACGTCTAAATGATTGGGCTCATTTCAGTCTCAATTCTCAAGCCTCCCTCCTCCTCCCTCCCTCTCTTTTAGAGGGACCCTATTACAGGGAGGGAGAACCAAATAGAACAAAGCTACAATTCAGGGCTCATTTTAAGGTTTTCCGTTATAACAGCGCTCCTGGGCATGACTGTTATATATTGGCTTCTTTGGGAAACCGTTGATCTTTTGATGTTTATCATTTCTTTATTTAAACTGTAAAAGGGAGCTTTGTGGAGAAGTAGACATTGTCTCTAACTAAGGCCTATATTAAACGCAGCCCAAGCCACTACTGAAAATGGAGCCTGAGGACTGAGCACCAGTCCCTGGCCAGCCCCTGCCCACATCATAAAAACCAGTAAGCTATTTGGCCCCACAGAAAAGAGATAGGAAATACCGAGAACTAAAAGCTGTGGCCAACCATGTACCTAAGAGCCACGTATATAAATGCAGGAGGAAGTGTTAGCTTAACTCTAGAGGGTGGCGAGGGGAACATCAGAGGTTTATATGATATTCACTGTTCATATTCCTAAAAGAAAGTGCACGTTTAAAATTTTTTCACTGCACATCTGTGCATTGCTACATTTTTAAGGGCCTGCTAGGACTGGAATTATAGGAGATTTGAAGCTCACGACCGAGTAGCTCTGGCAAAGCTGCATGGGGGAGGAAGGCTACTGAAAATCATGGGGGGCTGGGGTCCTGGGGGGCAGGGTCTCTGCCAAAGAGGACCATTAAAAAAGGGTTCTAGTAGAGGAAACTGTCAGCTTTATATATGGGAACTTGAAATGGAAAAATTGGTAGTGCCACTGAACCTGAACAGCAGCTGTGAAATCAGAATTTACTCCCTAATCTGAATTGACTAATCAAAAGCAGGTCACTCCTCCGTCTTCCCCCCACTACTCACAGCATCACCCAGGGTGATGCCAGGACCAATGGCATCCTACAGCAAAATAAATACAGAGACAGAGCAACAAACCAAGAAATAGGAAAGGTCAAAGTGTCCCCACAAGACCCAAAGCGCTTGAGGTTTGTCGACGGAGGAAGGAACTTCGGCTACTCAACCTTTCATCTGTTCGTGTCTATGGGGCACAAGACAAGGTGACATCTCATCACCCATCACCAACCGACTCAAATCCAACCCAAGGGTGAGGTTGAAATGACAGCTTGTGAGATCGAAGCTCAAAAGGAAGGGGACAGAGGTGAGGACTGCGTAAGGCAAATGGCTCAATCAGATGGTCATTTTTTAAAGATTCCGATTTTTGCCTAATTTCATGTGCAAGCACCTTTTGATCATGCACATGCATTTCATAAAATTATATGGGGGAAATTAGCTAAAGAAATACACTGAAGGATGTACACTAGCCCAAGCATGATCTGAAGCTCTTATTAACTGGTGATTATCTGCACTGATCCACATTACCATTCAGTTGCAGATGTTACTGACATTAAGATGTATGATGCAGAGGCTGGAGAAAGAGCCCATTTAAGACAGGTGAATACTTAATAGTAATTCAACATATGCGGCACAAAATGTCTTTCACGGGAGTTCAAGGATTTTCTCTTTTTCCTCCGTGCAATTTTATATGAATGTTTAAAAATAAAATGAGAAATGAAACTCTATTTGGTAGCCATTTGACTTGCTCAAGTTTAATGGCCATTTAAAACTTTGCAATTTATCATGTTAGGCTTCTTTCTCATCTGATGTTATTTATTTATTTATTTAGCTGCTGCTTTTCGGAATGCTCACGGAAGGCCCCCCTTTTAAGTATGCAGATAAAATTTATCTGACCCAGAGAGGCTGTTTATCTTTCAGTTTGGGTAATTCCAAGAGCTGACATTGCGACAGTTAAGAAGCTGCCCACTGGGTACCGAGCAGACCCTGTCATGCTTTGAGAAGTTGCCTCTTCGAAGCCTCGTCAGCCGCGGCTGTCTCTTACAGGGGGGGCCCTCTGCTGCCATCTCCAGCTCCCTCTCATCCCCCCCTTTGGAGCCCCGAATGGAGAGAGTAATTATTCTACATGTTTCTGAGTACAACACAGTGTCCAAGAGCTCCTTGGGAATGCTTTCCTCAAGATGAGTTTGATGAAATCAAACTGAAAGATGCCAGTGAAACGTCAAAACCGTTTGTAGAATATTTTTGAGACAGACTCAGATCGTCAAGGTAGTGTCTGCCACATCCAAGTGTCAACTGGGCTCTTATTAGATATCCCACAAGTGATCCATGGTTCAAAAAAGTCAGAAAAGGGGAACGGCTTTCCTCGGAAACTCTATCTTCTCTTCTGCACAGTTCTGACTGTTAAATGACTGACTGACTGTCCCACGTAGCTTGTGCTCAAATGACAGCTGGCCTGAGCTTCTCCCTTCAAAATCCAGCCTCTCTAGTGACCCCACAAACCTGACTTCTCTACATTTCTCACGCCCCCTGATGGTCTTTGCTGTTCTGTATTTCACACCCTATTTCCAATTCTTGGGCTCCGAATAATTGATTGATAGCGACAGATTAAAGGCAAATAATGGCAGAATCCATGCCATTCCTCAGCTGATCTTTCTTTTTCAACAACCGTTTGCTCTGCCTTTGCAAAGAGCAGGAAGTGGGAGATGCTAGACATGCAAAAGGGCTGGTTGGAAGCATATTTTTTCTGAGGAAGCTTTGTTTTGTTTTCCAATCAGACAGCATAAGCATCTACTTATTCTGCAGAAGCATAACTCTGATCCTGTAAACATACACATATGGGGATTCATAGTTTTTCTTTCCCATATTTGGAAATATATGTGTTGATAGCAATTGTTATAGATCAACAGAAATGTGACTGTCTACAGGAGAATCTGTATTAGAAAATAGCTAGTCTATTCAAACGTGGAGTTTTTAATATTCTCTCTCTCTCTTTTTCCATCAGACAAAATAGGGAGTAAATACCTAATGACTTCTTGGTAGATCAAAGAAAGTGAGTCCCAAAGGGTGTGAGTTGGGTTGAACCAATGATAATCAGAGTGTGATCAGGGAAACAGTAGGTTTCTTAGAGGAAGAAATTTGGGGGAGCTGTCGACACTGAGCTGAAGGGAGTGTCTTCTGCCCTTCTGCCCTAACACAGCAACTTTATTTTGACTCATCTGATATGAAAGACTGTCCCTGTAGATAGCTCTGCTCGGCTGAAAGACAAAGTATTGGCCTTTCTCTAGGGAATTGCTACTGGGGCTATCAAGACTGACTATCGATAGACCCAGCAGGAAAGAGGACTCCTTTCTGAAGAACCATCTGTACTTGGGGTCTTCAGGAGGGTCTGCATCCCAATTAATGTTTCTGCCAGGGATCTATCTCTTGAACCTGATTTGGAAGTACAGCTAGAAGCAAAAGCTCTCCACACAGATAATCTTTAGAATTTCAAGGAAAGAAATAAATATGTGCTGTTTATTTTGCTACCCAATGGGATAGGATTCTTAGTGGTTATTTATAGTTACTTCCCAAAGAGATGTCATCTGATTTATCTAATTCATATATGGGAAATTTTATTTCTTTTTTTATTATATGGTCAGTTGCAAGGTGAGAAAGCTAAAAACGTCCTTACAAAAGCATGACTAGGAGAAGCTTCTGACCTCAAATCCCTAAACTGAGCTGTCAGGCTGTTGATCTATGCACAGTGGCCCAGCCGGTAGGGTCAGACATGCATAATACATTTATGGCAATGGGAGGTCCTAACATACTTTAAAAGGCCCCTTATTACTATATAGAGAAGAAGGAATGTAATAACAGCATATCCAGCACCAAGTGAACCTATTACCCCAAACAGACTGCATTTTCTAAACGCAAGTATGTCTCATATGAGACATTCCATCAGGACCTCAGTGTACACTTTGCCTTCCTCACTAGAATGCAAGTTAAATACCACTCACTCTGAGAGGTGGGTGAAAGAACTAATATGCACATGAAACCATAATAATAAACATAAAATAATAGTAAGCAATGTGCTCCCACTCTCAGAATCTGAGCGATCTGTTTTGCAAAGGCTTTCACACTCCCTGCAGCTCTGCACAACATCCAGTATGCGTCAGTGGAAATTACTAGAGTTGATGTTTGACTGTTGATTTGTGTCTAGTGCAGAGAAGAGGAACAGGAAAAAAAAAGTGCTCACACAAGCTTGAGCTGCCTATGACACCAGTCAATCCCCCTGCTAACCTGATACTGCAATCATTACATTTCAAGTTTGAAATTGCATCAGAAAGACGGAAGAAAGGAGCGGCCAGTGGGTGTTACTGAATGGTGCATGTGCAAGGAAAGGCTTTCATTGGTTCTATAGTTAAGAAAACCTGTCATCGCCCTCTCTAACAAAGGACAAGGCTCCAGTAGGACATGAAGGACATGGTGCTCTCCTTGCAAAGGTGCTTCTGCAGGACAGGAGGGGCTCGCTGACATAAGGTTGCTGCGTCACCACCAAAGAATGCTCCCGTAGCAGAAATGGTGCTTCAAACACCGTAATTACTGTTAGAGTGTGTGCAGCGCCACAGGAGAACAGGATCGAGAGCCGTACGTGGTACCACGAGTCGAGAAGCAGCTGTAATTTGGCTTTAAATATGTTTATGAGCATTCTGAATGGTTTAAGCTTGCTGTGTAGTGTATGATTTTAATTTTCTTTATGGATATAAGGGGTAATGAAATGCTGACTTTTGATATAGTAATCTTTCTGGTTTAGAAGAACCTATAGGAGACCAGCCAGTCTTTAAGCCTGCCCTCTTTATCTCCAATTAGAAAATTCTTGGTGGTGGATATGTTAAATTATATATATATATATATATATACACACACATATACTTGTGTATGGTATATACCACATACTATATAGTCTGTCTTATAGCTCCAATTTGAATGAAACCTTTTAGTTTGACTTTCCAGCTTAGGAAATCAAAGAAAACCTATAAAATGGAGGCATATGTCTTATTTACAAAAGAAGAATGCCTTTCTCTGGAACAGAAGCATTGGAGTATTCCAAAGCAAAATTCAATTTCCTTATTTACTATACACAAAAATCAAGGAATTGTCATTATTTATATTGAAACTCATATTTAAACACACTTCAAAGTAAGCGCTAAATTGGTCACTTCTTAGGAATTGCTAAAGAGGATTTTGCTTACAATTAAAAAAAAAGAAAGAAAGAAAAGAAAAGCATTTTGAATTGCTTCTAGTTATTTTAATTGTGCCAACTTTGGCTTATTTCATTTAAAAGAACACATAGTAGTTGCCACATTACTAGGGAAGAAATGGATCCTGAAAAAATTAAAATGCACTTAATGAAAAAGAAATGGTGTTATTTCTCTCAAATGGTTTCTATTTTATGAGTCTTAAATACCCATTTGACTAAAACTAGAGAAAAATAAATCTTGATAGACAAGTATTACTTGCTAGGGTATGGACTAATGCAGGTAATTTCATCTGCTCCTTAAAAATAATTTCTGCATTATAATTTCTTCAGCAATATGTCGTATGTCTGTCATCGAGGCACAATGTTATTCTCAAACCAAAAAGAGAGAGAGGGAATATTATCAGTCAACTCTTCCTATCAACTTCTCTTCACATCAAGAGAGCATGGCCAACAGCAGAGGAACATGTTGATAACTATATACATATAACCCATTGTATGATAGAGGGATTTTGTGGGTGATAAAACCTGTTGACATATTGGTCTGGTAAACTAAAGGCTGGTTGTTTTGGTCTACCTAGAGGCACCTCAGAAGAAAAACCTGGTGGTCTGCATCAGAAAACGCAGCCATTGAAATCCCTATTGATCACAGTCCTCCTCTGATACATCAACTTGACAGCAACTGGTGGTTTGTGATAGGGGCAAGTCGATTCTAGGTTTGCTGATAGGGAGTATGACAGGTGCAAATCTATCATACTTACCAAAGACCCAGATGATGGCAGAGCCACATGTCAGAGCCCTAATCCTGAGTGCCTGTTTGGGGCAGAGGGATAAGGAGAAACATGCTTTACCGATGTGAACCCACGGAGGAGCTCTGGTGGGGTACTGATTCCAGGTTGGACTACCAGCCACAAGGTCCTTGGTAGGAAAACGTGGGTTTCCTACCCCCCATTAAGAGGTATAGTCTCAGAACCTCACAGAGACAGTTCTTGCCTGTCCTGTAGGGTGACTATGAGTGGGCATTGACTCGATGCCAATGAGTGTATGTGAAACCACTGAGATATTCACTACATAAGCAGAGAGCCTCCCACAAAAGAGAATTCCGGAAAACCACAATTCTAGAAATCCCAGCTTTCTAAGGTCCCTCAGAAAAGTTCTGGGTATAGTCCTTCAAAACCATTTATTTAACACTTATTCCCAACACTAAATGTTGCTGTTAGATGCTGTCAAACCGATTCCGGTTCATAGTGACCCTATGTACAACAGAACGGAACAAGGACCGGTCCTGTGCCAGCGTCACAATAGTTCTTATGCTTGAGCCTATCCATGCAGGCACTGTGTGAATCCATCTTGCCAATCCATCTTATTGCTGTCCCTCTATTGTTACCAAACATGATGTCCATCTCTCGGGAATCGCCTCTCCTGACATGTCCAACTAACTGGAGACTAAGTCTCTCTATCCTTGTCTCTAAGGAGCATTCTGGCTGTACTTCTTCCAAGACAGATTTGTTTGTTCTTTAGAAAGTCAGTAGTACTTTCAATATTCTTCTCCAACACCATAAAGCACATGCAACACCAAATAGAAATATTCCATTTCTTCCTTCAGCATGCTCACAGTCTGATACTAAGGAAGAAGAATAAAACAGTTTCTGGCGTTAAAATAGAGCCTGATAAAGGCCCTGTTAGACAGATATATTGTATATTGTGGTGTGGAGACACATAAGAGAACCTCCCAACACAGGCTGAAAGAGATTCTCGAAGGCCCCACAATGGTGATTATAGTCCACCTGCCAATGGAAGGATTTGCAGGTGCAGGTCCATGGGCATGGGCCCACGAGAGGCCCCAGAATGGACTGTGAGAGCCTTATTCCTCAAGGAATGTAGAGTTTAGTGAATTGTAACATAGCAGATCCAAACAAGATCGGTCTCAGGATGAACAAGTCAGCTTCAAGCCAGATATATCATCTTGCTTTGCTTAACCATACAAAGTCTCTCAGTAAAGAAAAGCAGCTATACCTTCAGGGAAGAAAAAGTCTCTTTGGACTTCTTGAAGGTGAACAAGTTGGGTTCATTCCCTGAAAGAGACTAAAGTGAAGTCGCCTTCCCAGGCTTCCATTGGAGGAGGAATGCCTCCCCCAGACTTGGGTTTGCTTCTGTTTTCTGTACGTAGCAAGTGGAGGATGCCTGGGCTCATTGAATTCAGATTGTTTGTGAACCATTATTAAATACAGGTATTGCTGAAGAAAGTTGTGTTTCATAACGGTTGAAAATTTATGTAAACTTCAGTGAGGCTGATTTCCCAATATAATAACTGCATTGCATGCTATTGAACAAGTGTTTTGTTTATACTTCATTTTTGTTGCTGGAGTAGAATGCTGATCTTCATTTGGCAGAAGAGAAAGAGAAACAAAAAGGTATGTTTCCCTTCTGGGTTTACAGAAACGGATACACACCGGCACACACAAAACACCAAGAACTGAAATTTCTCTGAATCAGAGTAGCATACATGTAGGACATTTGTAAGAATAAATAAAACTCTTTAGATTAGGAACGCAAGCAGATAAAAGTGGTTCCGTTCCGGAATATAAATGAGCAGATATTAGTGCCTAACTTCTGGCAACCCGTTAGATTCGGACAAAAGTAGCCAAAAAAGTCCGCTCGAGACAGCAGTATGTTGGGTATGCAGACTCTCTCATGACTCGGGACCCCTGGATAACAGTAGTGAAGACAACCCTCTACATGGTGTAATATCCCTAATCGTCTACCAGTCTGCCTTTCTAAATCTTTGTCAGTTGATTTCCGCCTCAGATGCACGTTAGACCTGATCTGGTTTTCAACATTTTCTGAAATTTTTTGTTCTTGTTTGTTCGTGTTAGGGTTTATATCAGATGCGTTATGCCATTGAGGTCACCCTCTTGAATTTGTGTCACATGCTTTCCTGGTTTTCAGTACATGAAGCCCAGGATGGATGAACCCCTAGGGACAGCAAGTAGAATAAGTTTCTGGGGGGCACAGTGGGGACGGCGGGCAGGAGGGAGCTGATGTCAAGGAGGTCAGGAAGGAAGAGGATGTTTTGAAACTGATTGGGGGAGCAATTGTCATTGCTGTGGTAAACTTAATGTGATTAAACTATGGAATGATATGATATCTGTATGAATTCTCAATAAAATGGTTTTAGGGGAAAAAAATTGAAAGGCCCAAACTATTCATGTATCAGATGAGATGAGAAGGATTGGATCCTAATGAGTCAGCATCTGAGGCGGAAATCAACTGACAAAGATTTAGAAAGCAGTGAGTTTGTTTTTTGATTGGAAGCTGTAAAAAAATATGATGAAAAAACTGATGATGTCATTGTATTTGAAGAAATGTTATGTATAAACTTCCCTAAATGGAAAAAACGATACGAACAGCCTTTTGATTAATTAGCAAGATCAAGAGATAAATACAGGCCAAGATGTTTTCATTTTCATTGTATTTTATTGTCATTTGGATGAAAGCACACAAAGAAAATTAGCTTTCCCACTTCACTCAAACTCCACTCATCGCCCTGGAGTTGATGCCACCTTATAAAGCCTCTCCACAGCAGAGCAGCACTGCCCTGTGGGTTTCCAAGGCGGTAACTCGTTAGGGGTGTCGGTAGCCACAGCTTTCTCCGGGGAGAGTTGGTTGGTTTTGAACGTGTATAAATGTATATGTGTGCATAGTTTCATGACATTAGTTTTATTTTATAAAATACTTTTTTAATTTAATAATCCCTTTATATAACAGAATTTTTTTCATTTCCTCTCTGGATTTCCCACTTATAAATGTAAACTATTATCTATCCATATGTGGGCATATAAACATGTTAAAACCATATATCATATCAATAAAAAGTTGAGGGGGAGAAGCTAGGGAGGGGAGAGGGTTATTAGTGACTTGTTATAGTAAATTAAGATCAGTGATGCCCCCAAACCAATTCACAAAATCAACCATTATGTTTTTAGGGCTTTTACAGGCCAGTTATTAAACATAGCATGAATATGCTATCAAATGCAACAGAAAATGCACAAACAGCAGAAGA
Source organism: Echinops telfairi (assembly GCF_000313985.2). Classification (NCBI taxonomy): domain Eukaryota; kingdom Metazoa; phylum Chordata; class Mammalia; order Afrosoricida; family Tenrecidae; genus Echinops; species Echinops telfairi. The sequence continues at coordinate 31,556,627 of NW_022104341.1, read as the reverse complement.
CAAACTAGATGACTCGGATGTCCTACAAGTTAGACCAGCGCTTCTCAGCCTGTGGGTCACGACCTCTTTGGGAGTCGAAAGACCCTTTCACAGGGGTCACCTAAGACCATCGGAAAGCATTGGAACCGAGACACTGCTCCTCTATCCGTCCCCAGGCAGGTCCACCACATGCAGATACGCCCACAGACGAGTACCTGGCGGGAAAACTGTTACCCATGCTATGCCATGCTTGAAGACAAAATTTCATTGATTTGTCATTAAAAATAAATATTTCACAATATATAATTACATATTGTTTTTGTGATGAATCACTATGCTTTATTTATGTTTAATTTGTAACAATGAAAGTACATCCTGACTATCAGATATTTACATTATGATTTATAATAGCACTAAAATTACAGTTATGAAGTAGCAACAAAAATAATTTTATGGTTGGGGGTCATCACAACATGAGGAGCTATATTAAAGGGTCGTGGCATTAGGAAAGTTGAGAACCACTGAGTTAGATACTTATTTGCATGGAAAACAATGTACCAGAAGAGTAAAAAATGAACTTTTTTACTGAGAGTGTGTGGGGGGGGTTGGCAATAACATATTAGTCACTATACTAATCTGTAAATGCTATAGAAAATTGCAACACCTCAACAAGAAAAACACAAATAATCCAACTAAAAACACGCAGAATACGTGACATTTTTAAACAACACATTCAGTCAGCCAACATATGTAGGGTCCTTAAGTTGGAATTGACTTAAGTGAGTTGGGTTAACAAAGGTGTAAAGAAATGTTCTTTAGCCATTAGCCATTATAAAGATACAAATGAAAACAGTGAGATATCCGCCTAACTGTCAATCATAGGAAAATTCAAAAGAAAAGGCAAAAAAACAAATCCTGATAAGATTTTGTAGAAACTAGAACCCTTCCGTGTGCTGGTGAGCCTGTGCATGGGTGAAACCAGCATGGAAAATAGTACAGTCCGTCTTTCCAACTCAGAAAGAAACACTACATCACCCTGCAATTCCTCGGCTTGGTCTATGCAAACTATGTTCACTGAAGCACTCGTTACAATAACAAAACGATGGAAACCAACTGAGTGTGCATTAGTGGAAGAATACTTAAGTACATGTTGCTGCATCCACATAAAGTAGCACTATCCCACACCAAAGAAAAATAATGAATCTGCAAAATGCCTCGTAACATGGATGAATGCTGGGGTCTTTGTGTTGAGTGAAATTAGCCAATGACAAAAGGTCAAATATGGAATTATTATTTTCAGAAGTCAAGAAAATGTTGGTTATCAGATTTGCAAGGAGAAGAATGGGGTAGACAAGTGTTAACACGCAATGAGAGGGAGACTGGCCAAAAGTGATGTAGGCAAAGAAAGACCGTGAAAGGTTTACAAAAGTTAAAGGCAATGAAAGCAAACCCTGTTATCTACACAATCTTCCAATATGGTGATCTGTAAGTAGACGCAGGAATAGACATGCCAGTTTATGGAAGGGAGAGGATAACTACCTTCAACTATACACATATATATATATATTTATGCTATATAATTGTTTATTGCATATATAATAAACATCTATATATCCACAAACAGATAGATGGTAGATCATTGAAAGCTAGCTAGCTAGATGACAGATACAAAGGGAGGGAGGAGGTGAAAGGAGAAAGGAAATAAGAAAATGTAAAGGATGAAGAGAGGAAAAATACTGCAAACTTTCTCCAATAAATTAATGAAAGAAAAAGGTACCCATAAAAACAAAATGGTCAAACAGAAAATACAAATAAGCCCCAATACAACAGTGTTCCCAATAGATGGAAGTAGAGAAGAGAGAATATTCCAGTGACCTGAAGGAAAATCGATTAGTTCTGTGCTACTCACTGCCATTGAGTCGATTCCAAGCCATAGTGACCACAGAGGACAAAGAAGTTCCTTTGTGAATGACCTAGACTCTCCCTCTTTGTAGAAAGCCTTGCCTTGCTCCTGCAGAGGCACTGGTGGGTTCAAACTGCCGACCTTGAAGTTAACAGCCCAATGCCTAACACACCAGGCACCAGGGTTCCTTCTATTGCCTTCTAGACACATGAAAAATAGAAGCATATACATACTTGTTAAAGGATTTGGAGAGCATTTTCAGAAAAACACAATGACCTCATCCACCCTGACACCAGAAGAACTAGATAGCAACCAGCTAGCCATATTGACTGTTCTGATCAAGCATCCAAAAATGTTTCCAGACAGAATGGAAGAAAAATGTGAAACAGACCTGAAATTCTTTGAAAGTCTGGACTTCACTGAACCAACTGAGACTAGAGGACTCCCTGAAACTACCACTCTACAATATTTCTTAAACTTCTAACAAAACTTCCCCTGATTTTTAAATCTGTTATTACACATTAGCATACAAAATAATGAATACTATCTTTAAGTGTGGCACTCCATGAAAAACCTGTAGTTACGAGACAAAAAAATTTTAAATTCCTCTAAAGCAAAGAGGAGAAGATAAGGGGACAGGGAAACTAAATTCCAGAGAGCAAAACAACCAAATGCAATGAAAGCGAATGTTGATTAGCTTAAACTATTTTTGCTGAACACTTTGTGTAGAAATTGCCAGTTAGAAACCTAGTTCCCTATGTAAGTTTTAACATAAAACATGATTTAAAAATAGGTGTTGGGGAGGAGTTTGGTAGTGGAGAGAAAAATACAAATGAACAAAGATGGAAGTCGCAGAAGTTAAGGAACAACAGTGTGACCAGGAATCAAAATAAAATTGGTTAAGCTTTTACAACCACTTGTCTATTAGTTGTTGTTTTCTGTTTGTTTGTTTTGTACTGTGGTGGCTTGTATGTCGCAGTGATACGTCACTGGTATTTCAAACACCAGCAGGGCCACTCAAGTGCTTCCGCAGAGCTTCTAGACAAAGAACACACTACCAAGGAGAAACAGGCTGTCCACTTCAGAGAAATTAGCCATTGAAAACCCTACGGAGAGCATCCCATCATTGGTTACTGCAAACCTACTCAACAGAAGCAGAGCACTATCAGAAGGAATGCTGGAGGTTGGGGCTCCCAGTTGGGAAGACACGCAGAAACAACCGAGGCAGAGTTGCCTTCTCAACGTAGAGTGGACCATAAGGCATGGACGGAGGAGTGACTTCAGGTGTCAAGTCTTCAGGAACTTCACTTACTGATGATAGGGCACAATTCAAATGAGAAGAAAGAGCTGAAAACATCAATGAATAATTATAACTTGGATGTACAAAGTATGAATCCAGGAAAATTGGAAGTCACCAAAAATGAAATGGAAACATAAAGAGGGCTATTCTAGGTGTGAATGAACTGAAGTGGACAGGTATTGGCCATTTTGAATCAGACAATCATATGGTTTACTATGAGGGAATGACACTATTCAGAGGAATGGCAGTGCATACATTCTCGTAAAGAACAGTTAAAGATTTACCTTGAACTACAATGCTGCTGGTGATGGGTCATGTCTATCCACATACATGGAAATCCAATCAATGCAACTATTATTAGTCAAATTTAGGTAGCAATCACTAAAGTTATTGATGAAGAAATTGAAGAACTCTACCACCATCTTTTCAATTGATCTAATATGCAATCAAGATGCATTGATCATTATTGGCTATAGGAATGCAAAAGGTGGAAAAAAGAGGAAGGAACAGTAATTGGAAAGTAGGTCTGGGTAATATAAATGAAACTAGAGATCACATGATAGAATTTTGCAAGACCAAGGACTTGTCTATAGCAAATATTATTTTTTTCCAACAGCACATAGACTTCTCCAGATGGTATAGATATAAATCATATTGACTATATCTGGGGACGAGATGATGGACAAGCCAATATCAGCAGCTAAAACCAGGACAGGGGGTGACTGTGCAACAGACCATAAATTGCTCAGATTAAAACGGAATAAAATTCAAACCAGTCCACAAGAATCATAATATGCCTAGAGTCGATCCCACCTGTATTTCGAGACGATCTCAAGAACAGGTTTGACACATTAAACACGAATTCCAGAAGACCTGATGAGCTATAAGGAGACACCAAGACTATCATGAAGAAAATGAAAGGTCATCAAAAAGACAGGAGAGAAAATAAGGTCAAAGTGGATGTCAGAAGAGACTCTGAAACTTGCTCTTAATTGTAGAGCAGCTAAAGCACATGAAAGAAATGATGAAGTCAAAAAGCTAGACAGAAATTTTCAAAGGGTAGCTCAAGAAGACAAAGTAAAATACTATAATGATATGTACAAAGAACTAGAGTTAGAAAATCAAAAAGAAAGAACATGCTCATCATATTTAAAAATAAATAAATAAATAAATAAAAGAAAAATCTCAAATAAAAATTCAAGTCTCGAGTTACAATTTTGAAAGACTATGGGCAAAAGACTGAATGATGCAGGAAATGTCCAAAAAGATAGGATTCACTCTACCAAAAATAATTGGATGACATTTTGCAGTTCAAGAGGTAGTCTATGAGCAAGAACCAGTGGTACTGAAGAAAGATCAAGTTGCACTGAAAGCTTTGGTCAAAAGCAAGTCTCCAGGAGTTGATGGAATACCAATAGAAATATTTCAACAAGCTGATGAAGCACGGAAATCACTAACTAGGCTGTGCCAGGAAATTTGGAAGATAACTCCTTGTCCAACTAAGTAGAAGAGATCTGCATTTGTACCCATTCCAAAGAAAGGTGACCGAACAGAATGCTCAAATTATGGAACAATATTATTGTTATTAAATGCAAGTAAATTTTTGCCGAAGACATCCAACCATGGTTACAGCAGGACATTGACGGTGAGCAGCACGAGGCTGAGGGAGGCCTGATTCAGAAGAGGACATGGAGCAAGGGATTTCATTGCTGACAAGAGATGGACTTTGGCTCAAAGAATAGAATACCAGAAATATTTTTTCTTGTGTTTCATTGACTATGGAATTGCATTTGACCGTGTGGATCATAACAGGCTTTGGATAGCCTTGAGTAGAATGGGAAATTCCAGAATGATTCTTTGTGCACATGCACAACCTATACATGGAACAAGAGGCAGTTGTGTGAACACTAGGAAATACTGCATGATTTCAATGAGGAAAGATGTCCGTCAGGGTTTTAACCTGTCACCAGGCATTTTCAATATATATGCTGAGCAACTCATCAGAGAAGCTGGATTACGTGAAAAGGGTTAGAGGAAGGCTGATTAGCAACCTGCGATATGCAGATGACACAGCCTTGCATGCTGAAAGTGAGGGGGAATTGAAGCACCTGCTTGTGAAGATCAAAGATTGTAGCCTTCAGTATGGATCATAATTCAATTTAAAGAAGATAGGTAATAGGATGGTAAGTGGAGTGAAATGTTCAAAGGATTTAATCTTGCTTGAATCCACAATCAATGCCCATGGAAGCAGCAAGCAAGAGATCTCATGAAACATTGCCTGACCCAAGCCAAGTCATTTTCAGTGACCTCATGTGCTGTGAAATTGGGACATAGAAGAAGGAACACAAAATTAAAAATGATGCATTTTAACTATGGTGTTGGAGAAGAATATTGAAGTACCATGCACTACCGAAAGAACAAACATCTCTCTTGAAGAAATCCATCCAGAAAGCCCCTTAGAAGTTAGGATGGTGAGACATTGTCTCACCTACTTTGGACATGTTCTCAAGAGAGCCCCGTCTCTGGAGAAAGACCGCGTGCTTGGTAAAGTGGAAGGGCAGTGAACAAGAGGAAGGCTATGGACAAGATAGAGTAAGTACCACACTGGGCTCAACAGTAGGTTCAAACATAATAACAATTGTGAGGAGGGTGCAGGAACAGGCAATGTTAAGTTCTGTTGTTCACTGTACATAGCACGGAGTACATTTGGAATGGAATTAAGGAAACCTAACAACAACAACAACAACAACAACATACTTTAAAAAATGTGTGAGCATTTGTGGCACCATGTTAGATTTTGTTAAAACTAATTGTTACATTTTATTTCTTAATAAAAATATTGAGTTTAAAAATATATTCATTCTAGGGAACCATGAGTTTTCTTTTTATTTTTTAAAATCATTTTATTGGGGGCTCTCACAGATAGCATCACATTGCACAGTTCAGTCACATCAACACAGGCAGGATTGTACAATGGCTGCCACAATCTGTTTCGAAACGTTTTCTTTCTTCTTGAACTCCTTGAGATCAGCTCCCCTTTATTTCCTCCCTTCCCCACCCTTATGTATGTATGCATGCATGCCGTATCTTCCACCATCCAATATATCCATTCACAAACAATGCTGTTGTTTGCTTCCCTTGAGTGGGGTTATACAGTCATCAATACTGTCAGCTCCCCTCCCTCCTCCCCATCCCTCTCTCCCAATACCCTCTGGGAACCATTACAAGTACATTCTTTCCTACCTTGGTCACTAAATTGGCACTTCTATAGCTTTTAGCTAGCAACACTAGGAATGAGAAGTTTGCATGCTCTTTCTGCATCAGTCATTGTCATTTGTCACATGGTACCTCCTGGATCAGGATCTCCAGTGAGACCAAGTTGGAATGGGCAGGCATGCCTGGTTTGAATGCTCCTCCCCCTCCCTACCCTGTCCTACCCCCTTTGATGAACATCTATTCTTAGACACACTGATAAAGGCTTTTGCATTTTAAAAAATGTTGATTTCATCTGCAATAATCTTCTAAACTAACTAATAATAATCTTTGTTATTTCTTTTCTTTGTAAAAGATCCAAACAGTAAACCGAGTTAATGGTTAAAATGCATGGTTTTGTAAGCATTACTGAGAAAAGCAGTGCCAAATATGTATTCATAGTAAAGACTATTTAAAAGCTTTCCATCATGTAAGGCAGAGGTACTTTGCTCAGAGCTGGCAGGAGTTCACAGAGTTCAGAAAACCTCATGAAATATACTGAAAATGTGTGTGTACACATGTGTGCACATGCGTGTGCATTTACAGAAGGAGAGGGTCATTAACATTTATTAGATTGTTACAGTGGCACATAAAATTAAATATATTAAGAACCACTGATGTAAGAAAATGACCTCAAAAAACCTGAAATGCTATGAAGAATCTGCTGTAAACTGCTCAGCATTTCAGTTCTGATACAAGTCCTGTTGGTGTAGGACTGAGGTCAGTACTGATTCGGTAGCAGGTGGTGACTGGGGATTCAAGAACGAGCATTTACAGTGCAATACTCCGAGACTTCAAAGTGTCAAGTATGGAAGGGTGGTTTTTTTGTGCTTGCTTTAAGCACGTATTACAGTACCATAAGAAAAGGACAGCCAAGTCGGAGATTGTGCAGGGAGGAAGCAACTATGTCCAGTCTTATTTTGCCCCATTGTGAAGAGTGTTGCTGAATAAATCACCTGGCCTCTCCTCATTAGCAGGATGAGAAGAGAGTGTGAGGTTCCTTACAAACATCCTTCCTTTTCCATCATTCCATAAATCTGCCACAAAATTGTATTCTTCTTTCTAGAAGAGATGAGAAACCAGTATCACACAAATCTAAAGGGAATCTAGAAAACCAAGTGGTGGCTCAGAAATAGAAAAATCGAATTTTAGGAAGTGAAAAAAAAGGGATGAATTTTGCTAATCCAAAGATTGATTCCACGGAAAAAGTAGCACAATGCACTACATTTCTTTGAGTGCATCATTGAGTTACCGCAAGAAGAGGATGGCCCTAAGTATGACTCAAAGTCAGGAGTGCTATTCCCCATTCAAGGTGTTCCCAGTTTTTTGAATGTATGATATTCCACAAATTAAATAAGCGTGGGCAGGCTATGAGTCACTGGCAACAAGCCCAAACTACCATTTGTCCCAGGAGCCCTAAAGCCAAGGCATAATCATTTGAAGCGTATGCCCATTAGATCCCCAGAGCTGTGACTGCCATTAGTCTTTAGCTGACCCTAGCTATTAGTATTTACCATTTTTTAAAGCCCATCTGTTTAATCTTGTAATTCCCAACCTTCGTACCAAGGCATCATGGAATACTGGTGCAAATCTAAGAGCAAAGCAATATTTAAAAATTTTTAAACTTTACACAGCCACATTTCTCAGATATCCCATAAACTACTAGCTTGGGGTAGTTCACAATTTCAACATAGGTCATACTGCATTCTTTTCATTGACTTCCTAGTTTAGCAAAACTGGACTTTAAATGGTTGCCTAGATAACAACTCCATATGCATGCAAAAGCTAGACATTGAATAAGACCAACAGAGAATTGATGTATTTGAATTATGATTTTGGTGGGAAAGAATTGAATATGGCGTGGACAGCCAGCATAAGAAACAAATCTGTCTTGAAAGAAGTAGAGCTTGAATGCTCCTTAGAAGCTAGGGCTGAGAGACTTCATCTCACGTGCTTAGAATATGCTCTTAGGAGGAATCGGTCTCTGCGGAAGGACATTGTGTTTGGGAAAGTAGGTCAGTAAACAACAGAGGAGTCCCTCAACAAGATGGATCGATAATGGCTGTAACAATGGTCTCAAACAGGGCAACAGTTGTGGGGACAGCCCAGGACCTGGCAGTGTTTCCTTCTGTTGTACATAAGTGCAACAGTTCAATGGCACCTAACAATGACAATGATAAAAGCCAAATAACAAATCATATTCACTATGAAATAGGAAATGAGAAAGGCCATATCCAATCAACCACAGGGTTTGAGACATGGCGACAGGCTCATTAGTACTCCTCTCCACTAGTAAACCACTAGGGGTATTTCAGAATGAAATTAAAGATGATTTTGCCTTTTATTTTTTGCATATGTTTTTCTCAAATGGCCACTATGTTTTTAGAACATAAGTACATAAGTACAAATTGTTTGGACCTACCTACTTAAATTACAAAACAAATATTTCTTTTTGTCTTGGGTCTAAAGAGTTACTGAGACACCAAGAGTCACCAGAAAGTTTAGGAAACTGATTTAATCTAAAGAGTAACCTAAAATTTGTACAGAAACAAGCTTTATGTTCAGAGTAGTTGGGAAAACATTTGTTCTTGAGTTACAAAATCTAATAGCTGTAGCAATCTTAGTATTACTATTAGCTGATACTATTCGGTGGTAGTAATACTATTAGTAGTAATACCAATAGGTGAGGGAAGAGAAGAAGCAAGAAAGATGAGACAGTAGAAATAATACTATCAATAGTAATAATACTAGTAATAACAGTCATGAATTGAGCATATATGAAGTGCCAGACGTTGTTCTGAGTATTTTATTTTGACCCCCAGATTTGTTGTTGTTGTTGTTCAGCCTTATACTGTGACTCAGTGCAATCGAATTTCTTCTGTTCTGGTTATTAAACAACAATTATTCCAGTCTCTCAAGGGATCCCCTGATGCCCTTACAGGTTTCTGTCCTATCCACCTGTTGGTACCTCTTGACTTCCTCATAACACCACAACTAAAACAACCCAGCGGAGCCCTCCAGGAGGACCCTGCGCCAGCACTATAATTGATGTTTAGTATTATTGACAAGTATTGGGTTTCCATTCTTGTTCAATCCTCACAGTAACTATGAGGAAGGCATTTTTACCCCCAAATGATGCCCATCTTGCACCCAAGTCTATGGTCTTCACCATTATGCACTAATCTAATGAGAAGTGCCCTATGTTTCTAATGCAGGCTTTAGCCTCTAGGCCTAGATCCCGGGGTCTTGGAACACCTTGATCTTTTTGTTCAATCAATCTTCTCTTGATTTGAGCACCAGTCCTCAACATGAGGGGCTCTTTCTATTGGAATCGTCAGGTTGGCATCAACTTCCCAACTTGTCAACATACTTTCTGATATTCAATGAAGACTTTTCATAAGCAACCAATATGATATATTCCGTAAGAAGCAAATAACAGCAGCTAAGTCCCACAGCCCCTTGCTGTCTACCAGTGTCTGAATCATTTGACCAGCACCATTGATTGGCAGAAGAAGCTCCCCTCGTCTGCTGTGGCTATTGGGTGCTGTGGGGGAACACTCTTTTACTCGTCCCAGAGCACGCCTCTCAATAGTACCAACATTACCCTGATATTTCCTTTCTAATTTCATATGTAATTATAGCTTCTGCAGAAGAAAATCTATCTCCTAACAGTAAATCATATCAAGAATCCCCAGTGAATACAGTATTCCCATCTCACTGGGATTGGTAGGGGAAAATAAAGTGAACACTCTATTTTAAAATAAAGAGGGTGAATCCTGACCTCAGCCATGAGGTTCTCTGACTTTCAACTACAGGGCAGGGTTTCCCCCTTCCTCTTTGGTGGTTTCATCAAATCAGTGCCCCCATGCCCACTTATTGCATAATGCCATGCGGTTCCTAATGAGAAAAAAGCAGCCTACTTCTTTCCTTTCTCAGGTGAAGATCTTTTCTCTTCCCATTTATATTTGACCTCACTTTCCCTGAGACTGCCCTACCACTCTCCTAACTAACGGGAGGGATGATTCTGGACAGCTGATGTTGTTGGGAAATGATCGCTGTAAAGCAAACAGCATCGGGCTTGATTTTGTGTGAACAAGCTCCTTTCTGGAAGCAAGATGCCCTTCACTTTTCCAAGCACTATTAAGTAAATTTCCTCTTTCATTGCTCTAATCAGCATCCTCAAAGAGCAAATTCATCTCTTATGGGTAATGATTTGCTCCCAACGAATAGTTTAATTACTCCAGCTCACCAAAGGTTCAGGCCCACTGTAATTAGAATACTATAAACTTAAACTGGGTATAACAAGGACAGTCATTTGTGTCGGCTCTGCCCTATTTTTCACAAGTTTTGAAAAGTAAGTTTTTTTTTAACTATAAGAGCCAGATAATCAGAGTGGATCTGCTTGATGCAGTCCATGAAGCTTCTTGGCATGAAAAAAAAGTGGAAGAAAGAATTGGGTGTTTTTATATATCAAATAATAATGTCTGGAGGTATGAATGAATAGATATCTAGATTTAGGTAAACTAAGGCACAAGTAAAAATTAGACTGAGAATATGAGCAAAATAAATACTCAAATTATTAAGTTCTAGAGTTAAAAACTACTGAGCTCCAGATTCCTATATTAAAAGTTAAAATAACTTAAGGCTAAGTGCTAGTTAATTGCAGATACAAATTAGAACTCTGAATCCTCCTACCCCCTCCTCTGCTTCTCATTATTTCCAATATAGCATACAACCACACCTAGTGTTTGGAAAGAAGGGCTTCAGTTTTTCTTTTCATTTACAAAACAAAATGTCAATCAAATTTACTCTGATTCATGTTAATCCATGTGTGTCAGAGTAAAACTCCATAGGATTTTCAATCATTTCGTTTTTGGAAGTAGATCTTTAGGCTTCTCTTCTACAGTAACTTGAACCACTGACCTTTTAGTTAGTAGCCTTGGGCGTGTTAATATTTGCATTACCCAGGGATTCCTAGAATATAATTCTTGTTGTTATTGTGTAGTTGTCTTTCAGTCAATTCGGACACATGTCAAAGTCAAGTGCACAGAGTAGAACTGTTCCTGGGGTTTTCAAGGCTGTGGCTTTTTGAAAGCAGATTGCCAGGCCTGCTTTTTAAAGCACCTTTAGGTGAACTTCTCCAGATAGAATATAGAGAAAAAAAATTTACTACATCTGTGGGAAGAGGCAATGGAGAAGCTCAAAATCACCAGCAAAAAGAAGGCCAGGGGCCAACTAGGGAACCGACCCATCAATTGCTCATCTGTAAGTTCAAGTTGAAGCTGAAGAAAATTAAAATAAGCCCACATGAGCCAAAACATGATATTAACTATATCTTATCTAAAATTTAAGACTATCTCAAGAATGGATTTGACGTACTGACCACTAATGGCAGAAAACCCGATGAGCTGTGGGATAGCATCAAGAACATCCCAAAGAATGAGTAGATGAAAACAATAAAAACCAAAACAATAATAATTAAAAAGAACATCATACATGAAGAAAGCAGAAGGGCAATAAAATGGCAGGAAAGGAAGTACAGATCCAAGTGGATAGTACAAGAGATTCTGGAACTTGTTCTTAACCATGGAGTCATGAAAACACATGAAATAAAAAGCTGAACAGAAAATGTCAAAGGGTAGCTGAGAAGATAAAATAAGATATTATACTGAAATGTGCAAAGGATTAGAGTTAGAAAACCAAAAATGAAAAACACACTAAGCATATCCTAAAAGAAGAATCTAAGAAAAGAGTCAGGTTTCTAGTATCAATACTGAAATATTCTATGGGGACAATAATGAACAATAAAAAAATAGCAAAAGAACATGGAAAATATTGTCACTGTATCCAAAAGAACATGGAAAATATACAGTCACTGTATCTAAAAGAACTATTCAATGTTCAACCACTTCAAGAGGTAGCATATAATGAAGAATCATTGGTATGCCACAGTATTAGAACAAATCATTCTCATACTGAGGCAAGATTTAAGTAGAAGCCCAAAATCCATCTGCTTCCTTGTTGAATCTGCATAAATATATACATATGTATAAATACACCTATATTTATGTTTATACACACACACATACACATTTTTCCCTAGGAATGTGGCATTGTATGATGCTCACCTTCCTGACACAATTACTGAAGACAAAATGGGTACATAAGTAAATGTAGTGAAGAAAGCCAATAGCCCAGCTATTAAAAGATATAGCATCTGGGGTCTTAAAGTCTTGTAGTTAAACAAGCAGCCATATAGCAGAGACACAACAAAGCCCACGTGGAAGACACACACCAGCTGCTGTGATCATGAGGTGTCAACGAAGAGAGGTATCAGAAGTTCAAAAACAAGCAACCAAATCGAGTGAAGGGGTGTGATTGTAGTGGAGACCCAAAACCCACCTGTAAGAAAATTGGACAGTCCCTCTCAGAAGGGCCATTCAGAAGGCATGATAAATCTAAGGTGTGGTGTGGCACTGATGAACCACATAACTATGCTCAAGTTCTTTAATAATTCCTCCCCTTTCTATTATGGTTTTTATTTGTTTTTCCTCATTAATCATGTTTGATTTGTGAATGTTAATTTTATATTTAAGATCATTCAATACATGAAAACCAAGATTAATAGCCTTTCAGAACAGTAGCAGAAGTAATGGCTCCCTTAGGAAGCGGTTCTCAACCTGTGGGTCACTGAACAACCCTTTCACAGGGGTTGCCTGATTCACAACAGTAGCAAAATTACAGTTATGAAGTAACAATGAAAATAATTTTATGGTAGGGGGTGGCCACCACAACATGAGGAACTGTGTTAAAGGTCGAGACAGTAGAAAGGGTGAGAACCACTACCTTAGGGTATGGGAAGAGAGTTGAGGGCAGGAGCGGGGAATAGGGAACTGATAGCACTGATGACTGTATAAGCCCATTCAGTGAATTCTATGTGAATGGGTATATTGGATTGTGTAAGATATGGCAATGATAACAACAACAAGAACAACAACAAAAACTATTACATAGAAAATAAATAAATAAATAAATGCGGGTTCCTGGAGGCTAGGTGGGGGAGGGAGGGGATAAAGGGGAGCTGATATTAAGGAGTTCAAGATGAAAGAAAATGTTTCTAAACTGATTGTGGTAGCAATTCTACAATACTGCTTGATGTGATTGAACTATGGAATGTTATGATAGCTGTCAGAGCTTCCAATAAAATGATTTTTAAAATTTTTTAAAAAGAACCAATGGTGTGGAAAGAATTCCAAGCTGCACTGAAGACATTGGCAAAAAGCAAGGATGCAAGAATTGATGAAATACCAATGGAAATATTTTAATAAGAAACGGAGCTCTGGGAGCAAAGACACTTAGAAGTCAGTTATTTGGCCAACAGGCTAGAAGTGAGCCATATCTGCACCCATTCCATAGAAAAATGACACCCCAGAATGCTCAGATTATAGAAAAATAACACTGCTATCAGATGCAAGTACAGTTTTGCTAAAGATCATCCGACCACAGTTGGAGCAGTCCTTTACAGAGAGATGGTAGAAATTTAGGCCATGAAACATCACTGCCAATGTCACATAGATCTTGGATGAAAACAGAGCATACCTGAAAGATGTTTCCTTGTGTTTTACTAACTATGTAAAGGCAGTCCTCTGTCTGAATAACAGACTACAGACAGCCTTGAGAAGAACGGGGATTCCAGAATACTTCATTGTGCTTATGCGGATGTTAAAGTCAAGAGGTAGTTGTGTGAACAGAACAAGGAAATACTGCGTAGTTTAAAATCAGAAAAGGTATGTGTCCGCTTGTATCCTCTGATCATACTTATTCAATCTGTAGCCTGAGCAGACAATGAGAAAGTCTGGGTTACATGAAGGTGAATACAGCATCAGGATTGGAGGAAGGCTTATTTACAACCTGCATAACCAGATGACACAATCTTGTTTGCTGACAGTGAGGAGGACTTGAAGCACTTGCTGGTGAAGATCAAGGCTTGTAGCCTTCAGAATAAATTACAACTCAATGCAAAAAAACCCCAAAATTCTTGTAGTAGTTACATAATCTGGCATCAATTTGAGAGTATTATCAGTGAAGGGGTGGAGTTTACCTGTCAATCAGGCCAAAGCCAATGAGACCTCTGTGTGGGCATGGCCTTTTTCTGAGGATTCTGGGAACTCTGGTATTCCTCCTTGGAAGTGGGAGACTCTTTCTCTCTTTCTCTCTCTCTTTCTCTCTCTCTCTACTCACTCCCTGTGAGACATTCTGAGGAGAAGCCTCATGAAACTACCCTAATGCAAGAGGACTTATAGATTGGTATCAGACTTATTGGCTAATATTAGACTTATGGACCTGATCTGAACTGGGCTGGGATGCTTTCTTAATGTACAATTACTTTTTATATAAAGTTCTTTCCTATACACATCTGAGTGTCTTTGAATTTGTTTCTCTAGTCAACCTCGACTAACACAATTCTAAAACTGGACCAATAAGTAATACGATGAAAGGAAAAAAGATTGAATCTGTCAAGGATTTACTCTTGCTTGGACCCACAGTCAGTGCTCATAGAAGTAACCGTCAAGAGATCAAACAAATTGCTAAGCCTCACAGGACCACTTCAAAGTACTGAAAAGTTACTTTGAAGACTAACATATGCCTGACCCAAGCTATGGTATTTTAATCGCCTCATATGCATGTGAAAGTTGGACATTGAATAAAGAAGACCAAAGAATAATTGATGTATTTGAATTTATGGTGCTGATGAAGAATATTGAAATTACCATAGACTGCTCAAAGAACAAACAAATCTATCTTGGAAGAAGTGCATCCCTCATGCTCTTTGGAGACAAGGATGGTGGGTGCTGTCTCGAGGACAGGAGAGGCAGAACAGTTTGTGGAAAAGGACATCACGCTTGGTAAAGTGGAAGGGCAGCGACAAAACGGAAGACCCTGGACAAGATTAATTGAGAGAGTGGCAGCAACAACGGGCTCGACAGCACAGCACTGGAGAAGACGGTGCAGGACAGGACGGTGTTCGGTTTCGGCCTGTTGTACTAAGGCCCACTATGAGTCAGAAGCAACTCAATGGCACCCAGCAACAACACGGGGTGGATTTGAACTGCTGACTTTCGATTTGGTAGTTGAGCACCTAACCATTTGTGCTACCCTGGGAATCCTTGAATATGAATGTACATAGCCAATTCCAAACACCCAATTTTACGTAAATGTAACTTACTAAATATTTTCTATGTAAAAAATACTGTATAAAATACTGAAAATGCTGCAACACTGACTACCAAGTATCTTCAAAGAACTTAGGATCTAACCAGCAGCCAAGTTCCAGTTCAGGTTTTCATAAAGCTTTTCAAACAGAAATTGGTTCTTTTCAGATTTGAGAGCTGTCAGCCAAAACCCACCACCAGCAATCTTATCTGGACTCATTTTTACCTGTAGGGCAGGGTAGAACTACTCCCTAGGGTTTCTGAGACTATAACTTTTTCCTGGAGCAGACAGCTTCTTCCGTCTCTCCAGAACGGCTGCTGGGTTTGAACCACCAACCTTGTGGCTAGCAGCCCAATGATTAGGCCTTCCTGATCGGTAATAGTATTTCCAGGCAGATCCTGTCCTTAGAACTAAGCAGTCCTCTTTCCTCTTGCAAATTTGGAAGTCAATTACAGGAGCCACACCTGAATGAATTCCTAATGACCTATTTTAACTATTGTGAATTTGCCTTAAGTAGTGTGATTAACCTCTCTTGGTAAATATCTTTTTTCTAAATATAGAGCAGAGATATTTTAATGAGAAGCCCCTTTGGATGCCCAAGTTCTCCAAGTCAGGGCGGATAGGATGGGGAGGACACCGATGTCGCCTCAGGTTAAATTGCAGACATAGCTGCCACTGTTTTAGTGGGTTCTGAAGGAGTATCACAACTCCCTATGAAGGAGCAAATGGGTTCTAGAGGGGCAGGATGTGAAATTGTACCGCTTCATTTATGGGTGGGTGAGGTTGTTTTATCATTTGATTTTGATTTTTTTGGCAGAGTGATTTTTGCTTATTTATAGGAGAAAACTCCATATTAAAGCGGAAACAAAACACCAGCAAAAATTAAAGAAAGGTATGTGTATTTTAAATTTGATCATTAACTTATGGAAACTGCATTGGAATCAGCTTTCTTCACCACATTTGCTTATGCACCCATTTTGTCTTCAGCGATACGAGGTGCCGATGGGATCAGGTATCAGGCATCAAGACCCAGAACAAAAAATCATATCAACGTGAATGAAGGGGAGGGCGGAGTGGAGACCCAAGGTCCATCTGTAGATAATTGGACATCCCCTTACAGAAGAGTCACAAGCCAGTCTGGGTGCAGCATAGCACTGATGAAACATACAACTTTCCTCTAGTTCTTTAATGCTTTCTCCCCACCCACCCCACTATCATGACCCTAATTCTACCTTAAAAATCTGGCTATACCAGAGCATGTACACGATTACAGAGAAGAGCTCACAGCACAGGGAATCCAGGACAGATAAACACCTCAGGACCAATAATGAGAGTAGTGATATCAGGAGGGGAAGGGGAAGGTGGGAGGAGAAAGGGGGTAATGATCCCTATGATCTACATATAACCTCCTCCTAGGGGGATGGACAATAGAAAAATGGGTGAAGGGAGACATTGGTCAGTGTAAGACATGAAAAAAATAATAATTTATAAATTATCAATGGTTCATGAGGGAGGGAGGGCGGGAAAGGGAGGGGGGAAAATGAAGAGCCGATACCAAGGGCTCAAGTAGAAAAAAAATGTTTTGAAAATGATGACAACAAATGTACAAATGTGCTTGACACAATGGATGTATGTAGGATTGTGATAAGAACTGTACGACCCCCCAATAAAATGATTTTAAAAAGAAAAGAAACTGCATCGGAAAGAGGAGTTGAATGACCCACATGATCTGTAACATATTACATGTCACATGCCTACTAAGAGTCACAGAATAACAGAAGTAATTAAGCACAATATTTATGGGAGGCCATTTAGAGGGAGAGTATTCAGATATTGAAGTTTAAGAAGGTGGAAATTAAAGAGCATACACAGCTCAGCAGTGCTATAAAAATCCAATAGGTTAAGCGAATAACTAAGTTCAGAATAGAGCCAACCCTTCTTACCCAGTGACCTTCAAATAATGTGTCGAGACATATTTGTGTCACTTGAGAGTTAGAGTCCAGCAACTCTCAGTCTCCATGTGTGGTCTAAAAACATCTGGCATGAAATTGCCATTGCTCCGGACCAGATTGCCTAATATAAAGTGGCACAGTCAGTGTCTCAAATGAGGCCAGGGCCGATGTCACAATGGTGCTTTATCTTCTGGGCAACCAACTTGGGGCAGCTGTTTTTCCCTTCTTCCTAGATTTCTCATGTCAGGACTGCCTCTGGAAGAGCCAGGGCCCCCATGGTCCTACAAAATAGAAGACTGAGAATCAGGCATTCAGTCATACAGTGGCATCGACCAAGCACCTGTAACCAGAAGCCTAAAGTGGGGCACTGAGGAAGCAGAGAAACTGAGATTCATTGCAGTCGTTAGCCCAGTCTTTGCACTGCCATCCAGTCAATTCCAACCTTAGAAGATACAGCTCGGGGGAGGTTCCAAGACTGCAAAGTTTCACAAGAGTATAACGTCTCATCTCCTTCCCATGGAGCGGCTTGTGGTTCGAACTGCTGATCTCGCCGTGCGCAGCCTTATGCAAAACTCACTCTGCCACTAGGCTCCTTGCCAGTCATAACATGTCTCAATGGTCAGATTTTTTTCCTACATGTTTCATTCCATTTCTAGATAACTTTTATATAAAATTGAGTCACTGCACAATTCCTAAAGAGCAGGCAAAATCAGAGCTTTTGAGATTTTAGCATGTGGAATTCAGGGGCCCGGGCGGTGCTGCAAACGATGTTGGGCTGCTAACTGCAAGGTCAGAGACCCAAATCCTGCAGCTGCTCCCTGGAAGAAAGATGAGACTGTTTGCTCCCATGAAGATGTGCAGTGTCAGAAACCCCAACGAGTCAAAATCCACTAGGTGGAAAGAGGTCTCAGGTTAATTAGAACTTAAAGAACTTCTGTAGAGGAAGAGACACAACTGTAGAATTCAAACGGCCTTAGTGATAAAAAGCAAATAAACTTATTTTCTTCCTTAGACTAAATATACAAGAAAACATGCAAAAGGGCTACGTTACTACATAATTCCAAATATTTAATTTACGTCCCAGTCTAAATCACTGGCATCCTCAGAATTGCTCCATGTACAGTACAAATGGTCTGTAAGCAGCAAGCCTATATGAATGTTAGCAATATATTTGTATTGTCAGGCACTAATTTCTAGCTAACATCAAACATTATCCTGGCTGCCTATCCTAAGACCAGATATGAAAGATGTGGAATATAAACATCTCTCCTTATATGACCTAAAATCATAGATCCAAGACGCCTTGAATCAGAGGCTTCGGGACTAATGAATATTTACTGTATTCCAGGTATTTTATTAAGTGTTTTGCTCTCATCATCACTTAATCTTCCAGCCAATTGCATAAGACAAATAATATCAGCCCATTTGAGAAAATGAGTCCAAGGGACATAGCTAAAAATGCAACCTGAACTCAAAACTCAAAAACCAACCAGGACAGATCCAAAGTTCATGACCACTCTCCTGGACTGCTTCCTGTTTCTCCTTCTTTTGATCGCTTTATCATTCGTATATAAGTCATGTGTCTTTTAGGTACCAAGCAGTGTTCTAGCAGTAAACACACAGAGAGCATTCCTGTCCACAGGTTCTTACACTCTAGTCCAGAAGAGGGGCAAGGAAGCAGCCAGGTTGTCTCCTAGGCTTTGTGCAGCGCTGCTGAAGTGGATGATGCCTGGTGCTGACTTTCGGAGGTGTTGCAGGTCTGGCTCCCGAATAGAATCAGTCATTTGTTTTGACTCATGTTAAGCTTAAGATGCATTTAAGTCTTTCAAGTAGAGCTATTGAGAAGCCAGCTGGAATCAGATGGACACCAGAGGCTAGCAATTGGGATTTGGACGTCATTAATGTAGTGTCATCAAGGCACTCAGTATTATGGGGCTAGATGAATTCTTTGAAGGAAATATCCTGCTGGAGAGCTCCAACGTGAAGAGCAGGAGGAGCTAGGGGGTCCAGAACAAAAGAAAAAAGAAAGAGAGAAGTAGTTGACAGCCTCTTCCAGAGTAATTTTCCTTCCCTTGAAAATGAGAGAAATAATACATGTTGTGACCACTCAGGAAGCCGTAAAGCTCCAGTGAGTCACTATAGTGTGGGATTGTTATTGAGAGAAGAT
>NW_022104341.1:31514978-31536761 GCF_000313985.2 Echinops telfairi | reverse complement strand
CATCTCTGACATGTATTAATTTATTAATTTTTAGCAAGTCACTTTTCTCTCTTTGAATCTTACTTCATAAATCAACAAAATCATACCATATTCACAGCATTTTTTCCTATATATTAAATGAAAAAATATATTAAAGCATTTAACAGATTAACTGGCTTATATTTAGTGCTTAAAATTCAATGGTTCACAAATGTCTCAGTGGCATAGTGAAAAGAGCCTAGAATTTTACCCAGGTTAAATCCTATTTATATTTCTGCTCTGTTAATTCACTGGGTGTGTGGCCTTCAGAAAGTGATGGGACCTCTCTGAGTCTAATTGGCGAAAGAGTGAGAATTAGAATAATAGATGCAAAGAACCTGGTAAATGAAAATCACTCAAGCACTTGTATTTTTATTATATTACAATCATTATTATTACATGGTATCTATTATAAGGAAGATACAGTCACTGAGAACATCATGCTTGGTAGAAGGTAACGAAAAAAGAGGGAGACCCTCAAAAGTTGGATTGATACAATGGTTGTAACAATGGGCGCAAGCATCCCATCAATTGAGAAAATGGTGGAGGACTGAGTAATATTTAGATCTGTTATAATAAAGTCACCGAGTTAATGGCATCTAGTTTATGAGTTGGGCTGCTAACCCCGAAGTGCTCTGTTTGAAACCACCAGCAACTCTATGGGAGAAAGATGAGGCTTTTCAGCCCTGCAAAGAGTTACAGGGTAGGAAACCCACTGAGGTCATCCTACCCTGTCCTCCAGGGTCACTATACACAGGATGCACTCAATGGCAGTGAGACTGAGAACCACAAAACTACTTACACCACCAGACAAGAACATGGCATAGCTCAAGATCCAATTTTCAGTATTTGGGCTGCTAGGTCCAGTGCTCTTACTCATCTTGGTCAATAACACTCTGCCTGCCATCTTTAATGAAATTAATAACACGATGCCTACAATTTCAGCTTTCTCTCACTCTCCACTGTAAGCCCCAAATCATTAACATCTATGATCTAATGATTTTACAGTACATTGGTGTCCAAAATAGCTTTCAAAATAGTTGTGCTGTGAGGGAAAACAATCTTCTGCCTTCTCCACCTGGATTGTAAAGGTAAATAACTAAGCTGCTTGCTTTCACTGCACCGACTAGTTAGAAATGAAGCAAAGAATGAATTTCTATATTTATCCAGGAAGAGGCTGTACTTTCACTGCACCAAACCTGTATTTTAGGATTTTTTAAAAAAAGAGTCCTCAGATGCACACTTAATTGTATATTTGGCCCATCTCTGTTTTGACATTAAAAAATGGTGAGAAAAGAACAGTTATTATGCATAAATATTATCATTATCGTCAGCAAAAATTCTTTGAGATCCTCAGATGAAAGATATTTTATGAAATACAGACTATGATTTCTCTATGATTAGCTATTATATTCCAACATCACTTAGTAAAGTATGTGAATGATATTACTAAACATAGCTATTGTATTTTATATTTACATTTGCAAGGTTTTATTGCTATAGGAATATTATTCAAATAGTTTTCTCTAGCCAAGTACTAAGTGTTTATGTTGAGTAACAGACCTTCACTTGAAACAAATACTATGAAAATGGCTCCCACACAAGGATGTAAAAAGGAGTGAGATGATGTTGACTGGGAGTGCCCATATATGCCGAGCGTGAAATGAAACACGGGGAAGAAACACAAAGCTTTTCAAAGAGATAAACTAGAGTTTGAATGGTAGATGTAATAAAGCAAAAAATCAGAAACAAATTCTCTATGAATTAAACTATGGTGCATTTATAAGATTCTTACTGTAGCCTAAATCCTTCTGGTGGGTACCCTGAATGAATCCCAAAGATGTCATTTTTACCAGCCAGCTTAGAAAGCAGCATGCAGACACATACACACACACACACCACACACACACACTACTGAGAAAGCAATAGAGAAAATGTGAACATTTTGTAGGAAAAAAAAAGGTGTAAGGTTAGCTCTGATAGAAAGCAATATATAGACATAAATGTCTATATAAATGTGTGATTGGTTGATTTGTGTACTCATTTGAACTAATTAAGGATTTTGAGGGACAAACTATGCTTGTATGGCGTCCTTCGATGGATGCACGGTCATCATTCTAACAGCAGATTCTCTGTACTGCTGCTCCTCAGCAATGAGCTAGACACGAGACATAGCACCAAGAACTGCTTCTGATCAGTCAAGCCCACTCAATCTCCTTCACTATCATTGAATCGACTCTGAATAGACCACAGGGAAGTTTTGAATCTCTTCAACTATAGGTATATCACTAAGTAGGCAACAGAAAGATGTCTTTTTCAGAAATCCAATTGCAAACCCTAAAGGAAAACAAATCAGAATTTTAAAATAAGAGCTTTACCAGGCAATTAATGTTTCTATCAAGGCCTTTTGAAGATGAGTGATGGGACTGCAGCTTCCAGGAAGGTGGACCTTGCTTACAACCCGGCTGCGACGGCGCTATGAGCACCTACAAAACTGGGGACTTTGTGAAGACATCTTTCCTTAGTTTTCCTCCTACTTCACTGCCAGCAGGATTGCAAATTATTTGTCTCTCTTCCTAGTTTTTAGGGAAATTCTCACACAAGTAATTTCATGAACTTTGAAATGTTTGTAGGATGTTGTAGTTCCTCCATAATGAAAAAGTCAGGGAATAACACTAAGGTCACTGAGGGGGTACCCTGCCAAAAAATGGAAAAAGCGCCACTGGGCGGAGCTTTCATAGCATCCATTTTTCCCACTAGGAGAGTATCAAGCGACTCCCTCTCTGAGTTAGCAGCGCACCCAGTGGCATCTCCTAGGAAGGTTCTCTTTGTTCACAGTGAATTGTTTGTTAAAGCAGTTTCTCTCATACCTAGTTTTTGTCATGGCTGATTTCAGAGAACAGCCTGTGGCTGTGAAGTTTTGTTTTCTGCTCAGGAAAAATGCCACAGAAACTATTGTGATGTTGAACACAGTTTATAAGCACAGCACTATAGGAAAAACTCAAGTGTACAAGTGGTTGTCTCATTTCAAAAACGATGAAATGTGGATTGATGACAAACCTCCTTCTGGATGTCTGTCAATTTCCAAAATGGACAAAAATGTTGATTCATAGTGCATTTGGAGTTTGTTCCACCAAGTCAGACTGTTAATCAAGTTTTATAGTTACAGGTTCTGAAAAGATTTTGTAGCAGTTTGTGACTAAAAAGGCTTGATTTGTGGGAGACGGAAGCTGTTTTTGCCACCACGACAATATACCTGCTCATACAGCCATGTCAGTGCACCAGGTTTTGGCAAAAAACAGCATGCTTCTCTTGACTGATGCATCTGACTCACATTACCTCTCTCCATGTGACTTCTTTTTGTTTCCACAAATGCAGAGGGACATGAAAGGACAGCAATTTGAGATGTAAAACAGGTGAAGGAAAAACACAAGGGAGGTACTGTCAGCCATCCAAACAGATGAGTTTGAAAACTGTTTCCATGAACAGAATTGCAAATTTGACAAATGTATTAAGTGTAATGGAGAGTGCTGTGAAGGTGATAAGGTTGCTTTGTAAACAAATTTAAATACATAGCTTGGAAAAAGAAAGTTCTGTTTTGGGGAGAGTACCCCTATAGATATACATAGGGATACACACACACACACACACACACACACACACACACGAGACTGAGAATTTTATATTCAGAAAATGGCTCACACAGCTACAGAAACAGACCAGTCTAAGTTCAGGCAACTTCCAAGTCCAAGAGTCAGATTTTAGGCTAGAAGCTTTTCCTGATTTAAGTAGCTTCAGAGGCTAGTTGAACACGAGATCGACAAGAAGGAAACAGATTAGTGTCAAAAGAATCCAAGGTTTGCAGATCAAATGACAGGCTACTGGTGACTCCCAGGATTGGCAGGCTCAAGCCCAAAGAACTTGAGGTCAAGGGACCAGATGTAGGATGCAGTCCAAGTGAAAAACAAGCAAGTTTTTCCATGGCATCCACTTAGGCTGGAAGCAGGCCACATCACTAAGGAAACTTCCTTTTCATTGATAGCATTGGGCCTATGTGACATCCCAGTCTAATCTTACATCTGATCTATGCATATGTTGTCATTGGGTCCCATTGAGTCAGTTATGGCTCATAGCAATAGAATTAATGTGGTTGTATTCCTCTTGATTGTATCATTCCGAGCCTAGTGGACCCTATGGTTTTTATTCAAATTGGCTAATACCAGTCCATTTCAGCTTACTGCCAACAAGAATACTGATATTTATGTGTCCCATTTCATTTTTGGCAACTTCTAATTTTCCAGTTCATACATTGCAAGTTCAAATTATTAAATGATATTTGCACCTGTTTCTTCTCATTAGGCATCATGAACCCCCAGATAATCAAGATACTAAAGGCTTTTCCCTTGCAGGTTTTACTCCATCCATGTTGTTATGGTTGCCTCTGCTTTGAGAAAGCAGCTCTTCCGGAAGGCATATTTTGAATGCCTTCTATCCAGCGGGCTCATCTATCTCTGACAATACTCCGCTTCTAATCATGAGGTTTCCAGAGTCTCGTGATGTTTCAGTGCTTCTGTAAGGTCTTCAGTGGCTAATGCCTCAGAAGTGACACCTGTTCCTTCTTGCTCATCTCTTCTTTGTTTCATTTTGGGTGCCCCGGCTGGTCTTCAAAATAGCAGCAGCAACACTGATAGAAAAACAGCTTTACAAAGTTGCATTAGAAGACATTGGTTGACTGTTCAATAAAGTTCATTGAATGTTTTCTAAAGTAGACACTGGGAATAAAATGTGCTGTGAATATTCAGCCACATCTGATGTCTAAAATATGTTGAAAATGGGTAATGCCAAAGCAATCATATATACACAAATATAAATGTCTCTGGACCAATCTGTAAACTCAGGGAAGTGTTACCTTGCCAAGCTAAGACTATAAAATGCTCCAGATGATTCTCAAGCTGGGCCGATGCTCCTCCTACACCCAAGGCTTTCACTGCTTCCAAAGAACAGGTGACGGCCGATGGGCACCCACATAGCGCAGCTCCTTCCGCTCTGGTCCTGTTCACTGATACGCTCCAAGTACAAGGAAGAATCACACTGGCTTGTGAGTTTCTTTAAATATGCTATCTAAAACCAGAAATCATATTTAAGTAAACAAGCGTTTCACTTCATCTTCAGTCCTGGAACATTTTATCAACTTAGAAATTTGGTTCAAAATCAATCCAGTTTTGTCGCGCTTTGTATACAATTCAAATACTCAGCTAAATTGTTAGTACTCTTGGGAGAACTTGGGAGATTTACACTAGAGATCTACACTTTCACTCAGATACCAGGCAATGCATGACAATTTTTTTTTCATCTGGATTAAAGCAGGAAAGGGAAAACAAACAAACAAAAACTATCTCGTTGAGCACATTGATTTGTTTGTTCTCTGACTCAAAAACACTTAGGATGCAAAGCCATTCTGTCTGTCCCCAACAAAAAAGATTTACCAAACTCCTCGCAAACTGGGTTAGTTTGTTATCTCCTATAGCGCCCTGATAAAGCCAGTCCAATGAATCAAGTGCATACGTATTTGAAATGACACATAAAAGATACCAGAAAAGGTCAAATGACTACATGAATAATTTTGTTTGCAAATTTAGTTCTAACTGTTATAGAATAATAGTAAAAAAGTCTCATTCCTAGGAAGGGGATTTATGCAATATAAGATAGACGAACAATTATTCCTAAGAAATAACTCATTATATAAAAGTGAATACTCCACTAGATACAGATAGATTTAGTCTATGTATCCTTGATGTCCTCATATATTCCAGAATTATTCTAGGGCAGTGGTTCTCAACCTTCCTAATACCGTGATCCTTTAATACAGTTCCTCATGGTGTGGTGACCACCCCCCCCAGTCAGAAAATTATTTTTGTTGCTACTTCATCACTGTAATTTTGCTACTACTATGAATCAGGAAACCCCTGTGAAAGGATCATGCGACTCCCAAAGGGGTAAGACCCACAGGTTAAGAACGACTGCTCTAGGGATTATTTCCTAATATATATAGAGAGAGTCTCTCTCTCTCTCTATGTGTGTGTGTCTGTGTGTGCACAGACACACACACATATATAATCACAGTTGGAGCTAACTGTCAGAAAACAAGGCTGAATTATTAAACCGAGTTTTTCTTTGTTTCCTTGCTTGTTTTTTAGACAGAAATCAGGGGCACTAGGGTTCTTGTTCCAATTATGCCTTTCTTAGAAGATGTTTTAGGCTGGATTCTCTCGAGAAACAAAACCAGTGATGCTTATAAAGGCATATAAAGAGAAATGCTTGAATCAAGAAAGATGGCTCATACTATTGTAGAAGCTGATAAATATATATGTGGGTCAAATGTTAAGCAGGAGGCTCTTTTTGAGCCATCCAAGACTGACTGGGAAAAAGGAAAATGAAGCAGGAAAACCACAGGAATAGTGGGTGTCAGCATGTCAGAGCTGTGGTTGGCACAGTCAAACAAATCCGAGATCAATAGACTTTGTAGGCTCCCGGGGTTTGCAGGCAATAATTCCCAAGGTCAGAAGGGAAAATGACTGGTTGTTAGCTCAATAAGTGTAGAGAATTTTCAGGATCCAGGCCAGCAAAGAGAGTGAAGCTCTTCATAGCTCTCTACTTATATATAAAGTAGGCTACACCATTGACGAGATATCATAATGACAGTGATGTGAGGCTGGATTATATGAAGAAGAATGTGGCATCAGGATTAGAAGAAGACTTATGAACAGGCAGCAAAATGCAGATGACACATCTCTGCTTGCTGGAAAGTGAGGAAGATCTGAAGCACTTGTTGAAGATCAAGGATGGCAGACTTCAGTACATATTACAACTCAAGGTCAAGAAGATCAAGTTCCTCACAATTGGATCCATACCTGTCAAGACCCACAGGTTGAGAACCGCTGCCCTAGAAGAATCGATGCCTTTGAATTGTGGTGCTGGTGAAGAATATTGAAAGTACCATGGACTGCTAAGAGGACAAACAGATCTGTATTGTGAGAAGGATGGCCAGAGTGCTCCTTAGAGGCCAGGATAACAAGATTTTGGCTTACACATTTTTGACATATTGTCCCCATTGGCTTACATATTGTCCTTGGAGAAGGCCTTCATGTTTGGACAAGTGGCAGGGCATCAATGAGCTCAGACACAGGAGCAATCATGAGAATGGCACAGGACTGTGCGGTGTTTCGTTCTCTTATTCATAGGGTTGCTGTGGGTCAGAGCCAACTTGACAGTACTTAGCAATGACAAGTCACATTCTGGCTTTACCTATTTTTCCAAAACAGATTTGCTCATTCTGCTAGCAGTCTATGATAGTCTCAACTTCCCAACACGATAATGCAAAGGCTTCAATTCTACTTTAGTCTTCTTTATCCATTGTCCAGCTTTCACCTGCTTGTGAGGCAATTGAAAGCACCATGGTGGGACATAAGTGTGCCTTAGTTCTCAAAGGGACATCTCTGTTCTGGAACATTTAAAGAAGTTGTTTGCCCAGTGAAATATGGCATTTGATTTATTGACTGCTGGATTGACTATGGCATTGGCTGTGGATCCAAGCAAAGTGCAATCTCTGGTATCTTTTCTCTCTTTATTATGATCTTCATCCAGTTGTGGGTTGGCTTTTTTTTTCTTTATTTTGAGATGTACTCCATACAGAACTCTTTTTTAATCCATCAATAAGTGAGTCAAATCCTCTTCAGTTTCAGGAGGCAAGGTTGGCTCATCTGTATATCACAGATTTTACAATCACATGCTGCATCTTTCTCAAATCATTGCCTGGGCAGACAGACTGAATACGTATGATGACAATGACAACCCTGGCACACACCTTTCCAGATTTTAAACTGCGTGGTATCTTCTTGTTCTGTTAGAACAACTGTCTCCTGGTCTATGCACAGGTTCTACAAGAGCCTGTAGGATTTTAGGATTCTCATTTTTGACAATAATATCCATAATATTCTACGAGCCAGGTAATTGAATACATTTGCAATATCAGTAAAACATAAGTAATCATCCTTCTTATATTCTCTGCTTTCATCCAAGAGCTATCTGATGTCAGCAATAACATCTTTAAGTCTATATCCTCTTCAGAATTCAGCTTGACTTTCCATCAGCTCCCTGTCAATGTGTGGCTGCAGCTAGTTTGAATTGTTTTCGGCCAAGTTTTACTTGTATGAGAACTTAGTGATACTGTTCAATCATTTATTTATTCTGCTGGGTCACCTTTCTTTGGAATCTTTTATAGTTGGTTGGCCATGTAGCTGCCTTCCAAATTTCCTGGACAAGTGAGCTACCCAGCATGACATCCATTTGTTAAAACATGTTAAGTGGCATTCCTTCAATTCCTGGAATATTGTTTTTCACCAGTGCTGCATTGCCACTGAGACGTCTTCCTTCAATATCATTTATTTATTTAGTTATAGTCATAAATAATTTTGAAATGATTGACCATCCAGTAATTATTTGTGGGCGGTGACTTTATTTTTCCTTCCATCTTCTTTCTTTCTTTCTCTCTTTCTTTCCATCTTCTCTTAATGCCTCCTGTATCATTCAATATGTTGCCCATAGACTCCCCCAATATCAGCAGTCAAGGCTTGAAGTTTGGTTAGTTTGTTCAGCTGAACAGATGCTGAGTGTGAACTTCCCTTTGATTTTCTAATTCCAGGGGTTTGAACATTTCATTTAAATACCTTATTGTGCCTTATTGAACTACCCTTCAAATTTTCCTGCTCAGTTCTCCTACTTCTTCATTTCTTCTATTTGATTTAGAACTGATACCCACTTTTGGTCTTTTATTTTAGATGATCTTTTGGTTTCTTCATGTATGATATGTTTTAAGTAATCCCACAACTACAAGATTTTCAGTCATTAGTGTTCAATGTGTCCAATCTATTCTTAGACGGTCTCTAATTCAGCTGGAGTTTATTCCAGGTCATGTATTGGTTTCTGAGGACTTGTGTTAATTATCTTCTCCTTCAGCTTGAAATTGCATATCAGCAATTGAAGGTTTGGTCCACAGTTAACCACTGGCCTTGCTTTGGCTGATAATATTGATCTTTTCCATTTTCTATATATATTTATTGTTAATTTGATATCTGTGTATTTCATCTGGCAAGGTTCATGTATGTAGTCATCATTGATGTTATTGGAAAACACACAAAGGAATTTAAGGTAGTTTTAATGAATTAGTGAGTAGAGGGAAAAATAATATAAAAAGTAGCTTCCTCCATGCTTATAAACTGTCTAAAAAGATTACTGTGATAGTTAAGGTTTATTGTACCAAACTGGCCAATAAACACATGTGGGATTTATTGAAAGGACGGAAAGATAAATGGCTCAGTGAGCCTCACCTTTCTAGTTCTCTGGTCTCTTGCTTTCTGATGGTCAGACCAGTGTGGGGCTGCATTAACAAGTTCTTTGCCTCAGCTGGCAAGGCTCACTTCCTGTGACACATCCCTGAGGAGAAGCCACATGCACCTACCCCAATGTAGCCCTGGGTGCTGGAGCAGCCATGTGGAGACCCCTGCCTGTGCTGAGATGCTTACACGTTCACTGATTCAGCTTTCCTCCTGCAGTCGACATCATTGCGTATGATTTGTGAGATTGAGTAGGACTTTGTATATCAATGTTGGACATATGGGCTAATGTCGGACTTACGGACTTGGACTAGACTGAGTCAAGATGCTTAATGTACAATTACGCTTTATAAAAAAAACTCTCTCTTATAAAATATGAGTGTTTATTAATTTTGTTTCTTTAGTCTACCCAGACTAACACAATTACTAAGTAGCAAATATCAACAATGCCCCCCCCACACACACACACTTTTTCTTCTAATTATAATCGAGATTGGAGTGTTATAAGTTTCTGGTCCTCCTATAGCCTATCCTATATGGTGACACTTTTATCAAAATGCAATACGATTTTTTGAAGCAAAAATAATTGTTTCAGTGTATCCCTTTCTTCTCATATCACCCCTCACTCTCATCCCCCAAACTCAACCAACATGACGTCACTACGTGTCACTCACTGCCCACGAAACATTCTATCAACTAGAACATTATGTGGTTTGGATGCTGTGCAAAGACCGTATTAAAGATAGACTGATCTCAGATTACAGATTAGTCCCATTCTTAAAACTGTCTTTAAGTTAAATTTGTATGTAAATCACACAGGTTGATGCAGTTTGTATCTAATGCCAGTTAATCTAATGTTTGTTTTAGTATACAGTATATAATGTACTTTCTATGCATAGAGTATTTAACAAACCTTCTCAGATGTACTAAAATATTAGCATATTAATACAGCAATGAAAAAAAAATTAAAACTTTTGAAACACTTCACAAAGTGCACCCATTTTCTATTATAAACTATTGTACAAGGGAGCTTCAAAAAGTTTATGGAAAAATGTTAGTAAAAGATATGGAAACGTTTCATGAACTTTTTGAAGCCCCCTCACATGTTCCTCAAATGTTTGAGATAACAGGCTTTCTAGGTTTGGGACTGCAGGTATATTTTTGGTCAGACTGCCCTAATGAACATTATGGGGTACATGGCTGTACTGCAAGCATAAAACAAGGAAATTAACTTATGATCTGAAATATCTCTGACTTCAATTAATGGTCACACACCAATATCCGTTCCATGTCCCTTGTAGGTTTTACATAGGTCTGCCATGATTTCCTACATCATTTGCATTTAAAATGCTTGTCCCCCTCAAGAATCCTGGAGAGGTTTGTGGACACCAGCATTTATTCTTTTCATTTTCCAGCAGAGCAGGCAAATGTCC
This sequence comes from Echinops telfairi, assembly GCF_000313985.2. Lineage (NCBI taxonomy): Eukaryota > Metazoa > Chordata > Mammalia > Afrosoricida > Tenrecidae > Echinops > Echinops telfairi. The sequence continues at coordinate 31,525,918 of NW_022104341.1, read as the reverse complement.
AGAGAGGTTACGCTTACGCATCTGCAGAGTGGCAGGTTACACCAGAAGTCCTCCGAGGAGACCTCCAAAACCTAATTTCTAAAGCAGACCTTGAACCACTCCCCAGTGCTGCCTCTCATCAAAGGTAGGCTGATCATTAAAAATCATTTTGCTTCTTAATGTTATCCACCCCATGCATCACAGACCTACTGCTCCACAAAGGCTGAGCAGTGAATTAGACATTTTATTTAAATGCTACTTAACAAGAGTTAAAAAGCATAATTTTCTCTTACAGAATAAGAACCAAAGAGACTAATTTGGTGAAGTTGTTAAATTTTACAGAGCCTGAGTCTCGATTTTCAAAAAATATTGTACATTTATTTATTGAAGGGAATGAAACATTTGCTATAAAACTATTCAACGGAAAGTTTTTTTAACAAAGCATAATTTACTTTTCATTTACAGAACAATGGAAAGTGGAAGGAAAGCTCCTCTAAGGTATTAGAATCATGTAGAGTTTCATATTTGACTAAAAAATTATTTCCCCAGCCTGTTTTCTCAACACTAAGGATATGCAGAAAAGTATCGCTTGCATTCATCATGAAAATTACAGAATAATGACTGAAACTACTGAGAACATTATTAAATAAAACATATACTTATTATCTGTCTTTTTTTGTCTGTGTCTTTTATTCTATGGTTTACAGAACATTGACTCTTTCTTACTAGAACTCCTACTTAGAAATTAAATTTCACTCTACTCCCAAATGTGGTAAATCAAAGAACTCCCACACAACTTTGTCTGGGGCATTTGAGGGTGAAATTCACACCCAGGCTGTGGATCCAAGTTCTTACCATGGAATATGCCTTGGATTTAAATGTGGCAAAGGGGGTAATGGGAGGCCTTTTCTGCCCCCAGCAGATGGTAAGTAGGTTCTTTGTTCCAGGTGCATTGAGTTTCAGAATGAGAATGGGGCCTATTGCCCCTTATCTGATTACTATACATGAACACCAAATTTCAACCCAGGAGACTAAGCAATGAATATGAAGCCTGATATAGTCAAAGCAATAGCATAGAATTGGGGGAGAGTAGATGAGCTGATGCTCTTGTAACCAAGCCCATTTATATTCAGATCCAGGACCACTGAGCTGAACTTGACATCTTAGGTATTTACCACTAAATATTCCAAGAAAGCCTAACAGAGTCCCCCAGTCACTTTGTCATCCAAAGCCAACATAAATCAATGTTCAAGGACATGTAACCAGTAACCTACAATCAAAAAGGAAAGCAGTGTAACTAAAATCATCTTTTCCAGTGGAATAAAATAGAGCAAGCAGTATAAACACACAGTGTACATGTGAGTGTGTGTGTGTGTGTGTGTGTGTGTGTGTGCCTGTGTTGTGGAAAACTTATCAGTAACATGGAGTGTGAAGATGCCTTCATAAGGCCATGACCAGTCTGGGAACTATACTACTGACTACAGTAACGAGAGGATTCTAAGATGAGCTCACAGGGGTCACGGACAGGAACTAATCAGTAGCAGTGGCATAGTGGCAAAGGGAAACATATAGGACCAGGACCCGGGCAAGAAACAGACTCAGAAAGGACTAGATGAACTCTTAATGGAGGCAGCAGATTAAAAATGAAGCACTATCCCTCCCTCCTCCACTGATATGCCTCATAAGTTCCAACTGAGGTGGCTTCACACTACTCTGCTATTTACTACCTCCTTTTAAATTTGCTCTAATTGCAAGGCCCAGCAAGGCCAGAACGAGGCCTAGGGAAATGAAATCAATTCTTAAGCCAGAAAGGGCTGCTTTCTTCATCTCTTACTCTGAAAATGACAAATTCCTGAGAACTATGATCCATCCGCATATGGGGTTTGAGGGAACGGACTTTAATAGGTGAAAGCAATTCTCAAATACTTTATGTCTTCTAGCCCAGCTTACAAGTGCACAACAATGTAGATATTAGTATTAACCCCTAAATTAATGCACGTTTATTCTGACACTATGCTTTGCGTTACTCTAAACTCACAGGGGTAGTTCTACCCTGTCCTAGAGGGTCACTATGAGTTGGAATTGATTTCATGTTGTATTAGTCTGGGTACTTTGGAGAAACAAATCCACAGCAACTCATGTATAAGAGAGAGTTTTATGTAAAGAAAATGTGCATCACGAAAACATCCCAACCCAATGCTGCCCAAGCCCACAAGTCCAACATTAACCCATTAACCCAACATCAGTCCACAAAGTCCTCCATCTCACAAAACAGAGGCAATGGTTACGACTGCAGGAGGAAAGCTGAGTCAGTGAACGAACAAGCATCTCAGCACTAGCAGGGGTCTCCACACGGCTGCTCCAGCACCCAGGGCTGCATCAGGATAGGTCCATGTGGCTTCTCCTTGGGGATGTCTTGTATGAAGTCAATCTTGCAAGCTGAAGCAGGGAACTGCTAAGGCAGCTGCACCCTGATGCGACCATCACAAAGCAAGAGACCCGAGAACTAGAAAGGCAAGGCTCACCACCCATTTATTGCTCCGCCTTTCAATTAGCCCCACATGTTATTATTGGCCAAGTTGGCACAATTAACTAACTCACATGTCAATGAATATGGGATATGCTACCATTTCAAGAGGTAGCACATCAGGGAGAAAAATCAATGGTACTGAAGGAAGAAGTTCAAACTACACTGAAAACATTAGCCAAAAACAAAGTTCCAGGAATTAATAAAATATCAAATGAACTGTATCACCAAGCTAATGAAATAATGGAAGCACTCACCCACCTATGCTAGGAAATTTGGAAGCCAGCTACTTGGCCAACTGACTGGAAGAGATCCATATTTGTACCCATTCCAAAGACAGATAACCTAACAGAAGGCTTAAAGGATGGAATAGTATCATTAATATCACATGCAGGTAAAATTTTGCTAAAGGTCACACAACAACAGTTGTAGTACAAAATTGATAGGGAGCTGGTAGAAATGCAGGCTAGATTCAGAAGAGGACTTGGAACAGGGAATACATTGCTGATGTCAGATGGATTTGGGCTGAAAACAGAGAATATCAGAAAGATGTTTATTTGTGTTTAATTGACTATGTAAAGGCATTCAATTTTGTGGATCATAATAATCTATTGATAGTCTTAAGAAGAATGGAACGTCCAGAACACTGCATTGTGCTCATGAGAAACTTGAATATGGATCAAGAGGCCGTTGTATGAACAGACCAAGGGAAACTACATGGTTGGGAATTGGAAAAAGTACAGGTCATCCTCCTGTCACACTGAGCAAATAACCAGAGAAGGTGGAATATGTGGAGAAGAATATTCCACCAGGGTTGGAGGAAAGCTTATTAACAACCTTTAGTATGCAGATGACACACCTTGTTTGTTGAAACTGAGGAGGTCTTGAAGCAGTCTCGGATGAAGATTGAGGTTGGCAGCCTTCAGAATGGACTACGACTCAGTGTAAAGAAGACCACCATCCTCACAACTGGTTCATGAGGTAAAATCATGATAAATGGGGAAAAGTTTGAAGCTGTCAAGGACTTCATCTTGCTTGGCTCCACAATCAAAGTTCATGGAAGCAGCAGACAAGAGATCAACAGAGGAGTTGCACTGGGTAAAACCGCTGCACAAGACCTCTTGAACGTTTGAAAAAGTGAGGATGTTACTTTGAGAACTAAGGTGCTCCTGACCCAAGTCAGGGTGTTTTCAACCACCTCCTACCTATGTGCAAGTTGGACACTGAATCAAGATGACCGAAAAAGAATTGATGCATTTGGATCATGGTGCTGGGAAAGAATATTGAACGTTCCATGGGATTCCAAAAGAATAAATAAGACTGTCTTGGAAGACATATAGCCAGAAGGCTCTGTAGAAGCAAGGATGGTGAGATTTGGGCTCATGCATCTTGGTCATGTTGTCAGGAGGGACCAGTCACTTGGAGAAAGGCATGGTTGGTCGAGGGGAATTGAAAATGAGGAAGTTTCTTGACTAGATGGATTGACACAATGGCTGCAGCAATGGCCTCCAGCATTAGGACAACTGTGAGTATGGTACAAGGCTGGGCAGTGCTTCATTCTGGTGTACTCATAGTGTTGCCATGCGTTGGAACCAACTTAATGGCACCTAACAACAACACAACAGATTGGAGTCACTGAGCATCTGAGTTGGACTTCGAATTTTAGCTATCTCCTCTCAGAGAGCCATGTAATAGCAAGCTATATAAAGTATTGTGGAAGGCTTCCGTCTATTTGATGATGATTTTACTCATAACTGGAAAACCATATACCAAGCTGATGGCAGCATAGTTAATTTCTGCCTTTGCAACTGATGAGACACTGGTTACTAGTCTTTATGTATATTACTTACATATAGATGCTTTGCTCCACTAGGGTACCTTTACTTTTCAAATTTAAAAAAATGTAAATCTCTTAAATATTTCTTCTATGACATGTTTCTCACAGTAGGAGATACCACCTCCTGGTAGGCAATGGAATATCCATAAGGGACTACAAAAGCAGATACCTACACTTTATCCTGGATTATGGGTTACAGGACAAAAAATTTGAATAGCGGGGGAGTGCTGAGTAATTCTCTCCCCCCACCCCCCAGAAACAGGGTAGTAGGCCAAATAGAAAGCCCTGGTGGAACAGTGGTTTTGCATTGGGCTACTAACTACAAGGTCCGTTGTTTTAAACCACCAGCCACTCTTAGTAGAAAGATGGGGCTTTCTACTCCTGTAGAAAGTCACTCTTGGAAACTCACAGGGGCACTTCCATCCTGTCCTATAGGGTCGCTATGAGTCGGTATCCACTCATGGCAGTGAAAGGCCTGATGAGTGGTCACATCCATATCCTCAGTGGGCCCTGCTGACCCTACTCAGACAAAAATAGAACACTGATTTACACTGCATTATTCCAGAGGATATGGCAGAAGTTCGGCTTAGAAATTGGCCCTTAAGACACTATCTCAGTTAAAATGTGATCATCTCACAGCACCTTCTTTTGCTTTCAGATGGGGACCTAAACTTGGCTCAACTCAACACTCTGCCTTACTAATGCCAAGGTGAGCGGAATCCTAAGAATAACCATTTTATTCAGTGTCATTGATGCCAGGTGCAGGTAGAGCCTCAGCTTTCCACTGGACTCTTACCACACTGGGTAAGGGTTAAAATCATATGAGAACTAGCCCTTCTTATCATCTTTCTAAGTCTCATTGCTGCTGGGTGAGGGAGGAGGGGAAGTTTGTTGATACACCTCATTGTCATTATCATTAGGGGATTTAAAGCTTCCACTCAGCAGGGAACGCAAGGTCATTTCCTTGCAGGTTCCACCAGCATTACTAGGGCAGAGGAGAAGATTGCTGCCTGCTTTCACCAGAGGAGAAATAAAGATCAGCTACCTGCTTTACCCCCTTGGGACTGGTCCCATTCACGCACTGTGAAAGGATCTCAATGCTGCCAACTGATTCTGGGGGTGAGGGGATTGGGTTTAAATTGAACTCCCACTCACTTTCCCTGGAGCTGTATGAGGGAAAGAAGTTCCACGGTTCTTCTTTGGTGTTTGGCTAGAGGAGATCAGGTAGGGGGGGGGGGGGAACACCTGTTAAGTCACCATTTCCCCGTCTCTGATGGGAGAAATGATTTTTCTTTGAGCTTGTTTGGCCTCTGCTTCCTGACATAGAACTGTCTGAAACTCTCTGTGCAGGATATTTGGAAAGCAGTAAGGAGCCCCAGGAAATCCCTACCTCAGGCTCTAAGATCTCCTTCCACTTACCACATTTTAGAGATTCCCTATGGTTGTTGTTCTATATACTTAAAACCTTAAAGAGCTCCCTATTATTCTCATATCTATGAACTCCTTAACATAGTATTTTAGCCTTTTTATATTTGGATCCTAGTAAAGAAACCACATAACTCAGTGATGATGCATATAGGCTGTGCAGCTAAACTATCTGGCTTTCAGTATAGCAGTCCATCACATGCAAGATTTGTAATTCTATAATTCTCAATGTTCTCATCTGTGAAACTGGCAACAATAATTCTACAGAGCTGAAAAGCTTGTTTGAGCACTAACTGAACAATATCTGGTAAACCCCTTACCACATAATCAGTCACATAGAGAGCTCAATAAATGTAAACTGTGCCCTCCTTGGCCACCACGAGTTCCTTCTCTCCAGCTTGGATCCTTCCTTCAGTAGTTCATTTTTCGTGTCTCAGAAACATGGTAAATGTTTCATGCTCATCTGAAAACTCCGGAAACTTCTATTCCATTTTCAGCACTAGATGAGGCATTACGTTTGTGGTAGTTACATAATCTTTGCCCAATTTGAGACTATTAAGAGTGAAGGTGTGGAGTTTAGCCTGTCAATCAGGTCACAGCTTGAGGACCTCATTTGGGGGCACTAAGGAGATAAATAGCTTTCTGGAGGCAGGACACATGCTCACTGCCTGTAAGACATTCCTGTTAAAAAGACACATGGAACTACCTAGAGAATGGGAGCTGAAGGAGCCACACCCCTGCCAGTGCTAACATGCTTCCACCTCCACTGGATCTACAAGACTTTCCATCCACTGGCCCATTATCTTCCTGCACTCAGCATCACTGTGTATGTTGCCTGAGCCTGAAGATGAATTTATAAATTGGTGTCAGACATATGGACTAATATTGGACTTATGAATTTGAAATGGACTGGGATGGGGTGTTTTCTGAATATTCAGTTGCTTTTGTATATAAAGCTCTTTCTTATACACATACGGATATCTCTGGATTTGTTTCTCTAGTCTACCCGGACTAACACCTTATTGTACCTTGGGAGTGGAGTACTAGAGATACAAATCATAAAGATGGACAGTAGATTCTTGTTTGATCTCTGCCTCATGGTAGTTTTTCTTCTTTGGCTAGCTGGGGGTCAGATATGTCCATGCAGTTTAATGGGTTGGGAAGATAAGGTTTTGATTATTTTGCTTGGTTGTTGTTTTTGGTTATCCTGTTTTAAATGGCAAAAATGAAGGTGATTAATGTATATTTTGAGCTCAGGGGATGAAATTGCTCCTTGAATTTCACAGAGCTACTTAGTGAAAATAGCTGACAGAAGGGCAAAATGGCTGAAAGAAGGTCCCACCCTGGCTTGATGCAGTCAGGCTTAAGGCCATACTTCATATCAATGAAATAGTTTAGAAAAGGAGTAGGATAAGATAGATAAGGATTGAACTTGACTGTTTTAATAATTGAGTTTGGGATCTGATTCTACTTTGTTTATACTGATTTTTTTCACTTATTCTTATTGATAAAATGATTGATTGAAATGATTATTGGGAAGTATGAAAATGGAGAGCTTATAAGCCCACTTGTCTTCAGCCATTAAAATTGGGTCCTTAAATTGGTTTAGGACAGGCCTGTAAAGAAGACTCTGAAAAGATAAGCCCCACCCAGTGTCTTGAGTGCTCAGGACATTCATAAGTGAAGAGACTTGCTTAGGAGGATATTGACAGACTGAAGAAAAAAATGAATTCTTTGGCTTTTTGAATTTTAAACCAGTAGTCTGTGCCCAAAGCTGGAAAAAAATCTGAAACCATGAGGAAACTCTCCTCTTTAGAACTAAACATTAAAGTGAACCTGTTCAAGTAGGCTGATATGCTTGCTAGGTGACCACCTGGATCCACTTGTTGAGTGGAAGTGGGAGAAATACAGTAATGAAGAGATGGCTTGAGTGTGGCCAATGACATCCATGGGCCTGGTTTATAGGGACTAGAGGAGAAGATGAGAACTAGTTGACTGGTCTGAAGTTCATGACCAAGCGCAAGGGGGCTAAGCTTGTTGAGAATTTGTGACAAGAACCTGGTCTAAAGGTGAGGTGACCAATGGACACCCTCATGAGGCTAAGTGAGGCAGCCCACACTGAGTTGATCATAACCCAACCAGATGAAGAGAAGATTTTTGAGCCTGTGAACTGGTGCATATTGCTGCTGACTTTATGGATGGTCTGTCCAGATTTGACTTTGCTTATGGATGCAGATTATACAAGGTTCCAACTGGAATGAAGATTCTTCACATCAAAGAATATGATTGCCTCCTCAGAGTGCTAGCTTGATGTAAGTGGACAGTATAGAAATTGGATAGCCAAAATTGAGTGGATAAAGGCATGAAGTGGCTGGCTTACAAACTTTCATAGGTGGGGGAATATATTCATATGAATATGTTCATAGGATAATGGTGCAGGTGTTCATTTAAGTATAGGATATTTTTGCTTTTTTCACTTACAGAATGTAACATTTAAATAAGGGTTGTATATATTGAATTGTATGCATTTTATTTTTAGCTTGTTAGGTACATACATGATTTTATTATTGTTTGTTTAAATATTATATATGGCTAAATAGTTGTGTGAAAGTATCAAATTGACAAGGGGGTGGGTGGTCTGTGGTAGTTACATAATCTGTTGTCAATTTGAAACAATTAAGAGTGAAGGGGTGGTGTTTACCTGTCCATCAGGTCGCTGCTTGATGACCTTATTTGGAGGCATTAAGGAGATAAATGGCTCACTGAAGGCAGATCTCAGGCTCACTCCCTGCAAGACATTCCTGTTGACAAGATGCATGGAGCTTCCTAGAACCCTGGAGCTGAAGGAGCCACATGGAGACCCCTGCCAGTGCCAAGATTCTTCCACTGCCACTGAATCTATAAGACTTTCTACCCACTGGCTCATGGTCTTCCTGCACTAGGCATCATTGCATGTGTTGCATGAGCCTGCAGAGGAATTTATAGATTGGTGTCAGACATATGGACTAATATCAGACTTATGGATTTGAAATGGACTGGGCTGGGATGTTTTATCAATATTCAATTGCTCTTGTACATAAAGCTCATACTTATACACATATATGATTTGTGTTAGACAGGGTTCTCTAGACAAACAAAACCAGGACACTTAATGATTTTATATATAAACAAGCCCAGGACACTTAAGATTTTATATGTAGAGAAAGATATAGATAGATTAGATAGATAGATAGATAGATAGATAGATAGATAGATAGATAGATAGATGCAGCACGAAGGAATATGACAGCTAATTGGCTAATTGGTACAGAGAGCTTAGTTAACTCACTCTGTGTAATAGTTAATATACTGGAAGTCCTTCAACTCATGAGGGCTGCTGGGTCCAACGTCAAGGAAACAGACAACTGAGTCTTCCGCAGGGCAATGCAGGTAGTCCCATCACAGACAGCAAATAGCAGGGTGGGTCACCAACAGCCAGCAAGATGACAAGGTCCCAAGCTCAAGCAATGTGTACACCAGCATCATGGCAAAGCAGGTTTCAAAGGAACCTCAAGCTCTAGCAACATGATCTACAAGTTGGCAGTCCCTCAGATAGTGTAACTCATGAGTTGTGACAGAAAACTAGCAGCCACAAGCTGGTCTGATCACCAGAGAGCAAGAGAGAGAGAGAGAAAGGCAGGGCTCACCGAGTCAATCAAACTGCGATCTTATTAACCCCACATGCTCTGATTGGCCAGGTTGGCACAATAAACTTACCTATCATATCAATGTCGTTGGATTTGTTTCTTTAGTCTACCCGGACTAACACAATGTCTTTTGGGAAGACATTTCCTTTTTAAAGAATTCTAATTATGCATTCTCATACTATATTACACATTCAGTGATCAAAGTCATTGCCATGTTACATGTTTTTAATTAATTTATTTATTTTGCAGTAGAATGTGGACTTCCTGCTTATTTCTTTAGAACTTCATGTAATGAAATACAGTTTTCTTGATGATTGAATGAATTAATAAAACAATGAATTAGGAAAGTAATGGAATTAGGTGAATTTAAAGACTTGGAATCCTGAGGTCCTATAGTGTGTGATTCCAAAATAATGAGTTAAAAGAACAATTAAAGGCGAAACTAAATGACTGACATGAGACGTGATCTAGACATCGAGGAGCACCAGCTGTGAGGAAGGGAGGACCAGATAGTCTTTTCTTGGACTCGTTTAATATTTTAAATATAAGACTTAATGCCATCACTAAAATAAAGTAAACCTTCACATTTTTGGATGAGTAATATGATTTTAAAACTCAGAAATTTCATGAAGAAAAGCCACTACACACTACTGCTTTTGGAGGCGGTCTGAGATTTTCTGAAATTAGAACAACACGTGCCCTTCTGTGCTTCTAGATCTACCAGTAGGACAGAAAGCTCAAGGTACCAGTTTTGCTGGCTGTTTCCCAATAATTTACTTTCAATTTTAAAGAAGCATTATCTAGACTCAATAAATTAACAATACTCTTCAGTGCATCTACTCTGACTTCCATATGCTTATGACACTTGCCAAATGATAGCCTCTTTTATCTATTGTCTTCATCTTCTGATATTCAAAGCTATTGAGCCAGGCTCCAAGAACCTGGCTCCAGGATCAAAATGAATTCTCAGCTTTCAATTGTAATGACTATGTAGTGGCTAGCAGTCCTCCCTATCTCTACTTCAATAAGGATTTGATTTTTTTTTAATATATTTGTATTTTCCCTCAACCACAGATTCTGAGCACTGAATGGTCTTACTTTGTTCCATGTGCTGCATCATTTCTTACAACTTCCAAACTTCCTTCATATCTCATCTTCATTAATACAAATTATTTTCATAACTATGATTGGTATGGTGGATAAGATTGTATGCTAACTGGCTGAGCCTCGATTCTTTGGTTTTGCAACCATGATGAGATCTGTTATGTGTAGCCAGTCAGTTGAGAGTTTCCTTTGGTGTTTTGTCTGCCAAGCTCTGTGTTCACTCTGGTTCTGCATCTGGTTCTCATCATTTGACCTTTGGCTCATAGCACATGATCCAGTGACCTGTTACACTTTCTGCCAATCTTGGAATTCAGTACACTCTGTATCCTGTGAACTACCAGCCTATTGTTTGACCTGTGAATTTTCAGTCCCTTAGCCTTTG
>NW_022104341.1:31513798-31514673 GCF_000313985.2 Echinops telfairi | reverse complement strand
TACTTTATCTTCCAAATGACATCTGCACATCTCCATTCCAGTCACAATTGTATTGTATTCTGAAAGGATAGTTTTATATATATGAAGTATATATAATTATATACATATATATAAAATTTCAAGTCTCTTCTCATGTCTTCTACCTGACTGAAAAGCCTGCACTGTTCTTTCTGTCTTCTTTCTTTCTTCAAGACACAGTAAGCTCCAGCTTCTCCATGAACATCCCTGTAATCATTGATATCTTCAGTATTTATTTGTCCCCCATTTGGAATGCAGTTGTTTTCTGCATCTTTTCACCTGACATTCAATATTGACTGCTTTTCTTATTATCCTTCTAAACTAGTGGTACTTTGTTAATCTTCATTAGCCAGTGCTTCAGTTCCTCCTCATTTTCAGGAAGCAAGGCACGTCATCTGTATACCACAGGTTGTTAACAAGCCTTCCTCTGATCCTGATTCTACAGGGATTGTAGCCGTCAGTATGGATTACAACTCAGTGTAAGGAAGATCAAAATCCTCACCATTAGACCAATAGGTAACATGATCAATGGAGAACAGGTTGAAGTTGTCCAGGATGTTGTCTTACTTGTATTTACAATGAGTGTTCATGGGAGCAGCAGTCAGGAGATCAAATGACACATTGCATTTAATAAATCTGCTGCACAAGATCTCTTTAAAGTATTGAGAAGCAAGGATGTTACTTTAGGGAACAAGGTGTTCCTGACCGAACCATGTATATTAGTTTGGGTTGACTAGAGAAAGAAATCCAGACACTTATATGTGTATAAGAAAGAACTTTATATATAACATCTGGGGTCATAAAGGCCTGAAGATAAACAAGTGGCCATCCAGATGAGAAACCACAAAACCCACATG
>NW_022104341.1:31511842-31512614 GCF_000313985.2 Echinops telfairi | reverse complement strand
TTTGAGAATGAGGAAGGAAGCATATGTACAAAATTGCTTGACACAATGGATGGATGTATGGATTGTGATAAGAGTTGTATGAGCCCCCAATAAAAGGATTTTTTTTTTAAAAAGAAAGAACTTTATATCAAAGAGTAATTGTACACTAAGAAAACATCCCAGCCCAGTGGAGATCAAGTCCATAATAAGTCCGATATTAACCCCTATGTCTGTTACTAGCTCATAAATTCCTCTTTGACTCATGCAGCACATGCAATGATGCCAAATGCGGAAAGATCACAAGCCGATGGGTGGAAAGTCCCATGAATCCGATGGCAGGGGATGCCTCTCCAGGCCTGTGGCTGCCATCAGTGCTGCTCTATGTGGCTTTTCAACAAGAAAGTCAAGCAGAGAGAGAGTGTGTCCCTCCTCTAAGGAGGAAGAGATGAAGTTCCCAGAATCCACATGAGAATATCATGCCACCAGGAGACACGATTGGGCTGTGACCCGATTGACAGGCTAAATGCTACCCCTTTACTCTATTTATCAAGTTGATGTGCAATTGCATGACTACCGCGCCATGGTCTTCTCCATTGCATTACTTGCACGTGACAGTTGGACGCGGACTAAGGAAGGCTGTAGAAGAGTTGATGCATTCGAGTTGTGGTGCTGGTGAAGGATATGGAAAGTATCGTGGCCTTCTAAAAGGACAAACCAATCTGTCTTGGAAGAAATAAGGTCTGAACGCTCCTTAGAGGCAAAGACGGCAAGACTTTATTTACGTACTTTGGAC
>NW_022104341.1:31510025-31511272 GCF_000313985.2 Echinops telfairi | reverse complement strand
TGACATAATCACATGAGTCCTTCAGAGGCAGCGAGTTTTCCCTGACATATAACAAAGGAAGAAGGCAGACTGATTCCAGGCATGAGAAGAAATCCATGTGTCTTTGCTAATTTGAAGATGGACTGGCCATGTGGGAAGTAGTGCAGGTGCCCTTACCAGTAAAGATCAGGCACCCATAGACAGCCACCAGAACGGAACTTTACCAACAACCTGAATGGGCTTGGAATGGGATTTTGCTTTACCGTCTACAGGTAAGTAAATATTTTGCCTTTTGAGATCTTTGTTTTCATCTTGTAAAACCTCAACCAGGGAACTGATCTAGCCCATCTTGACGGCTGACCTGCAGAATTATAAGATAATATGTAAATGACTTACTCTGCTAACTTTGTGGTAGTCAATTACACAATAAAAAATATACAGCAGATTTGGGATCAGACCCAGGAACCTGTATTTCCACAAGTAAATGGTGCCTGAACTCAATTTTAGAAACCATGTCCAAAATGTTCATACTTGGGATTTTATTTGACCAGTAAACTAGTTCACAACTAATTTCTTGTTTTGGAAAGGTAGATGCTCATCCATTTGATTTGTCATTGACCCAGAACCACGCTGACAGTTCCCACCTGGGGCTTCCTGCGTGTCTTTTCAACGTCATAGTATTCTCCAAAGTCAGTAAGGTTTTTACATCCAGAATGCCATACCTGAAGCCTGTACTTGCACACATTGCCTCTCAACGAAAACGCTCTAACACCAAAGCTTCATTTTAGCGTTGTATTGACCACGACAAAGTAAGCAGGAAATCAGGGTTGACTCTGAAAGTTTGACATCGATACCCCTCACCTTGAGTCATAAATGCTATGCACTTTGCTGCTTGGGCAACAGGATCAGTCATCCAAGCTGCTAAAAGAACGTATGCCAGATAACCTGTGGAATGGCCTGCCTATTTTTTAAAATGTGAGGCAGAGAAAGGGAGACTTGAGTTTCCTGACAATTTTGATCTCCTATTATCCTGGGAATCTTGCCAGCTGGCTTCATGGAGCCGGTTGAGCACAGCCCCTCTAAGAAAGAGAGCCGTCACAGATGAGTGATTAAAGGGCATCTCGTGCTCATCCAGTTCAAGCTCCCAATCCAACTCGAGTATACTTTCACTAGCAAGGGGCTTACCTCACAAGGTAGCATGTCCAAGGTCTGGAATACTTAATTAAAGAGTACTTAAAGACTCGGTGTAGGGGCCCTGTCTGACTTCT
>NW_022104341.1:31505882-31508782 GCF_000313985.2 Echinops telfairi | reverse complement strand
TTTTTTTTTTCTTTTCACTTCTTTTTTTATAATTAATATTTTTGCATCTTATTTTTTAAAAATCATTTTATTAAGGGCTCTTACAGCTCTTAAAACATTTCATATATCAATTGTATCAAGCCCACCTGCACATACGCTGCCATAATCACTTCCAAAACATGCTCTTTCCACTTGAGCCCCTGATATAAGCTCCTCTTTTCCCCCTAACTCTCCCATCCTCAATTAATTATATATTGTTATTATTTCATATCTCACACTGTCCCTTGTCTCCCTTCACTTACATTTCTGTGATTCATCCCTTTGTGTGGGGGAGGGGCATATATGTACAAACTTGTGATGGGGTTCCCCTTCTCCCCTTTCCTCCCCCCTGTACACTCCCCTACCCTCATGATATTGCCACTCCCACTACTGTTCTTGAGGGGTTTATTTGTCCTGAATTCCATGTATCGAGAGATTTACCTGTACCAATGTGTGTGCTCTGGTCTAGCCGGATTTGTAAGGTAGAACCGGGTCATGGTAGTGGGGGTTTGAGGGGGCAGCATTCTGGAACTAGAGGAATGATGTGTGTTTTGCCAGTACTATACTGTACCTTGGTTGAATTGTCCCTTCCTTATAACCCTTCTGTGGGGGGATATCCAATTGTCTACAGATGGGCTTTGGGTCTTCTTTCTGGATGATTGTTAGGGTTCCTCTGTTTCTGCTTCTGGGTTGGCTCACTTTTATATTCAATGGAAGGGCAACATTGACCAATCCCAGAGATAGAGTTCTCCACACCTTATTTGCATGCAACCACATCATTGGCTGAAAGTTACAAAACTATGGTTGGAAGAGCCAGAGCAAGCAATTTCCCTTCCCACAGTGTTCTATTAGTTTGAGTCTTTTTTCCCTGTGGTGGTGGGGTGGTTGTGCGTTGGGCTGTGATTGGCATGGGTGGCAGGTTGAAACCCCCAGCAGCATCTTGAGAAAAAGCCTGGGCTTTCGACCCAAATAAACAGCTATAGTCTTGGAAACCCACAAATGAGTCAGCACTGACGTCATAGCAGTGAGAGAGTGAGCATCTTCCTGCTCATTTGGGAGTCACTTAGTTCGGTGGTGGAATTCTCACCTTCAATGCAAGAAATCTAGGTTCAATTATAGGCAATCACCCCCGTGTGCACCCACCACCTAGGAGTCAGTGGAGCTCTGTGCATTGTTCTGATGCTGAACCGGTTTCCGTAGAGCTCCTAGACTAAAATAGACTAGAAGAAGCACTTGGCAGTTTACTTCTGAATATGAACCAATGAGCACTTTATGGATCACCATGGTCTGCTGTGCAAGCCATCCTGGGAATGGCACAGGATCAAGCAGCTTTGCATTCCATTGTGCTTGGGGTCTCCATTGGTCAAGGGCCAACTAGGTGGCAGTTAAGGATAACAACATACAGCCACCATGTTAATCTGACTTTGAGCATCTGAAGACCACCATCACATGCTGCTCCTGTGCTGGGTATTTTAAGGTAGATCTCTCCATTCTTTTAAAATCTAATTGGATATTGCTGTCACGCCATTCCACATGGATTTTATTGTTGTTAGGTGCCATCATGTTCGTTCCGACTCAAGTCACACTGAGTATAACCCAGAACAAAGCAAGGACCAATCCTGCGCCAGCCTCACAGTTGCTGTGCAGTCTGAGCCCATTGTCGCAGCCACTGTGTCAATCCATCTTGTTGAGGCTCTTCCTCTTTTTCACTGTCCCTCCACGTGATGATTCTCTCAGAAAAGTAGCCATATCAGGAACAGTAGAGAAAAAGACCCAAGAAAGGCAGAAAATTTACCTAAACACATGATAGCAAAGTAGCAAAGAGGAAGAGAGAGACAAACAGAAATGGACACACTTGGGGACCAAATAGCAGCCAATCTTTCATAGCTTTTAAGTTGAAAAAAAAAATAGGCGAGATTTGAAAGAGCGCATATGACAGCACTGCTCTGTTAGAGTTCTTTCTCCTGTCATTGCTGCAAGGTTCTTACAGACCCTACAGCATGTACGTTCCTCTTTCTGCCGGAATCATAAAGCAGCTGCAGTCCCAGCCCTAATGGAGTCTTTCACCTGAGCTAGAGAACAAAGAAAAATGTTAAAGACCAAAAGAATAGATTGCAGAGGGGAGAGAGCAGCACCTAGTCCCTGTCTGTCCAGATTACATAACACGGCCTTCCTCTTCTGCATCAATGTGTCTGTAAAGCCAAAGATGCACAGCCATTGGGTGTCTAGACAGACAGAGAGTTTTAGACAAACTGTGGGGCTACATTTTTATGCTTTGGAAATCTTCTTAAGCAAAGGTTTCACACCACACATGCCCACAGCCCGGTCGCAGCAGACATGGAAACAAGTGCTTTCAGGCTCTGATAGAAGGGGAAAGATCTGACTTTACAGAAAAGTTTGTTTCCTTGATCCCCCTCCCCTCCCACCAGCCCGGTACAACACCTGTCTCATCAGCAGGGGCACTCTGAAGGGATGGGCCTCCAGGCACCTCCGTCCCAAGATTCTCCATGCCTCATTCTTCATCCACGCTGCTAGTAATGTGCCATCACTGGCACAGTTACACCTGAACACTCTGGTGCTGCCAAACACCTGGCTTGATTTTCCACTGTCCAAATGAAAAATAAGCATAATCTGCTTTTTGAGGATACAGCAAATGAGGGAGTTCATGACAAATTGTGTTGGTTTATGCAGAATAGTGATAATAAGATACAAATGAGAATTTTTTGCTTAATGAATAATACTAATCACGTTTCAACAAATGCTGTGCCCTTCTAATTAGAGAGACTGCATAAAATCAGCTTAATTTATTTGTGACTAGTTATACAGAGTTTAAATATTTACTAGAGATTTACTCAAATGTTTGAGAGATTTTAAACAGCTAC
>NW_022104341.1:31499651-31505448 GCF_000313985.2 Echinops telfairi | reverse complement strand
ACATAGTGACCGATTAAAAAATAACTCTTTTGACATGTGGAGGATTGTCACACACACACACACACACTCACTCACATGTGGGTCTCTGGTAGTGATCAAAAAGAGTAGTGCTGCTCAGACTCTGGTTCATACAAAATGGATTTTTCCAAACAAGACTTGTTTTCACATGCCTTTCGAACAGTGGATGCCTACAGCAAGATCTCTTAGGAACATACTTATCTTGGTCCCCTGAGGGTGTCTTCAAAACAGGACCCAATCGGAACAGTGACGTCTGAGATGATCTGCTAGGATAGTTCAACTGAAGGCAGAGAGGCCAGTTCAGGAGGCTGTGACAACTCTTTGGAGGGACTTCAAAGGGGAATCTTGATAGCTCTTTCTGAAGGGCACAGCATGCTGATGCATACTTATATATTTTTAAAAATATGAAAATAGATCATTGTATTGGTGAGGAAAAGGCTAGAAAAGTTATGCCAAGGAGATCTTTTTCCACTCCAACAATGCACCTGCTCTTTTTTTGACGGTAGCAAACAAGCAAGGTCATCTGAGAAATTCATCAGGAAACCTAACCTCCATCTACCTTCAACCCTATTCTTGTGTCTTCTGATTTCTTTCTGTTCCCCAGACTCAAAGAACAAATGTTTTTTGAGACCACAATGTGAATCCCTTGAGGATGCCCAAACCGCTGTTCGCCTATGCTATCAAAGAGCCTAGCATTGTGCGGGGAAGCTTTGGAGAGAGAAAACCACTGCCTTCAGAAGTATGCAGATCTAGATGGAGGACAGGTTGGGAAACAAGTGCTGCTTCTTGATGCATTCGTTTTAGAAATAATTCTGCGATTTTGTCTCAGAAACATGCCTCTCTGGCATTGAGTTAGATAGGAGGGTTGATCATGAGACGCATGGACATGTGTTGTTTTTATTTCATCCTAATGGCAACTCTAAGGGTTTCAGATATCTGTCTTTGTAGCTTCTGGATGAAGATGCAGAGGCATGGAGAAATGAAGTGATCTGGCCAAGGACAATGGACTGGAACCGACACAACTGAAGTGGATTTGAATATTTTGGTCTTGTTTTGTTTAGGGCATTGGATTGCTACGAGTCGGGGCAGTTCAGTGGATACGACTGCTCACCAAAAGATGGGTAGTTTGTACCTACCAGCCGCACTGTGGGAGAAAAACCTAATGGTCTTATTCCATAAATATTTACAGCCTGGGAACCTTGGGGAGAAGCTCTATTCTGTCCAAAGGGTCACTGTAAGTCAGAATTAACTCAACAGCCATAGGTTTAGTTTTGAGTTTGGATGCAATGAATGGTGTTCCCCCCAAAATAGATATTTGAAGTCTTAACCCATGTATTTGTGACTGTAACCTGGTTTAGAAATAGGGTCTTTTAAGACACTTTCAGTTAACATGAGGTCAGACTGGATTAGAGTAAATCTGAAGTTGATACAATAGAGCTTCAAAATGTTAGTGGAAAAAATCCATTATCTTTAACTCTATTTCTGCTCCAACTTTCTCAAGCCCTCTTTAATACCTGGTGCCCTGATAAAAAGGGACCCCAGTTGCATGGTCAGGTAAGTTTGAACTGATGACTGTTAAGTTGGCATTTCAAACCCACTATCTTTCAGGAGAAAGATCCCCTAAAGAATGACAGCCTTGGAGACCTTTTATTGGTCACCATGAATTGGAATGATTCATTAGTAGTGGGTGTGGTCTTTGGTTTGGGGTCCTTAAATATAAAAGAGAGAAACAGTGGTAAGGGCCCTGTGAAGCCCAAAACAGCTATTTTGAGTTCTGCAAAGGAGTTCTGAGGATCACTAGCTGTGACCTAAAGGCAGGAGAGAGGCATGGGACAGATTCTCCTTCTGAGTTCGCACTTCTTGTCTCCCAAATTGTGAGATGATGAAATCTCACCCTGTTTGTGGAGCTTTGTTAGGGCAACCCTAGGGGAATAATACAGTAATAGGCCAGCACTCCGAAACAAACAATGCAGCATACAATCGTTTGTTCCCAAATCTCCTGTTCTCCTTGTTCTGTTGGTTCGTAGGTGATCTGACTCATTAGCTCAGAAGCTTGAGAAAGGTAGGCATGAATGTTTGTCCAAGGGAAACCCTGTCCTTTTCTTGAAATTACGCCTTGT
This sequence comes from Echinops telfairi, assembly GCF_000313985.2. Lineage (NCBI taxonomy): Eukaryota > Metazoa > Chordata > Mammalia > Afrosoricida > Tenrecidae > Echinops > Echinops telfairi. The sequence continues at coordinate 31,503,310 of NW_022104341.1, read as the reverse complement.
ACAGAACCCATGGAGAAGAGACATATTCATAGACGAGGAATGTTGACTGGTATACCAACAAGTGGTGAAATGATCACAAAACTCACTGGCATGAGGGGATTCTTACTCAAAGTACCCCTATAGGGTGAAGACTAGACAAGGGCTAGACCCCTGACTTCCTGCCATTTAGTCCATGCTGAAGTCTTCAAATCAACTGAACTGAGATTTAAGTGAGCTTGTTAAAGAAACTTTTAAAACACTTCCAAAATTCACCTTTTCCCCAGCAATGTGATTCTATCATGTTGATTCCATCATTTATTCATCCAATCAATCTACAAACATTAATCAAACATCTACTTTATACTAGGCACTATGCTAGATCCTGCAAATACAGGGATGCAGACACCTTATGGAACCATCTTCAAGTGATGGAGATTGACATAAAGGCAAAAATTATCATAATAAATGTTCTTTAATAAAATATTATGGAACACAGAAGGTAAAGGGGGTTGTTTCTAACCAAGAGGTAAGGAGGGAAGTGGTCAAGAAATAATTCAACAATGAAATACTGGTTAAATTCAATCTCATAAAAATAATTGGGTTTTTCCAAGCAGACAGAGTAAAAAATGCCTCTCACATACTTGAAAAAGCAAAGCATGAAGGGCATAGTGATTCAAAGAAAGAGATTCAAAAACTAGGCAGGGCATTTGTGGGGAGCACATATGTCATCCTGAGAAGTTCAGCCTGTAAGATGTGGTGATGGAGAGCGAGTGGAGGGTTTTAAGCACAACGGTGAAGGACCAGCTTTCTTTCTCAGCAAGGTCACCCTGGCAAGGGTGTGTAAGACAGAATGGACGAGGAGTGACTGGAAGAAAAGACACCAAGTAGGCGAGTCTACGCTGGTAATGCTGCCAGAGCAGTGACAAGGATTGGATTCAGACTGGGTAAATGGCAACCTGAATGACAACCAGAGGGTAAGTAAAGGAAATGAACTGGAACAATATTCAGGAATAAATACCTTAATGGACTGAGTGTTTAAAACAACAGATATCACTTTGAGAACTCTCCAGCCATGGTATTTTAATTACCTCACATGCATGTGCAAGCTGGACAATGGATAAAGAAGAATAAGGTTTAAAAACTTTGATTTATGCTGTTGGTGGAGCATGTTGAATTTGCCACAAATCGCCTCAAAAATAAACCAATTTGTCTTAGAAACTCAGCCAGATTGCTACTTAGGAGTAAGGATGATATAGCTTTACTTCAGGTACTTTGAACATGTCACCAGGAGGAACTAGTTCCTGAAGAAGAACGCCATGGCTGGTAAAGTAGAAGGTCAATGGAAACAGAGGAAGACGCTTAACAATCCTTGCACAGTGGCGGCAGCAATGGCCTCAGACATAGTAACTGCTAAGAAAAGTGTGCAGGATGAGCAATGCTCCCTGTTTTATATAGGGTTGCTATGAGTCAGCATCTACTTGGCAGCCCCTAACAAGAATAGTGGATTATACAGATATTATATGAGGGGACTTCAAAAACTTCATGGCAAAAAATGCAATTAAAAGGTATTGGAATTTTTCCAACATTTTTAAAGCACCTCCCAGTATAAAATTGTGTGTTCCCAAATATACCGTTCTCCTTGTTATATTGGTTCTTATGTGATCTGACTCATTAGCCCATAAGTTCTAGAAAGGCGCACATGAATGTTTGTCAAAGGGAAATTCTTGTTCTTCTCTTAAAATTGTGCCTTGCACAGGGCCCACAAGAGAACAGAATATTCACAGATAAGGGACTTTGACTGATAACCAACATATTGTACTCCAACTTAAAAAGAAACCTATAGCATTATTAGAATAAAAATTACTGTCCTTAAAGCACATATCCTGAAAAGAAGCATATATTAAATTACTAAATATATCTTCTCCTAGGTTCCAATGATAAATAATATAACAAACTTCAAGACAAATAAATATTCCAAACTATAATAATATGTACATCAGATTTTAGCTATTTAAGATGGCATATCATGTTCCAAGATAACCCAACCCAAGAAAGTGATTATGTAAAGTTGGCAGTAGAGGTGACTAGAATTATGGAGCAAATTGCCTATCTTCAAATTTTGACTCTACTATTAACTAAGGAGCCCTGGTGGCATAGCGGGCTATGTGAGTTGGGCTACTAAATGCAAGGTCAGCTGCTCAAATTCACCAGCTGCTCCTCAGTATAAAGATGAGGCTTTCTCTTCCCATAAAAATTTACAGCCTCTGAAACCCCCCTGGGGAAGTTCCATTCTATCCTATATGGCCTTTGTGAGTCAAAATTGACCCAATGGCAGTGAGACCATTAACCAGCTGAGTGATATTGAGTAATTTATTAACCTCTCTGTCTCAGTTTCCTCTTCAAAAAGGGAGGTAGAAAAGGGATCTGCCACGTGATTGGTTTTGAATATTAATGAGTCCTTATACAGGGGGTACCCCCAAAAAAACCCAGAATTGTGCTGGGCTGAGCAGAGCTTTCATAGTATGTATTTTTTCCACTAGGAAAGCATCAAGCAACTCGCTCTGAGTAAGTGCACCCAGTGGCATCGCCTGGGAGAGTTCTCTTTGGTCACAGTGAATTTTTTCATAAAAGCAGTTTTGCTTGAACCTCTTTTTGTGTGTCTGTGTGATAGCTGATTTAAAAGAACAGCATGGAGCTGTGAAATTTTGTTTCCTGCTCCGGAAAAATGTCACAGAAACTTGTGATGTTGAACACAGCTTACAAGGACAAGGCTATGGGAAAATCTCAAGTGTTCGAGTCTTTCCCAAAAGGTGAAATGCCTATTGACGACAAACCTCATTCTGGACGTCCCTTAACTTCCTGAACAGAGGAAAATGTCATAGTGTATTTGAAGTTTGCTCTACCAGGTCAGACTGTTAATCAAGCTTTCTCTTTAGAGGTTCTGAAAAAATTGTGACAAAAAAGGCCTGATTTGTGGCAGATGGGGGACTGCTTTTGCCACCATGGCAATTCACCTGCTCTCAGCCATCTATCTCAATGCACCAGTTTTTGGCAAACCACCCCCCCCCAAAACAGCATGCCTCTCTTGCCACATGCACCTTACTCACCTGACCTCACTCCATACGAATTCTTTTAGTTTCTGTGGATGAAGAGGCACATGAAAGGAGGGATTTGATGACATAGAAGGGATTAAGAAAAATAAACCAAGGGAGGTGCTGTCAGCCATCCAAACAGATGAGTTTGAAAAATGTTTCCAAGAATTTAATCACAGATTTGACTAATATATTAAGTATAATGAGTGCTTTGAAGGTGAAAAGGTTGTTTTGTAAGAAAAGTTTAAAGACATGGCTTTGGGAAAAACAAGGGAGGTGCTGTCAGCCATCCAAACAGATGAGTTTGAAAAATGTTTCCAAGAATTTAATCACAGATTTGACTAATATATTATGTGTAATGGATAGTACATTGAAGGTGGTAAGTTTGTGTTATAAAAATTATTAAATCTATAGTTTTGAAAAAAAATTCTGTATAGTTATTTGACATTACTATTATTACTATTATTATAATTGTCAGATTAAAGTCCTATCCTAGAGCAAATAGGTTTAGAATTGAGCAGGATAGGTTTATGACCATAATTGCTTGAGTATCTTCCAAACCCAACAGAAAACACTACCATCATCCTC
>NW_022104341.1:31494345-31499515 GCF_000313985.2 Echinops telfairi | reverse complement strand
CAAGATAAGCAGTTCAAATGTACCAGCCACTCTGCTGGTGAAAGATGAGGCTTTCTACTCCCATAGAGAGTTACAGTCTCATCAACCTGAAGGGACAATTCTACTCTGTCCTATAGAGTCACTATGAGTCAGAATTGACTATGGCATTGAGTGTGTTTGTTTGTTGAGTGAGTTTTATATATTTAATAATATTTTAGATCTTGGGTTATGTTATAGATTGAATTGTGCCCCTTCACAATATTCATTCAAAGCCTAAGTGTTATACTTCTGGATTTGACACGGTGGCTGCAACCATGGGCTCAAATGTGCCAACCGCTGTGAGGATGGCTCAGGACCAGGCAGGGGTTCAGTCTGTGGTATGTGTAGCATCACTATGAGTTGGAATCCACTTGATGGAAGCTAACAACCACATACCTATGAATTTGATCGTATCTGATCACCTTCTCTAACATAATCAAATGTAATGAAATTAACCATTCCGCTGAAGTGTCACAGTGAACCAACCCTATGCTAGCCAAATTCAACAAAACTACCTTGTTTTTCTGGATCTCACACGTTTCTACCTTAAATAGGTTGCAGTCTTGCCACTTTTCAATTGCTTTCTATTCATGGAAAGTATTTTAATTTTCCTTCACTGGTAGATTTCCACCTTACACAGTTCCTGGCTTCGCTCCAGCGTAGGGTGGACCCTAAGTGTAAGCCCTGCTGTGTAATCGAAAGAGCAGAGTAGACAGCGGCACAGAGACACAGGGGAGTGGTAGACACTGTCTTACAATGACACAGGCAGATGAATGTAAAGTCCCCAAACTCCAAGGAATGCAGGGACTAGAAGGTAACATAAAGAAGGACTTCCCTTTGCCACCCCTGAATTTGGATTGCTAGTCTCCTGAAGTATGAGAAGGAAGGTGGGACAGTGGTTACAATGTTGAACTGACAGCCCATGAAGATGTAGAGTGTTGGAAACCCACAAGGGCAGCAGTTCTACCCTGTCCTATTAGGGCCACTATGAATCTGAATGGACTCAGTGGCAGTGAGTTTGGGTCTCTCTGACTTTCTTTCTTTGGAACTGTGAGCAAATACACTGACTCACCTGGAGAATTTATGTTACAGCAGCATTCGGTAACTAAAGCAGGGTATAAAGGCTCATCGTTTTTCTACCCACAATAGAAAGCAGACCACTTTTCATTTGTTCTAAATATTAAACTCATTCAGTCTCCTGAGACTTGATGGATTGGTCTGTGCTTTAAAATAAAGAAAACACTTATCGATCACATAGTCAATGCTCAGTAAATGTTTGCCAAGCTAGAAGCCTACTCTGGGCAAACACTGCACTGGGTGCTTTTGTATAAACACACTTCCTTTGGTTCCCACGGCACTAGGTAGAGTAGAAATTATCGTCTCTGCTCTACAGCAAAGGTTGGGCCCAGGGTCACACTATTAACAGATCTCAGATCTCAGAGCCCGGACTCAGACTTCTGCCCTTCCTGATGAAAAATCTTAATTCACTTAGACAGAGTTGGCCCCTCTAACATGGTAATGACTTTAGTTGGGCTTTCCTCAAAACCTTCGGCTGCATTCTATCTTTTTCTTTTAAGGCTCATCTCAGCAGCCTCAATATTCAATGGCATGGAGTGGACTCTGACTCCTTGTAGGACAGAATAAAACAGCCCCGTGTGGGTTTCTGAGACCGAACCTCTTCTCAGAACTAGAACGCCTCATCATTTCCTGTACTTGGAGTGGCTGGTGGTTTTGAACTTCTGACCTTGCGTTTAGTAGCCCTATACATAATCACTATGCCACTGCAGGCTCTGTCAGCAACCGCAATAGCAAGTAGAAATTCATACGCAGATACACAGTGGTGGAGTAAACAGAATATTTCAAATAAACCACTAACTATATAGTGTCCTCATCTAAAAACCAATGTACTGATTGTAGGTGGGAATTCAAACAGTAATATGATTTCTGGCCTTAGTCTCCAGCGCCTTCCGATATCTGCATGGGCTTATATTTTATTACTTTTATAAAATAATGACTCTTGATTAAATGGAATTTAAAAGATCACTGAATTTTTTTTTAAATGTTTAATTAAATGACCCTTTAAAAACAACCCACTAGCTGTTAGATGCCTTTCAAAACTATGTAATCCAGCCAAATTATAATAGAACAGACCAACAAACAGCTGAGGCCTTTCGGTCCCCGAGATCATAAAACTTTCGGCCTCTCTACCGACACCAGCAGCTTGAGGGTCCGCTTCACCCCTGGACAGTTGGTACCTGCGGCTGCAGCCTTGAAAGGCAGCCTGCGGAGGCTGGGACTCAAGTTGTTCTGGTAGCAGAAGGAGGGCCCCAAAGCAGCTGATTATTTTTAAATGGGCTTTCGTTCTGTTGCTTGCAGCTGTGAGTTAATTTTGTTTTAAAAACGACCATTTGCTTCATTAAAACCCAGGTTTCTACCCCCCATCCCCTTTTGCAGAGCAGCTGCAACCAGAGCAGGGTAGGCTTCCAAGGTCCCCTGTCTCCCTGAGAGCACCACTGTGTCTTCCAGAAGGCCCAAACTTTCAAGGCTCTCCTGATTGGCTGCTTTGCACAGATAGACAAATGGATGGGCCAATTGTAGAACTGCGGAACTTTGAGCGTAGTAGGCTCTGAAGTGGAGTAGTGGCGACCCCTGAGCTGCAAACTGCAAGGGAGGCAATTAGGAAGCATCTCTGGAGGAAGATGGAGCTGTCTTCTCCTTTCAACAGGTAGTCTCAGAATCTCACAGGGGCAGTTCTACCCTGTCCTAGGGGTAGAGCCGTTAAGAGTCTGAATTGACTGGATGGCAATGAGTTGTTTGCTTGCCTGCTTTTTTGTTTCTTTCTGTTTTCTTTTTTCGGTTTAGACACCGTGGTTGGCATAGTGGTTTCGCGTGGGTCTGCTAATCGCCAGGTTATCAGTTTGAAACCACTAGTCACTCTGCGGGAGAAAGAGGAAGCTTTCTATTCAGGTGGAGTTACAGTGTCGGAACTTCACATGGACCTGTATACCCTGTCCCTCAGAGTGGGTATGAGTCGGAATGGACATGCTATCACGGCAGCGAGCAGGAGGAGCAGCGGCTCTGGTGGTGCTACAGGCTGCGGGCCGAAGTGGTAGCAGTTAAACCCACCGGCCCGAGAAAGAGGTTATCTGCTCGCATAAAGACTTACAGCCTTGTCAACCCTGTGTGGGGAGCTACGAGTCAGAATTGACGTGGCGGTGAGTTTGGGTTGGCTTGGTTTGGGAACGTTTGAACTGGAGTCTCTGGTGGAGCAGTGATTGAGCCCTGGGCTGCAAACCTAAAGGCATTTCAGCCCCGCAGTTAGGAGGTGGGAGATGTGTGATACCGTGCTGCTGGGAATATTACCCCCATGCAAGCCCTATGGGACTGGTCTGCTTTGCCCTATAAAATCCCTATGAGTTGGAATCATGAAGGATTTGGACTCCCTAATAGCTCCTTGAAAGACCTGATGATCTGCTCTTTTAAAAAATGACAGCCTAGGAAACCCTACAGGGAAGCTCTTTTCGCATGTGGGGTCACAATGAGACAGCATCCACTGGCTGGTATAAAACAACAGGGTTCTTAGCAGGCTCCTGGGTGTTGCAAATAGTCAACTAGTTAACTCATTGAATTGCTAACCATAAGGTTAGAGTCCACCAGAAGTGCCTTGGAAGAAAAGTCTTAAAATATATACTTCTGAAAAAGCATTCTTTGATAAACCTAGATAGTTCTACTTTTGGCACACACGTGGTGTCACTGTGAGTCCAGTTGACACCAGAGCAATTCTATGGATCTTTAGAAGCTCTCTGGTTTAATCATTCGCCCTTTTAAAGATAGACGCGAGGAAACAGTTAGGTGTTTGGCTAAGGTTTCACCTCTGGCCAATAGTGCCCCATAGTGCTTATAATCCAGGCACAGAAAGCAAGGAGGCGGGGGAAATAGAGAGGGAGTACTACGACTAAACAGATAAAACGGAAGCTATAGTTACAATGATCTGTGCTCATATTAAAAAGGCTCCCACCTGACTACTGGCTCCTTTGCTCCCTCTATTTCCATTTCTATGAATAAGGTTTTCAGCAGCTCCTTCCTTTGAAGTGAGGAGAGACAAATCCCTGGGGAAGGATATCATGCTTGGTAAAAGGGAGGGGCAGTGAAAAAGAGGAAGGCCCTCAAGAAGATGGATTGACACCGTGGCCACAACCATGGGTCCAGGTATAGGAACATTTGCAAGGATAGTGCAACGCCATGCAGTGTTTCATTCAGTTGCACATGGGGTCACTGTGGGTCAGAACTGACCAATGATATCTAACACACAACAGTCCCATTTCTGATTCACCTTCTATCGAGATTTCTGGACTACTCCTCGTTTCCCTTTTACCATTTTCTGCAGGGCTACCTCTCTCTGAGAGCACTCTGTTGATTTAGCAGCCTCGTCCATGGCTCTCATCACCACATGTCATGTATCCTAACCAATATGATATGAGTTATTAGATATGAATATGTTCCTAGTGTAAATTTACTTCTAACTTTTAAGATCCATGTTGCTTATGGAGTTTCTTCTTTAGATTACAGCGCCAAATTAGGTAAGGGAGTTTTAGATTCTGGATTTGGAGCATTTCCTGTCAGCTCAAGATGACCAGGGTCACTGTAAATCCTTCCAGGATTCTATATGTAGAGGAAGCCACACGGTGATAAACAGTGGTATCCATCCCATCTCTGTCACTGCCCTGTTGGCTACCAGGTAACTCTGCCAGTCACTTGCCAATCAATTTTACAGGATGTCGGTTATGCTTCACCCAATTCAAATCTCCTAATTAATGGAATGGCAAAAATTTGACATTTTTTTGGCGGCTTTGACTCTTCTTGGAATTTGGGGGGAGGATTGTAGGGGCTTACAGAGAAAGGGGAGCATAAGGAAAGAGCAAGATATGCTGAAATAATGGACCTTTGCCAAGTTTTAGCTAATAGCAATTTTGAAAAATGAATAATCTTCCCTAACTGTAAAAGTGATATGTTTTCACCCCAGTACATCTTAAATCTACTAAAAACCCATAAAGAATAAATGAAAGTCACTCTGCTTAACTTGACTCTGCTTTATTTTTCTACAACGAAAGCCTCAACATCAACTAGCTCTAAGAACTAGGTAATGATTTAG
>NW_022104341.1:31478777-31493147 GCF_000313985.2 Echinops telfairi | reverse complement strand
GAAGCACCTTAGCGCCTGCAGGGGTCTATATGTGGCTCCTGTGGCTCCAGAGCTCTGGATGTTGTCAGTGTAGCTCCATCAGGGTCACCATCAGTAATGACTTGCAAGGAGTGAGTGTGTGTCCTGCATCCAGAGAGCTATTTATCTCTTTAGCACCGCCAAATGAGGTCATCAAGCTGCAACCTGATTGGCAGGCTAAACTCCACCCCTTCACTCTTAAGTCTCAAATTGACAACAGATTATGTAACTACCCTATAGTCTCACAGGGTCACAATGTACTCAATGGCAGTGCTTTGGTCTTTTAACCTATGGTTGGGAGTGTGAACCCACTAGCTCTCCTTCCGAAGGAAAAGCCTGGCAATCTACTGCCATTATATTTACAGCCAAGAGGATCCTGGGGATCAGTCCCTCTGCCGCACGTGGGGTTGCCATGAATCAGAAGCGACTTGATGGCAACCAGTGACAACAAAAACAAGATGTGGACATTTATGTAAGTTGTTTCATTTTTCACCTTTAAAAATTAAGCGACAATAAATAGACTTCAACATACATCATTGGTCAACTTCTAGGTTCCATTTCCTCAGGGTAGACTGTTAGAACTGGAATTAATGAGTAAAAGTGTAAAAACAAAAGTTTCTGAAACTATTTACAGAAGCACCGCCTAGAAATATTGTGCCAATTTACACTCCGGCAATAGTATACATTAGCATATTTAAGTACCCACACCTGTTATATTTTTAAAGGCCCCAAATATCAACATGTTGTTAGGATTAGTAATTAAATCTGTGGGGGGAGAAAAGGAAAGATCACTGATTTATTAAGACCTTAGAGTTCAGGATATAATAAGTTCATTTTTCCCATCAACTACATAATGTCCTTCCCTAATGGCCCTGGCTTGGTTCAACTCATTTGACCTGGCCTGGCCTGTCCTAAGAGGAAACACCACATAAGATCATATTTGGGAGAGGGGAAAAGCTAAGGTTTCCTGGATCACTCTGGGTTGCTACTGTCAGTCCTAGCTCTCTGCTATGTAAATTGCAGGCATACAGTTATAGGGGTGGTGGTGAGGGTACTTTATTGGCTCTCATGCATACGATGAGGAATGAATGAATTAAAATATGCTACCCAGGTGCTTCCCCTGTCTTTACCCTTGCATCTGTGCATAGCTTCCACTGTCAATCAGTGATTCTTGAGAAGTCAGAATTCAAGATTGCACTTCTCAGCTTCACCACTAGAAAACTCAAGTTTACTGTCATGAAGTCCATGCCGATTCATAAAGATCCTGTGGGACAAGGTAGAAGTGCCCCGGTGAGTTTCCAAGACTTAACTCTTTATGGGAATAGAAAGCCTTGTCTTTCTCGCGTGGAGCAGCTGGTAGTTTCCAACTACTGACCTTGCTGTTAGCAGCCCGACACGTAAGCAGTCTCACCAAAGCCCTTCAACGGTATCATGCCCTCCCCTAATTTCCCTGGTTTAGTTCCTCTGAAGATGCCTTGTTGTGGGGGGAGTGGAGGTAGGTTGTGCGGTAGCATAACAATGATCTGAGTTTAAAAACCTGAGCTAGTGAAAAGCAGCAGCTCCTCTACACAGGAGAACGGGCTTACAGCCAGAAGAGGACAGCGCTTGCCTGGAGTCACAGGGACTTGGACTCATACTGACCCTGCGGGACCGACTAGAACAGTTCCATAGGCTTTCTGAAGCCAACTACCCTATCCTTTTCCTAAAGAGTGGGCTGGTTGAGTTGAAAAGCTGATCTCTTGGCTCATAGCCACGCCCTTCTCCACTGTGCCACGAGGGTTCCCCTTTTATAAATAGGATCTTTTAAAATCCTTGAACATCGCCATGAAGTAGCTATGCCTCTGTTAAGTATGAGAGGGTACCCCCCCAAAGAACACTGGAGTTTTATTTTTCAAAACTATGTGTTTAAGTTTTTTTACAAAACAAACATATCACCTTCAAATACTCTCCGTTACACTTAATATCAAATGTGCAATTCCATTCATGGAATCATTATTCAAACTCATCTGTTTAGATGGCTGACAGTACCTCCCTCATGTTTTTCTTCACCTCTTCTACATCGTCAAATCACTGCCCTTTCATGTCCCTCTTCATTCACAGAAACAAAAAGAGGTCGCACAGAGTGAGGTCAGGTGAGTAAGGGGGTGTGGGGCAAGAGAGGCATGCTGATTTTTGCCCCAAACTGGGACACTGAGGTGGCTGCATGAGCAGGTGCACTGTTGTAGTGGCAAAACCAGTCTCCCATCTGCCACAAATCAAGCCTTTTTTGTCACACACTTTTATGCAATCTTTTCAGAACCTCTAAAGAGAAAGCTTGATTAACAGTCTGACTGGGTGCAACGAACTCCAAATACACTGTGACTCAACATTTTCCTCCGTTCAGGAAGTTGACTGGCATCCAGAATGAGTTTTGTCATCAATCAGCATTTCGCCATTTTGGAAACAAGAAAACCACTCGCACACTTGAGTTTTTCCCATCACACTGTCCTGGTAAGCTCTGTTCAACATCACAATAGTTTCTGTGGCATTTTTCTGAAGCAGGAAAAAAAATTAACAGTCACACACTTCTTCTTTTAAATCAGCCATCACAGAAACATTAGGTTCAAGCAAAACTGATTCTATGAAAAAACTGCACTGACTATAGAGAACTGTCCTAGGCAATGCCACTGGGTGCACTAACTCAGAATGAGTTGCTCAATGCTCACCTAGTGGAAAAAAATGCGTATTATAAAAGTTCCCACACAGCGGTGCTTTTTCGGATTTTTTTTGGGGGGGTTACTCCTCATATATAAAGGGAGGGAAAACTGAGCTTCATAGAAATCAAATAATTCACCTCCAAACTCGTTCCTTCTCTTCTCTCTCTCTCTCTCTCTCTCTCACACACACACACACACACACACACACATTCAGACACACACACAGTGAAAAGTGATGAAGCTGGATTTGAACTCAAGTCAGTCTCATTCTAAACTTTATATTCTTTCACTTAGTATACATTAAACATTTGAGAAATGTGGCTAGTATATATAAAATAAAGACAGTAGGATTAAATTACAGGCAGTAATAATCATCCCTCCTCCAACCCCACCCACACAGAGTTTCCACCACATGGCTGGGTGGTTTCCTGGATTTTCACCAATCCACCTAGGGAAGCCTGTTTCACGGTTGTCCATCGTCCGTTTTCTCCCTGGGCTACAGCTGCCCAGGGCATTCTACAGAAGAATGATGACCAGGAAGCTCATGTGGAAGGAAACAAAGAGGCTACCCCTAGTTCTCTCACAAACAAAATCTAATATTCATTGTAGGGTGATATGCTGAACTTCTATGTTTACTTTCAATGTTGTCTATTCTGTATGTACCCCAGGACAGCAGGCTAGCCCATACAAAAGCATATTACAAGGCTTCGTAGCATCTCAGTGGAACTCAGAGATTTAGTCTAGGCTGATCATCTCATTTTTGGGTCAAGGAAAATAATGATTCGAGAGATTAAGTGACTTGATCAGGAATAAAAAATCCAGCTAATGCCATATGGGAAATAAGAATTCAAGCCTCCCTCTCCTGGGTTAGTGATATTTCCACTCACACAGGGACGGATTCAGAAGCGCTTGTCCATAGGGTAAAAATTATCACCAGAAAGCATCTCCAAAGAAGATGGTTAATGAAGGTGAGTAATGGTCTCCTCAAAAGAAGAGCCCTTATACTATCACACTGTAAGGGGTGAATGTGCCTATGCGTGGAATGCAGAGAGAACGATATGAGTGGGCAAGGATAAGAACAACAGCAGAATTAGGTAGGACACAACTGAAGCCCACGAGCATTTACGATCTGGCTACCAGATACCCAAACCCCTATTTGGTGCAAGATGCTAAAGATTGAGCAAGAAACAACATAGATATGCATACTGGCCTCCCAAAGATAGCATCTCTTCGTGACTATGGACATGAAACAAAAGGTTACAGGTATGTTGTTCTTAGGTGTCATCGTTAGTTCCTACTCATATTGTAGGTACAACTGGTGTTGTCCCATCTTCACAATTGTTCTTATGTCTGAGCCCATCAGTACAGCCACAGTGTCAATCCATAGTGTCAAAGGTCTTCCTCTTTTTCACTGTCCCCTACTTTAACCAAGCATGATGTTCTTCTCCAGAGACTGGTCTTTCCTGACAATATGTCCAAAGTATGGGGGACCAAGTTTCTCCATTCTTGCCTCTAAGGAGCTGTACTTCTTCCAAAACAGATGTGTTTATTCTTTGGGCATTCTGTAGTACTTTCATTATTCTTCACCAGCACTGCATTTCAAATGCCTCCATCTGCTTTTGGTCTTCTTTATTCAATTTCCAGCTTCTGCATGCCTACGAGACTATTGAAGTACCATGGCTTGTGGGAGGCGCATCTTGGTAACATCCTTGTTCACAGTAACATCCTTGTTTTTTCACCACTTTTCAGAGATCTTGCACAGTAGATGTACTCAATGCAATGCATTGTTTTTTCTCTTGTCTGCTGCTTCCATGAGGATTGATGATGGATCCAAGGAGGATGAAATCCTTGACAAAGTCAATCTTTTCTCCATTTATAATAATGTTACCTATTGGTCTAGTTGTGAGGATTTTAATCTTCTTTACATTGAGTTGTAATTCATACTGAAGGCTGCTTTCCTTGGTCTTCATTAGGAAATCCTCCAAGTCTTCCTCACTTTCAGCAAGCAAAATGATGTTATCTTTGTATCACAAGTTGTTAATAAGCTTCCCTGTGATCCTAATGCCACATTCTTCTTCATATAATTCAGCTTCTCTGATTATTTGCTCTGCACAGATTGAATAAATTTGTTGAGAGGATTCAACCCTGATGCACACATTTCTTGATTTTAAGCCATATGCAGTATGCTTTTGTTTTGTTTACACACCTGTCTCTTTATCCATGTATAGGTTCCTTGTGAGGTTCTCATTCTTCTCAAGGTTATCCATAGTTTATTATGATTCATAGATCGACTGCCTTAGCATAATCAATGAAACACAAGTAAACATTTTTCCAGTATTCTCTGCTTTTAGCCAAGATCCATCTAACATCAGCAATGGTATCCCTTGTTCCACATCCTCTTCTGAACCCAGCCTGAACCTCTGGCAGCTCCCTGTTAATGTACTGCTGTAACCATAGTTGGATGATCATCAGCAAAAAAATAAATAAAAACCATTTTATTCGGAGCTAATACAAATATCATATCATTCCATAGTTCAATCGCACCAAGCAGTATTGTACAATTGCTACCATAGTTGGTTACAAAACAGTCTCTTCCTTCTTGAACTCCTTGAGATCAGCTCCCCTTGGCGCTCCCCCCCGCCCTGCCCTCCACTGGATCCCCCAGGGACCCAGATCCTACTTGCTGTCTCTGTAGGTTCATCAGTCCTGGGTTTTATCTACCTAAAAACAGAAAAAAACTATATAACGAAAATGCAAGATGGCTGCCCCCAATGATACTGTTCTATAATGTGAACGATCTGTTGGGTCACCTTTCTTTGGAGTGGGCAAAAATATGGATTTCCTCCAGTCAGCTGGCCAAGGAGCTGTCTTCTAAATCTCATGCCATAAATGAGTGAGTGCTTCCTCAGCCGTTGAAACAGTTCAATTAGCATTCCATTGATTGCCTGAGCCTTATTTTTAGCTAATGCTTTCAGTGTAGCTTGTACTTCTTCCTTAAGTACCTTTGCTTCTTCCTCATATGCTATGCCTTAAAATGGGTGCATGTCGACTGGTATTATTTTGTATAGTGACTGTGTATTATTTCCATCTTCTTTGGATATTTCCTGCTTCATTCAATATTTTGTCCATAGAATCTTTCAATGTTACAATCCAAACTTGATGTTTTGTTTTGTTTTTCAGTTTTTTCGTCTTTTTTGTTTTATTTTTATTTTCATCTTAAGCTATGCTGAGCATGTTCTTCCTTTTAGGTTCCCTAACTCTAGGTCTTTGCGTATTTCATTCTGATAGTGTACTTTGGCTTCGCGTGCTGTCCTTTAAATTTTTCTGCTCAGCTTTTGACTTCATCATTTCTTCAATTTGCCTTAGTTACTCCAAGATCAAGTTTGAGAGTCTCTTCTGACATTCACTTTGATCTTTTCTTTCCTTTCCTGTCTTTTTAATGATCTTTTCCTTTCTTCATGAATTATGTTCTTGATCTCATCACCCCACAACTCAACGGGTCTTCTGTCATTAGTGCTAAATGCATCAAATCTGTTCTGAAATTCAGGTGGGATATACCCAAGGTTGAATTTTTGCTCTCCTGGAATGTTTGGTTTCTTTTTCCAGCTTTAATTTGAACTTCTATTAGAGCAATTGATAGTCTGTTCCACAGTCAACCCCTCGCCTGGTTTTAGTGGCTAATATTTAGCTTCTCTGTTATCTCGTCTCATAGTTATAATCTATTTGGTTTCTGTGCCTTCCATCTGTAGAAGTCCATGTGGGCGGTTGAAAAAGGTATTTACAATGAAGAAGCTGTTGGTCTTACAAAATTCTATCATGTGATCTCTGGCTCTGTTTCGATGATCAAGGCCATATTTTTCAAAACCTGCCCGTTCCTCTGTTTCAAGCTTTTGCATTCCAATCTCCAATAATTATCAATGCATCTTGATGGCTGGCATGTTTGATCAATTTTTGAAGGAAGATGTTGGTAGAATTCTTCAACTTCCTCATTACAACCTTTTATGATGGATGCCTAAACCTGAATCATAGTTTTATTGATTGGATCTCCTTGAATGTGGATAGATATAATCTTATCACAGACAGCATTGTGCTTCAAGATAGATCTTGAAATGTCTTCTGACAATGAAGGCAACATTCTTTTTTATTGTACCATTCCCACCTGAGTAAACCATTTGCTTTTCTCATTCAAAATGACCAATACCAATCAAGCTCAGCTCACTCACACCTAGAATGTACATTTTTATGTATTCTGTTTCATTTTTCACAATTTCCAATTTTCCTAGAGTCACACTCAATACATTCTTAGTTCTGAGTCTTAGCTGATATTTGCAGTTGTTTCTTCCTGTTTTGAGCAATGTCTCATCAGCAAATGAAGGTCCTGAAAGCTTTACTCCATTGTCATCTCTACTTTGACGAGGTGGTTCTTGGGAATCATTTTAGTGCCTTCTGACAGGAGGGGTTCATCTTCTGCTTCTATTCATGATGTTTTCAGGATCTGAAAATGTTTCAACTCTGTCCAAAAAGTTTTTCTGTGCTAAGTTCTCAGAAGTGGACAGCTTATTCTTTTTCTCTATAGTCTGTTCTTAGTCTGGAGGCTCTGTTGAAACCTGTTCACCTCGATGACCCTGCTGGCCTTTGAAATACTAGGGACATAGCCTCCCGGATTACAGAAAGACATAAGCCACCACAGGATGACACACTGACAGACAAGTAGTGTTTCCAGGTATGGTGGCCATTTAAAAAGGTTAAGTGTGGGACACGATAGGACTTCACAGTAAGTGAATGACAGAAGCAGCCTGTCAGGGTAGGAGAGCTCAGGCAGAAATTTAAAGGATGAGTCAGATACGTTTAGGAGCATGTCGATGGAGTGGTGGTTCAGACAAAGGGAAGACTCACAGAGAGTGATGATATGGGGCCCCGAAGGCGGAACGCCATGGTGAGTGTAGCGGGTGGAAGGGATATGAGGGTGATCTGTGAACCTTATTCAGGAATTTGATGTTTATCCCAAGAATAAAAAGAAGGGATTTAAGCAGAAAGGTAGAGTCATATCTGCTGTTTTAAAAAGATCATTCTTAAAAAAAAAAGCAAACAAACGAAAAAAAGATCATTCTAACAGCAGGATTGAGAAACTGAAAGGGAGTGAAGTTAGACATCATGAAAAAATTCACGTAGGCGGTTCTTCGACAAGTCTGAGTGTAATGGTGAGGCTGTGTATCAACTTGGCTGGGTCAAGATTCTCGGTGGTTTGACATTGACAGCCTGGTAATCCTCCACGAGGTGACCTAATACAGTGTAATCACCTCCAGGATGGGACTTTCTCTGAAGTTCCTGGAGGTTCCTTGAGGCTGTGGCCTCCTCCATATAAGTGGATGCTGTGGTAAGCACGTTCGCTTTTCTGTTGCCCCTGGGTCTTATGTCCAGTTTGTCAACCTCTGGTCCTTAGGCTTGAACCAACCACCGACCTTATTACCTGCTGATCGCAGGAGCATCTGCGCTTTCTGTCCTGCTGAACTTGGCTTCATTCAAATCTTAAGCCACCAGCCTGACCTCCCGACCATGACTGCATCCACCTGAGCATCCACCGGCCCGGTTCCTCCTGGGTTCTGCTTCATCTTCCCGCCCCCTGGTCTGTCAGCCCCAAGTTACCCAAGTCAGGGAAGCCTCAAGCTTCACATCAGACCCAAGGACCTGAGCTGGAATGAATTTACTTGCTTCTATATTGTGTGAGGGTTTTTGCTTGATGTAAAGGTCTGTATATCTCACCAGGTTTACTTCTCTGGAAATCCCAGTCTAACATACTGAGCAAATCATGGCAGTGACTTAGAAGCTGTGACTTAGTGGCTATAAGCAATGAAGGAGTACATGCTTTACTTCCATTGTTCCCTGAACCACATGCTCCACGAAAAGCAAAATTAAACCAAAAATCTATACAAGAGACAGGGCTGGCCTCTAAGATTTAGAGTAGAAGGAAATCCTGTTTGTTTGGAAAGGGTTGGAGAAGTGAATGTGCAGAAGAAAAATAAAATTATGTGAGGTGATTCTGATTCACAGACACAATTTCCTGGCCAGATGCTGTGTAGAAATTTCAGCAACACCCGTTAAAATCATAAACGAAAATCACATATTCGTCACACTTAATGAGAATCCAGGCTGACTTTACAGACGCTGAATGAGCAGTATGGATGAAGATGTTGATTTACCCATGAAAGATGAAAATACATATGTTAGAGGAAGACAGTACCCAGAAATGTGATAAACATCTATGTGAAAATGAATTGTTGGGGAAATTCCGAACTTCAATACTTTATGTACCAAATTATCTTTAGAGCAATAAAAAGAAATAATGATAAATAATAGTGCGCTTTTCTGCTGTTAATTTTTTTATATAAAACTTCTAAGGATGTCAGTATAAGTTCTTATTCTAGAGGCAGCCTACGAAATTTATAATCTCTAAACTCAGATACCAAAGACCTTGAACATCAAGAAAATCTCTTACCCTTATTTATATACACTGTTCTTTATCACAAAGGAAGAGCTGGTGCCCATTCCAAGTAACCAATCATTATGCAAGGAATATTCTGACTCCCCCAGCATCCTTAATCAGTAAATGCTGTGCCGATGGAAAGGAAGTGGGAAGAAGTCACAGCATCCATTAATAAAAAGTGACTGGAGCTTTCTATCAACAGAAGCATCATTAGGAAACGTATGGTAGGAAAATAGGAGGCTGGAGATTTCTGGTGGCAGAGATGGCAATGGAATACTAACATTTATACCCTTTTAACCACTTCCTTTTACAACCTTGCTAGATTTTAGGTAACTATATATGTGATACATTTGCATTTTCTATTTCTTGTGAAATTTCTGATCACAGTCTCAAGAGAATGAGTACTTTTCTGCCTCGCTGGTTTCTTTGGCCTATCCTCCAGACTCCAAACCCAAATATGTCCAACAGGCAACTGACTCTCATTTTCCGAGCATATCCCCATATGAATCCAACGGTCAATTCTTGGCAAAAGATCCATCAAATAGGAAGGAGACCACTTTACGTTGATCCACTCATTCCTTGAACCATCATTCTCTTCATCTCACTGCCAAACCCCAGCCATGACGTGCCAATGAACCTTTCAGTGACTCGAGAAAGCATGATTCACATTTCCAATAAACTGTGCCGTTTGCATCTCAATAGAAGATGGTTCCTGGTCACAGAATGGACCTGTGATTTCAAAGTAGCTGTATGGCATTTTGAAAGAAAAGAGGGCAGTCATGTTCCGTTAACAGAAAGCCTTCTCAAGCATGTCTCTTACAGGTTATGGAGATCTGAGTCATTCTCTGAGGGTGAGTGAGAGAATCATGAGCTCATATCTCAATAGGGGGATGAATTAAAACCAAACAATTCCTCACTACTGTATAACTTTTCAAGTATCATTAATGCATGCCACCGGTGGATTAACTAATAGTATTGTGCTTTAATAGTATTTCTGCTCTATCATTAACCTAAGCACGGTCCATAAATTTGCCCAAATATCCATAAATGAGATTACTACCAGTTTATGTGATTTTCTGTTCTATCAGCTCAATCAGAACAACAGCGTCAAACTCCTCATTGAGGATCAGTTGGATTGAGGGTTGGGAATTATAATATCAATGATTAAGGAATCTTTTAAATGCTTTCCAGTTCCCATTGTGTCAGTTTTCTATGTCTTCCTTTTAAAAGATCATGGCTCTAATCCTGATGTCTGCATAGTAAGATATGACTTTCAATAACAATATTACACTGTTAATCTACATTATGCCTCCAGATGGACCCTGAATAGATGGCCTTTTCAAATTACTACCTGATTTTGATAAGAAGTGCTTGGAATACACCACCCTTTAAAAAAAAAATCAGGTCCTAGTTAATCCAATGTTCTATTGGAATTCCAGGATTTATGTCACTATTATAGAAAAACTCATTTTGGTTATAGCACCAACATGGCCAAATAAATGACTTCAAGATGCTAGGAGAAAATATTTGGCCAAGAAAAATAGGTGTTCAAAAGGCCTCCCCAGCTTACTTATTTTGCTATATGGAAAATGAAATAACCAAGTTTAATGTACACCAAATGAGATTTGGAAGCATGTTCTAATTCACTTCATTCTGTCCCAGGAACGAGCCGTTTTTGATCTCTCTGCTTTCACTCTTAACCGCTGCAGCCCATTCTCAGCAGAATAACCAGAGTGGTCCTTTTAAAAGTGTACCCAATCATATCGCTCCTCTGCTTGAAACACCCACATGATTGCTATTTCAGAAGCCGGAGCCCAGGTTGGAATCTGCAGACTCTATATACCTCTCTGATCTATCCTTTACCCTCCCCTAACTTCACTTAGCCCAGCCCCACTGGTCCTACTTCTTTCTCAGACGTGCCCAGCACATTCACACCTCAGGACGTTTGCATGGCCGCCTCTCAAAGAACTATTCTCCTCACTGTTCACAGAGTTCAGCCCCTCTTCTCCTTGCACTGGTTCTCAAGTCACCACCTCAACTGGCCAAAGTCCATCTAGCTTATTTCCAGTTCTACTTAACAGCCTCCTCTCTGAATACCCCTAACCCTGTTCTATTTTTCCTTCATAGCACTCATGCTATATAATTTTATCACTCTGTATGATTTACATATTTATAATCTTTCTAAAATCATTGGCATTTAAACTTTCACGGACTGTAATATTGATCCATTTACATAGTTCACTGCTATAGACCCAGAATTTGGAGCAATACATGGCACATAGTATATATTTAGTAATGCTAGTTGAATGAAAGAATCCATCAATCAGTTCCAATGATGACTGTGGCAGAGTTACTACACTGAAGATGCTCAGTCTTTGACTTAAACCTGTGATTTAAAATCTCTAAGCCCCTGTTTTTTCATCTGTAAAGTGGAATAATGATAGCCTCTAATTTTTAGGGTTGGTGTGTGAATTAAGGGAGTAAACAAATGCCAATGTAGTCCTATAAAAGAGTTCCCTGTCCATTGATTCAATATTTTTATTAAGAAGACCAAGGAAGAATTGGTGCATTTGAATTACGGGGCAAATTATACTAAAAGTACCATGAATTGACCAAAGAACAAACAAAGTGGTCTTGGAAGAAGTACAGGCAGTATGTTCCTTAGAGGGCAGGATGGTGGGAGGTCCTCTCACATATTTTGGATATGTTGTCAGGAGACATCAGTCCTTGGGGAAGGACATCGTGATCTGTAAATTAGGGGACTTTGTACAAGAAGGATTGACGCGGTGGTTACACTGATGGAGTCACACATACGAACAATTGTGAGGATGGTACAGGGCAGGGCAGTGTTTCATTCTGTTGCATCAATATGAGAAGGAACTGCCCCTATGGCACCTAACAGTAATAAAAACAAAATTTTAAGTGGCCTGGTGGTTCTGTGGGTTAAGTATTGGGATGTTAACTATAAAGGCAATGGTTCAAACCCATCGGCCACTCATAGAAAGAAAAATAAGGCTGAGTGTTCCCATAAAGATTTACGATTTAAGATATAATAAGGACCAATTCTACTCTGGGCTAAAGGGTGTCTATGAGTTAGCCTGTCCTTGATAGCAGTAGCCTTTTTTTTGTTGTTTTTTGGGTTTTTTTTTAAGGATAATAAGAGCAATAAAAATAAAACATTGCCTAACGTTGGTGTTGAATTTTACATTTTATAAAGGACACTTGTTTTAATTCATCTCATCACTTCAAGATTATTTTATTTCACTCGGATCCACAATCAATGCCTAGGGAAGCAGCATTCAAGACATCAAATATTGTATCTCCTTGGAAAAATCTGCTACCCAAGCCGTTTAAAGCGTTACAGAGCAAAGCCGTCACTTTGAGGACTAAGATGCGCTGACTCGAGTCATTGCTTTTTCACTCACGTGGCGGGGCAATGATGAGGAAGATGGCAGGAGATTTGGTGCATTTAAATTACAGTGTTGGTGAAGAACACCAAAAGTACCATGGATGGCCAGAAGAACAAACAAATCCATATCAGAAGAAGGACAGCCAATGCTTTTGTTTGTCCACTTACTGTATCTTGGACATTTTCAAAGACTATGGCTGAGAAGAGATAGCAGTCATCTGCATTCAGTACCACCTTCAAAACCCCAGAAGTCATGATTCAACCACGAGAATGGAGATAGCTTCTCACCGCTGACCGTTGATTTAGTCACATATGCACAGGCTCAATGCCTTCCTTCGTATCTGCTTCCCAATAAGCCTATAACCCCCTCAAGGCACAGGAACTACATTTGGTTTTGTCTTGCTTTGTTTTTTGGGCTTCCCAATCCTGATTCTGTCTTTTTCACATGGATGATGTTTAGTAGATTCATAATGAATAAATGAATGAATGAAAAATGGGCGTTCTCATTGGTGCTGCTACATTGGTTTGCAGCACAACATTTTCTCCCTTCTTTTCTACTAAAGTAAGTAGAGCACAAGCAGATGTCTATAGCAGCATGCCCCCTCCCCATCTTCTACAATTGTGTTAATTGGAAAACGAGTTCCCTAGAATGTTATGCACAAAAGAACGACACATTTAGGAAATGCTGAGTTCAACAACGTCAAGCAGGCTTTTCACTACAGGACTTCTCAGAGCCTCGAACATACCAATGTGCATCGTCAATCTTCACCAGTTAGATAGCAGCTCCAGGATTTTGCAATCAGTTAGGTCATGCCAAGAAAGAAAGAAAAAGAAAAATTTTTTCCCAGAGGTTTTCTCAAGACAAGTTTTCTAGAAGAATGTATTTCAAAGGACGGCACTGACTCTGCAGCTCCAGGAGAGGGACATATCTGATCGGAGCACGCGGGAGCAAATGAAGGGGGAGGAGGAGAGAGTGGAGCACATCGTGGCCCACCAGGCCGTGAGGACAATGTTCCCAATTAGAGCAGCTCATCCACAGAGAGGACCACATGGCCAGCCCCACTATGAGACAAGATGCCCCTCACTGACCTACAGAGGACAACACCGGAGACACAGTGTGGGAATTGGACCCAATCTGATCCCGCCACACTGAGGCAAAACACTAAGGGGGTGCAACAGAACAGCAAGGGAATGGAGCAGAAAGGTCCATAGGGAATGCTGAAGGTGGACTTTGGGGCCAGGGCATAGTGCCCCAACAGACTGGACTGGAAAACATTCCTAAAGGCCAACAAACAATCCTTGAACTAACTACAAGGTTTTCTTTCTTGTTGTGTTTTGTTTTTTGTAATTGGTTTGTTGTTGTTGTTGTTTTGTTGTATATTGTTGCTTGGTTTTGCTCTGTCTTGTTTTTGTGCATGTTATTGTCTCCGCAGGTCTATCTAAATAAGATAGTCTGGATGAACAATCTGGAGGAGAAAACAAGGGTACCGACAGTTCCCGGGGGAGGGGGGGACATGAGAGAGGGGGGTGGGGGGAAAGGAAGTGATGTTAACAAACCCAGGGACAAGGGAACAACAAGTGATCCAAATCAGTGGTGAGGAGGGAGTGGGAGGTCTGGTAAGGCATAATCAAGGTAAATGTAACCAAGAAGAATTGCTGAAACCCAGGTGGGGACTGAGCATGATAGTGGGACAAGAGGAAAGTCAAAGGAAATAGAGGAAAGAGCTGGGAGGCAAAGGGCATTTATAAAGGTCTAGATAAAG
>NW_022104341.1:31466292-31478039 GCF_000313985.2 Echinops telfairi | reverse complement strand
AGGGGGAACCAATTGCAGGGATCTACATATGGCCTCCTCCCTGGGGGATGGACAACAGAAAAGTGGGTGGAGGGAGACGTCAGACAGGGCAAGACATGACAAAATAATAATTTATAAATTATCAGGGGTTCGTGGAGGAGTGGGGAAGCAGGGAGGGAGGGGAAAAAGTGAGGGGCTGATACCAGGCCTTAAGTGGAGAGTGAATGTTTTGAGATTGATGAGGGCAATGAATGTACAAATGTGCTTTACACAATTGATGTGTGTATGGATTGTGATAAGAGCTGTATGAGCCCCTAATAAAATGATTAAAAAAAGACAAGTTTTCCAGAGAACATGCTTATCTCTAGTAAAAATATTTAGTCTTAAAAAGCAGAATCCATTAAAACACTTAAAATAAAATGGACTTGATAGCTGTGGATTTGTGTTTGTTTGGTTGGTGGGTTGGCTGGTTTCTAATAATCAGATTAAAACAAGCTAAGAAGAAAAATCTGGTGAGCTACGTCCAAAATGAACCAATTAAGAGAGAAGAGTCTGACTCACTTGTTTTGGATACATCATCTAGAGGGATGATTGCTCATGGAGTGCTTTGTGCGTGGTGAAGAAGATCAGCAAGGACTAGGGAGGTGCTTGGGGAGATTCATTGTCACAATGCACACAATGGACTTGACCATACTGATCCCTGAGGGTTGCTCAGGACCTGACAATGCTTTGTGCTGTTGAACATAAGGTCTTCAGATCATAACCAACCCAAAGTCAGCTATCTAGCTGTACTAGGTTTGACATTTAATTTTTCCAAGTGCCACAATTGCACAAACCCATTGAATAGTATATCAATGTATAAATGTCCTGTCCTTCTGGACATCCTTTATGAATCATTATTGAGACTGCTTACTAAACTTTGATTCTGATACCCTAAGGCCAGGGTCTAGTTTCCTTTTGTTCCCATTGCACCCCTTCTCTCATGTCGACCCTACAGGACAAGGAGAACTCCCCCTGCAGATTTCCAAGACTGCCACTCTTTATGAGAGTAGATAACCTCATCATTCTCCTTTGGAGCAGATGGTAGTTTTTCTGTCCATGCAGTTAGCGGCCCAACACCAATGTCTATCCACTATACTGCCAGTGTGCTATGAGTCAGAATCAACTCCACGGCACTGAGTTTTGCGTGGATCCCCCTCATACAAAGTTTATACTCTCTAGGGGCTTTGTCTTCAGGCAATTCATGGCTATTCAAGGTGAAGGCATTCTTCTGAGGGCATCTCATCTTGCACTGTTTCAGTGGAAGTCTTATAAATTAGTAACCACGGGACTAGGAGTGGAGCCTTGATGCTGCCTAGGGTGGCTACAGTGCCTTCAGTTGAGTGACCTCACCATCCATCAGCAGGGTCTTCACCCCACTCCGTCTTGCCCACCGTTCCTCTCGCAGAGCTACCCAAAGCGGTTCTTCCTTTGTCTTCTTACGAAGATCCAGTTCCCGCTGGATCTTTTCCAGGATAAATCCCACTCATTCCCCTGACTCACAATGTCCTCTTGAAAACTAAGTAATGAAAACAGATGCTCTAACTCAGACACATATTTTCTCACTCAAACGTTCATCACAACTTCCTACCCAAAGCCAAGGCTTCATCTAGTGGGGAATTCACAAACTCTAAAGCTCAGAGGGAGCAGGTTCAGACTGTTCTGGTGCGCTCCATACTGGATCTTTCCTTGACTCCACAATTCTGTTCTCGAAAGTCCTGTGCAGTCTTTCTGCTTTGTCTCTGGGGGATAGCCACGGGTTGATAGAGATGCTTTCCTTTGAGTACTCCATACTCTTAATGCTTTCTGGCGCCTATACCATTGAAAAATAAAGCACAACTACAACAGAATCCAGACATATAATCTCTTGCAGGGAGAAGAAACATGATACTGGTGATTCCTTCCTCAGTCCTTCTGTCCTTGTCCCATCTCAACTAAAAGAACTTGCTTGCACTTGGACCTACATGACACTATAAAGGCAAAATCTAGACAATGATTCCTGCACATGCCTGATCATTTTCCCTCCCTCTGGAGGTGGGGGTAGGAGGAGAAGGAATCATTGGTTAGTCCTTTCTCGTTGTTTCCATAAACCGACAGACCCTATACTTTGAACATGACCCTGCTTATGTTTGTATCATCTGCCACCGACCAAAATTCTTCAATGTTATAATAACCTTACATGTCTTATTGAAAGGCTGCTTCTAGGGAAAAAATAGCATTAATTCTTTGAGAAGACGCACATCCAGTATTTCATGTGACTGCAGTTTATCCTCCATGGCATGCACAAACTTTTATAGAAATTGCGGGAAGTGTCAAGACCCTCACTTGTTACGATTTGATTTTGTGCTGCTAAGGCAATTACAGTTCAATGAATGATGATTCAAACACATCCAAGTTTTCATTACTCTTTGCTTAATTTGTCAGTTAATGCCTTCGAGTGCTACGGTTTCTCTGGCAATCTTAACTTGCCATTAAAAACCTGTCAAGGAAACATAACCTTCCAGTCGGGTTTAAAGAGTATATATCCTTTCATTGAAGAACGTTAGGACTTGCACCTCAACTAAAATATTCATAGAGTAGGAAGCCACATTTCGGAAAGGTTGTAATAATTCTGGATTAGTGTGTTTTAATACAACACCACTGCAATAAATATCAGAAATAAGAGTTCATGCTTAAGAAACTATATATCATAAGAATGTTGCTTTCTATCAGTGTTTTTAGTGCTTTGTGGTTACCTGATAAATGTGGGACTTTTACATTCCTCTCCATGTCCTAAGCATCTATTACAGTTACACATTTTATACTTCTCTAATATTTTTGCAATACATTTTCCTGAATCGGCTGATGACATTTAATAGGATGTTTAAGATACAATATAAAACCTTAAATGCTTTTGCTTATTCTGGGAGGGGGGTGTGGGGAAATGTGCACATAGATTGGATTTCAAATTAAAAACTACGATGGTGTACCCAACATTTTTGCTTCTGCTGTACATATTCAAATATAATGAAGTGCTTCTTATGCAATACTGCGGCATCAGTACCAATAACAGGCTCTTGTACTTACAAGCAAGCTAGATGTTTAAGGAGCTATTAATGAAGGGAAACAAAACCACAGTGCTGGGATGTAATAGTCCATGAAATTCTTGTTGGTAGAAAGAGAATCTGCAATAAATAAATATTAACCTAAATGCTATAGAAAACATAAAGCAAACAAGGAAAATGTATCCTATAAGCTGAAACATAGGTAAAAATTGCTGACAATATAAGGAAAGCCGATTTGCATACCACAGGGCTCCATCTGCTGTGGAAAATATAAGCTGCAAGAGTGATTTAATATTTAATAGAAGTAGTAGCCGTTGTTAATTATAATTTGCACATTTACAAATCAGCACTGATAGCAATACAAATTATGAAATATAAGGGTGTTCTGCTGGATACTAGGGAAAATAAGATGACAGACAAAGTTAATGGAGTATCCCTAACCACAGCTCTGTCAGAACACATCAGAGAACTAATCCAGTTACAAAGAGCCTGCAATGGAAAATCTATTTAAAATATTAAAATGCTGTTTGGTAAAAGCTTTTTCATAGTGCATTTTACTTAAACAGTTGCTTATTGCTCATGGGTCATTAGCTGTACACCCAGATGCATTCTGCAAAATGCCATTTAAAAGAATAGTAGAAATTAAATAAGAAATTTATTTCTGCAGCATTTTTTCCCTTGATATACAGAAGGAATTTGCTGAATATCTAGTCCGGATATGGAGAAAATACTGTGAAAATCTATGGAATTAAGTACTACACTTTGCCTACATTGAGCCATAAAATTCAACGAAACTCTTCCCTCCAGACCTGGTCTTTTCCCCATTTGTACTTAGATGCTAACAGTGATGATACAAATCGACTCTTATTTAGTAAGAAGACAGAAATTGCCATTGATTTTTTCATTTATCTTCTATTTCACCTCATTTCTCTCATCATCATATAACATGGATTAGTGATGGAAGCATTTTATGCACAATGTTTTAATAGTAACTTTTGTTCTCTGAATCATGAGTACTGCTAATTTTAGCCTTTGGAATATCTAATTTAAAGAACGGATCCTTTATCCTAACTCCCTCAATTCAAAGTGATTAGGAGAATCTTGCTCTGTGGCCGTCATTTTCAATACATTGTAATGATATTTTCTGCATCTTGAAAAAAAAAGGAGCACATGGAACAAAGGCTGTACTGGGCCATGTGGCATAAAACAGGAGTGTCTGCAAGTCATAGTGTTATACCAATTGCCCTCAAGCCAATTCTGGCTTGTGGCATCCCCATTGATGGCAGAATAGGAGAGTGTGTGTGCGATTTGGGGATTTTGTGTGTGCAAAATAGATCACTAGATAGGCTTGAACCACCGATCTTTCCCTTAGCAGCCAAGCAGGTTCACTCTATGTACCACCCAGGAACTCCTCATATTGCTATAGGTTCCATATGAATGCAAAATTGCATGTTGTCAAACTACATTGGGAAATTTAGCAGATAGTTATAAGACAATATCTTAGCAATACACTTGGGCTTAGGCAGAGGTCCCAAACTGGCAGTCTCTCGGTCAAGTGCTTCCAAGAGACATTTTCTTAGCCTTCTTTGTTTTAGTTGTCAATTCAGTCTTTCAGACAATACTTACCATAGTTTTTTAGAAACTTCGTAAGTCTGACCCCTGTAAGGATCATTTATGCCTTAAAGAGTAATTTTGCATTTCTTAATGTGCTATTTCATCTGATCTTGGGTGTTTTAAGTTTCTGAGGATATTTTTTGTTTTGTTTTGTTTTTGCTTTGCTTTCTTCATACAGAAAATCTAGGAAATGTATTTTACAACTATAATTCTATGAAAGACCATTTGAAATGTGAGGTTCCTTAATCTGGTGCTTTAAAGTGGCTAAAACGTTAGTAGAATGTGCTAAGAAACATTAGTCTACTAGCAATGGAAGTCTATCAGAAACCTAACCATCTTTATTAATATATTCGGAGGAAAGTAATATCAGTAATAATAGTAGAGCCTCTTAAGAATTAGCCCCATAGAGCCGCTATCACCCAAGTCACAATTCCACATATATGTAATAGCAGTCAGAAAAATACGCTTGGATATTACTGTATTTTTTTGCAGATAACATTGTTTTCTATGGTTCTTTGCCAAATGCTCCCTTCCCCTGTTAAGTATTTTTGTAAATGTGTTATGCTATTTTTTACAATAACTTACAAAGAAAAGCAAAATTTGGCACAGCAAAGCTCCTGAAAATACCTCCTGGGGGGAGGGAGCAATTGGCAAACATAAAACGTGCGTGTTATTTGCGTATGTAACAGTATATGAGAATGTACCAGACTTGGTAGCATCCAATAGTACACAGGTGGATCAAGTACAAACTATTTCTTAAGAAAAGCATCCCTATGTTTGGGCCTCATGATCCCCAGAGGAAAAGTTCAATAAAACTTGAAATTATGTAATAAATAATAAACATAAAAAATGATCCACCATATATGAGACTAATCAAAAAAATCCACAGATTTAAATTTCCAAATAATTTGGATAGGAAAATATTAGTTATAGATTGAAAAATATAGAATATTAAATATAACTTGTCACATATGGATTATATATAAATGAAATGTGTTTTTTGTAATGCACACATTTATTGAATTTCTAAAAATCAGTGGTAGGGAGTTCTGATACTAATAGTGGTAGACTAAACATTTTCAATCAACTGTCCAGCTTATAACAACTAATAAAAGTGGTCAATATGTTTTAAGAGTCTGAATGCATTGGAAATCTGACAAGGAAGTAAAGAATTATGAAGTTAAGATTGAGAAGAAAAAAACATCAGAGAAATAACCTACCTTTGAGGCTAGTTTCCCTTAAGGGCATCTGATTATTCCAAAACAAAGCTGAGAGCTGGGAAGCTCAGTAAAGCTTTTAATAGACCCAAGAGGACAGTAGGAAGGAAACACAAGTTCAAAGCCTTCAAGGGAGGAGGCTCTACTACATCTCTTAAGCTTTGGAATAAGGGCACAGAAAATACAAACCAGCTTGAAAGGAAGTAAAATCATATTTAAATTAAATCACACATTTGTTGATGTTCAATGATTTTAGGAGGTAGCATATGACTGATAATGGACGGTACTGAAGTGCAAGCAGCATGTAAAGCACTGGCAAAAATGAGGATCCAGTAATTGGCAGAACACCAATTGGGATGTTTCCACTTATGGATGCTGCTCTCTTGTCGAAGCCAAGAAATTTAGAAGACAGTTACTTGGCCAACAGGTTGGATAAGACCAATGTTTGTGCCCATTCTTGAGAAAGGTGATCTTACAGAATATTAGATTGATGGGAAAATACCACTAAGTTCACACACAAGTAAAATTTTGCTAAAGGTAATCCTAAAACAGTGTCAGTAAAGCACCACCAGGGAACTGCGAGAGATCCAAGCCAGATTCCGAAGAGGACATGAAACAAAGGACATGATCGCAATGTCAGATGCGTCTTGGCTGAAAATAAAGAATACTGGAAATAGGTTTACCTGTATTTCACTGACTATTCAAAGGCATTCAGCTAGCTGGATTAAAATATTATGAATAAAATTACCCAAAAATGGGAATTCCAGAGCAATGGCCTGGGGAATCGGTCCCTGGAACCAGGTGAAGTTATTTGAACACAATGAGGCCATTCTCTGTGGGGTAAAATCATCAAAAGCATGTGTCTGTCTGGATTATATATTTACACCATACTTACTCAATCGGTGTGCTTAGAACATAATCTGAGAAGCTAATAGAAGTCAGTGGCATCGGGGTGGTAGGGGGTCTCCAGCAACCTGTAATATTTACATGTCACAATCTTACTTTTTTGAAACCAAAAGACTTGAAGCACTTAAAGGTGAAGATAAAAGGCTACAGCCTTAAGTATGGATTCCACCTCAACATAAAGGAAACAAAAACCTTCACAACTAGACCAATAAGCAACATCAGTGTAAGCACAGAAAAAGTTGAAATTGTCTGGAATTTAATTTTACTTGGACCCACAATCAATATCCATAAAATCAACAGACAAGAAAGCAAATAATGCATCCCATTGGGCAAATATGCTGCAACAGATTTCTTTGAAGTATTAAAAAGCCCAGGTGTCCCTTTGAGGACTAAGGTGTGCCTCGCAGGGTAAACTCTGTTGAAGAGGCAAGAAGGACAATTAACCATGTTTTTAAAACACATAAGTGAAATAAATGACAGTTCAAACACACTCACAAAAGCTATCCAGAAATATTTGAAGAGGGGATCAATCAATCGCGTGAGTAACCAATGAAAGGTAAATCAGGAACTCAAAGTTAAATCATTTTATTCCCATTAGAGTAGCAAAACTTTAAAAATCTGAAAATTGGGGCTTGGCAAAGTTGTGGAATGAAGTTAATTCTTAACCAATAGGGACATAAACTGGTACAACCATTTGGGAAAAATAATTCAACTCTTTAGGCCTCAGTGTGCCATGTACACCTTAAAAAAACTTTTGAACTTGAAGACTGGGAGATACATAAAATAATGTGTATTACATCCCTGTTTATAATACCAAAGCAAGTTGTAATCAACCTAATGGTCCATCAACAAATAAATAAGCTAAATGCATTGTGACCAATTCACACAAATACCACAAAGAAATTAAAATGTG
The DNA here is from genome assembly GCF_000313985.2 of Echinops telfairi. NCBI lineage: Eukaryota > Metazoa > Chordata > Mammalia > Afrosoricida > Tenrecidae > Echinops > Echinops telfairi. Next base: position 31,470,327 of record NW_022104341.1, on the reverse strand, counting down.
TGATTTCCAGGTATATTGATGTTGAATGCAAAAGAGAGAAAGTTGTCAAAGACTGAATTATTATGCTGCTTATATAAATCTTAAATACAAGCAGAGTTAGACAACACATTATTTACAAAGATCAGACAGCTAGCTAGTAGGTGTATAGATGTTAGATAGATAGATAGATAGATAGATAGATGATTGATAGATAGATAGATAGATAGATAGATAGATAGATAGATAGATAGAGATGAGGAGATAGACAGTCGGACAGCTCAAACAAAAAGAATTGTCTTTCGTGGTGTCTTGGTTGTTAGGCTTGTTCCTGGGGAGATTTGGGGACTGATTCAGAAAACAGCACTGGACAGACCCTACCAGCTCTAGTTTCAGATATAGTGTTCCAGTATATTTTTAGCTCTGAAGGTATACTTATTTATTAATTTATAATCCTAGTTTTAAGAGGATTTATGAGAAGAATCCAGCCCCATAAATTACAGTAGAAATAAGAAAAATGTAAGAAATATTTGGAAAACAATTCAGTATGAAGGGATTTCCAAGGGAAGTTGTGTAATTACCCATGATGGCTAGTTGGTTACACATGGAGCTGCCAATCATAAGGTCAGCGATTTGGACCCACCAGTCCATCTGCAGCCTTTACAAGATTTAAAGATTTAGAAACCCAAAGGAGTAGTTCTTTTCTGTCCTACAGGGTCACTATGTGTTAGAATCGGTTAGATGGCAGTGGGATTTTCTTTTGGGTATAGAAGGCTGTGTAAGATATACAGAGACTACAAGTTGGATCCTGCAAAGCCAGAACACAGTTTGAGAAGAGTGGAAAATGAAAAAAAAAAAAATTGAAAAGGCACATATATGGAAGATACAGGGACAATTTATAGTGTTGAAAATGCAAGGCTCCATAGCAAGTTTCATAGATATTTTGAAGATCTAAATTTTTCTTCTTCAGATTATGCAGAAAGCATTGCAGCACACACTTTTACATGTGGAAGTCAATTGATAATTCATGTTAAATATTTGAGGGGAAATTGTCTCCAAGCTTCTGTATAAGAAGAATGATAACTTTCTTTTGAAAGTTTCTGTGCACAGGTGAAGAAGACTGGAATATTTTAATTTTAATAAGTGAGTTAGAACTCTGACCCATTTGGGGTTTTAGAGCATCTCTGTTTTTTGTACCAAACTCACCTCCAGTCAATTACAACTCAGAGAGCCCCTATAGAGCATAGTGGAACTTTTGAGACTGTAACTGTTTGTGGAAGCAGAAAACCTCATCCTTCTTTTACAGAGCAGTTGGTGGGCTTGAGTACCTGATCTTGTGGTTAGCAGTCAGACCCATAATGCACTACACTATCAGGGAGTCTTATTACGCAGTCACTCTGTTCTGGCTCCTTGTAAACATAGCAAATTGGAGCTGCCTGCTATTTACTTCCTGATGAAGGTGAAGTGATACTTGGAGAAAATTCCAAGTTCATTCATGTAATTTGCATTGATCAAATATATTTTAGGATCAAAGGATGCCATGTGAAGTATAACTTGTCCTAAATATTTAGTACAACACAAACTACATTAAATAAAGCCACTATGCATCCTCTGTCTCTGGCTAGCTGACACGACATTAACATATCATGATACTTTATGGGTGAGCAGAGTGAATGGTGGTGTATGGCAAATGTTCTGTAGCTCTAAAAGTAGAGCTGATTAGGGAGAACTGGTGCCGATTTTGGAATCAGTGGGCCAAATATACTTAGAAACAAGTCTAACATTCGTGGCATCAAAAGGTATGCTGACCACTGCAAATATCCTGGGAGAGAAAACCCCACGGCTAGCACCATTCTAGTTCATAGGGACCCTGTGGGACCCAGGCCACACTGTGAGTTGCCAAGACTGTGAATCCTTTACCGGAGCAGCAAACCTCACCTTCCCCCACAACAGGTTGGAAAGGCTGACGTATGGTTATCAGCCATAAGCCCCCAGAGCTCCTGAGGGGGAGAAGAAAAGAGATCCTGAATTCAAATACGATGCATGCAGTCACATTTATTAAGTCTTAAACAGGACAAAGACACGGTATCCTGGTGAGGTACACCATCAGCAAAGCCCATCAAGGTGTCTATAGATTCACCGAAACACAACCATTAAATTGGATAGGGTGCAGGGCAGTGATTGATTGATAGCTCTTCTAGCTATAGTTATTTTTTGCTATTCTCACCAAATGAGTTCCCTGATGAGTCTGAGGAAAAGGTCAAGAAAGGTGCTGATAGTATTATCTGATTCACCTGTGAGTGATTGCCATGCTACTAGATCGAGCAAGAAACATCTCAGCATCAGTGCCCGGGATTTCACTACGAGTATGAGCTGGGACTGAAACACATCCTCTGGATCCCAGAAATCCCAGCACAGTGAACTCCTTTGATCTAGGAACACAGGTTTGATACGAAAGGAGTGACCGAGGAGCAGCAGTGGACCAGTAGCCGGAGCATGAGAGGAAGTGGTGGGTTTCCCAGTCCAGCTGGAAGCTTCTGGGCTAGAGGCTGGTTTGTGGATTCCTCGAGGTGCTTGGGGCACGTAATTCTGGGGTCTGGGATTGCTGACCTATAGAGCTGGACAGGAGTGCCTTCTGCTTGAGGCTCACAGCACAGTGAGCCTTTGGGCTTGCATTAGAAGTCCTAAAAGAGGTTTGTATCATGATCTCATGAAACAACTGTAGCCTGAGCACTTCTCATCCAAATTGTAACCTGTCAGCGTCTACAATAAACCCCGTACTTGTGAGTATTGTCTGTGAGTTCTGGGTAGCCATTGCAATGAATTACCAAACCTAGCTGAAACATAGAGTGTTGTGAGTGACAGAACTGAAGAAGTAGAGTTCCGTATGAGACAGAATATGTATAGGGCAAAAGAAATTGTCATAAAATTGTGACTGGTGTCAGAGTAACACAGCACGGATGTAGAGTGGCAGAGTAAGACAGCAGGAAAGGGACCCTGAGTGAGATACGTATACTAGTGCAGACAGAGAAGCGGATCAGGTTAGTTCGGGGCTTCCATCCATGACCCACGACCACGTGAGCCCTCGTGCCCAGTTTCACCAACAGCATACCCAGGCAAAGCACTAACGGCTATGCTGCCCTTCCCTGGACTGGCTAAGGCAGTGGTTCTCCACCATCCTAATGCTGTGACCCTCTAATACAGTTCCTCATGTGGAGGTGACCCCCACCCCCAACCATAAAATTATTTTCGTTGCTACTTCAGAACTGTAATTTTGCTACTGTTATGAATTGGGACCCCTGTGAAAGGGTCATTCGACCCCCAAAAGGAGTCACAGTCCACAGGTTGAGAACTGCTGGGCTAAGGGAATGGCTGTGGTACACTTTCAAATGCACTCTACCTGAGGACGAATCTGCTCACATTCATGGTTATTGGTCAGACATAGTGCACAGCGGCTGCATCTATACCAAGACTTAAAAATGGAACTAGGACTTTCATTGTAAACACTAACCCTCCAAAAACCTATTGCTATTAGTTGCCATTGAATTGATTCCCTGTGCACCACAGCATGGAACTCCTCCTCATCCTCAGCATCCTCACAATTGTTCCTATATCACAGCCCATTGATGCAGCCACTGTGTCAATCCATCTCATTGAGTGTTTTCCTCTTTTTCATTGCACCTCCACTTCACCAAACAGGATGTCCTTCTCCAGGCTCTGGTCCAGGGGTGCTCACACTTTTTCAGCATGTGAGCTACTTATAAAATGATCAAGTCAAAATAATCTGCCAACTACAAAAATGCAAAACATATTATTTATTATTACATTTAATCAGATGCATTGAGAATTCCTTATATGTACACTGTATGTTTATGTCCCTTGCATAACTGCATGAGTCCATATTGCACAACACAACACAATTCACTATGTACATTTTTGTCGTTACCTGAGTTGACTCTGATGACCTGCACTGAATGGAATGAGCCCGGGATGCATAGTCCGCACAGGAGCTGCTGACAGCCAGCCTCAAGCACACTTCCAAATAGTCATCAGTCATGG
>NW_022104341.1:31443958-31466092 GCF_000313985.2 Echinops telfairi | reverse complement strand
GAGCTGAATGTCGGCTTGTAGTGTCAAAATCTCCCATTCCGTATGAAAGTGATACGTTTTTGTCTTCTTACTTGGTCCAGCTCCCCCACTCATTGTAATACCCTTTCTTACTTTTAAGAGAAAAAAATCAAGGTCTAAAAATTGTCAATAACTTAATTTGTCAGTTTTGCTGCACTTAGCGCAGTTGTTCGCGCATGCGTTTGACGCTTAAGATTGGATCTGTGATGGGATTAAGTGATGGGATTGATGATAGGCTTATCCTATTTTTTAAGGCCATGTGATCTATCCACACTACATTTGCGATCTACTAGTAGATCATGATCACATATGGAGCACCTCATGGAGATGATACAACCTTGCTTGCTGAATGCCAAAAGGCCAGCCATAAAGTACTTGCTGATGAAGATCAAAGAGAGCAGGTTTAATTATGAATTACAACTCGATGTAAAGAAAACCTGAATCCTCACAACTGGACACAATATTGTAATAAACGGAGAGAAAATGCACTCGTGTTTTTATTATATACAATTAAATCAGTTTTAACTCATAGAGACCTTGTGTACAGCAGAACAAAATACTACACAATCTTGGGCCATATTCACAATTGTTATGTTTGATCCCATTGATGTAGTCACGTGTCAATCCATCTTTCCAGGGACTTCCTCTTGTTCACCAACCCTCTACTTTATAAAGAATGATTGTCCTTCTCCAGGAATCGGTTCCTCCTGATGACATGTCCAAATAAATGAGACACAGTCTGGCCATTCTCACTTCTAAGAAACTTTCTAGCTATACTTCTTCCAATGAAGATTAGTTCATTTTTTGCGGGGAGCCCATTTTCTATTCGATATTCTTCACTGATCCCATAATTCAAAAGCATCAATTCTTCTATATTCCTTATTCATTGTTCAGCCTCTACATGTAGATGGGATTATGGAAAAAGTCATGGCTTAAGTCAGGCACACTATAATCCTCAAAGGTAACCTCTTTCTTTACTTTATAAAATGTTAAAGAGATATTTTGTTGGTGTATTTGCCCAATGCAACTTATGTATACATACATACACAACATATATAATAAAATCTTGAATGTATCTCAAGGAGCCCTGGTGTCTTTGCAGGTTAGGCATTGTGCTGGTAATCAAAACCGTGGCTATTCAAACCCACCAGTTGTTCCAATAGAGAAAGATGAGGCAGCCTCTAAAGCAGTTTACAGTCTCAGGAGCCCTAGATAGGGTCCTGATGAGTCAGGATCGACTTGATGTCGGTAGGCATCGCACATCACATCATGTGTGTGTGTGTTCTTGTTGTTACTCACTGAGACAGTACAGACCCATAGCAACTCTATGCACAACAGAATTATCCCTATGCTTGAGCCCATTTTCTCCACCCCTGTCAACCCATCTTGTTGAAGGCCTTCCTATTTTCCACTTCCCCTCCACTTTACCAAACATGATGTCCATCTCCGGGGACTGGTCTCTCCTGACAATATTCCAAAGTACATAAGATGAAGCCTTGCACTCTGGCTGTGCTTCTTCCAAGCAGATCAGATTATCCTTTAGCATATAGATGCATATTCTATACGATATAAAAGTGTTTCTTTAAATAAAGTATTAACATCAAGCTTAGTTTTTAAACAGAAGGGAAATGGATAAAACTCAGGAGAAGCTGAGGATTTCCATTCTACTCTTAGTTTATTTCAAGTCATGGAATAGGTGCATGGTATTTATTTTATTATTATGGTTTATGTTTTTCATACAGGTACATGCCATTTTCTTTTATGTATCCAATGTTATATAAAATGAAATTCACTTGAGGGAAAAATAATAGTAATACAATAGGAAATACAACAGTCCGATAATTCAGTTAAATATAAATTTTTTTTATATTTTATAAAATATAAAAATTATTAAATATTTTCACTAGTTTGTTTGCCAAACTTCTCCAAATAACCGCACCCTCTTCCTCAGTGCTTTTCATGTGGCATCAGGATTTGGAGCATAAAACCAGGTACCCAGGCTAAAACCAGTTGCCCAGAATCAACCAGAGCTAGACTTTGGAAATAATAGTGGTTTATCTTCAGTAATCTCTACCTCATGGTTCATATTAATGGATATTGTAAAATTAACAAATTTTCCAAAGCAGTGAAAAACTAATGTTAAATCATTTACATATAGCTTTTTAGGCAGACATGGGTTTGTAGACCATAAAAGGAAACAAGCAACAGTGGTGTGTAAAAAAAATAAGTGCAGATCTTTGGTGTACACTCCACTGATGATTTTAAAAAATAAAATGTGTTCAATAAAAATACCAGTTCCCGAGGTTGTCAATTTTGTGTTTATTGTCATTAGAATGACTAATCTGATTCCTGGGGTTGTGTTGGTGGTCTTCCAGGAGATATTATACTAGATAAGTCAGTTCTAATGAAGTAATTTAGAATAATTCGGTGTGCCAAGTAATAGACTTTATGAACTAAGTAGTCTGAACTTCAATTTTATTCCATCATTGACAAACACGTTTTCAAGGATTTTTACCTTTGGATTTTACCAAGCATGATGTCCATCTCCAGAGACTGGTGTCTCCTGACAATATGTTCAAAGGATGTAAGATGAAGTCTTGCTATTCTTGCCTGTAAGGAGCACTCTGGCTGTACGTCTTCCAAGCAGATCAGTTTGTCCTTTTAGCATTGTGATAGGTAGGTTTATTGTGCCACATGGCCATATACATAGATCCTGTACTATATACAAGCATTTTTTTAATAAAGTATTCACATCAAACTTAGTTTTTGAATTTAGAGACAACACTTTGTAGGATGTCATATAGTTAAGAACACTTAATTCTGCCTGTTAAATGTTATTTGATCATTTAAATTTCTTAAAATGTCTTACAAATTATATATATAGAATTTATATATATAAATGTAATTACTATAACAAATATAATATAATATAAAAATAATATAATAAATGTAATTACTATAATAACTAGGAAGGGACTCTGTATACACAATGGTTAAGCATTCCACAGCTAAGCCAGATCCGTGGTTGGAACTCACCAGGCACTCACCAGGAGAAAGATGTTGGCAGTCTGTTTTCATACAAATGGGTAGCCCTGGAAATCCCGTGGGCCAGCTCTACTGCATCCTATCGAGTTGCTATGAGTCAGAGTGGACTCAATGACACACAGCAGTAACATAGGACGTGTACAATTGTCAGCTTAGCTCAAAGAGAGCACCTCAAAAGAAAAGAAATGAAAAGATCCAACTTGCTATTTAGAGCCGTGGTAATGAATGAACCACATAAACTACTTGGATTCACTGTCTGACAATATTATATCATATTGGCCGAGAATAGGTGTCAAGTCTCTTAAAAATAATCACCTTAGTGACTCTATAGGTGTGTGGCCTCATAGTTAACCTTTGCTAGGTATAGATGTAACTTTATTTCTTTCCTATGGTTGTTGTGAAGGCAAATTAGTAACTCTTTTAAGAGACTCCTGACCAGTATGAAGCGCCCCTGGAATGCTCAGCATTAGTGTTGGAGATATAAAATGTCTTACATGAAGCCTAACAACTTTTTTTTAATCATTTCCTTAAAGTGCCATATGGCAACTATTTCAAAAGGTTATGCAGTCTATCTTACTGGTTCTCTTTTACTTTGCTCCTAAAAGGATGTAAATTATTCCATTCTTGGCTTAAATAAATTCAAAACAACTTCCAAAATGTCAGCTAAATTTTCCCTTATGTTTTTAAGAAGGAAAAAAATTTTTTTACAATAAACTGAAGACTATTGAGCATTCTTCCCCTAGCTCCCTCTCTCTGTGATGTTCTTATTCTATCCCTCAACATTTTGTGCAATTTCACCCATCAATACAAAAAATAAATAAAAATTAAAATGTGTTAGACTCAGCCTCAGAAGAGTCCTTATAGAACACACCATCTTAAGTTTCACCCACATGAGAATTCGTTTAACTAAATTTTTAAAAAGCAGCCATCTATTTAAATTTTGTGTGAGCACATTTAGTGAAAGGGTGTTTATTGTGACCTCATGGAATCCACCCCAATTGATTATAACATTATCAATTGACAATTCTTTCTCTGGTTTAAGTCTAAATCCACCTCACCAAAACATGTGCCTGTGATGCTGTTTCTGCACTGTGAAACAAGGAAGGGCTTCGTGGTCTTTCAAAAATTTGACATTGATTTTCAGTAGTTTTTCTTATAGTCATCTTTGTCTAGCACCTATGTGACAATTTGTGTAGTGCCTTGAATGCTATTCTAGTGTGCATAAGATTCTCTACACTTAAGATTCCTTTAACTTAACTTTATAAGTTAGAGATGAGCATCCCCCACTCAGGGGGTGACGTTTACTGATTAGAATAAGATAATATTTGATGAGTTGTTTTAGCAGCAACATCACACAGTTCACACAGACCCATGAACAGCCCCAACTCCCAGAATTATTTGTGGCTCTCCTGTTAAGGAGAACAGCCTTGATGGTATCATTGTCTATTTTTGAAAAGTAAATTCCATTTTATTTTTTTATTTTTGACTCATGAGTTCTCTACTCCTGTGTTCATGTCTAACCTGCAGTAGCACATTATCTACTTCTCATATTACGCTGTTTCAATGTCTCTGGCTTGACACTCCAGTCTTTAGGACTTGCACTAAATCACTCATAAATAAGACAGACAGAGAGCTGTAGCACAGATTCCGAAGTAAAACTGTTTATTTTGATATGATTTCCATTTATTCGTAGTCTCAAAAATCAACTTTGAATTAATCTAAATATATTAACACCTAGCCCCATACTTTTCATCAAATCCTTATGTGATTTCCTGTAATAATCATTTTCCTAAAATCAAAATGGCCTATGCATCCATAGTTTCTCAAACGACTGCTACTTATTTCTTAAGTATAAATATTTGTCTTAAATTTACTGTGCGCTTCTATACACCTTATTTCATTTAGTCCTCAATTCATCCATCTAAGGTCAACAGAGAGAAGATTTTTATTACCAGTTAAAAAAATAAAGGAACTGCAGCTGAGAGATGTTAAGTGACATGCGAAGGTCATGTGTTTTCATGTAGCAGAGCTACAAGCCAATTCAGCAAAAAGAATGTGTTTGGCATGACTGTTCTTAGCAAGTTCACGGTGGCTCTTTGAGGCCCTAACACCCTTTCCCTAATGCTCATCCTGCATGATTAGTAATACATTGCGAAATACCTCCACTAGTTTCATCTATAAGTACATTCCACAGAAATTTCATAAGTATTTCCAAATAACTTAAATATATTAGTTTACATTTAGACTAATCCTAGTCATTCCATTTACTCATTATATGCTATTGGGTAAAATTACTCAACCTCTTTATACTTCCCTTTTTGCCCCCATGTTTAAAGTAAAACTAATAATAATAATCCTGTCCTTGCTAAATGTTTCACTCCATTGGGACTGGGAATTTATCAATACTATATCCCTGAGCCTAATATTGTGCCTGATACTTAAAATGTGTTGACTGACTGAAAATGTTTCATTAAATTCAACAATGGATTAAAAGAATAACACTTTGCTAAAAACTGGTGTAAAGGTTTCCTGTTTTACAGGCCTTCTTTGCTTGATTCCCTCCCCTGAACAGAGTTTTCTTTTCAATAGCAAACTTTATCCATCTGTCAATCCCCTCCTAGAGTCCTCACTCTTTTATTACGTTCTGCCGCACCCAGCTCTCAGCTTTGTACCATACAGTGTGTCACTTTATTATCACCTGTTGTGTTATCGGATGCCTAGCTTGTTTATCTTTGGATACTTGTTTCCTGCAGAGAGTTGTCAAGGAGTCTCTAGGAACTATGAGTCTAAGAGTTTGCAAAGTGGAGCTGCTCCCAAGTTCTTCAGATGTTGAACTTTCAGATGCGGGTGGGCAGGTCTTTCTTCCGAAGACGCTCTAGGTGAGTTCAAACCATCAACCTTTCTGCTAATAATCAAATGCTTACTGGCTTATGTCATGCCAGACTCCTTGCTTGCACAGCAGTTATATTTCATTTAACTTAACTGAGGAAGAAAGGAAGAGGGGACGCCAATGAAGAAAGAGAGAAGAAGCGTTTCAACTTCTCATACAGGTTGTGAGATCTGAGAAACAAGAATCTGTCCTTATGTGAGCAGGCTCCAGAAACTATGTGGAAAAATAGAATGGAAAGATAATGGAATTTTCCATGAACTTTTGGAAACTCCCTTATACACTGTTTTTCACCCCACAGTACATATCTCAGTACTGCATAATCAGGCAGAAATGAACATCTAACACTCTAACTGAAAAACTAAGAACAAATCTGTAGAGATCACTGAGGACAGAGTTGATATCATCCGTGGGTAGACAGAAGTGACAACAAGAAATAGAAATGAAGTTTGAGATCTCAGGCTAGAACTTTGAAAACCCAATGACTTCTCATTGCAAATACATATTTTCAGCAACACAGAAGGCAGCTATACACATGGACTCCTCTAAATAGAACACAGTCAATACAGATTGATTTGGCTCCATCTGTGGGAAGGGACACTAGAGAAGCTCAATAGCAACAGCTGAAGCCGGGATAAGGGCAGACTGTATAGTCGATCATAGCTCATATGTGAGTTCAGGTTGAAACTGAAGAAAATTGAAGCAACTCCAAGAAAATGAAATTATAACCTTGAATATATTCCACCTGGATTTTCAAAGCATCTCAAAGAACAGATTTGAGGCATTGAACACTAATGACAGAAGATCTGATGCACTCTGAAAGGACAACAAATATCATATATAAGGAAAGCAAAAGGAGAGAATGAAGAAATCAGCTTGGATATCAGAAGAAATTCTGAAGCTTACTTTCAATTGTACAGTACCTAAGGCAAGTGGAAGAAATGATAAAGTCGAACAGCCGAATAGAAAATTTCAAAGGGAAACTCGAGAAGACAAAGTTAAATATAATAATGAAATGTTAAAAGACCTAGAATTAGAAAACCCAAAAGCAAGAACATGCTAAGCATATCTGAAACTGAAATAACTCAAGAAAAGTGTCAAGCCTCCACTTGAAATATAGAAAGATTCTATAGGCAAAAATCAAAAGAATACAGTCACTGCATCAAAAAGAACTAGTTAATATTCAACTATTTCAAGAGGCAGCATATGAACAACAACAACAACAACAACAATAGTACTGGGGGGTAAAAAAAAGCCCACGCTTCACTGAAAGCATTAACCAAAAGCAAGGCTCAGGAAATTGATGTAATAATATTTTAAATGTTTCAACAAACTCATGAATTACTAGAAGCATCCACTTGTCTATGTCATTAAACTTGGAAGAGAGCTACTTGGCCAACTGACTGCATAGAGATCTGTAGTTGTACCTATTCCAAATAAAGATGAGCCAAAAAAATGTTCAAACTATAGAACAATGTCATTGAGATCACATGCAAGTTAAATTTTGCTGAAGATTATCCAACAACGGTTGCAACAGTACATTGACAGAGATTCAGGCCATATTTAGAAAAGGACATGGAACAAGAGATATCATTGCTGATGTCAGATGGATCATGGTAGAAAATGCCAAAAAGATGTTTACTTGTGTTTTATTGACTGTGCAAAGGTATTTCACTGTGTGGGTCATAAATAACTATGGATAGCTTTGAGAATGGGAATTCTAGAACACTCCATTGTGCTCATGAGGAAATTTTACATGGATCAAGAGAAAGTTATGGTACTAGAACAGGGGATTAGGGCATGATTTAAATCAGGACAGGTGTGTATCTTTTCATCATACTTACTCAATATGTATACTGAATAAATAAACAAAGAAGCTGGATTATGTGAAAAAGATTTCAGTACCAGGATTAGAGGAAGGCTTATTAACAACTTTCAATATGCAGATTATACAACTTTGCTTGCTGAAAATGAAGAGGTTGGAACACCTGCTGATGAATGAAAATCAAGGACTGCAGCCTTTAGTGTGGGTTACAACTCAATGTAATGAAAACAAAATTCCTTACAACTGGACCCACGGGGAATATCATGATAAATGGAGAAAAGATTTAAATTGGCAAGGATTTTGTCTTGCGTGGCTCCACAATCAATGCTCATAAGAGCAGCTGTCAAGAGAACAAGAGAGCTTGCACTGAGGAAATGTGCGGCACAAAGAGAGGCAAGGATGTTACATTGAGAACTCGGGTGCATCTGACCCACGTCAGCCGGTTTCACTTGTGAACACTGGACATTGAATAAAGTTGAAGATGAATCAATGTGTTTGAATTATGGTGCTGGTAAATATATATATATATTGAAAGAACCATAGAATTCCAAAAGAATTAACAACTCTCTCTTGGAAGAAGTACAGCCAGAGTGCTCTGCAAAAGCAAGGAGGGTGAACCTTCAGTTCCGTTGCTGTGGGCATCTTGTCAGGGGAGACAGGCCTTGCGAAGGGACATCATTCTTGGTGAAGTGGAGGGGCAGTAAGGCCTTCAACAAGGTGGATGGACACAGTGTCTCCTCTAATGCACTCACCCATAAGAACTATTGTGAGGATGGCACAGGACTGGGCAGAGGATGGGTCTGTTGAACTCAAGTTTGCAATGAGTCAGAACTCTCTTGACGGTACCTAACAACAAGGGGCTAATTAGGGACAAATGTATTACTTAAGGTATGACAGCACTTTTCTAGCAAATGGGCAATCCTAAAAGCAATAGAGTAGGTCTCCATGTATACTGTAAGAGTCTGAAAGAACTGAGAGCCTATTGAGCCAATCTGTCAGATAGCCAGTTGCTGACTCACAGGAAAGGAAAGGTTGCTCGTGCAGCTGGATTAGGTACCTCCTTCTATATCTGGTGAAGGAACAGAGGTATTCATGTGCCCAAAGGAAAAGAAAACCTCTGTCCTGGAGTTAAGGGTGGGGAGAAAGGCCAATGAAGTGAATTAGGTGAACCAAGAAGAACAATTACAGGTCACAATGGATCAATGACAACCCTATCTGCAATACCCCCAAGTAGAAATTCAGAGTCCCCTTTATCTACATGTCCCCTCATTCCCCAACAGGCCCCAGACCTCATCAAGTGGAATAGTAAAGTCAGGCATTTTGTTCCTCTCTGTACTGTCATTGATATCATTTAGACCTTTATTTAAATATCTCTTGCTTAAAAAATATCAGTAGACTTTAAAATAGTCTCCTTACCTCTGAGATGTTTAGCTCATCCTCATTGTAGTAAAATTTAGTTTGTTAGTTTTTTAACTATCTATTGTGATTTAGGTAAAGGTTTATAGAGTACACCATCAGTTTAACCTTCAACAATTTACGCACATTTCGTTTCAATTTATCAATTTCTATTCCCTAATGTGCAACCACTTATCCCACTTCCATCTTGCGTGTCCCGTTCCTAGTCCTTCTTGTTTCTTAACCCTCTCCTTGGGTAAAGGCTGCCCTTTTGATCTTAAACGGTTGATTACTATAACACACGGGAAGGTTCAGTTCCACTTTGTTTCAAGTTCATGGTAGGCTCAATATTCTTTGACAACGTCATGATCTAAAAGTACCGACTCTTCTTTGGTCTTCTATCAGGCTGTGTTCTCTCGAGAAGCAGAGCCAGGGGTAGACATATATAACTTTATATCAGAAAAGTGGTTCTCACAGTTGTAGGAAAGCTAAGTTTAGCCTGGTCCAAGTCTGGGTCAGATGTTGAGCTGGAGTTTTTTCCTGACTCCTGTAGCTGTCAGAGTTGATGAGCCAGAAAGCAGGAAAATGAACCAGGAGCCAGGGCAGCCAAATTTAGGGTCAGTAAGTCAATCTCTTCGCTTTCCTTGACTCTTAGCTGCTGGGGCTGATAAATCATGAAGCAGAAACACAAAGCAGGCACAAGCCAGGCTCAGGCCAGCAAAGGCCAAAGAATCCACGCAGCAGACAGTATGGCAGGCTGCTAGCTCCTACGACTGGCAGGCAGTATGTTGAGTTGCTGCCTCCACCTCAAAGAATCGGATGTCATGCAACAGCTGCCGAATCCACAGCAGCAGGAAGAGACGCAGGAGCGGAGCATAACCCCAATGAAACTTCCTTCCAATCGCAGCAGGGCAGTGACCTGAGAAATGAGGTTGCAACCCACCCCCAAACCTCTTACAAGTGCTTTGCCACACAAAGCAGATTGATTCCATCTCGACGTTTTTTAAGTTACCTTCGGTCAGATTATGACGGAGGTTTCAACTGCCGAATGACTGACAATAGTGACCAGACCCGTTGACACAAAGCCTAACGATCACATTCTTCTTCTTCGTTGTCTCGCTTTTCACGCGTGTTCAAAACAGCCCGCTCCACTCACTACCCCCGCCCCCGCAAAATAGAAAACTGCCATAGAGCCATTTCTGCCTCAAAGTGACAAACTATTCCTTTTGGATTTTTAGCGACTGTAAACTGTTATGAATAAGAAGCCTCAGATTTCTCCCACAGAGCAGATGATAGTTGTTAACAACTCAACTTTGCATTTAGCAGCCCAACAATCAATTTTCTATATTATTAGTGCTTCTTTGCATGCATATGAGGCAATGGAAAATACCATGGCTTGGATAAGGTACATTTTAGTGTAAAAATAGATATATTTGCTTTTAGACACCTTTTCAGTAGTTTTACTCAATGTAGTTTGGTGTTTGATTTTTTTTATTTTAATAATTGTACTGGGGGATCTTCCAGCTCTTATAACAATCATGCACATTTGTACATATGCTGCCATCATCATTGTCAAAGCATTTTCTTTCTACTTGATGCTCCTCGTTCTTTTTTACCCTCTCCCACTGTCTCAACCACATGAAGCCTTGATACATTATAAATTATTATTACTTTTATGTCTTACACTGTCCACTGTATCCCTTCATCCACGTTTCTGTGATTCGTCCCCCGGGAGGTTGGGGGGTAGGCGAAGGGGGGTTAATCAATCATTGTTATCGGTTCCTTCTTCCTCCTCCCACCTTCCCCTTACCCTCATGGTATCGCCACTCAGGTTACTGTTCCTGAAAGGATTATCTGTCCTGGATTCCCTGTGTGGAGAGCTTTTATCTGCACCAGTGTTTGTGCTCTGGTCTAGCCAGATTTGTAAGGTAGAACTGGGGTCATGATAGTTGGGTGGGAGGAAGCATCAAGAAACTCGAAGAAAGTTGTATCTTTCATTGGTGTTATAATGCACCCTGGCTGTCTCATCCCTTCCTTGTGACCCTCCTGTGAGGGCATGCCCAATTATCTACAGATGGGCTTTGGGTCTTCATTCTGACATACCTCATTCATATTGATGTGATTGTTAGGGGTCTTCTGATGCCTGATCCTGTCAACACCTCGTGATCACACAGGCTGGTGTGTTTCTTCCATGTGGGCATTGCTGCTTCCCAGCTAGAGGGCCACTTGTTTATCTTCAAGCCTTTAAGACCTCAGACAGCCACTTTCTTTAATCAGCTTTCTTCATCACATTTGATAACACACCTATTTTGTCTTCAGTAATCATGGACTCTATCCACCTGTAAATATAGTTCCATTTTGGAGAAAATTCTCTAGTACACTAGTGGATAGGATTAGAGAGGGGTGTCATACTGGTTACAGGTTAGGCTATGATCCAAAAGTTCAGCAGTTCAAAAACACCAGCCACTCGGCAGGAGAAAGAAAAGGCATTTAGGTCTCAGAAACTCAGAGGTAGTTCTATGAGTTAAAGGGCTGCCTTAACAGGCTGCTATGAGTCCGTACCAACTCAGTGACAGTGAGTGAAAAGACCTGACCTTAGTGTACTTGTTATTGTTAGGTGCCATCAAGTCAGTTCTGACTCGTTGTGACCCTACAAACAACAGAACAAGACACTGGACAGCCCTGCATCATCTTTCCAATTGTTCCTATGCTTGAGCCCATTGTTTCAACCACAATGTCACTTCATCTCCTTGAGGGTCTTTTGGCCACTGCACCTATACTTTACTAAGCATGATGTTCTTCACATGGACTGGTCTCTTCTGATGATGTCCAAAGTATGTAAGATAAAATCAGGCCATCCTTGCCTCTAAGGAGCATTATGGCTGAACTTCTCCCAACACAGATCAGTTTACCTTTAGCAGTTCATGGAACTTCTGATATTCTTCTTCAGTACCACAACTCAAATGTATTGATTCTTCTTCGGTTTCCTTGATGCAATGTCCAACTTTCATATGCCTATAGAGCAGTTGAAAATACCATGGTTTGGGTCAGGCGCACCTATTCTTCAAAGTAACATTCTTGCTCTTCAAAAGAGTTCTTGTACAGCGTATTTACCTAATGCAACACATCTATTGATCTCTTGACTTCTGCTTCTAGGAGCATTGATTATGGATAAAAACAAGACAAAATCCTTAAGAGCTTCAACCTTTTCTCTATTTACCACAGTGTTACATATTGGACCAGTTCTGAGGATTTTCATTTTCTTTACATTGAGTTAAAATCTGTACTGAAGGCTGCAATCCTTGATCTTCATCAGCAAGTGCTTGAAATTCTCCTCACTTTCAACAAGCAAAGTTGTATCATCTGCATATCAAAGTTTTTAATAAGCCTTCCTCCAATGCGGATCCTGCATTCTTCTTCATTTAAGCCAACATTTCTGATTACGTATTTGCTCAACAAACAGATGGAACAAGTATGGTGCGAAGATACAACCCTGAGACACAGTTTTCTTGATTTTAAACCATGCAGCATTCCCTTGATTCATGTAAAAGTTTCACAGGAGCACAATGAAGTGTTCTAGACTTCCCATTCTTCTCAAGGTTATTCACAGTTAATTCTGGTCCACACAATTGAATGCCTTTTCACAGTCCATGAAACACTAGTAAACACCTTCCTGGTGGTCTCTGTATTCTGCCAGGATCCATCTGACAACACCAATGTTATCCCTTGTTCCACGTCTTCTTCTAAATCTTTCCTGAACTTCTGCCAGTTCCTTGTCAATGTATGCTGCAACCATTGTTGGATGATCTTCAGCAAAATTTATCTTGGATGTGATAGCAATGATTTTATCCTATAGTTTAATCATTCTGTTGGGTCACTTTCCTTGGAAATGGACGTAAATATGAAACTCTTCCCATTGGTTGGCCAAAGAGCTTATCTTCTAAACTCCGTGGCATAAACAGTTGACTCCTCCCAGTGATTCATCAGCTTGTTGAAATGTTTCAATTAGCGTTCCATAATTCCTGGAGTCTATTAACTGTAGTTAATGCTGCTGGAACTTCACCGTTCAGGTCCATAGGTTCTTGCTCATATGCTACCTCATGGAAAGATGAAATATCTGCGTTATTTTTGGTAGAGTGATTCTGTGCATTTTTTCCATTTTCATTTGATGCTTCCTACATCACTCAATATTTGGCCCATACAATCTTTCAAGATTACAGCTCAAGTCATGAACTTTTTCTTGAGTGATTTCAACCTCAGATATACAGGGTTTCTTCTTTTGGTTTCTAATTTTAGGTCTTTACACATTTCACTATAGTATTTGGCTTTGTCTTCTTAAACTGTCCTTTGAAATGTTATATTTGGCTCTTTGACTTCATTCATTCTTCCATCTGCTTTAGCTACTCTACAATTAAAAGCAAGTTTCAGAGTCTCTTTTGATATCCCCTTTGATCTTTTCTTTCTGTTCTTTAATGACCTTTTGCTCTCTTCATGAAGGATGCTCTTGATGTCATTCACAGTTCATCAGACATTTTGTCACTGGTGTTCACGCCATCAGATCTGCTCTTGAGTTATTCTCAAATTTCAGGTGGGATAGACTCAAGGTCATATTTTGGCTCTTGTTTTATTTGATTTTTTTTAAACTTTATCCTGAAATTACACATGAGCAATTGACAATCTGTTCTATAGTCAGTCCTGGTCTGGTTTTACCTGCTGATATTGAGCTTCTCTCTATGGTCTCTTCTCACAGATGTAGTCAATTTGATTTCTGTGTATTCCATCTGGGGAAAAATCCATGTTGACAGCTGCCTTTTGTGTTGTTGAAATACATATTTGCTATGAAGAAGTCATTGGTTTTGCAAAGTTCTATCATGAGATCTCCAACTTCATTTCTATCACCAAGTCCATATTTTCCAACAACTGTTCATCCACTTTGTTTCTAACTTTTGCATTTCAATCTCCAATAATTATCATCTTGATTACATGTTTGATCAATTTCAGACTGAAGTCATTGGTAAAATTCATCAATTTCTTCATTACTGTTTTTGTGGTTTGTGTATAAATTTCAATAATAGTTGTGTAGACTGGATTTCCTTGAAAGTAGATATAGTCCTATTACAGACAGTATTGTGCTTCATGATTGACTTTGCAGTGTCCTTTTTGACAATGAATGCCACACCATTCTTCTTAATTGTGTGTTATTACCAGGGGAGTAAATCATGTTTTTCTCATTCAAAATGTACAATACTAGTCCATTAAAGCTCACTAATGCATAAGATACCAATTTTATGCTTTCTATTTCATTTTTGAACACTTCCAATTTCCTAGGTTCATACTTCACACATTCCAAATCCTGATCATTAGCAGATTTGTTCAGCTGTGTCTCCTTACTTTGAGTCATGCCCCATCAGTGAATGAAGATCTAGAAGGCTCTAGCTCCACAGGCTTTACTACAGTGTACATACTGACAGACAAGAGTTGGCCTGACCTTAGTAGAGGGTATGAACCAAGGCACACCCTTTGCTTCCTTGTACACATCTTTGAGACTCCATCTTTCAGTGTGAGATCACCTCATCTGGAAACCACTCTTGTATTTCCTGATTGAGCTTTGTTAGGACAATCAAGAAGACCTGTTGTGACTTTGGGACATTTGGGGCTCTGGTTATAGACCCTGCATTTGACCCTCTGTCTGACCTTGAGATATTGGACTGAGCAGCACCCACCACCATAGGAGTCATTTCCTTAAAGTTTTGTAAAAGTTTCTGTGGGATTTTGCAGCAAATCATAGGACCCAGTTATATGAGGGAATATACTCAAGGGAGGAGTTGAGGTTGGGGAAAGTGTGCAGGGTAGCATTGTGGAAGAGTTGGATATTTTGGACATCTTTAATCTCCAACTCCTTGGGATTAATCTGATATTAATTCTTTTAACAGAAATTTTAATTTAATAGAAATTATTATTAAAATTCTGCATGATCCTAGAATTCAATTCTTCTCAACATTATCCATATTTTTTAAGATGCAGAGTCCAATGCCCTTGCCTTGCCACTGAAAAGAGTAAACATCCTTCTGCGATCATCTCTTTGCAGTGACAACCCATCTGAGATCAGCAATGAAATCCCTTATTCTATGTCCTCTTCTGAATCCTGCTTGAGTTTCTGGCAGCTACCTGTAAATATAGGACTGCCACCATATGTCAATGTTCACATTCCATCAGGTTTGATCATTTTATTTTCACTTTAATTTTCCATCTTTATTAAGTGCTTACACATATAAAATGTTTTGTCTTCTTAAAGAATCTATCTTTTTAAATATCTGTCTTAATGTGTAGCAATATTTCTTGTCCTGGAGACCATTTTGTCTGACATTCATAAAGATACTTGTTACTGTTGTGCTATTTGCATGATGTAACGTTCTCATTATTTTATTTCTAAACTACCTCTGTATTTCTTTTCTTTTTTATTCATAAATCATTTTATTGGAGGTACTTATATCTCTTAAAACAATCCATACATTAATTGTATCAGACACATTTGTACATATGTTGCCAGCATCATTTTCAAAATATTTTCTTTTTGCTTGAGCCCTTGGTATCAGCCCTCTTTTTACCCTTCCTTGCCCCCCACTCATGAACACCTGATAAATTGTAAATTATTATTATTTTAATATCTTACACCATTTGCTGTCTCCCTTTGCCCATGTTTCTCTTGTTCTTCCTCCGGGGGTTGGATGGGTGCGTATGTCAATCATTATGGTTGATTCCCTGTTTCTCCCCTTTCTTCCCCCGCCCCCCCCATGTTACCCTCATGGTATTGTTACTCTCATTACTGTTCCTGAGGGATTTCTCTGTCCTGGACTCCATGTGTCGAGAGCTCTTGACTGTACCAGTATACATGCTCCAGTCTAGCCAGATTTGTAAGGTAGAACTGGGGTCATGATAGTGGGGAGGAGGAAGCACTGAAGAACTAGAGAAATGTGTGTTCCACTGTGCTGCACTCTGGCTGACTCCTTCCTTCCTTGTGAGCCTTCTTTGAGGGGATATCCAATTGCCTACAGATGGACTTTCGGTCCCCACTATGACCACCAACATTTGCTTTGGTGTATTTGTTTGTCTGGGGTCTTCTGATGCTTGATATCTGATCCTGTTGACACCTTGTGATCATACAGACTGATGTGCTTCTTCCATGTGGGCATTGTTGCCTCCCAGCTAGATGGTCACTTGTTTATCTTCAAGCCTTTAAGATCCCAGATGCTATATCTTTTATTAGTGGGGCACCATTAGCTTTCTTCACCACATTTTCTTATGTACCCATTTTGTCTTTAGCAATCATGTTGGGAAGGTGAGCATCACAGAATGCCAGATTATTAGAATAAAGCGTTCTTGCATTGAGGGAGTCCTTGAGTAGAGACCTGTCTGTGAGCTGTCTGCTACATTAATACTTAATTCATAAATATATGTACATAGACCTATATTCCTATCACTATATATTAATATATTTACATATGTTCATGCCTATATTTATTCTTCTATAAATGTCTTTTGCCTCTTAATTCTTTCCTCTATTCCTTTTTACTTTCCTCCTGTCCCACTATCATGTTCAACCTTCATTCAGCTCTCAGTACTTTCTCTTGACTTCAAAGCACTTGATCAAACCCCACCAGGCATTCAATGCCCTCCACACCTGATTGATTTTAGATCTCTTGTTGTTCCCTTGTCCCTGGGTTTGTTGACTGCCCCCTCCCTTTCTACCACCTTCTCCTCTTCCATGCCCCCTCGCCCACCCACCCGTTATTTTCTCCTCAGGATTGTTTATTCTGCCTATTTTATATGGCTAGACATGAGAAAAAGAGAAAAAAAGCCTATAAAATGCTCCTGGTCTGTCTGCTGACCCTTCTGAATGTTTTCCAGTTGGATCTGAAGTGCCAAGCCCTGAATCCCGAGTCTGAAGTCTATTTTGGGGAGTCCTCGGGGACTTCATTGCTTTGCTCCGCTTGTTTCTCTGTTGTGCTCTCTTCGTGTTTCTCTCGGGTATGGGGGAGTCAAAGCAGGCTCAATTCCCACACTGTCTCCAGGGATGCCCCCCGTAGCACTGTGGGTCAGTGGGGTGGGGAGGTGTCATGCCTCGTGGTGGGGCCAGCTCCATGATTCTCTCTGTGTATTGGCTGCTCTAAGCAGGAATGTCATCCTTGAAGCTTGTTGGGTCAGGATGCAGTCCACTCTCGTTCCCTTCAGTTTGCTCAATACATTGTTATTGTTTTGTTTTAATCAATCAATTGTCCATTATAGAAAATGTTAAATGTGAAAAGAATAATTTATTGTATTCATCTCTAGGTTTACTACCTATTTAATTTCCTCATTCTGAGTTTCCATCTAGTACCATTTGTCTTCACCTGAAGCATCATAATTGTGTCTTCAGAAGGCCATGTCATTGTTCTATTAAGCCAGCTGCTTCAAGATGTTGGAGAATATGCTAAGATCATTTAACTTCATAAGCACGGTCCCATTGCCTCACTGAGTTGCTGTGAAGTGAGTCCCTTGAACTGAGGCGATCCTGTGTAAGATACCATGCCAGAGGAAAAGGAGGCATTGGGTACATCCACAGATGGTCATGTTCACAGAAACGTTACATCTAGAGAAAAGAAATCCCTGTCCAGAGTAAGCACCTATTCCCGTAAGCACAAACCACTGCTCTTTTCTTACTGGAGGTGGACTGATGTCATAAACCTGCCACTGGGTTGCTGGTTGCTCTCCCTGAAGAACAATCCCATATTGGAAGCTTGGGGTTACTCTTTGCTGCTGTAGATTGGGCACTCAGCAATGGCAGTGGCCATGTCATTATTGGCGAGTAGAGGTCCATGTGGCTGAACCGATAACCTCCATCACTGCTCCCATGACCATGTCATTCAGAGACTACTGGGAAAGGACAGGAGTGACTCGGAAAGGCGGATGGCTGGTTTCCACAGACCGTGTCATCTTATTGGCTTGACTGCTAAAAGCTCCCCCTACTGAGAGAACTCTGCAGTGAACATTCACATAGGACACAAATATGTTCACAATTTTTGGCTCATCCACAGAGGTCTATTCTCACACATCCCCACACCTCCTTTTCACCAATTGTGTTCCTGCCAAGTCCCTGATCACCCACCTAAACCATTGGCTACAGCTCATGAATCAATATACAGTTGCACATCTGGTCATGTTTTCTTCTGAGCAAACTGAACAACTAGATGCACTGCTTGAAGTCCTGCTAATTGGCAAAAAGACCACTGTCCTTCTCGGGGATCCTACACGTGGGCATTTGTGCTGCTGGTGCCTACTTTTGAGTGGTACCTGAATATTGCACAGAACTATCAGTAAACAATGCACACGTTTTCTATTCCTCAGTCAGTTGACCATAAGGAAATCCCCATGAGGCTCTTGGGAAAACTGAGGAAATGATGACACTGGGACAGTAGTGGCGGTCATTGGCATTTGCCTCACTTCTTCATGTGGCTTTCTGGTACCTTCAGGTCCTATTCAATGTGTATCATTTCCACTTAGTGATGAATGCTACTGTGAATGATTCTGTAGGTCAGATATCACCTAGTTTATGATGAACAGCTCAGGCGACATGATGACATGGTGGTCTATTGTGAGGTGTCCAGTCTCTACTAAGGTCCAATAACTAACCACAGTATTTCTCAAAAGGAGATTTGTTAATGCAGAGAATGCCATGGTTTTGCTACAAAATCCAAAGGACCAGCACTGAGATTCACCAATACGAGCATGCCAAAGACTTCACACTGCATTGCTGTCTGCCATGGATACTTCAGTTACCAATGGACCGGCAGGAGCATATGGCCTGAATGGCAGAGAGTCTTGAACCGCAGCCTGAACCTGTTTCATGAGCTTATCCTCCTCTGGGTCCTACTCAAAACTAGCAACTTTCAGGTCACTTAATAAATAGGATGAAGTGGCACACTCAAATGAGGAATATGTTGCCTCCCAAATCCAAAGAGACCCACCATTTAGTGTGTGTCATTTTTTTGTTGTAGGAGTTGCTAGATGCAATAAACTATCCCTTATTGTATTAAGAATATCTCAACATGCCCCACACCACTGGACACCTAAAACTTTTACTGAGGTAGGAGGTGCCTTGTCCAGTTAATTTCCCATAGGGCAGATGTTTTATTAATAAGTTTGGTCACTGATACTTCTTCCTTACTAGCATGATCTTTTAGCATAATCTCAGCAGTGAAATGGACCATGGTGATATTTTTTGGAAAGGCAATCAAGGTCCCTGTGATAGTTACATAATCTGGTGTCAATTTGGGACTTGCGAGGATTAAGAGTGAAAGAGTGGAGTCTAGTCTGTCAATCAGATCATAGCCAATGAGGCCTCTGTGTGGACATGGCCTTCTGAGAATTCTGGGAAATCCGATATTCCTTCTTGGAGGCCGAGACACTATCTCTCTCCACTCACTTCCTGGGAGACATCCCTGAGGAGAAGCCACATGGACCTACCCTGATGCAGCCCTGGGTGCTGGAGAAGTCACGTGAAGATCCCTTCCAGCACTGAGATGCTTAGAACACAACTGTATCCAAAGACTTTCTACCCATTGGCCTGTGATCGTTCTGTATTCAGTGCCATTGTATGCATTTTGTGAGTCTGAAGGGGACTTTATAAATTGGTATAGGACATATTGGCTAATATTGGACTTATGGGCTTGGACTGGACTGGGTTGGAATACTTTCTTAATGTACAATTACACTTATAATTGTATTTATATAAATTTACATTTATGTAAAACTCTCATGTAGACATATGACTTTCTATGGATTTGTTTATCTGGTCTACCCAGAATAACGCAGTTCCTGTGGATTAAATTATGCGATAATGTTGGGAAGTTGATATACCTTTAAGGTAGGATGGTAAAGGTATACATCATTGTCTTTGTCCTCTAAAGGCAAACAGCCTAGGGAAACTGCCTATGGTGATAATTCAAAAAGAAAATTTGAGGAAAAGGCATTGACCAGATCAATAGCTGCATAGCAGGTAGCAGATGTATTTCTTTGTTCAAGCAATGAAACCACATCTGGAATGCCTTCTGCAATTGGAATCCTGAATACATTTTTGCCAAGTCAAATAGGTGAACTAAATAGGGGTGTGGTAGGAATCGCCACCCCCCGCATCCTTCAAATCCTTGATGGTGGCACTGATCTCTGCAATCCCTCCAGGAATTTGGTGTTGCTTTTATTTACTATTTTCCCAGGTAGAGGCCATTCTAGAGGCCTCCACGTGGTTTTTCCTACCATAACACCTCCTAGTCCACATCAGAGATCAAAGATGGGGGATCTGCCAGGTGTTGAGTATATCTATTCCTATAATATTTCTGGAACTGGGGAGATAATTATAAGATGGTTTAGGGACCCAACATCCTCATATTCCTGATTATCTGCCCATATGCCCCCTATCCTAAGTTTCAGGGAACCATTTTTCTCCCAAGAGTACATTCATTTTAACATCAGACACAATTCAAGATTGGGAATTATGTCGGTGTTATAAGTCAGCCATTTTTATGATGAGACTTTGGGTTTGGTTTTCAGTCTACAGGAAATTAGGTGATCTTTCAGGGCAAAAATGTAGCTTGAAGGTCTTTTATGCAGTGCATGAGCTATCACTAGAAAACCCTGAGCTCATTTATTTATTGTACATAAGGCCAACCAACCGGGTTCCTTATATTTCTTGTCCTGTCAAAATTGCAGGAAAATATCAAACACACAATCACCCAACCCCTCACTTCCCACATATACTCGATTAATGGTCATGAGATTTTTCATAGTAGTCCTATCACCTCACATCATGGATTAGCAATGCCCTCTCTACTAACTAAGACCGAGTTACCAGTCCTGATGGAGGCAGAATTTTCAATGCCTTTGAAACTAATCATATCTAAGAAACAATTTTAAAAACTCATCCTTAAGATCTTGTTTCTCTAGCATACACACACACACACACACACACACACACACACACACAAGCTTCACCAGTTTTGTTTCTCTAGAGAACCCAGTTTATGATGTTTAGGCCATGATTTTATATATATGTAAATTTAGGACCTCAGAATCAATTATTTGGTTTTTCATTATTTGTTATGGGAAAAATATGTTCAGTTCTCAACCTCTTCAGTGTTTGAACATGAATTTGGAAGAAATTGAGTTTGACAACCGAGGTATCCCTGTATTTTTAAGTCCTTAACTGCTAATAACATCATCTTCTTTTTTTCCTGAATCCATTTCTACTGTTATGGTTCATATTTATTCATTTTTCACATGTCCTGTAGTTTTGGTTGGAAGTTGGACATTGTGAATCCTTTGACATTATGTGTCAGGGTTTTCTGTTGGTATTTGATTTGTGAGAGAGATTATATACATTGATCCTTTGTGGCTTGTTGTTGTTAGGATATTCTATTCTAAATGTTTGGTCTTTCTGTAATTTCTATGAAATATTCTAAACTAGCTAGTTGGACATCAAATGCCTGTCAATCCTATATGAGTTTTGGTAGTTGTTCAATTTATAGTGTGTTAAGTATTTAAACAAAACAAAAACAAAAACCCCGAGGGATCCCCTAGGCATGTTTATTAAGTCCCTTCACTCCACGACCTTCTTCTTCTCAGTACTTGGTCTTACAAATTCCAGCAGACTTCCAAAGATCCGGTCTTCTTCCTTTCATCAAATAGAGAGCATTGAGTTCAGCTCGGGTTTCACTCTTTATACTGAGACAAAGTAAATGTTTCCAGAAATAAAGCCAAGACGAGCATTAACGTTAGTTTGTTTTTTTGCTTTCACTATCTTTTTTGTTGTTGTTGTTGTTGTTGTTTTTCCCCCCCTGTTTTGTTTCTTTTTTTTTTTAATTAATCAATTTATTGGGGCTCATACAATTCATCACAATACATAGATCAATTGTGTAAAGCACATCTATAC
>NW_022104341.1:31433993-31443012 GCF_000313985.2 Echinops telfairi | reverse complement strand
TACAATTGCTCAGTTTTCTAGTGACTTGGTCATCATTTAGGAGAGGAAGATGAGTAAGTGTTACTCTAGTACTGGTTACTCCAGTACAGTCTAAAGCAGAAAGTCATCAATAGATAAAAATAATAAATAATGCTCTACAATGAAATCTTAAAACCTCATATAATTCTCAAACCTCACTACTAATAATACTCTATCAAGTTTCATTCAGTGTGGCTTGGGCCTTAAATAAAGTGGGTGATAGATTATGAACATTTTTAAAATTTCTGTGTTTTATACCCATAGCATTCTACTCTAGTCTCGCAAAGTCATGGAAAGATATAAAATACCAGTGAGGGAAGATAAGCATATTTACTGTATGAATAAACAGGACTCAATTTTTATTCTACTAGTGACATAACACAAAATTCAGTGTAAAGCATCATGTGTCCGAGTCATATGGTGAAGAGCTACTATTGCCTTTATGGTCAAACCCAAGTCTCAAATATCGAATCTGACACCATGCTATACGTTCACTCCATCTCTCTAGCCTGCATTACCCTCATCATATTCCAGCCTCCGGGAATGGCATTTCATATGTAGACTGCATCCTGACTTTGCTCTGCTTAGCCCCTTTGTCCATGTTATTTCCTCTCTCTGAAATGCCTCACCCAAGCTCTACAAATGAGCCCCTCTTTCCAAGATGCCTAACTTTGAGTTACTAATGAATCCAGTAAGGAGTATTTCTTTACTATTTTCCAAGTACTCTTAAAATTCTTTCCATGCGGTAACCTATTTAAAATTTACCATAAAAACCCCACTTAATCCAAAAATCCAAGTTAAGGAAAGTAAGATTCGGAGAACTTAAGACCTTGAAGAAGGTCCCACAGCTAGGAAGGAGACAGGACCACCGATGCAGACCTGTGGAACACCAGAGCCTGTGCTTGTCTTTCTCAGTCGTTCTGTGACATGTCAGAGTTACCTGGGGAATTTCCGTAAAGGCTCATACCAATTAATCAGAATGTCTTGCAGGGAAACTTGGGCATTAATATTTTTTTAACTCCCTAGGTGATACCACTATGGAATCATATTTGAGAATCTATGTACTGCATTATAATTTTCATTACATGTTTGGTATTGATGTGTTCAAAAGGCACGAGGATGTGTTCAAAACAAAGTTTATTATATTGGAATTCAAATTTTAACAAATTCTTACAAATCATACTAAGGTAGGGGTGGGGTTGAAGTAATATGTGGAGGAGGTTGAAATCAATTGCTCAAAGCAATCAGAAACCCAAGCACCGGGCAACTGTTTGGTAATTGAATCTCAAAAGTCTACCATTAAAGCAATAATAGAATATGCCTCACTTGTTATTGTGGTTGGCTGATTCTGTCTAAGTTACTGCTCCCTGGGCATTGCAGGATACTATAAAGTAAATAAGAGGCATTAGAAAATTGCTTTGTAAGTATAAGTACAGAATACAGTGCTGCTATATCGTTAAGTACAAGCACTGAGCACTGGACCCTATTAAGAACCTTTGAGAAATAGGGTAGAATTAGGACTCTTGCTCATGCCAGAAAAATTTACATTCACCTATGCATAATCATTGAGGAGCACACCATTTGCATATCAGATAGGGACATGGTTCCTTCCAAGTAGAAGCCTCCAGGAAGAGCCTATGCTCTGTGATTTAGTGGAACCCAACACACACACACACACACACAATGTTTCTAGTGACTTATTTAAAAGAGAAGTTTTCCTATCCCCAGTAGGAAGTCAACTTCAGAGTTAGAAATACTGAAATTTGATTGACTCCCTGTCTTAGTTATCTAGTACTTCTATCAAAGAAATAGCACATAAAGATGGTTTTAACAAACAGAAATTTATTTCCTTACAATTTAGAAGGCTAGAAGTCTGAATTCAGAGTGGAGGGCCTAGGGCAGGGTTTTGTATTGAGTTCTCTTGGATTCATAGTTTCAGTTTGTTGGCAATCTTCATGTGACTTGGCAGCTCCCTTCCCCTAGCTCTGTGTCTTCCCAGGGCTTGCTTTAATCTTTTTTTATAGCTCAAAAAAGATTGCCTTGAGATATACCTTACGCAAATTCTGACAGATTACTGAAACAAAGATAAACCATTATCAGATAGGATTATAATTATAGGCGTAGAAGTTAAGATTTGCAACACATTTTTAGAGGCTATAATTCAATCCATAACACTCCCTATATTTGTATTTGTATTTATAAATAGTAAACTCACTGTTGTCTAGTCAATTCTGACTCATGATGACAAGGTAGAACTGGCCCTGTCGGTTTCCAAGACTGTTTTATTCTACAGGAGAAGAAGGCCCGTCTGTCTCCGGCTGAGTGCCTGGTGGTTTTGAACTGTGGGCCTTTCAGATTGCAGCTTAATGTTTAACCACTACCCTATCTGGGCTCCTTGATGAAATAATAACCATAAAATAAAAATAATAACAAACGATGCAACTAAATTCTGTAATGTGGCTAAATTCTGCTTCTGTATATACTCTAATAAAGTTCTGAGCTATATATGTTTACTTACTATTCAATCTACATATACTTTACAATATTGTAGGTATTGAGACACTTTTATTATAGAGGATAAAGTTGTTCTTATATGTCTTATACCCACAAAAATATCCTGAAAGTGAGGAATATTTTTAATCAGGCTCTAAAAGCTGTTTTCTGTGGTCCTTATATGTGTTTTCTGAAGATTGTTTCTTTTCCATTATGCGCTTTGGCCACCTATGAAATAGGCATCAAGCAAAATGACCTCCTTGGGGTCTGAGAGGGACCTTTAGTGGCCCTGCTGAGCAAAGTGTCAGAGGTTTGAACTCCCAGGCACTGCACTGGAGAAGAGACCTGCTCCTGTGACAATTACAGTGCAGGAAACCTGTGGGACAGTTGCCGTCTGTCATACAGGGTCACTCCTGGTGGGAATCTACTGGATGCCTCACAATGATAACAGCAAAGGCTGATTCGCTTTTCAGCCTAAGTCCTGCCTCTAAGGGACTGTAAGCCCAAGGGTGATTTGAATTCTTCAGGTCTGTTGTGAGCCCTGGTTATGTGCTGGGCTGCTAGCCTTGAAGGCAGCAGTTCGAAACCACCAGCAGCACTGTGGGAGAAAGATGAACCGTTCTACTGCAGTGCCGAGTTCCCGTCTCAGAAACCCTAAGGGCAGTTCTCTCTGGCCCTGTAGGGTTGCGATGAGTCAGCATTTCCTCGATAGCACTGAGTTTGAGTGGGCCTGTGATTCTTCAGCAATACAAGATTCTCCTTTAAGACACTTAGTTGGCTTCTTATTATTTCATTCCAGTAATTTCAAGTTAACAATAACCATGTAGTGCTTTTCCATACATTAATTTTAAGTCTCCATATCCATTTGATTTATCCCCCATCTCCTTTCTCAATTTATTGCTGATACCTTGAGATTATCAGGCATCCCTGGGATATCCAAAACCTCCATCCATTTTCTTGTAGTCTTTTGTCCATGTGGAAGCTTTTGTTGAGTGTCATCTTAATCCAACCAGAGGTTTCAACAATATGTGTCCTTGAAAGAAAGCTGAATTACAAGCCTTTCTCATTTTTGTCTTTTTTCTACTTGAATTGAGAAGTAATGATTCAATCTCAGGCGTTTGGGACTCATTCCATTTCTCTTCATGTCTGCTTGCAATTACATCAATTCTTTCAGAAGCATTGCAATATAACAATCTTTTTTGTAATGCCTTGCCACATAAGCCAACAGCAACCAACACAAGCAACCCAGTTGCGCATACTCAGAAGAACCCCCTGCACCCTCAGGGAACAGTCTGATGTCAGTCAGGCCATGATGCAGTAAAAACAGCCTTAATCCCGAGTGACTGGACAAGAGCAAAAGATGAAGAAGGCAGCTGCATCCTGCTCGCGTCATAGTCCTCCTGCATTGACACGGACAGCTGTCCATTGCAGATGAATCTTCATCAATAGCCAGAGTTTAAAAGCCCACACTGGTCCTACAAGCAACCACCCCAAAGCAATGTGCATCACCTGAGGCAAAACAAGCCACATAACCACGCTTTACCAGAAAGGGGGTGGAAATGCAATCGTATCACACGTCCAGCAGGAAAGCTTGATGAGCAGCACTTCTATCACAAGGCAATACTTGAACACCAAGATGAAGCGACTCAATCAGTGATAAAGGGACTCAGCTCATCAAAGGAAGAATTTTTGCAGCATCAGTTTATACAGAGAGAGCTCCTAGATTTTAAGCGCTGTACCAAACCAATAAAATATAAAGAAACAATCACCTAACAGTTTACACTCAAAGAGAGAAGTCAAATCGATGTTCGACTTCAGCAAAATAATTTTTATTTTATTTCCACATCTGTTATTTCCAGAGGACAGGATTTAATCTGAAAAAGTATTTTGGAGTAAATGATTAAGAGTGTATCTTTCTGTTTCCTGATATCAGTTCTGAGTGTTCTATCCCAGCAGGCCCAACAGCCTCCTGAGATAATGTGGGCTGCGGAAAACAAAATCAGACGTAGGCTTAGCTGAGAAGAGAAATTAGTGCTTCACTTAGGCATAACCTTGGGCGAGTCACTCGTTATTACTTGCTAAGGTTTTCTAATTTATAAACATTTGACACCCTCATGCACTGCAGGGATGTTGGAAGGGTTAGTGGGATCATGTTTGAGAAATGCCTTGAACGACGAAACACTAAGGTGCTAGTGCCAATACAGGAGAACATCTTTCGAATAAGACTCAATAAATTCATCTTGTGTTCCCCAACTAAACTTAATAACAGGAACCACAAAATGTCACAGTTTAGCAGAATTAGCAGATTGTTCCTTAATATACCTCAACTGCATAATCATTGCAATTATATCCCATTATCCTGCTTTTCCTCAAGCTGTTCAGTATCTAAACCTCTTCAGGCTTTCCTATTCAGTTTCTCCTTCTGTGCTGCTCCAGCCACGCAGGCCAAAGAGATCTTCAAAGACATAGTTATCCACATGGTACTCACGCCCATCAATGACTCATTACTGCCCATAGCTCACACAGCCAACTGGACGGTGTTTACAGGATGCAGAACAAAGGTAGAGCAGAAAGGGGGATGTGCCTCAAAACTTCATTAAGTAGTATCAATGGGCATCTAGCTTGACCTTGACTTTTCATCTCTAAATTTGATCGCCCACTCACTAAACTCCCCTTTGTCCCATGTTTAATGCCTCATCCCATCACACCGGACTCAGTGCCTTGAGGAACTCATTAAGATCTCCTTCATTAATCATACACCACTATATTCACAAATGTGATCTTTCTTTTGTTTGAAAAATAATTCTCCCCACTAAAACTGTTATGATACCATGACGAAAAATATTACAATTACAAGTGACTACTTAAAATCCAAACCAAGTATTATAAAAATCACTTTATGATTTGTTGTGAGATATGATATGTAGTTAACTAAACATACATCATAATATTAATAGCTATTTATCAATTAGTTAGGAGCCCTGGTGATGTAATTATGTGTTCAGCTGCGATCCCCATGATCTGCAGTTCAAAACCACCAGCAGCTCCTCAGGAAAAAGACTGAGCTTCTTACTTCTGCAAACAGTTACTATCTTGGAAACCCACAGGGGGTTGCTATGAGTGAGCACTGACTCAGGGGCAGTGAGAAGAACTGAGAGATCAATGAGTTATCAATTAATAAAGAATGAATGTATGGTTAAATATATTTTGGATCAATGTTAACAATATAGTTTGACTTTTTACATTGAACGTTGTGGTAGTTACATAATCTGGCATCAATTTGAAGACTCAGAGTGAAGGGGAGGAGTCTAGCCTGTCAATCAGGTCGTAGGCGATGAGGCCTCTGTGTGGTATGGCCTTCTCCTGAGGATTCTGGGTATTCTGGAACTCCTCCTTGGAGGCAGGAGTCTCTCTTTCTCTCTCTCTTTCTTGGCTCACTCCCTGGGAAGCATTGCATCTGACAAGACACATGGAAATACATTAGTGCCCTGAGCTAGAGAGGCCATGTGGAGATCCCTGTCAGCGCTGAGATGCTTACAATGCCACTGGATCCACAAGACTTCCCACGCACTACCCTGTGATCTTCCTGCATTTGGTATCATCACATGTGTTTCAGGAGTCTAAAAAGGACTTTATAGATTGGTATTGGACATATGGGTTAATTTTGGACTTATGGACTTGATCTGAACTGGGCTGAGATGTTTTCTCAATATTCAATTGCTCTTGCATATAAAGTTCTTTCTAATACACATGAGTGTCCATCAATTTGTTTCTCTAGTCTACCCAGACTAATAAAAACATATATGTCTATATCATAATAACTTTCAAGGCTATCTTTGAAATCATTATAACCTGTAAATCAGTAAAACCTGTGAAAGCCAGAATCTATATAAGGTAGAAATCTGTCAAAGAAGGAAAGTACAAATGTGTACTCTACCAGAGAATGATAGAAAAGCGCTAAGATTGCACTCTGTCATCGGTGAAAACTTGAAAGACCCCGAAAAATAAGGCAGTCTTGCTGAGTTCTGTTCCACACAGATTTCACTGAACCATAGTGGAAGGAGAAGATTTATTTTATGAGTGGCACCACTGATCCAGTTGGGTGTCGATGCTCTTTGCACTTCAACTTTAGAGTCTCTTTCTACTGCGACTCTGGCACTGGGTGAACTATGTGACTTGCTTTGGCCAATTGGACAAGAACAAATTTGAGACCAGCATAGGCTTGAAACAGCACTGGCACATTCGTGCTTCCTGTCTTGCTCTTCTCCCTTGCCCATGCAAACATCGCCAGGCTAGCCCGTGGGAAGGTGAGATGTGTGGGGCAGAGGTGAGTCAGCCAGTTTTCCCAATCAAAGCCCCAGACATGTCAGAGCATCTAGCTGTTTAACTAATCTCTGCTTTGCAGGAGATTGTTCATGAGGCTCATTTCAGATTAGAAGACCTACCAGTCAACCCACAGACTCATGAGTACATTTAAATATTTGCTGCTGACACTTAGAATTTGAACTTGTTTATTCAACAGTGTTTTCATTGCAATAGAAAGCTGAGGCATGAAGTATTGTTTGATAGAGATTTAGGGTTAGTAGTAAGTCAAATGGAGCACTGATAGCGTAGTGGTTATGCTTGGGACTGCGATCCACGTGGTCAGTAGTTTGAAACCACCAGTCGCTCCGAGGGAGAAAGATGGGACTTTCCACTCCTGGGAAGAGTTACAGTCTCAGAAGATCACAAAACCTGTTCTCCCATCTTATAGGGTCACTGTGAGTCAGCATCAGCATGACTCCGTGGAAATGGGTTTGAATTTGGGAGTGTATCAAACAATAGAATTCATAATGCCCAAACATGGCCTTAAAATATGTCAATATAAAATTATTTTATGAAGTCACATAATGATATTCGATAAAGGTCAAAATTACCGAATTTCTGAGGAAAATATATAAGTTTAGAATGTTATTTAAACAGCATTTTACCATATTTAGCAAATAATAATTTTTTTCTTCTAAACTAAGTAGATAGAAGAGGGTTTCCAAAATTCATGAAAATTCCTCATTATCTTATTTTCCTTACATCTTTACTTTGAATTTCTAATGATGTTCATTTTTTATTCATTCATTCATTTATAAAATAAATGCTTATTTATTTTAAATACTCATTTATAGCAGATGTTTCTGCTATAATATAGCAGGCACTGGCAATACAGTGATGAAGAAGGTAGTCACAGAAGATGCGAGTGGGTTAGCAATGAAAATGAGGTCATGGATTTGAACATTAGATGAGCCTTTTCTTGATTCATAGCTTCAGATTGACCCCTTCACTACCAAAGAGTAATTATGACTGCACAAACAACTCTAAGAAATACTCAATTGGTGATTGAGTATTATCTTTTATGTATATAGAGGATTTCATCTCATTGCTATCCCTTTCCTTTGAATCAACATTCTAGTATTTTCCCCCTTATCTTCCTAAATTAACAATAAGGTTGAATTTCTGTTAACAATGACTCTTTAAGACACGATGTCTTGAGAAGAAAGGATAATAGTGGTGGTGCATATTTTCTACAAATTGCTTAACATTTTGTAGTATTGTAATTAATTTTTTGGTAGAATAATTTCTTATAAATGGAAATGTAAATCTAACTTTGTTTTGGGTATGCATATTTGGTTTATCCATGCTGCCATCAAATCAATTCCAACTCACAGCAGCCCTATAGAACGGAGCAGAACTGCCCCTGTGAATTTTCCAAGACTGTACAATCTTTAAGGGAGCAAAAAGTTCGCTTATATCATCTCATAATAAATATGCTTTGCTTTATTTATTAATTAATATTTTTATTATTTGTAATAGTTTATTTTGGATTTTCTAAATATAATATTATTTCACTTATATTGACAGTTTTCTTTTTCTTTTTAAAGATCATTTTATTGGAGGCTCTTACAGCTAACAAACCATACATCAATTGTATCAAGCATATTTGTACATATGTTGCCATCAGTCTTTGCTAGATGTTTGCTTTCTATTGAGCTCTTGGTATGAGCTCTTCTTTTCTCACTCCCTCCCACCCCCACCCCCAAACCCTCACCCTCATTACCCCCTTGGTAAATTATAAATTACTATTATTTTCATATCTTATACAGAGCACTGTCTCCTTTCCCCCTGGTTTCTGTTGTTTGTGCCCCTGGAGGGACTGGGGGTGTGGTTATGTGTTGATCATTGCAATCGGCTTCCCTTTCCTCCCCTTCTCCCCCTTCCTTCCCCTACCCTTCTGTGATCACTAGTCCCATTCCTGCTCCTGGATTCCGTGTGTGTCGTGAGCTTATCTGTACCTGAGCACATGCTCTGGTCTAGCATACAGTGAAAGGCAGGACTGGGTCACGATAGTGGAGGGTGAGGAAGCCTCAAGGAGCCAGAGGAATATTGTGTGTTTCATCGGTGCTGTACTGCACCCTGGTTGACTCATCCCTTCCTTGTGACCCTTCTGGGAGGGGATGTCCGATTGTCTACAGATGGG
>NW_022104341.1:31431592-31433681 GCF_000313985.2 Echinops telfairi | reverse complement strand
CTCTTTTCTTCTGGACAATTCACTGATAATACCTTCCTTAACCCAATGAAGAAGTCAGTGTTACGGTCTTATTTTATAATCTGAGGAACCAAAACTAGAAATATGAAGTACTCTTATTTCCAGAACAAAGCAAAACTAGGAATGGACTTTGGGCTGTCCAATTTCTAGCCCAATGCTTTCCCATGAATAACACTAAATGTTTGTTGCTAAGGAAACAGCGCAATAAACAACAGTAACCTGCTGTTCTCATGTGAGATGAAAGCATTATTCCTGGACAAGAGGTACCTACCCAACAAACACACACTGCAAGCTCACTTATCATTTCTACATTTTTTAAAGAATAAATGTATTTGCTCTTGCACCACCCTCCTTTCTCTGACTCGTTCCCTGTCTCCAGCTCTTTCTCCTGTAACAGTAGATAATATCAGGAGTTCCACCTAAGACTCAGAATTCACACTAGAAATTAATGACTAAAGATGGGATTTCCACCACCCCAACGCAAGCTTAGGAAAGAAATATCATGGAAAAATAATTTTAAAATTTTACTCTTAAAATTTAGCTTCACTGTAACATTGTAACATGGATTCTTAGAGGATGATAGAAATTACATTTTAAAATTATTTTAGAATCTACAAATTACATGGCTTTGTTCTGGGGGAAAGTGTTTTGAGAAAAGTTAATGCATGTAGTCAGGATGAAGTGAGAAGGGACAATAATGGATTTTGCACGCATGCCCATATTAATGCATCACCATTTCGAAAGGTATCAAGATTAAAAGTGTTCTTCTAACAAACATTTTATATTGCTTATCTTAAAATTAAATTATGTGATTATACTTTAGATAAGTTTTAATGTGGCATTTCCTTTTGAGGAAAGGTCTGACATTCCATATTCAACTCCAACTTTTAAAAATATAACCCAGGAAATATTCCCAGTACTCTGTTTGCTGATGCCATTGTGTTTTCATGTAGTAGCATCAAAATACGAAGTTATACTTGTATAACTATATTTTTTCTTTTTGTGGCTGGTGTCACATAAAAGTAAATGTTAATTCTTAACAAACTTCAGACATAGCCAGTTTCCCATTCTCATCAAGGAAATGCATTCCAAGCCTTCCTTGATTTGGAACATTCCCAAACCTGTCACAATCTCACAAGTGATTTGTCCTCCTGATAAATGCTCCCTGATTAGAAGAACCCACAGTGGAGTAATTTGGGAACTAGCTGCTAGGTCTAATTATTTGAAATACATTTTTGCTTAATAAAAAAAGGAATATTGGAGCTTCTCAAAGTCTCCAAGACTAACAGCAATTCAGAAAGCATGCATTTGTTCCTGACCCTTTACTTCTATCCACCTTCTCACCCACGCCCATCCCTCTCCCCTGCACCCTCCACACTGAGCCACAGCGGCAACACAGCCCAGCTACTCCCCAAACTAGACTTGCCAAAGACACGGTATACATTTTGATTTTGTTTTTCAGGGAATGTTCCACATTTTCACTTTCAATAGGAATATTTTTAGAGATCATTCAAAGCAAAATGTCTTGAAAATGTCTTCAAAACTTCTCTGAGTTTCTTTCCAAATGTCATGATTTTGGGAAAAGACCACACCAAGTGGTGAAGAGATGGACAAGACTGTAAACACGTCTAAAATATCTTTGGAGATATTCCATGTACCACATTATATATGAACTGAGAAATGGAACATCTGTGACTAATACAAAATTGAGTCTGTCTTAAATTATAATTAACAGCAATGAGAAAATGTTGCTTGTTCAGAGAATCAACTCATCTCTTTACCATTGAAAAACTTGAGCCAATGATTATTATTTTTATAATTTCTCTGCCCAGTGCTTTTCCAAATTGTCTCAAGACTCATAACAGAATAAGAACAATAAGTATCCTTACCACAATTTATCACAGCCTTCAAAAATTAGTTGTCAGAAGACCTTAAGCCCTCCATAATAGTTCATCTGTAAGACCTCTTTTTGGCTACATATCAAATATTCATACCATCTTTTTCTTTGCATCAAACATTTAAAGTTGATAGAATTTAATCTTCTAGCTTTCAAAAATATACTATTTTTTTT
>NW_022104341.1:31411702-31431025 GCF_000313985.2 Echinops telfairi | reverse complement strand
TGTAATGTGGCACTAACACTGGAAAGTGATAAAATGCTCCCTTAAATAACTAGAAGAACAAAATAGGTAGGAAAAGAGATATAATCCAGCAATTCTATTATTCATATCATAGATTATGACTTTGATCACCTAGATTCATATCATAGAATACTGCAAAGTTATAAAGTGACATGATGAAATCGTAAACCATCTTATGATGTAGATGATCCTGTGGGAAACTGTTGAGCAAAATAAGTCAATCTAAAAAGGTTATCATAAGATCCTAACTTTATTACATATATATACATATCTATATACTACATGACACACAGAAATGAACATTCTTTGTTGGTTAACATGGATGGTATGAGACAGGGAGTCACTCTCTAAATAATTGTAATTTTTGGCAATACTGAATATGGATGCAGTTTGCACAACTTGACTAAAGTTAATAATGTTAAGAAGTACACAAGAGTAAAAATGTTGGGAAAAACAAACAACTTTGCAGCAACAGTTTTAAATATATGGGTGGTTTTATATATATATATATATACATATAACCACAGAACACACACACTAGAAATGTGTGTATAGATGTACAGAACGCATCAAAATAAGATGGTAAGAATCCACAGAGTCACTGTAACTAAAAGAACTAGTCAATATTCCATCATTTCAAAAGATAGCATATGAGCAAGAACCAATGATGCTGGAAGAAGTCCACGTTGCACTGGAAACATTAATCAAAAGCAAGCCTCCAGGAAATAATGAAATACCGACTTAAATATTCCAGTAAGTACTGGAAGCACTTACTCATCTGTGCCAGGGAATTTGGAAGAGTGTTTCTTGGCCAACTGACTAGACTACTCAAAGTATAGAACAATATCAGTGATAGCATATGCAAGTAAAATTTTGCTGAAGATCATTCAGTGATGGGTATAGCAGTACATAGATGGGGGAGCTGCCAGAGGTTCCGTTCAGATTCAGAAGAGGATGTAGAATAAGAGATATCATTGCTGATGTCAGATATATCTTGGCCCAAAGCAGAGAATACCAGAAAGTTGTTTACTTGTGTTTTGTTGACTATTCCAAGGCATTTGACTGTGTGGATCAAAACAAACTGTATATAACCTTGAGAAGAACAGGAATTCTAGCATTCTCCATAGAGCTTCTGTGGAACTTGTTCATGGGTCAAGAGGCTGTTGTGAAATGGGATAGGGGTTTAAAATCAGGAAAAGTGTCATATCCTTTCTCCATACTCACTCAATCTGCATGCTGAGCTACTAAACAGTAGAGCTGGACTATATGAAGAATAATGTGGCATCAGGATTGGGAGAAGGCTTATTAACAACTTGAGCTAAGCAAATGGCGCAACCTTGAGCGCTGAAAGCAAGATGGTTTGAAGCACTTGCTGATGAAGACAGCCGATTGAAGCCTTCAGAATGGGTTACGTGTCGATGTGAATAAGACTAAACGTCTAACAACCGGATGAGTAGGTAACAGCATGGTAAACAGAGGAAGGCTGGGATTGCCAAGAATTTTATCTTGCTTGTATCCAAAATCAAAGCTCATGGAAGCAGCAGTCAAGAGAGCAAATGATGTGCAGCATTGGGTAAATCTTACTATTTGAGACCTTTTTACAGTTCTGAAAAGCAAAGATGTTACTTTGAGAATAAGCTGTGCCTGACCCAAGCCATGGTATTTTCAAATACTCCATATGCATGTGACAGTTGGATATTGAATGGGGAAGATGGAAGAAGAATTGATGCATTTCAAAAATGGTGCTAGAGAAGAATATTGAACATACCATAGATTACTAAAAAAGCAAACAGATTTGTCTTGGAAGACGAGCCAGAGTGCTCCTTAGAGGCAAGTATGTCAAGGTTTAGTCTTCCATGGTTTGGGCATGTTGTCAGGAAAGACTAATCCCTGGAGAAGGACATCCTGTTTGATAAAGTGGGGGGGCAGCACCAGAGAAGCTTCTCAAGGAGATGGATTGACAGTGGCTGCAACAGTGGGCTCAGATAGAAGAACAATTGTGTAGATAGTGCTGGGCGAGGCAATGTTTTGTTCTGTTGTACTATGGTCGCTATGGATCAGAACCAACACAATAGCAATTAACAGCAACAACATATCCATGTGCATGTATAAATGTATCTATAGGCATAACCATATGTATGTTTGTGTGGGCTGCACAAATATTTACATATAATATGTAATTACATATAACTATTTATATACAGAGAGAGAACATAAGGACACAGTCATAGATATTTCCCAGACATAACCAAACACCTCTAAGTATTTATTTACTGGGTTTGAAAATTTAGAGCAGCAGTCTCATGAGAAAGCTTGGCCAATTGGTACAACATAGTTCATAAAGTTTATGTCCTACATCCTAATTTGGTAAGGAGGACTGAAGAGCTTGCAATGGCCATCTGAGTTACAATTATTGGTCTCTGCTTGAATGCCACGAAAGAAAAAAAGAGAATACAAAGACTCAGGAGATTAGTCTCCAGGGTGAATTATTTACACAGACCATCGTCTTACTTACTCTGAGGACAGAAGAACTGGATGATGCCTGGTGACCACTACCCACCATTCTGCCTAGGGACACAATAGTGGTCCAAAATAAAACAGGAGACATTTTTAGATTAAAAAGTCAAATTCTTAAAAAAAAAAAAAAAGGCAAGACTTACTCGACCAGTCGAGATTGCCAAAACCGATGAGACCATCACTGTGAGATTCCCCTTAAACTTTACACTGAATCCACTCTTGGAAGCCATCTTTCAGCTAAATAACAGATAGGTCCATAAAATAACAATAGCACTCAAAAGTTCTTTGCTCCTTAAAAATAAAAATCATCTATATAGGACCAAACTGTTCACATTTCCCTAAAGATAAGATAAGAAGGTCAAGGATGGCCAGGAAGCCAGATCAACAAAAGCAGAACAACCAGAATGAAAATCACAAGGAAGCTGACGCACGGGATACATGTGCTTAATGTCCCAAACAGTGTGTGTGCTCACGGCCATTGAGCACATTCCAGCTCATCATTACCCTACAAGACAGGGGAGACTTGTCCCCGTAGTTTCTGAGACTGAAATTCTTTACAGGGGTAGAAAGCTTCATCTTTCCCCCATGGAGCGGCTGGTGGTTTTGAACTGCTGACCTTGAGATTACCAGCCCAACACATATGGGAACATAATTCGCTGTGTAAACTTTGCCAAAAACAAAGTAAAATATTTTCTTAAATGTGAATGTATCGTTGTATGCTATTGCCCAGATTTCTGTTTATAGCAACTCCATATGACAGAGTGGAACTCTCCCCATTGGCCTTCCTCTACTGCAATCTTTACAGAAGCAGACCCCAGGTCTTTCCCCAGGAGAACTTCTGAGTGGGTTTGAACTGTCAACCTTCCAGTTAGCAACCAAGCACGTACTGTTGCGCTACCAGGGCTTCTTTAAAAGATTACAAAGGCAAATGTAAACAATCGGTGCTTCAAAAGAGGCCCCCTGCTCTGACTACCACGTTCACTTCCATGAATGCTTTCCCTTCCTTCTCTCTAGTTCTGCCTTTGCTCTTTTCAAGGTCTTATTTGACTGAGCCTTGAAGGATTGAAAAAATGTCCAAAGAAAAAATGAGGCAAAACCATTCTAGGGTTTGAAGCGCAAGCATACAGAAACATGGGTAAAACATGCTTAATTCAGAGAATAAGTTTAGCGTCAGGTAGATTAGAATATTCTAATTCTGATTCTGGCAGTTTAATCTTAGGCAATTTGCTTGGCTTTATGCACTTCAGTTTCTTTATCTATGTAATAGGCATAACGCAATCACCTATCTTATTACTTAGGAGACCCTAGGTGACACAAATAGTTAAATGATGGGTTGTTTCGGTGTGGTGAGTTATTTCATAGGTCATTTCTTTCCATAGTCTTTGTAAACTCCCACTAAATGACTATTTTTCCTGATGGTGTTCACATGGGAAAGTGGAGGAAGATGGTGATAGTATTATCTGTTTCAGTTATGAGTTATTATAGGGTTACCAGGTTAATTGTGATTATTAAAAGGTGAAGCTCTAATGTGGGGTTTGATTACTTTGCCATCCTGGTTCATTTAAAATAAGTCATTTCAGAATCCATAAGGGGAATCTCAGTACCATTTCAAAATAAAAACCAGGAAAATCTTTGGACCCCTAGATCCTTGGACACTGAACTGAACCCTCCCATTCTAGGGGTGTAAAGCTGTGGCAGCAGGAAAGTGGCAGAGGAATGACGTCCACAGTCAATAGCCAGAGTATGAAACATCGTGGTGGATTTCCTAGCCCACAGAGAAAGTAAAGCTGAGTGCCTTTAGACAGGAGGCTTATTGTGGAGTAGGTGTCTCCAGGCACTTAATTGGGGGAACTAAATTTACTGTGAACATCAAGAATTATAGTCTTAAATATTACTGTATTAAGGATTACAAAATCCTCACAACTAAACCAATAGACAAAGTCATGATAAATGGAGGAAGGTTTAAATTATCAAGTATTTCATCTTGCTTGGATCCACAATCAATGCTCATGAAAGCAACAGTCAAGAGCTCAAAGGACACATTGCATTGGGTAAATCTGCTACACAAGTCCTTTTTAGAGTATTGAAAAGCAAAGGTGTTTCCTTGAGGACAATGTTGCTCCTGATCCACATCATGGTATTTTCTATCTCCTCAATGCATATGAAAGTTGGATATTGAATAAGGAAAACTGAATTGTGCTGCTGACGAAGATTATTGAAAGTATCTCAGCATGCCAAAAAGATGAATGTTTCTTGGAAGAAGTATGGCCAGAGTCCTCTTAAGGGGCCAGGATAACAAGACTTCATCTTACAGACTTTGGTGGACATGTTGTCCGGAGAGAGCAGTCCTGGAGAAGGACAGCATGTTTTTGAAAGCAGGTGTGCAGTGTAAAAGGAAGACTCCCAAAGGGATGGATTGATACAGTGATTGAAACAGTGAGTTCAAGTATAGGAACAATTGTGGATGGCGCAGGACTGGGAAGTGTTTTGTTCTGTTATGCATAGGGTGCTATGGATCAGAACTTACTCTATGTCATCTCACAATAACAACAGCAAATATACTGCCTCTTGATGCTAGAGCCAAACACCGTTGGGCGGAAGTCCTAGGTGGAGTGATCTGTGCTTTGGG
The DNA here is from genome assembly GCF_000313985.2 of Echinops telfairi. Lineage (NCBI taxonomy): Eukaryota > Metazoa > Chordata > Mammalia > Afrosoricida > Tenrecidae > Echinops > Echinops telfairi. The sequence goes on along the minus strand of NW_022104341.1, from coordinate 31,425,861 downwards.
GAATGTATCAACAGCAGTTAAAGCACAGTAACATTGCCTGAATATAGCAGGGGCCTAGGGCTATGTGACTTAGAGGTAAAGGAACTGAGAGGGACCTGCCTGTGGTCAAGGTTGAGAAGAAGCTGTCTATTCTGGAATATCTCTGTCTTGGGCATTTTTACTCATCCTGAACTGTAACCTCATAACTTCCCTAATAAATCCCATTTTTATGAGTATTGTCTGTGAATTCTCTGTGATCATTGCAATGAATTATTCAACCAAGCAAAGATGTTGACAATCCCAGGGGAGGAATGGCTCATATCAGAATTAGTAATAAAATTGGAGGCTAGAGGCATGTCTTGAGTCTCTCTTTTCGAACGGTCTCGGGTTGACAGAGAATTTAAATCCCCTTCCACATGGGAAGTCACAGCTGACTGAAGGTTTAGGTAGCAGTTACAACTGACCTAGCTCTTCAGGAGCGGGACCTGGCAATTGGAGCCTGAACTCGCACAGGAAATGAAAACTCTGTGGAGTATGGCTCTGCCTTGAAGCACAGGGTGCTGCTATGAGTCAGACTGACTTGGCAGCCATCTTTTTAGTCTTATGTTTTTGAGTATTAAGTAAGATAGAACATACAGTGAAATCTATGAGAGCCAGAACTCAACAGACTGTCATGTATTGACCAATGGCGCTTTCGGAGGCACATGAAACAGACAAAAACATGCTGCACCAGTCTCAGTAGTATAAACTAATTGACTGGTCGATTATTATCCAAATCAGGCTCATCTGATTTCAACACGTTTCCCATCGGTTCTCCCTGATGATATTTTTTCTCTTCAATATATCACATTTAAAGTATCACCTCTGATTCCAAGTTTAAGATATCCACATTAAAAGCATTAGCTTAAAACTTAATTGCATTGATATGCATTTTAGAGGCCAGTACACACACACAAACACAAATGTTAGCTATGCTGTGTTACAATGCCATACGGACTCAATTAGATATTGAACATACAATCTACCCTGAAAAAATATATATATAACCGGTGAACACAGAGGCAGAAACATACATAACGCAGGCTGGTGCCCACATCTCCCCTGTCAATTCTGTCTCTCTCCCTAATTCTGGAAGAGCCTATCAAGCAGCCATCAAATAATCAGGGTATGCCATGCACTGAGGAAGTGAGGAGTAAATTATATAGGACAAGATCACTGGCTTCTGGATGGTCATCAGAGACAGATGTAATAGGTAACAAAAGTAATAACAAGAAAACACACTCATTATGTGCACACACTCATGGCTGCTTTATGTAAAATAAAATTGTCCAATTTTGCACCTTTACAAAGGGGCTTCAAAATTTCATGGAAAATGGAATTAAAAGATAAGAGAAAATTTCTACAAACTTTTCACAGCTTCTGGTGCATACATGAGCACAAGCACACATGCAGCCTACAAAAAGCTCGTGGAAAAATTCCATGATTTTTTATTCTGTTTTTCCAAGAACTTTTTAAAGTTCCCTCACATACACATATAGACACTCACAAACACACGTAGGTACAGAACCAGGAAACACTTCATTCTGTTATCTGTGAAACCTGTATGGACTCAATAGAAATTAATAAAATCAAGTTTGCTATTAATACAGCTGAATAATATATGCACTTCACTTGGCCGCAGCTCAGATCTTGGCAACCATAAACTAGAAATAATAAGCTGGCCCACCCACATGTTCAAAGGGGAAAGAACTAAGTTTGTCGTCAGAGTAAGATTTAAACCCCAAGTCTGGCACTCTCCAACTGAGGGTGCTGAACTAATCACGTTGTTTGAGTTCAAATTCCCTCCTGAAATGAGGGGAACTGCCTCCGACCTAAGCTGGGCCTTCGTAAGGATTAAAGGAGATCATGTGCCCAAAGCACTTTGTACAGAAGATATTCAATAAGTATTCTCTTACTTCTTTCTTATTTTAAAAGGCTGTTATGGGAATCCAATTATAGTAGATATGAATATACTTGAAATAAATTTAAAGATCTATGCAAGTGTAAAGCATTATTATTATGATTATGATTCTTCAATTCAATTTTCTTCTCTTATCCAGACTCGGGTACTCTTTTTGGAGGGCGGGGGCAATGGTTTGTGGATAAAAGACAAGCTAAGAGGAGCAGAGAGAAACCTGAGACAGTAAAAACCCAAGGTTCCTTCATGTGCTCCTGGCCTGCAGGAGCTTGGTTAGTCAGCAAATAAAACCAATCAGTTCCAATTAACTTTTCTGAAAGTGGAGAACCAAAAACAAAAGAGCAATTTACAGATGTATTTTAAAACCCTTCTCAGTACTGAAAAGGCCACTGAAGACTATAGTAAAGCACTCACCCACCCGCACACCCTAATGTGCGCTGTTTCTATGATCCTGGAGGCTATGCTGCCAGTATGTCTAATGCCAGCCACGTCACCCATGGTGGACTGGTTTCACTGAAGCCTCCAGACCAAGGCAGACTAAGAAGAAAGGCCGGGCAACCTACTTCTGAACCTCAGCCCATGACCGCTCTGAACCACTGGAGAGTATTATCCGATACGGTGCTGGACCCTGAGCCGCATAGGTTGGAAAGGCTGGCAAAATAAGAGGGGTTGTTGAAATTTCACAGGAAAACGAATAGATAATGGATTTTCCCCACAAAATAAAACAAACAAACATGTCAACAGTGGATTGAAACAAATGATTGAAAATCAAGATGGGCCAGGCACAAGGTATCACAAGGTGACCAGGAACCAGAACTGACTCCATGGAAACTAACAGCTCAGAAGACCTGCGACGCTTAAACCAAACTCACTGCCAGCGTGTGGATTCCGGCGCAGAGCAACCGTGCAGGGTGGAGTAGAACGGCCTCTTGGGGCTTCTAAAGCTATACACCTTTAGAAGAGTGGAAAGTCTTATCATTATCCCAGGGAGGCCTGATGGATTCAACTACTGATCTTGACAGTTAGCTACCCAATGCATAATCCCAAACCATCAGGGCCCTGTAACGCACACCACCGAGCAGAGCAGAAAAGAGCGACTGCTCAGTGTCTGTGGGCATCTGTTCAAAGGCTATTCATCCATTTACTAGGTGCTGGAACAAGCCATGGAGTACAGCTGTGTGAGTAAACAAACGAGAACCCCATGGACTGCACCCCAAAATTGGCGATAGTGACACCTCCAATACTAATAACAAAAATCAGGGACTTCACTCTACCCATATTCAGTATGGCTGTTGTATCAGCAGCCAGGGAGATAGAGTGGAAGCGCAGACCCTCGATTTCACTGTAGAAGACTCATTTCTAGCCGCAAGATTCCAGACAAAATCCATCCATGAAAAAGCAAAATAAGACAAAAGAAAGTGTGTCACTCTGTCCTTGTGTTTTAAAGACAGACTTGTTCATGGTGGTCCTCATATAAGTTAAACAAGTTATATTTATTGGACCCCCTCCCCAAGAATACTGTTTACTAGAATTACCCTCTTCCTTTAAATGGAAACCAGCATGTGTCCAGCTTTAGGAAGTGCTAAAATACAGATAAGGTTGTGAAATGGTCATTCCAAGTGTAAAAATATGAACAATTTCTGCTGAAAGCTTTTTCCAACTATTTCCTCTCTTCACCCACAATTCTTTTACTTTCCTAAGGGCACAGTGGCATAAAATGTGGACATATAGAATAGGTGATCCATTTCAATACTCACACTTCTCGAGTGATACTGTCAGGTAAGCAATTGACAGCTAATAGCAAGGTCGATTGATCAAAGCCACTATCCACTCCATAGGAGAAATATGAGGCTTTCGGTTTCCCTAAACATTTACCACCTCAGAAAGCCTCCACAGGGTGTCATGAGTAAGAATGAACTCTCAAGCAGAGTGGAAAGAGAGGTTTGGTGGGAAAGACAATAGCTAAAGGCATGACAGGAGCTAAGAGGGAAATGAAATAGCATTGATGAGCATCTCTTCACAATTCGACATTATAATTCTCTTCATTTTGGAGCTTTTTCATCCGTTTCATATTTTGGAGAGGGGGTAAGATCATATGTTAATTTTTCTCTCTCCCTTAGGTTCACACCTTCCAGCAAAGCCATCCAAATCAATTTGGTGCACTGAGATTTTATTTCTAATCTTTCTGTGCAAAATGCTTTGTTAAATCTTGATGACAACGTTTATGTATAATGCATAAAGTAAACTTTGCCAAAATCTAAGACACTTTTAAAAGCATGTAAACCCCCTTTAGAAGGAAAATGACATATTACATGTCATATAGTTGCCATACACTGGGGGAAAGTCCCCTGCAAAGGTGACAGGAAGCATTGTGCTCCATATCATTACTCTCAAATACCTAATATGTGTAGTTACCTTGCTTTACTTGCATCCAAAATTACATGCTATTTCTGATCATATTCGTCATATATTGATGTCTGGTTTATGTACGACATAAATTCGGCTATGTCTTCAACACTTCTGGGTATCTTCACACTTTAAAAATACCAGATACTTATTTCTTATAACTTAGAAAATCTTGTCACTCACCAAAAAATATATAATTAAAAAAAAAGGTTTTGGATGTGTATACATTAGCATTTGTACACATGTGTCTATTGTATGATAAATCAGACAGGTAACTCCAGTTCAAATCTTATGGCTGCTTTTGCTTATTTAAGACCATAAAAGTAGAGAGCAAGAAGGAATAAGACTTAGCATTCAAAAGTAGGTGCTATAAATCCTACCACTGCAAGCACCAAATAAAATAAATAAATAAATAAAAATCAGAATAATAACCGTGTATCACTAGCCAGTGTCACTAAAATGATTTGTTTTACTCCCCTAATCTTTACCGTATCTAAACTGACTATAATAAATGAATAATTGCTCTGAATACAGAGTAGTTAATTGAAAAACTGCACCAAGTATAAAACCAAGAAATCCTAACACAAAATACAAGGTTTCACCAGTGTTTAGGAACTTATCTTTGTCAATATTTTTAAGGTTCAGCATAAATGATACTGTTTACTACCATATATCATAGGCCATCATGAATTATGTTAGATGTTCCATGAATATTAATGGTCTGAAGTTACAAGGCATTTCATCAACACATAGCCAGGTGTGAAATTCTGATGGAGTGTCACTACTTCTTCAAAGAAAATGGCTGGAAATAGGCCTTATCTTGAGGACCAAATTTCTAAGGGCAGGCCCGAGGCAGAAGGCACGTGCCAATTGAGAAGGGCAGGCATCCTTTGGAGGTAGGTGGTGTGGCATCTAGCTCAGAGACAGGCTGTTTTTCAAAGTTGCCCCATAGACATTCATTTACCATTGTGTGTCCAAAACAATTCAAATCCTAGGGGTAAGTGGATCTTAGAATCTAGAAACAAAAGTGCATTGTTGATTTCTCAGCGTTTCCCTAGGAGAGTACACATTTGTGCAGCCATGCCGCTGGGACAAAACCATTTCAAAAATTAGTTGAATGAAAGCAAGGGCACAAAAACAAGTTGTTAATTATTTGGACCAGAGAAAAGGGACCTTTCTGGGAAATCTTTGAAAACCTATAGCTCCTGAATTTGCATGAAAGTTGTATTTTATGAATATTTCTTTATTGAAAGTAAAGCACTTCTGGCTCAGTTCAATAATAACAGCTTCCAGGAGAGTAATTGAAGTTATCCAATTCCCTTCCCATTGAAAGTGACCTATAGTACATACACACAGAGACACCAAAAGAAAAAAAAAAACTTGTCATGCAATTTTATTGAGACGGAAATAAAAAGGAATCGGGGTTAGGCACTGTGTGAGCATTTAATGCACACCAAATGATGATATGGTCGGAGAAAATTATCCCTTTTTCTTCATGTTCCTTCTCCAAATTCGCATCTTGTTCCACCCCCTGCTAAGCTCCTATTGACTTCAAAGAGAGGTCCATAGGGGTCCAGAGCAAGATGAGAATTTGGCCGCACAGGCATAATTCTTGTGCTCCTTTATTCATAACATACACAATAAGCACTGGATTTGAAAGGGCTCTAGCAGAGGCTGATAATGGCTCCCAAACGAACACGTATCTTCTTAGTATACTAAACGATATGGCCAATTGTGCCCGTGGAAAGACGGAAAACTCTGAGGAAAAGACCCTGCCAACTCTTTATTATTATCCTCATCTATTATTGTTATTGCTCTGGCTGTATAACAATATTTATGTAGTATTAGAATCATCATACCATTAAAATACAATTTTAAAAGCCCGCTGCCATCGAGTCGATTCTGACCCCCAGCAATCCGCTAGAACAGACTAGAATTGCCCCAGGGCGTTTCCATGGCTACAGTCTTTACAGACACAGACTGTTACATCGCCCTCCTGTGGAGCACCTGGGGGTTGAGCCCCTGACCTTTCAGTTAGCGGCCGAGTGCTCAATCACTGTGCCACCAAGGAGCCTTACAATATCATTACTTCAGTGATAAAACAACCGAAAATGTGGTGGTGTTAAATAGGCTCTTGGCACATCTGAATCTTTACAATCAGGAGGATGTACAGAAAATCCTGAAATCTTCTCCCAGGAAATCTCATCGTCTCAAAATGCAGGAAGACATTTTGTTGATCAGCACACTGCTGCATGTAAGATTATTATGGACAAGGATGAAAGGATATGTGGGGTAATGTAATTTTTATGATAGAATAATTGTAGGAGAGACAACTTATTTAGGAAATGCATGTGATACAGAAGATACTGGAAGGGAAAATTGAGGAGTGATAATGCCAGAATGGAAGGGTTAGGGGTGGGGGTGAGGAAATGGGTGATCAGACCATTCAAGTATTATAACGAGAATAAAAGATGGGAGGAAAATAATGAGGTAACAATATCAATTAACAATCTACTGGAATCTCAGTATCTTGGGAATCAAAAAGAAGACTGCACAATGACATTAATTGTTTATTCACATGACAGTATTTAGTCACATAATGGGGAGCAGTGTAAAATAAATGAATCTTCTTGGTGGTACACATTGGTAACATGCTTTACTACTTGGAGTTCAAGTCTAATCAATCACCTTGGAAGAAGCTCAGTGATCTACCTCTGATATCCCTGAAATGTTGGAAACCATAGAGCACAGGGTTCTCTGCTGACATGGATGGGGGTGGTCATAAGCTAGGATTGACTAGAGGAATTTGGGGGGCAAAGAGTCCATCACTATGTCATCCTCATAAAGTTTTAATCCAGGGACATGGCTAACATATTTAATATTGCCTCTTATGTTTCACTCTCCTATGCTCAAAGGTTAATTCACATTCTCAAATATATTTTACCCTATTAAAATGGAAAAGATCATGAAGTGGTTGAGTAACTCATTTCCCTACAAAATTTTCAGATATTAATCAATTCAATTTCTGTTGTATCCAGGATCCCCTAAAGCAGTTGATAAATTATCCAATTTAAGGCATATTTGTTATGGAAATATGCAGCAAAAATGCTACTCCCACCCCCAGCCCCCATCTAGAGATAAGACATGTAACTTACAGGAGACAGTTGACAAAAAAGTAAAAGGCAGTCGGGTAGTCACAAATCTGTCAGCCAGCACTTGATGGTTTATTTATCAACCACTTCTAAGGATAAGATCTCATTTGGTTCTCTCAATAGTATAGCAGGCCAGGTAGAGAAAAGGAGCCGGAGCTCCTGACTGTTCAGATTCCGCAGCTCGTTTCAGCTTACCAGACACGGACCTCCATTAAGAATGAGCAATATTGCATTTTCTACCAGTGGTCTAATCTTTTAGGATTAGTTACCTTCTTCCCAGTACCTGAGCTTTTACTCAAGTTTTAGCACTATCATTATCATATGTATATAAAAAGAGAGGGGAAAGATTTAGAGACACAATTGTAGGTGTTGGGGCCCATAAAACCAAACTCACTGCTATTAAGTTGATCTCAACTCATCGTGACCCTACAGGACAGGGCAGAACTGCCTCTTGGGTTTCTGAGACTGGAACTGTTCATGGGAGTAGAAAGCTTAGATAAAGACGTGTGAAATGAATCAATCAATGAATTAATCCATGCAGTGCGTGCAGAAACAAGCTTTTTAAAACAATTATTTGAGTCATTTGCCTTTAAGGAGTTACTCTCCGCTTGAAGACAATGTAAAGGTTGGGCTTTATGGTTTGTTTTTCGGATGAACCACTCTTCTGAAGGCATTTTGGCAATAATGAGAGTTCTGTGGTCACGTCTCATTGCTCATGCGGGAGACCCGGGTGGAAATTCCGGCCAACACACCACAAGTGCTGCCACCACGCACTGCCAGTGGAAGCGTGTCTGTTTCCCTGCTGCTGAATAGGTTTCAGCAGAGCTTCCTGATGAATACAGATTAGAAAGAAAGACTGGATGATTTGCTTTCAAAATATCAATCAATGGAAACCCTATGAACCACAATAGTCCTACGCTTTGTGCACAGGGTCACCGGAAGTCATGACAGGCTCAACAGCCGTGAATCAAAACGACTGTGGGCATGTCAAACAAGAAGAATTTAAAACTGGCACAGAATGATCATGCAGGCCCTTTTCTAGTTTACGAGGAAACGTGTCTTAAAGAGATCTTTTTCTCCTTGTTTTTCTGTGTTTGAGGAATCCACAGCGAAACATCACAGGCAGACAAAAATCACATTGAAACGGTTGAAGCGCATGGCATACAACTGCCTTACTATCTCACAGCCTTAAGTAGTAGAAGATTACCCTTTCAACGAGAGTAATTTTATTTTTTCACTAGATATCTGTCAAAGGAAAGATTACAACACTGCAGCTGGAATTCTGGAACCTACATAATGTATGGCTCATTTTAATCATGTTGGATAAAACACTCTTGCTATGGATATCAATTATACTAATGACTTTTATATAATACTCTCATGTGCCTATGGGATATGTATTGTCACCTCTCTTTTGTCATAAAAATAGTTAGTAGCTCTGGATTCACACTGAAGTAGTTGCATTCATTTTTATATAATGAATGAGTAACACTGTAAAAAAAGACATTTTATCCCATATTAGCTGCACAGAGTGAAGCGATTTCACATATGACAGTGCTAAATATACTCTTTAGCTGCTAATAAAGCCAAAGCCTGCGGGGGAAAAATTCTAATGATGAGCAATGCCAGAAGTTTGTATTTCTGAAATGAAGGCAAAAATGTTCCATTTAGGTATAATTTCTAAATATCTTGAACAGGGACTTCTAATAATTTAATTTCCAATAAATCTCCCTAGTCATTTTGGAATCATTTTATTTGCCGTAAATCTTCCCAGTCAGCCCGAATGATGAGCACAGCGGGCTGTTTGATGTGTGTGTGTGTGTGTGTGTGTGTGTGTGTGTGTGTGTGTTGTTTGGGGGGACTGTTTTTTGCTTCTTTTCCCAGAGTGCAGTGCTGTTGGGGAAACTTTTAGAATGGGCTCTTAAGATTAATAATGACAACAGAAGGAAAGATTCATAGCCAAATTACCGCATGCTTCCTTTTTGTCAACAGAACAAAAATTTCTGCTAGAACAGTTGAAGACTATTCACCTAAAAATAAATAAGTGAACACGTGACCAGTTTCCTCAGGTTGTGTGCTAGAAATGCCTCCGCTAAAAGCCCATCAGCTCTCCCATTCTTCAGAGCACCTGCTAGCAATGCTAGAGTTAAGGCTTTATGAGCATTTCCATTACAAACTCCTAGTTTCCAGGTTTAATAAATCAGTCATAAAAATGTGCTCAAAGCTGAAACTTGGCAAAGCAATTTAAAGGAAAGGGGGCAACGAACTTCTGCCTGGTCATTTTTAAGTTACACGAGTATCAAAAGATACAGCTTGGAGCTTTATAGGCAGTCCCTCTACAAATAGTTTTGAAGGCAGATGATTTTAATTATATAGAAAACTGATCAAGTGATTGGTCCTCAGTATAGTCAGAACATTTGTGGGTAGTTTGAAGGAAAAATTTAAAAAGTAATAAAGCTATTTAAATTCCACCTAGAAGCTTTTAGATGTGCACTTTGAATGCCATCATCTCTTGAGTTCACCAGAATTCTTGAAAAAAAATGTACTGGATAATCATTTGGTTCTCTTTTTGTGCACCCAAATACAGTATTCATCTGAGAAAATATTGGAAAATTCTTTCTAATTTCAGTACAGACATGTACAAGGCATATGTATATGTAATTATTTATGGAGCACAAAGAGTCTGTTGTTTCCCACTTATCTTGGTAAAGTTTGCTTCTGTTCCTTTATATGCTCACTCACTGCCATCGAGGAGATGCCTCCTCATAGCAGGCCTGCAGGACAGGACGGGGCTGCCGTTGGGGTCTGAAACAGGAACGCGTCACAGGATTTGAAAGTCTCATCTCTTTCCCAAGGAACCACTGGTGCTGTCGAACTGCTGACCACTTGTTATTAGCAGGCCCAAGTGTAACCACAAGGATACCAGGGCTCCTAACTCAGTGAAACAGGTCAATGCATCCATTTTAAATACTAAAATTTCAAATGATCATGTACATAGAATAGTTCTTAGTGGAATAAATCTCCTGCACAAGTCTGATAGGCCTGGAGGGGACAGATAGTTTTTCTTCACTAGTGTGACTGTCATATAAATGTAAAAACTGTGAGAAATTTAAGACCAACCTTAAACATCTTCCCTTTCTCACAGTGCTTGAGACATTAGCTCCTAGTTATTTGCATACATGACTCCTATCTAAAACTTACCATAATGAAAGTCCATGATGTGATTATTCTTAAAAGTTTACTCATATGAAAGTGCTATGCAAGAAGTATGACTTAGGTAGTGAGTCAGCTTAGCCAGCTGCTCAGATGCCTCAGTCTATCTTAACTTTGTTTTCCAACTGTTTTTATGTATGCACTAATGACATCTTGCCTCTTTTTAAAAACACTCCATAAAACAATAGTAACTGGTATTCAAAGTAACATAGCCTAACATGTGATAATTATCAGTCAGAAAACAGAGGAACCATATAATATAGTATACTGATAATTATACAGCATGAGTTCATATCCCAGATTCATTCATTTTCTATTTATATGATTGGGCCCATTACTTAACTATTGTAAACGTCAATGTACTCATTTATTAAAAAAATAAAGGAAGAAAGTAACAGGGACAGAACAAGGACTTTTGCCCTGCACCCTAAGAGAATTAACAAAGGATCCTGTGAAGCAAGTTATGAAAAAAAAGACTTTGTGAGAATTGGCTTGGAAAACACCTTCACCTTGAAGGCAGGTCCTAGTGAAAATCTTGACTCAGAACCCTATTCAGACATAATCCTGAAACCTTCTGAGACATCCTGATGCAGGACTGGACTCAGAGAACATCCTGAGACAATCTGACACATACTGAACCAGAGAAGCAACCCAGATCAACTGAAATCGGTCATGAGACCCAAGGACAGACTGAGTAACTAATTAGAAAGTTGTATCTGCAAAATGGCAACCTCTTCCCTTTTGAAAGCGCCACGTAAGAGCTAGAAGTGCTCCCCTGGGCCACGTGCCCTCCCACCTCTCAAAGGGGACCTGATTTGCCTCTGGATGGAAGTGAATCTTATCTGTGCTTAAGGAGGTCCATTCTCACCTCACAAGAGGGACCCACTTTATCCACTTTGAAATGACTCTCTGCTTTAATAAAACTGTAGCATACCTTATTGCTGCTGCGTGTGCATGTGTGAGCCCAGCTTATTTCTGGACACTAACAAACCACACAAGTTTGGAGCTTACTAGTTCCTGTGTGGATGACAGCCAGGGAATGGAATTTCACAGTAAGAATGAAAATTAAAAATACTTTATAATAAAAGAAAAAAAACTTATGTTTTGTATGACTATGAGCTGAGTTCTAGCACTTATTAGAGTGACTGATATAAGTTCCCAGTGAACTGTATCACATCATCATCACCATCATCGTCATCATCATTATTATCAAGGAAAATTTATAAGGGTATATTTTAGAAATGCTCTTGAGGCTCTCAAGATAAATCATTTATTCTTAGATAAAAAATAATTCTACCTTACAAATCAGATTAGACCAGAGCATGCACACTGATACAGCTAAGAACTGGCAACACAGGGACTCCAAGATAGATAAACCCCTCAGGGCCAACAAGGAGAGTAAGGATACCAGGAAGATTAGGGGAGGGTGCGGGGACAAACTGGACATCAATGAAAAGGATCAGCTAGAACCCCCTCCCAGGGGGAAGAATAATGGAAAAGTGGTGAGAGGCAATGGAGGATGGTGTAAAATATGGGGAAAAAAATCTATAACTTATCAAGGGTTCATGAGCGAGGGCAGGGGAGGGAGGGGGAAGAAATGGGAAGCTGATATCAGGGGCTCAAGTGGGAAGAGAATGCTTTGAAAATTATGATGGCAGTATATGTGCAAATGTGCTTGACACATTGGAAGAATGTATGGAATGAATGAATGAATGTATGGAAAAGATATGTAAGAGCTCCCAATAAAAGTGTTTTTTAAAAAATATAGAAAAAGCCCAACTAAGTATTTTAGGGGAAAAAGTGGGGGGCTGTTTCTGGGAGATAGGGTGGGGAAGGGAGGGGCTAAAGTGGAGCTAATATCAAGGAGTTTAAGAAGGAAATATTTTGAAACTGATTGTGGTAGCAATTGTACAATACTTCTTTATGTGATTGAACTATGGAAATGCTATGATATCTGTAAGAGCTCCCAATAAATTGGATTAAAATAATAATTATTATTTTAGTATACGTCTACAATATGTGAGAAAATCTAAAGAAAGTTGATGTGTCAACCTGGAATTAAGTCCTCCAAAGTCCTTTCATCTACAGAAACAACTGATTTTTGACAAAGGACCAAAATACATTAAGTGGGGAAGAGATACTCTCTTCAACAAAGAGTGCTGACAAACTGGATTGTGTTTGCAAAAGAATGAAACAGACACCTGACCTCACACCATATATAAACATGAGCTTAAGATGATTAAAGATCTAAAGGTAAGTCTTAAAACTCCAAAGATCACCAATGAGAAAATAAGGACAAATGTATGGACCCAAATACAGGGCATAGCGTACTACCACACATAGTGAATAGTAGACACACTGCAGAAGACAAAATAGATGACCGAGACCTTTGAAAAGAAGACACCTATGTGCATCAGGAGACCTCACCAAAGCAATATATAGAGAATCCACAGAGTGTGTGTGTGTGTGGTGATGGTGGGGGGGCGGGGTTGGGGCCAATGATATGTCAGATGAGAGAATCATCTGTAAAATCTATGGAAAATTGCAACACCCAATAACAAAAAGATGAATAATCCCATTTAAAAATCAGCAAGGGACATCAAAAGTTCACCACAGAAAGTATCTAGACAACCCACAAACACATAAAGAGATGTTCACAATTACTAGCCAACTGACGCTGCAAACCAAGACAATTGTGAGATATCACCTTATACCAGCATTGACAGCTATGTTTAAAAAAATAATAGTATAACAAATGCTGGAGAGGATGTGGAGAGATTGTACCCTCCTATACTTCTGGTGGTACTGGAAAAACTAAGCAACCACTGTGGAAAGTTGTATGGTGCTGCATCTAAAACCTGGGGATAGAAATCCCATATGACTGAGCAATCTCTTTGGGTTATACTCTAAGAAAATCAAAGAAATAGCACAAATAGATATATGCATGCCCATCTATTGGGTGCTGATTGCAGCAACTCCCACAATAGTAAGAAGATGGAATAACCTAAATCCCCATCAGTGCGTGTGTTAGACAGGGCTCTCTAGAGAGATAAAACCACATTGCTGATAATTTAATATATTTATGTATAAAGATAATTAGATATATAGCACAAGAAATAAACTGTTCAATTATAGACAGATAGATATATATAATACAAGAAATGAATAGTTAAATTATAAAGCAATACAAATGGCTCAGTGCAACTCACTCCCGTGGAAGAGAGTTGTGAGACACTAGCAGTCCTTCAAGTCTAGTCTGCTGCCAGGTCTTCCTCTATATAGAGCGAGAGCTAGGCTATGTCAGCACAGCAGCCAATCACAAGGCAGGTCACCAACTGTCAGCCAGGTCACCAACCACCAGTCCCAAGCTCCAGAGATGCCTTAAAGGGACCTCAACTTACAACGATACAGTTCACAGGCTAGGCATCCCACAGGTAGTGTAGCCTGTAAAT
>NW_022104341.1:31391644-31409184 GCF_000313985.2 Echinops telfairi | reverse complement strand
CCCAGTGGCAAAGCAGCTTGCACGGCAGCCTGAACCTGTTGCAGAGCCTTTTCTTGTTCTGGGCCCCACTCAAAATTGGAAGCTTTTCATGTCACTTGATAAATAGGTCAAAGTAGAACACGCAAATGAGAGCACTGATTGTATGAATAAACATTTATACACAAGCATAATAGAAACTATGCATTGCTGGATAGTAATGAGGAAATGGTGAAGCACTTCACGGCATGGGTGGAGCTGGAGAACACTATGCTGAGTGAAATTAGTCAATCGCAAAAGTAGAAATATTGTATGAGACCACAATTATAAGCGGAGGGTGGGGGGAGCAAGATAAGGTGGCCTGCATGTTGTTATGATTCTGGAAGTTATGTAACTGGTATTTTAAATGCCAGCCAGGATCACTCAAGGTGACCAGACTTCAGCAAAGCTTCCAGACTAATAGACTATCCACTTCTGAGAAATTAGCCATAGAAATCCTATAAATAACAACGGAACATTATCAAATACTGAAAGCCTCCTGACTAGCTGTGCAACATTATCAGATATAGCGTGAACCGATGACCTGCTCAGGTCAGAGGCACTCAAACGATAACTGATACACAGCTGCCTTCTCAAAGTAGATTTGACCATATGACCTGAATGGAGTAAGGCCTTTAGGTCCTTCATTTTCATTTAGTGATACAACTTTTCAAAAATCAAGCTCACGGCCATGGAGTCGATGCTGACTCACAGCAGCCCTACAGGGCAGGGTATACTTGTCCCTGTGAGTTTCTAAGAGTCTGTTTGTGGAAGTGCCTGCTTTCTCCCAAGCAGTGCTGGTGGTTTGAACCTTGTGGATGACAGCCCAACACTGTAACCACTCTACCACCAGGGCTTCCTGCTGATGGAGGCATGACTCAAAAACAAACAGACAAAAAAAAAGACAACAACTACAAATGTCTATTAGTAACTGAAACTTGGAATATATGAAGTATGAATCTAAGAAACTTGGAACTCCACAAAAAAGAAATAGAACACATAAAGATTGATTTCCTAGGCATTAGTAACCGGAAAGAAATTGGTATTGGCCACTTTGAATCAGGAAATCATATAGGATATATGCCAGGCATAACAAATTCAAGAGGAATAGCATTGCATTCTTTATCAAAAAAGATATCTATCTTGAAGTACAGTGTTGTCTGTGATAAGATAAAATCTATCTGCTTACACAGAAATCTGGTCAATACAACTATTATTCAAATTTATGTACCAACCCCTAAAGCTAATGATACAGATATTCAACCAACGTCTTCAGTCTAAAATTGGTCAAACATGCAATCAAGATGCACTGATAATTATTGGTGATTGGAATGCAAAAGTTGGAAACAAGGAGGAAGGAACAATAGTTGGAACATGTTGCCTAGGTGATAGAAACAAAGCTGGAGATCACATGATAGGATTTTGTAAGTCCAACAACTTCTTCAGAGCAAATAATTTATTTCAAAAATGTAAATGGTAACTACACAAGTGGACTTCTTCAGATGGAATAAATAGAAATCAAAGTTACTACATTTGTGGGAAGATTCAAAGGAGAAGTTCAATATCATTATCCAAAATAAGGCTAAAGACTGTGTGTGGAACACACCATCAATTGCCCATATGTAAGTTCAAGTTCAAGTGGAAGAAAATTAAAACAAATCCATCAGAGCAAAATATGGCGCAGAGTATATTTCACCAAAATTTCAAGACCATCACAAAAATATATTTGACTCATGGAACACTAATGACAGAAGAGCTAACAAGTGTGGGGTGACATCGAGAACAATCATACATGAAGAAAGCAAAGGATTACTTAAAGTATAGGAAAGAAATAAAAGATCAAAGTGGATGTCAGAAGGAACTCTGAAACTTGCTCTTAATCATAAGTAGGTAAGACAAGTGGAAGAAACGATGAAGTAAAAGAGCTGAACCTAAAATTTCAAATGGCACCTTTGAGTAATATTCCCATAATATTTACAAAGTAAAATATTGTCATTAGATGTGTGAAGACCTAGAGTTAGAAAACACAGGAAGAACATGCTCTGCAGATATCAAGGTGAAAGAACTGAAGGAAAAAGCGGAAGGCCTTGAGTAGCAATATGAAAAGATTCTGGGGCAAAGTATTGACAATGCAGAAAGCAGGGATGGAAAATAGAAGAAATACACAGTCACCATATAAGCAAACTAGTCAACATTCAACCATTTCAAGAGATAGCATATGATCAAGAACTTGGGGTTCTGAAGGAAGAAGTCCAAGCTGGACTGAAGGCATTAGCCAAAACCAAGACTTATTGAATTGACAGAATACAAATTAAAACATTTCAACAAGCTGATGAAGCACTCGCTAACCCATGCCAAGAAATTTGGAAGGACAACGGACTGGAAGGGATCCATGTTTGTAGCCATTCTAAAGAAAGCTGACCACAATGTGGAAATTATTGAATAATACCATTAAGATTACACGCAGGTAAATTTTTGCTAATGATCACCCAACAGTTGCTTCAGTATATTGACAGGGAGCTGCTAGAAATTCAGGTTAGATTCAGAACACTTGAAATGAGGAATGTTATGGCTGGCATCAGATAGCTCTTGGTTCAAAGCAGGGAATACCAGAAAAATGTTGATTTGTGTTTTATTGGTTCTGCAAAGGCATTCAACCATGGGTAACCCTGAGGAGAATAGGAATTCCAGTACACTTCATTGTGCTCATGAGCACTTTGTACATGGATCAAGTGTCAGTTGTCCTATAGAGTAAAGGAATACTGTTTGTTGTTGCCAAGTTGAGTCTGACTCCTAGTGCCCCCACGCAACACAGAACGTCCCGCACCATCTTCACAATTGTCCCTATGCTTGAGCCCACTGTGCCGATGCGTGTCCTTGAGGACCTTCCTCTTTGTCACTGGCCCTCTACTTCACCGAAGCACAACGGCTTCTCGGAGACCGGTCTCTCATGACATCATAGCCAAAGTAGTTAAGGTAAGTCTCGCCTTCCTTTCTTCAGTGGCTCACAACCTTCCTAATGCCGCAAGTCTTTTTACAGTTCCTCATGTTAGGGTGACCCCCAACCATAAAATTATTTCTGTTGCTACTTCATAGCTGTAATTTTGCTACTGTTGTGAATCAGGCGACCCCTATGAAAGGGTTGTTCAACCCCAAAAGGGGTCACGACCCACAGGTTCAGAACCACTGCTCTGAGGAGTATTCTGGCCATACTTCTTCCAAGACAGATTTGTCCTTTTGGTCATCCATGATACTTTCCATATTGTTCACCAGCACCACAACTCAAATAAATTGATTTTTCTCAGTCTTCCTTACACAACAAGACAATTTAAAATACATGGTTGGAGTAAGGCACACCTTAGTCTTCAATGTAAGCCCTTTGCTTTTCAGAACTATAAAGAGGTTTGGCATATGATTTAAAATCCAGAAAGGTGTGCATCAGGTTGTATCCTTTCTTCATCCTCATTCCATCTGTATGCTGAATACATAATCCAAGAAGTTGGACTATGTGAAAAAGACTAAGGCATCAGGATTAGAGGAAGGTTTATTAAAAAGTGTTCAATATGCAGATGATGTAATTTTGCTTGCTGAATGTGAGAAAGACCTAAAGCAATTGCTGATGAATATCAAGGATTGCAGACTTCAGTATGGATTACAACACAATGTAAAGAAAATAAAGATCCTAACAAAAATCTGTACAAATAGACCAATGGGTAACATCATGGTAAATGGAGAAAAGATTGAAGTTGTCAATTTCACAAGAAATAAATATATACTTTTTACTTAGCAGATTTAAAAGATCACCTTTAAAACAGGTACATACAGTCATATTGAGACCAGGAAAATTAAACTGCTACTTAGATTCTCCTTTAAATTCACATCTATAGACTTATTAGCAACTCAGACACTACAAAGACTCATCTTCAAACAAATGTACACTTCACACAAAGCTCGTTCCTTGCAGTAGAAGTCATGAAATCTGATGAAAGGTAACATGTTTTTATTTAAAAGTGGTGTATTTTGCAAAAATATGCAGGAGGAATTTAAGAAATAAAGGTTATATTTTACATTTGGATCAAGTTGATATATGAAAATAATGAATGGTTAATATGATGTGCCAAAGAAAGAGGTATGTACTTGAGAGATTCCCCACTATATCATAGATACATTTCCATATCTAACTTGCTTTCACCCTCTTTTTGGTTCTCCAAACAGCAGTGTACTTTCTTGGCCATTTGTCACTGGAGGAAAAGGCGACTTCCATGAGTGTCTTGTTCATGGAGGAATCACCCAAGAAAACAGTGTTTCTCACAGCTTCAGCACGTACTTTCTGGCATAAAGAGTGGAACAAAGCTGTTAATTTGGCCTTAATTGTTCTGTTGACCATACTTTTCCTAACTGAAAAAAATAAAATCCTGGCACAATAAGACACGTGCAACAAATTCCTGCCTCAAATGAAAAAGCAGTTGGGGAAAGGCCAACACAAACTGATTTCAGTGTAGTTATAGTCATTGTATAAGTAGCTGGATAGTATCTGGTTATCATTCTTCAACGAGTTTTCAATATTGAACCATAACAACAAATGGGGCTTTTAAAAATATTTTATTCCATTCATAATGATTACGTATTTTTTCCTGGTTGCCCCAGGTGACCATCATCAATGTGCCCTGTACTAGTATGCCATATCCTAGTATGAGTAATGACTTCGAAGTCTGACTCATACCCCAGGAATTCTCTATCAGATCTGATTTTTGCTCCCCTTCCCAATTCTCAATCAAGCTCACTGCCATCGAGGCGATGCCAACTCATAGTGACCTTATAGGACAAAGCAGATCTGTCCCTGTGAGTTTCCAAGACTGTAACTTTTTATGCGAATAGAAACACTTGTCTTTATCCTGGAGAGTAGCTGGGGTTTTGAACTGTTGGTTACAGATCGCAGCCCAATGCGTAACCAACTTTGGGAAATCATTTATATGGCTGAGTCGTTTTTTGTTTCATATCTAGTGTGAATCTGTGAATGGTGAGCTACTAGTTTCTTATGGGTAGAAATCAGCAATTCTGCTAAACACCCTACAATGCACAGAATGTCTTGATACAACAAAGATATACACAGGGCCCAGCATGCCCCGAGGGCCACTCTGAGAAACCCTACTCTGATTACCTAATTGAGCCACATCATAGGAGAAAAATGTCAAATTATTAGCAGATCAAAACTTTAAACACTTAATTTTAGGTTATTTAAGTTTGAACCTTAGTAGTTGGATTCTAGCCTTGGTCAGGTAATGCCTGCTTGGACTCATCTTTTGAAAGATGGAAAATCTTTAGCAACACCACCTTTGACTTTAGGAGTGGTAATTGCTTAATGTGGGCTTATTTATATTAAACTAGTCTGCTGGTCTTCAGTACTAGCCTGATTTTCTCTTACTTGAAAAAGTTTATTTAAAAGAGAACAAAATTTTTTTTCACACGCCAAATGTAATAATATCACACAACTTTAAAATCAATGTGGCCTTTTCGATCAGTCAAAGTCAAATAGTTGATCATTTTCTTGGTTAATTTTTTTAAACTTTCAACTTGGCTCTTTTTTGAGCTTTTCCCCCTAACACCAACCTTGTCGATGACCAAGCACAGTACTGTGATAATACGAATTAGATAACAGTGTATTCTTGCTGAGATTGAATCTGTTTCCAAACTGGTCAGAAAATAGCCTGATATAAATCTTCATAAATTGAAATCAAAGATTAGGGAAAATCCACGGTTAAGTTATTCTTTTAAAGATTTATTTTAACAGTCAGTTTCATGAGCTTAAAGAAAACCATATGTAAAAGTTGTTGGTTCTTTTATGTCTTTACTGTTTTACAAATCATCTTACAGTTCTTATAACAGTCCATACATCAATTGTATCAAGCACATTTGTACAGATGTTGCCATCATTATTTTCAAAACAGTTTCTTTCTACTTAAGCCCTTAGTATCTCCTCTTTTTTCTTCCATCTACCACCCTCGTGACCCCTTGATAAAGTATTATTATTTTCATATCTTGCACCATCTGCTGTCTCCCTTTGCCCATGGTTCTGTTGTTCGTTCCCCTGAGGGTGCAGGGGGAGGAGTTATATGTGATGATTGCTTTCAGTTCCCCTTTTCTCCTCTTCAACTGCAGCTCATGTGCTCTTTGAAAAGGAAGGCAAGCGAAAAGTCTGATTTGACAGCTTTATTGAAATTGTAACAACGTTGAAATAATTTTGTTACTATGGATCTTCAGGAAATATAGATTCATAATGGAAGCGTCAACGTTTTATTTTACAGGCTTCAGCAGAGAAACACTCAGCTTTAAATAGTTCGTTTTCCCCTAGTTTCCAAGGGTGTCTGGTCCCGCCACTATCATGACAGACGGGCAAATTTGCTTCAGACTGAACATTTCTAGATAGAGTTGAAACACACATCTCAACAAATATCTTAGCTAAGTAGGACTCCAGAAAGTTCTTACAGAAGCAACAAAAAAAATTTTTTTCCATGATAATTAGACCATCATGGGTCGCTAAGTGCAAGACTGTGGAAAGTTGTAAAGGAACAAATTAAACATGAACAATCAAGAATTAGAACAATTGTTGGCTTAACATATATATGGGTATATATGTATGTCTTTAACTGTTCTATTAATCTGTTCTTTATGTTATAGACTTTCCTCTGAAACTGCATGGAGACATCCATTTCTTTCACTTGTAGTTGATGCAATTTCAGAAAGCTCTAAAAGCCTTGTACTAACAGTCAATCAAGTCTTAAAGTGCCTCGTCATTCTTGTCAAATCAGCCTTAATGTTTCTTGGCAGAAAAATCCAATGTTTCTATAATGATGGACTTAAAGAAACCCATGTTAATGCTGAGAATTCTCATTTTCTAAAATAAAGACCAGTATAAACTCTTTAGTTCGATTTGAGTGTTCAACCTTTAGTCTTCTGCCATAAATTCTGCTATGCAATCTGATATTATAGACAGAAAACTGGTTTATGGAATCAAAAGATCTGCCTTAGAATCATAGCTCCACCACTTAATAGTTATGAGCTCTGTCTTGTTTTGTATCACTGAGATTTGGTAACCTTACCAGAATTACAATGTCTAACTCAAAGAGCTAATATGGGGATTACATGAAGTAATGCTGCAAAAGTACTTTGGAAATTACAAATCACGATACAAATATCAGTTATATCATTGATAAAATAAAATTAAAAAAATAAATTTAACTACTAGATCACGTGAACCACAGCCTTCTGTAAACTGAGACCAAAAGAGCTGGAGAACATGCAACCACAAACCACCCTACCAGGGATAAGTAGAACGTCCCAGACAAAAAGAGAGAGGAATGTAGAATAAAATTTGAATTCCTCAATGAAGGACAGACTTAGTTGACCCATAGAAACTGAAGGAATTCCTCAGACTATTACCATAAGATAACCTTTCAACTTGTATTTGAAGCTACATCCATTACCTAATTCCATCAAGTTGACTGACTCAGCGACATCCTGTATATTCTAAAGTTAAAAATCTTTATGGGAACACATAGCCCCATTTCTTCCACATAGCAACTGGAGGGTTTCAACTGCTAATTTTGAAGCCCATCGCTTTTCCAGGAGCACCAATCTCATCCGTGAGCATGTGTTTCCTTCAACAATTAGCTACATGAGCTCATACAATCAGCATTAAGCCAAAAGCAAAAGACGAAGGCAATAAGGGAACGGTCTGCCAGATCAATGGAAAAAGAACAAGCCTAATGGAAATCATGAGCATGCTGCCGCATTGTAAAAACTGTAGCCAAGCATGGAATAATTTGTAAAATATAAATTGTTACAGAGGAACATAATTTTGGTGTGAACTTCCTCCTCAAAGAATAAATCATTATTTTTAAGATTATAAATTTAATGGCTATACCGAGACAAGTACTCCAGAATTAGTGGTAGAACATATTATATTTAATTGCTAAGCCAGCCGTGATATTTTTGCACATTCTGATTCTTCTTCCTAGAACTCTTCCCTCCTTACTTCTCGTGGGAACGCCTGCTCTTCAGTGTTTCGAGCCATAGCTGATGAAGACACTGTGTTTTACTATCATAGCACCATAGCCTTCACTCAGATTATGAAAAACATGCAATATGAATTACAGAGAGAAGGAATTGATCCTAATATGCAAAAGGGTTTTGTTTGGTAGGCACCCTGGAAATGATTCAGACTCAACAATCCTGCATGTAGCAGAGCAAAACGTTTGCCGGATCCCACATCATCCTCCCAATCCATCCTAGGCTGGAGCCCATCCTTGCAGCCACAGTGGCCATCCGACTTGTGACCTGTCTGTCTAGTTTTTGCTGACGCTCTACTTTAGACATTCCATGCTGTGGATCATAACAAATTATAAATAACATTGAGAAGACCAGGAATTCTAGAACATTTCATTGTGTTCCTGCAGGACCTGTACATTCACCAAGAGCCCGTCATTCTAACAAAATGAGAGGACACTGTGTGATGTAAAATCAGGAAAGATACGTGTCATGGCTGTATCCTATCACTATATTTACTCCATCTGTGTGCTGAGCAAATAATCCAAGCAGCTGATTAGATGAAGAACAATGTGGCATCAGGACTGCAGAAAGGGTTAAACAACTTGCAATATGCAAATGATACAAACTTGCTTGCTGGAAGAAAGGAGGATGTGAAGTATCTGCTGATGAGATCAAGGACTGGGACCGTCAGTATGGATTGTAACTCAATATGTATAGATATGGATATAGAAAGATCGATATGAAATATCCTCCCAGCTGCGGAAAGGAAGGAATATGACCACCAGATGACAAGCATGGGAAGATCTTCTCAGCAAATACCAGATAGGTCCCGTTAAAAGGGAACCCTGCTCTCCTCAGAAGCCAAAGAATCACATTAAAAGGTAAGTACACCAAATTTTTATTATTTTTTGTGTGGTTGTTGCTGGTTTTTTGTTTTCATTTTTTGTTTGTTTTTTGCTTTTTGTGTCAGAAATCAACAATTCCTGCTAATTGCTTCTGGATTCCCTTCAGTATTGACAAGTGGCCCAAGCGGCTTCAGAGCCTTCTCCTCCCCTGCCGAGAACTGAACTCCCCAGGTCCCATCTCAACCCACCCGACCAAGCCTCTTGTCTTTATGGCCTCTCCTAGCCCTGCCTTGATAGCAGACTGTGTGAGCAACCTCACACACACATACTACTTAAGTAATGCTTTTTGACATTTAAAGGTTTTATGTGTTTTTGTTTACATCCGCCTTATCTGGTACCCCACCTCCAAGCCCCGCCTCCCCCATATAGGAACTGTCCGCAGGAACTGTCCCCATAAAGGGACCATGCATCTCCACCTGAACTGCAGGTTTAGTTGTTACATTTTACTTTTTATTCGCTGCTATTTTCATTCAATCTATATTCTTTGTGAATCTCATGTTTTCCTTCTGTGTGGCCCTGCCCCCTGTGGGTACTTGTACCTCCCAGACAGATAGAGATTAACCACACGGATCCAAACCAGGGTTTGTCTTTGTCTTACACCAAGCGTTTTCTCCCTTGGGCTTGAGGGTACATTCATGAGACCAGGACAGCAGAAGGCCATATGCACCCCTAAGCCAAGCCTCCGTGCACGTCTTCCTCCAGCTACTCTCTGCACATATCTTCTTTGGTCTTCCTCCCCTGCTCGTGTTTTCCTTCCCACTCTCTTTTCTTTCCTTTTCTCTGTTGCCTTTAATTCTATTTCTTCACACACACACACACACACACACACACATGCTCACACACATAAATCCTTTTCATCTAGTTTGATTATTAACACACTTTTCCCCTGGCCCATCCATTCTCTATTTCTGCTCTCCCTTTCCTCGCAAATATACTTACTTCTCCCCTTAAAATTCATTTTCCCATTATTTTTACAAACTTTTTGGTCTGTCTAGATGGCCTATTATTATTATTACTTTATTTTATTCTGTCTCTTCTTCCTCCACATGTTCCATACTTACTCAACTCTCTCCCTCAATCTTCAGTTCCAAACAATGGTTTTACAGCTGCTGTTAGACCTCTGTCCAGTAATTTTAAAGTGCTAACTATCCCTACACAGTCCAAGACCACACATGCAACTATTATGTGTACCACAATGCTGTAGAAACAGCAGTCAACCACAGTACACTCCAAAAATAAAACATAGTCAAAGAACTTGATATCACCCAATCCCAATGAAATACTCAAAATGAGGTTATGGAACTATCAGAAATAGAATTCAGAAGATTGGTGTTTACATCACTCCAAAAAATGTGAGGAACATGTATAATAAGAAAGAAAGAAATTAAAAAACTGAAAATTTAGACAAAATGGAGTACCAGAAGATAAACGATGTGATAGCAGAATTAGGCAACCTGGTAAAAGGCATGTGAACTAGAATTGAAGAAATGGAACATGGACTTGGTGGGCTTAAAGACACAAACAAAGATCAACAGCAACAACCTGAAGGAATCCAAAGAAAGCCTGAAAATGACATGAAACACTATCGAGAGAAATAGCTTATGTCTCATCAGGATCCAGAACAGAAGAAACAAACATACCTACAAAGAAAATAGTACAAGAATGCATGGAACAAACTGTCCCCTACATTACAGAGGAAGAGAAAATAACTACTAAGGAAGCCGAGAGAGCTCCAAGTAGGATAGACACCCGGAAGAAAACATTGATACACACTGATAGTCACACTCTCTAACTTCAAGGAGTAGGAGAGAATTCTGAGGGCAGCCTTTTATCATGTAAAACTGACAAGAATAGGCTTAGAATTCTCAGGTCAACGTACACAGGTAAGAAGATATTGGGGTGACATATATCAAACTTTGAAGGAAAAAGAACTGCCAGCCAAGAATCCTAAATGCATAAAAAAGATCCCTCAGATACAAGGAACAAATAAAGGTATTCCCAGAAAAGAAAATGCTAAAGGAATTCATTAAAACTAGACCAAAATTTCAAAAGATATTAATAGAATAACTGTGGACTTAGAATCAGGAATAACAGTAGTTAAAAAAAATGAGATCATTATATGGGACAAAACCACCCAAAAAGGAATACAATGAGAGTAATGCTCAGAATTAGAGGAACAAAAAACCCCAGGAAAAGCACAAAAGAAAGAAAGAAAGACAAACCCAGCAAATTTATAGCAACAAACTCACATATATAAATTCTGCACTGAATATCAATGACCTAAATGTACCAGTCAAGTACCAGGTTGTATTAGAAAACAAGACCCATCTATATGCTGCCTACAAAAGACACACCGTAAGCTCAGTGACAAAAATATACCTAAAATAGGATGATGGGAGGGAAAATATCTACTAAGGCCACGACAATCATAAAAAGGCAGCAATGGCAATATTAATTTCCGGTAAAATAGACTTCCCGGCAAATAACAAAATGAGAGACAAGAATGGTCCACATAATGATTAAAGGGATAATACACCAAGAAGACATCACCATAATAAAAATATACACTCCTTCAATGAAAGACCTCGAAATCCATCCATCAAATCCTCAGAGTTGAAGAGAGAAATAACGGCTCAACAATAAGGAGACTTCAATACACCACTGTCAAGGAAAGACCAGGGAAGAAAATAAAGAAACCCATGAACTAAACAACACTCTCAACCAGATTAGTCTGCTAAACACGTACAGAACACTCCACTCAACAACAGTACAGCATTTATTTTTTTCTCCAGGGCACAGAGTACATAACTTAATAAATCACGTTAGGTCACAAAGCAAGTCTTGACAAATTCAAAAACAGTGAGATCCTACATGTTCTCAGACTACAATGCTATAAAACTAAAAATCAACAATAGAAGGAACCGGAACATAGAGACAAACGCATGAACACTGAGCAAAATGCTCCTTAAAAATGACTAGTTAATAGATCAAAGAAGAGCTGAAATAAGGAGAAAATGTAAACCCTTCAACAAAAGATAATAAATCATAATGATAAAAGGAGAAATAAGCTGGGAAACAGACAAACAATGGAAAAACTCAACAAGATAAGAAGTTGGGTCTTTGAAACAATTAACAAAATTGGCAAACTTAACATAAGAAAAGACAAAGAAAGTGTAAGTATCTAGAATTAGAGAGGAAAGGAGCAACATCACATGAAATTGAAAGAACAGCACACTCAGTATAAAGAAACTGAAAACATGTCCCCAGAGAAATGGAACTAGACAAAAATGTCCCCCAACATCACTCGTATTCAACCTCATTGTAGAAGTCTTAGCAAGCATATTAAACAACAGAAAGAAATCAAGAAATTTGAACACATTCATTGTCAAAAAAGGATATAACACACTATTAAGAAAGACTGAACTACCCCAGTTTGATCATCTAGAAGTAATGGGCAAATACCTAGAAATAGACTATCTACATATATTAACACAGACAGATAGATCTAGAAAACTTTAAAAACCCGTAAGGAAAGAAGTAAAGCAGATTATTCAGAAATTTCAATCAGGAAAAACCCTGGAAAGGATGGCTTCACATGGAATTCTACCAAGTATTCAGTGAAGAACTTTTGCCAACTCTACGAAGTATATTGCAGAATATAAAAAGCGATAGAGAACTTCAAATCTTATTCGATGAAGCAAATATAACTCTGGTACTCAAACAAGCAAAGGCCCCACAAATGACAAAAAAAATTACAGATCAAAATCCATCATGAACAGAGGTGTAAAAATTCTAACAGAATTCAACATAACAAAAAATAATAATTCATAATGACTAAGTGGAATTCATACCAAAAATGCAGAATAGCCCAACATTCAAAAAGCAATAAACGTAAGCCAAGATAAATAAGAACAATATTGTTATACTAATAAATTCAGGAAATACATTTGATAATGCCAAATACCCATTTCTGAGTAAAAACACTCAATAAAACAAAAATAGAAGGGAAATGTCACAAAATAATAAAGGTCATATACAAAAATCAAATTGCCAACATCACACTCAATCTGGGGAAACTGAAAACATTTTCCCAGATAAATGGAAATAGACAGGAATGTGCCCTTTCACCATTCTTATTCAGCATCATTCTAGAAGTCATAGCCAGGACTATTAGACAACAGAAAAAAATCAAGAAATTTTATTACATTCATTGGTTAAAAAAAAAAGGTATTTCTCTTTTTCATATAAGCCAGCTTCTCTGATTATTTGCTCAGCATACAGAGTGAATAAGAATGGTGAAAGGAAATGGCCCTGATACAATTGCTGAAGACAAAAATGTGCATAAGCAAATATGGCGAAGAAAACTGATGGTGTCCAGCTATCAAAAGATAAAGCATCTGGGGTCTTAAAGGCTTGAAGATAAACAAGCGGCCATCTAGCTCAGAAGCAACAAAGCCCACATGGAAAAAGCACACTAGCTTGTGTGACCACGAGGTGTTAAAGGGATTGGGTACAGGGAAATCAAAGAATAAAAATCATATCATTGTAAATGAGGGGGAGTACATCTGTAGGCAACTGGACATACCCTTACAGAAGGGGAGGAGATAAGCCAATCAGGGTGCAGGGTAGCAACGATGAAACATACAACTTGTCTCTGGTTCTTAAATGCTTCCTCCCCCCACTACCATGATCCCAATTCTACCTTACATATCCAGCTGGACCAGAGCATGTACACTGGTACAGATAGGAACTGGAAACACAGGGAATTCAGGATGGATGATCCCTTCAAGACCAGTGATGAGAGTGGCAATGCCAGGAGGGTGAAGGGAAGGTGGGGTGGAAAGGGGAAACCGATTACAAGGATCTACATATAACCTCCTCCCCGGGGGATGGGCAACAGAAACGTGGGTGAAGGGAGAGTCGGACAGTGTAAGACATGACAAAATAACAATAATTTATAAATTATCAAGGGTTATGAGGGAGCAGGGAGCGGGGAGGGAGAGGGAAAATGAGGAGCTGATACCAAGGGCCTAAGCGGGAAGCGAATGTCTTGAGAATGATGATGGCAATGAATGTACAAATGTGCTTGACACATGGATGTATGTATGGATTGCTATAAGAGTTGTATGAGCCCCCAATAAAATGATTTTTTTAAAAAAGTAAGATGAGAGGACACAACCCTGTCACACACCTTTCCTGATTTTAAACAATGCAGTAGTCCCTTGTTTCCTTGACACAACTGTCTCTGATCCATGTCCAAGATCCTCATGAGCACAAGTAAAAACTCCCGTTCTTCTCAGAGTTATCCATAGTTTGCTATGATGCACACAGTCAAATACTTTGGCATAGTCAATAAAGCACAAGTAAGCATCTTTCTGGTATTCTCTGCTTTAGCCAAGATCCATGTCACATAAGCAATAGTTTCCCTTCTTCCAAGTCTTTTCTGAATCCAGCCTCAACCTTGTCGATGAATTGCTGCAACCCTTGTTGGATGATCATCATTTTACTTATGTGTGACATCAATGATCTCATTCTATAATTTGAGAATTCTGTTTGCTCACCACTCTTTGGAATGGGTACGAATATGCATCTATTCCTGTCCTTTGGCCAAGTAGCTATCTTCCAAATTTCTTGGCATAGATACATAAGTTCTTCCAGTGCTTCATCAGTTTGTTGAAACATTTCCATTGGTATATCAATTCCTGAAACCTTGGTTTTGGCTAGTACATTCAGTGCAGCTTGAACATCTTCCTTCAGCACCACTGATTTTTGCTCATATGCTATCCCCTTAAAAGGTGGAATGTCAACTAGTTTACTTTGGTATATTAACTGTGTATTTTTTCCATCTTCTTTGGATGCTTCCTTCATCATTCATTACTTTGTCCAGAGAATCTTTCAATATTTCAACTTAACCTTAAATTTTTCTTGAATTCTTTCAGTTTAGGATACACTGAGCATGTTCTTTCTTTTTGGGTTCTCCAACTCCAGTGCTTTGCACATTTCATTATGGAATTTCACTTTTTCTCCTGGAGCTGTCCCTTAACACTTTCTATTCAGTTCTTTCTTTGGCCTCATCCTTTTCACCGTTCACTTTAGCTACTCTACTATTGAAAGCAAGTTTGAGAGTCTCTTCAGGCATCCACTTTTGTCTTTTCTGTCTTTTTAGTGACCTCTTGCTTTCTTCATGAATGATGCTCTTGATGTCCTCCCATGGCTCATCAGGTCTTCTGTCATTAATATTCAATGGGTCAAATCTGTTCATGAGATCGTCTCAAAATTCAGGTGTGATGGACTAAAATTCATATTTTGGCTCCCGTGGATTTGTTTTCACTTTTTTCTACTTCATCCTGAACTTACAAAGGAGCAATTGATTGTCTATTCCACAGTCAGCCCCTGGGTTGTTTTACCACCTGATATTGAGTTTCTCTGTAGTCTCTTCCCAAAGATGTAGGCAATGTGATTTCTGGGTGTTCCATCTGAAGAACTCCATGTGTAGAACTCCATGCGTATTCCATCTGAAGAACCTGAACAAGTCAATGGTTTTGCAAAACTCTAACAGGCAATCTCCAGCTTCATTTCTATCACTAAGTCCTTAGATGCCAACTACCATTCCTTCCTCTTTCTTTCCAACTTCTGCATTCCAAACACCAATACTTATCAATGCATCTTAATTGCATATTTAATCAATTTCAAACTGAAGTCATTGGTAATTCTTCATGTTTTTCATCACTAGTTTTGTAATTGGTGCATAAATTTTAATAATATTTGTAGTGCTTAGATTTCCTTTAATACAGATAGCCATAATCCTATCACAGAGAGCATTGTATTTCATGATAGGTCTTAAAATGTCCTTTTTGATGATGATGTGAAGCCATTCCTCTTACCTGTGTCATTCGTGGTGTAGTAAACCATATGGTGTTCTGATTAAAAATGGACAGCACCAGTCCATTTCAGTTCACAAATACCTGGAATATTGATCTCTATTCATTCAATAGCATTTTTGACAACTGTTCATTTTCCTAGATTCATACTTCATATGTTTTCAATTCTGATTATTAGTAGGTTTTTGCAACTCTTTCTTCTCATTTTGTGTCCTGCCCCATCAGCAAATGAAAGTCCTTGAGGCCTTTATACTCCCAAGCTTCATTTCACTCCCATCATTCTGGTCCACTTTATACGGGGCAGGCAGCTCTTCCCCAGTCCTCTTTTAAGTGCCTTCTCACCTGAGGGGCTCCTCTTCCAGCACCATCTCTGACAGAGTTTGCTTCCATCCATTAAACCTCCAGCATCTAATAATGTCGATATTCTATGCATAAGGTGTGCAGTGGTAAATTCTTTAGAAGGAACTGCCAGTTCCTTCTTTGTCTTCTGTTCTTAGTCTGGAAGCTCCACTGAAACTTGTTCACTTTGGGTGACCCTGCTGGCATTTGAAATACCAGTGACAGCGCTTCCAGCATCATAGCAACACAAGCCACCGCAGTGTGACAAACTCATACAAAAGTGATGGAAATAAACCGTATGATTCTCTAATTATCCACTGGGCTTCTGCACTATTCTTTCTGGTGGCAGCCCTCCCTGTCTTATCTGCCTCTTAAAATAACAATTCCTCTTCTCACAGTGTGCTCAAACACATTAAATAAAGTTTCCTGGGTGCCCTTTCCTCTGCTGGACCAAACAATATCATGGCTACATGCTTCCCTTTCTTTTAGCACTCTGTCCTTACCTCCCTTAGCACTTGCATCACCTCTTCATGAATACTTGTTTACAAACTTTTCGCTAAGGACAGGGAATTTGGGTATTTATCTATAGTAACTATGGAAGAAACTGTAAATCAATTAAATATTCTATAATTGTTTTATGATGGCGAGAGTGAGTGGCATGGAGAATCAAGCATTGCGTTTGGGAATTTTTTAGATGCTTGACACCTTTAGGAATCTCATAGATTCTTAATTCCAACTATTCTTTCATTCCATGAATTATTTGAGAAGCGCTCATCACTGCTACATAACCATTGCAAGGACCTGCACTGTCCCTCTCTTCCTACTGCAATTGGAACAGAAGGACAGCTTGGGTGGGTCACTGAAATCCTCAAATCACAATTGTGCTCTGATGCGCTGAAAGCAAACTTTCAAACCATTGGAAAATCTAGTTCCCCAAGAACAGGTCAGCAGCTGACTTGCATTTGGTTGGAATGCCAGCGATTTCTTGTAAATGAGAGAAAGTCACTTCAATTCTTGGACCTCAGATCCATAAAATAGAGATAATGCTCATTTCACAAGGTTGTTGTAAGATTAAGACAATATGTGTAAAACTTCCCAGCGAGTGCCTACATATACTGGGAAGCATTAAATGTTATTTCCATCTGCCATCTCCTGATTCCTATGCTCCTTCAGGAGCTAAATTTGATATGATTGTGGTAAAGATAATCCTATGGCCACTATTACTCTACCAAGGGGCAGGGGTGGGGGGAATATAAAAGTAAAAAGAGTGAAACCCTTGAGAACCGGAACCCAACGGGCCTGCCCTGTTGTTCAGGCCTCGTATGTTTTCACCTCTCACAAGATGCAGTCT
>NW_022104341.1:31380946-31390422 GCF_000313985.2 Echinops telfairi | reverse complement strand
GGCACTCAGTGATGAAGAATTCCCTTGCTCCAGTACACTCATGGCATTGTGCACTGCTCACCGAGGCAACACTAACTTTCCACTCTGCACTGGAATGATAGTAAAATTTGGGAGCTAGATGTGTACTTAGGATTTCTTAGTTGTTTGATCACATTGATGAAAGGATATGCAATCAATCTCCCCCTAAGACAGTGAGTGGTATTGGCCATAACTCATTACTCCGTCAAGGATTTGGCATTTCAATCGATGGGAAATGATGTGTGATCATTCTAATTTATTATACATCATTTCCCATCAATCGACGAGCTGAAGCTTTGACATAATAAGTACTTACAGACACTGTCAATCATTCTTGGTCCAAATACCTCCCAGTGCTGCCATTTGGGATCTCCTCAAATAGTTATGAAAATCAAATGTGTCCCCAAATAACAAATGCAATGATTTCATTCAACAGAAAACTTAAAGATAACCTCTTACTCGGTGATTCCATCAGCAGTTGCCTAAATCTTGTGCCACCCAGCAATCTGAAGATAGCAATGGTGAGTAATCTGGTTAGCCATGGTTTCCCTTCCTGCCTGTCCAAGGGTGATTCAAAGGATGGTGGGGATTGCCAGAATAATATTGCCTTTGAAAGATGTCCATCTTCTCCACCAACTTCATCTGAAAAAATTTACTATTTCCTGAATGCTTTCTGGAAAAATGTCAAAGCACATTGATTTTTTTTTCTTTCTGATGTTGTTGTTTTTTTTTTGGCTTTTGTCACTGTGAGTGATGTCACACAAGAGCAGATCACCAAACAGCACAAGACAGCAAAGCTTATGAATTGCTTGTACTTTTAAATAAGATCTCTCAGCCATCATTATTGCCATGCACAAATGTTGAATGAGAACCGGCTGATTTGATCAGTTGTGTTTGTTTAAAGTGTGATTCTCATGGAAACAACGTGAAAACAACTCCAGGGCTATGTGGTGAAGCAATAATGTTCCAGGTCGTATGTTTGGACATCGGACACTGCCTATGATGTTCATGGTGACTCCAGGGCGCCTGCTTCAAACCAGCATATCTGGTAATTTTTAACATATCTCAAGACATTTTCCGTTTTTATGTTGCATTTTTTTAAAGTAAGGCCATATTTTCATGAGAGTCTACAAGTATAATAGGAGGGAACATTTTTCATTTCAACCACAGCAAAAGGCACTAAAGAAAGGAGGTGAAGGTCCCTCTGTAATTGACACACATAGCTCCACTTTCTAGGGGACAGAAGGTGAAATAATCTGTTCTGGCTGGAAAGAGTTACTTCCTTTGCCTATGAATGTCTGCTCTTAAATCTGGAGAGAGACAGCAAGGAAAGTAAAACAGTAGTAAGTTTTTCATTCTTAATAAACTTTTTTAAAAAAGGAAAAGAAAATTGAACATGATTTTTTTCACAGAAACACTTACGGAGTCAGCTTCTCTCCTTACTGCTTGTCATTGTTGTTATTGTTGTTTATTTGCTTTTTAAACGGAATCCAGATGTGGAAGTCTGATTGTAGGGAAGGAAGCTTAGCACCGTGAGTGCACGCTCTCTGTGGTTATGATCCAGAAGTAAGTTCAGAGATCCCTCAAGTCACAGCCAAGAAAATCAGCTCTTATTGTGCACAAGAGACCACTCCCCAAGAGATTTTAAAAAATAACATGCTCATACATTGGATTTTAATAGACTCTTTCTCAATGGATTGCAAAGCATTCAATAGCTTATTTGTACTCACAATTTCCTTGCAACAATAACTTTCTAAGCTGGTGGGATGGGTGGGGGTGGTGCCCTCCTAACTCCTCTGAGCACCAACAGTTCGTCTTTGCTTCCTTGTCAGCAATCACTGGGTCTTGGCAGAACTGGGGTTTACTGGGGAGCCAGCTGGCTCTGTTAGCTCTTCATATGCTCTGGGGCTTAGCCAAGCTAATGGAGTATCACAGTTCATTATGCACCTTCCTCTTCTACCCCCTGTGAGGAAGATCCAGTGTTCACCAGTTTGGGGAAGGAGGCATCATTGTTGCTGAAGCTGCCGAAAATAGTTGCCAGTCTCCCATGGAGAAGTTAAGGGATATCAATACTTGTATGAGAATGTTTCCTGACCCCAAAAGAAGGCTCAAAGGGAATCCAAGCTTGAAGGAGCATTGGTGTCATTTTCTAATTGTACACTGTGCTACATTATTAGGGCAGCAGTAACATTCAACATATAAATAGCAGTTTATAAACGATGTGCTGAGTTGTTTGCTAAGTCTTTTCCATGTATTGGTGTTAGATCTCATAACAACCCTAAGGACTTGATGCTACTATTATGGTATATATTTCATAGGAAATGGAAACTGGGGCTTAGATAGGCAACATTACTTGATTAGACTCACCAAGTGTGGTAGTTACATAATCTGGGGCCAACTGGAGTCTATTAAGAGTGAAAGGGTGGAGTTTACCCTGTCAATCCAGTTGCTGTTTGATAACCTCATTTGGAGGCACTACAGAGATAAATAGCTCACTGCAGGTGGGAACCACTCATTCTCTGCTTTGCATTCCTGATGACAGTGGATTTACACTAGAGCCCTGGACCTGCAGGAGCCACGTTGAGACCCCTGCCAGCACTGAGATGCTTACATCACCACTGGATCCACAAGACTTTCCACCCATTGGCCTGTGATCTTCCTACATTCAGCATCATTGCATGTGTTGCTTGATTCTGAAGAGGAATTTATAGATTGTTATCGGACATATGGGCTGATATCAGACTTACAGACTTGATCTGGACTGAGCTGGGATGTTTTCTTAGTGTATAATTACTCTTTAACATGAAGTTCTCTCTTACACACATATGAGTGTC
This sequence comes from Echinops telfairi, assembly GCF_000313985.2. Taxonomy (NCBI): domain Eukaryota; kingdom Metazoa; phylum Chordata; class Mammalia; order Afrosoricida; family Tenrecidae; genus Echinops; species Echinops telfairi. Next base: position 31,387,570 of record NW_022104341.1, on the reverse strand, counting down.
TACGAATTTATTTCTTTAGTCAACCGAGACTAACACACCAAGAGCATATGAGAGCTCTGGAAATCCAAGTTGGGTCTGGAAAAATCTGTCCACTTTCCTACTAGTTACACTCTATGTCTTGTGGGGAAGGAGAACCATAACTCGGTTAAAGACAAGGAGGGAGGCAAGTTCTTCCTCCCTGTTAGTCAAAGAAAAGGAACCAGGAAACAGAACGTGTACACCTACTGATCCAGATAACATTCCAAAATGTCCTTGTTGTGAGTTCTGTCCTTTGTGACTCCTGGCAACCCCGTGTGTGCAGAGGAGAGCTTCTCCCTGGGTTTTCCGGGCTGTGACCTTTCAGAGCATGGTGCCAGGACTCTCTTCGGAAGTGCCTCCGGGCAGGTTCAAACTGCCAGCTTTCCAGCTAGCAGGCAACTGCTTAGCCATTTGTGCCATCCTGGAACTCTTCCAATTATGTATAGAAGCATAAAAGTATAAAATGAAAAAATCATAGGGGTATCCTTATGATAATTAGGACATCTAGTTTCTTATAAATATGTATTTCTATAAAAGAAAAGCTGTAAGGATTCAAAAATTTATTTTTAGAGGAATAGCATGAGTCCCAAAGGCTAAACTCTTTTTTTCTGCCTCAAAAACTCTGATGCATGAAGATTCTTGCAAGCCACACAGTAAGAAAGGAAATTTCTGCTTGGAATCTCAGTAACGAAAGAAACAATTCCTAGACTGAGTGCTTACATGTAAGGGTTGAGTTTGGTACGATTTGAAAGCTCAAGGAATAAACTCTTGAAAATTGGAGTTTGGTAATGAGCAAAACTTTAACTATGTAGACATGCTACCAGGTATCACTTTAATAAACTATTACAAACCATCAATGCCAAGGTGCTGTTTATGCACATGGAAGGAAGAAGTCTTCCATGAAGAAGCTGTTAGTGGGAAAATTGGCTATGCCTGGATGTGATGTCAAATCCATACATAACGAACTTTTTTCTGTCAATCAGCTATCTTGCCATAAATTAATTCATTTGTAACAAGCTTTTTTGAATTGACAGCTTCAATGTGAATTACAAAAAGAACTCTGTAAGGAGAGTGCATGCAGAATTACTTTTTGCAACTTTTTAACATAGGGGGAAGTGGAAGACTTGTGACAGGGGGAAGTGGCAAAGACTTATGACATTTCATTTGTATTGAAAATGTTTGCCAGCAACTCAAACACCAAGGTATCTTTCCAAAAGGTAGCTGAACACAATAAAATAAAAGTGACTTCTTCCATTTAGTTTACCAAGCTTAAGCAGTACCTCAACAATGAAAACCAAGATGAGATAGATCAGCGGTTCTCCACTTGTGGGTCACCACCCCTTTGGAGGTCAAATAACCATTTCACAGGGGTCACCCGATTCATAACAGTAGCAAAATTACAGTTGTGAAATAGCAATGAAAATAATTTTATGGTTGGGGGAGTCACCACAACATGAGGAACTGTATTAAAGTGTCACGGCATTAGGAAGGTTAAGAACGACTGAAATAGATGGACCCAGTAGCCAAAAAAATAAGCTCAAACATATCAGGGGACATGAAGGTGGGGCAGGAAAAAACAATATTTCATTGTTGCCATAAAGATTAAATCCAGATGTATTCATCATCTCAACACACTCCTATTTGTTTTCTGCAAATGTGATGTCGTACCCGTGACTGTGCCTGTGTAATCAGCAGGGACACAGTACTTGCTGCAGAGAGGGTCCTTGGACACTTGCTATTCACTACTGTCCTGGCCCTTGACCTTGTCTTTCACCCATTACTGTTTTACAGATTCAGCCATTAATGGGGTCTGATGCCATTACCCAACAAGAGCAATTGATAAAAGTCACAGAATGGTAAAGAAAGTCTGTATTACATCAGGCATCCGCTTCTATTTCCTGGATAAGATACCACCTAAAGTAAGAGTTGGGTTCTTAAAATTGCCCAAAGGAACCCCTAACCCAGCCTTCCTACTGCTGATGTTTTGTTTGTTTGTTTTTAGTTTTTAATCCACTTGCAGTATACAGATCCCTTCTTCCACCACTGGAGGCAAAGAGAACTTCATGTTTTTATTCCTGTATCCAGTATACTTTTTCTTTTTACTAAATAACCTTAATATCTGAAGCCAGACATCCCTTTTTCTCAAATTTTTAATACGTGTGACATTGCTGCTTTCCTCCGTTTTCTCGTCACCTCTCCACTCAGTCAATCAGGTCAGAGAAGTAGATCTGAATAAATTACCATAAGTAAGGATGAGAGCCAAAAACACACCAATATAATATAACACACCAATGAGATACTTGCAATGCATTAGGCATTTGTGTTTGCTTTTTGTTTTGTTTTGCTGCACTGGGTGAGAACCACTGCTCTAAGCCATCTACAATTTATTCTATTAAATGTTTCTTGAGGAAGGAAACTTCACCCTGGACCCTAGCCAATCCTTTCCTCTTCACAGCTGCCTGGCCACTCTCTGCTGAGAAAATTTCTTCCGAGATTCCTCTGTTCTGCCTCTGCCCTCTTGGGGTGTTGCCGAATTGCTCACCTGCATCCTGTTGGTCATGGACTTTAGCCTGGGAGATCTTTGCTGCCAGATTCACACACAGACACGGGCAACCAATGCTTACACCTATCTGTTCCCCAGATGCCTGACTATCCCCCTCTGATGTCAATCCCATGTCTTCAGTTCATCCAGGGCATGTGGAATGCTAAATCTATTCTCCAAAACGTCTGAAAACACACTCAACTAGGCAACACAGGCATGTTCCCAATTATACCATCAGAGTCATTGATGAAAATAACTAGCCCTGATCACAACATAGGATCTAATAGACTGTAAAGAGTTTAAGATGAAGTTTAAACCACTGTATTTGAAAAGGCGGTCAAAAGCATACTGGTTGCATCCTCTTTTTTCCCCATCACAATGTATTTTATATTGGTAGACTACCGGTGCATGTTCAACGAGGAAATGAACAAATAAGTTAGTAACTGACTGGTCGGATAACCAGTATGGATAAAGTATGCTTGAGTATGGGTATGAGTTATCACAACTCATTGCATATACATTTATGTTTAAATTACTCAGATTCAGTTGCATAAAAGAAGGATAAACATTTAGAATCAGCCTATTGTCAAGGTGTTTTGAGAAGAGTTTGACTTACCCAAGAAATTCTCCTGAAGACCATTCATTATACAACTCTACCTATCATGATATTACCACCAAAGGTCACCATGCTAGTACAGTCAGAGACAATTACAACCTTAACATTCAAAGCAGATAAACCAAAAGAATTTTTTTTATTATTATTTAAAAAAACATTGCTGCAAGCTAGAACTACCCACAGGGTTTCTGAGGCTATAAATCTTCACAGACATTTATTGTCCCATCTTTATCCCAAGGAATGACTAGTGAGTTTGAAATGCTCACCTTTAGACTAGCCGCCAAGTGCTCTCAGTAGTATGCTGTAAGGGTTCCCAGATAAGCCAGGTCGTACTTATTTTAAAGAAGAAATTGCATTTGTCCAAAATATGCACATCACTTTGCATACATTGCCCTGGTGGTAGCTTGGGCTAGGTGCTCAGTTGCTGACCACTATAAGATTAACAGTTCAAACCTACCAGCCACTCCAAGAGAGAAAGATGAGAAGCTGCTATAGAAAAGATTTACAATCTCAGCAATATGCGGTAGGCTTGTTATGAGTCAGAATTGATTGGATGGCAGTAGGTTTGGGTGTTTATGCATACTTAATCTTTAGGATGTCCATCCTCCTACACATGTCCATCCTCGGAGTATCTTATTTATTTTATTTTTTTGGAGGTTCTTACCCAAACAAGTAGATGAGCATTGTTCTGTTCGTATTAAATGTCATTTGTCTTTCTTCCTTCTTCCTTTCAATATTCATTCAGCTGTTAACATTTGGAAGCCTGAGGAGGGTCATTTTGCCTGACACAGCCAGGTATTCCTGGCTGAGCACACCAGCTACCCCCTTTTTTCAGCTAGGCCAAATAAAAGGTCAGACAGCAAGCTACCCTGAGTGTTGTAAGCTGTCAGTGCACTTGATATCTAGCCAAAAGGTTGGAAGTTTGAGTCTAGCCAGAGGCATCTCAGAAGCAATTTACTTCCAAAAAAAAAATCAGCCATTGAAAAACTGTGGAAAACAGTTCTACTCTGTCACACAGGAAATCACCATGAGTCCGAATGGACTCAAAATGGAACTGTTTTATTTTGGTAGCTTCATGTTTTATCTTTAAATCCATTAAAAGGAAAAAGAAGAGCTTGCTGTCTAGATGGATAGGCAGGTCTATCTTTAAAAATCCATGTATAATGGAGAATAGCAACTGCTTTCCCAGGTCCCTGTCCAGCCCCCGACTGCTTTCAAGGATCAGGTAGCAGTATCAAGAGTCCTTTCATGGGGACAAGGGCTTCCTTTCGCTTGCCTGCATTGTTTCTTAATTCCACAGGCTCAATTCAATTAAACAAGGATGGACTTGTAAAATCAGATAGCACATTTCCTGAACATTTTATTATTCAAGAACAATGCTTTTCCAAAAAGGAGAGACTTAGAGAAAACCGTGAGAGGTGCCAAAAGCTTGGTGAACATTTTTGCTTTGGCTGTGTATTTTTAAATTGGGAGCAGGGCAAATGGAGATCTTAGGATAAAGTTACTGTAAATAAGATCTTTGTCTCTAAATGAGACTAGTTCCTCATAACTCCTTTTTTCTTTTTGACTCACACTGTTCCACCCCACTTTCAGTGAAATTCAATCACATTCATTAGCATTTCTAAAGATGGAAGCTACTCAAAACAGCAGCATTGTCTTTCCTTTTCAACTAAAATGCAGCTTTTCCTTTCGAAAGGGAAAAAATCTCCCTTTAGCTACCCAATTCTTTCAGCTTGGCACCCATAATTTTCAATGGTGGAACCAACCCCCCAAGAAACAGGAAGTGCAATCCCATTTGATCTCACTTGAAAGAAATTGTAAATACTTCGTAAGGACAGAAATAGTGGTTCAAAGAAAAAACAAAAAAATAACTCTGGAGGCAGAAAAAATAAATTCAAGTGCGACCAAGTAATAATCACTTAAATGAATGTCCTCATTGTGAAGGGTATTTTATACAGTCCCTATGAGGAGCAGGCTGATGTTTGTCCAGTTTTCCTCCTCTGTCATTTGCAATCAAGAGGAAACCATTTCTTCCTTTTAAGCTCTTAGGCCCCAAATACAAAGAATATTTCACATGCTTCAAGTGATAAAATTACCAGTTTTTTCTTTGTTTTAAAGTGAGTATTGATGGATATGTCATTACGAGAGAGACTCGGGGGTTACAGGTTAATCTTTCCTTAACAAATTAGAATATCATCTTTGTCCAGTTAAAAATTCTGCTTGTTATTAAGTTGTAGTTCCAGTTGACTCTAGATAAAGCCAAGAGAAGTGTTGTAATTTATGAAGGAAGATGGTGCACTAACTCATCTCATCTTTTGAAGAGCAAGCACTGAACCTTTCCCCAGGAAAAGTTTTGCCAAGATCTATGCAAATGTCCAGCAGTCCCTTCATGACTGTTGTCAGCCAAAGTTAGGGGTGCTTTGTGGGACCTTAGGCTGGAGATCCTCACTGGTTTCATGTTCCAACCTAGTGAGCTAAACAGGCAGAGACAGAGATCAGAAGGGTGATGGGAATGTTAGAAATAAGGAAATGAGTTGTTTATAATCACATCTGAACAGATCAGGTGACAATGCAAACGCAAATCAATCTTCTTTTTCCAGTAAATGTCAAATTGCATGAAAATCTTCTAATTTATAAAAAGCTGACCATAAGAACTTTGTAAAATGAAGCAATTCATTAGTGGGATCTACTAATAGCAGCTGAGTCTGGTGCTGTGGCAGACAGGAGGAGAGGGATTTGGGGCTCTTGGATGTTAGAAAGAAAAAAAAAGTTCTTCGCATATGATTGGCTCAAATTACTGCATTTGTGAAATTACTAAGTCCCTAAACAGGTGTGTCAGAGCCATTTTCTATGTTTCAACCTGGCAAATCAATTCCCTCCCTAGAAACAGTTGCTGACCTGGCCTGAAGAAGTCTCTAATAAGAAAGAAAATCTGAATGTGAGATTACAAATGATAACCAGCCCTATTCTAAAAGTTTGTAAAATATAAATCCTTCCTAGAGGAATTTCCAAATTCATGCATGTGGGGCACAGTAAGTCAGAAATGTCAAAGGGCAACTACAAGTATATGCAGAAATACTTCTCCAGAGGCACCGTCGGTCCCTGCAAGACAGGGTGGTTCACTTTCCAGAATGCTTGTGCTACAATTTGAAGTTGGGGGTGCTTATCCTTGTGCTACAGTGGACAACAGATTGGATAGGGGCGCTGTACAGGATTCACCAGAGGAAGCCTGGTAAAATCTGTCTACTGTTCAGGAAGGCATTCTGCAGCTGGGGAAAAGTCGCGGTATCCTGGGCCTGGTGTGGTTAGGCTTCTGGGAAGGTTGACCTCGGTTCTTGCTTCTCAGTGCTGAAAGAATTCACACAGCTGTAGAAGCACTTTTGTAAATTGAAGTAACTGATGAGGGAAGGGAAAATTTCCGGTAGTACATGCTCTGGAGAGCATCCAA
>NW_022104341.1:31379414-31380696 GCF_000313985.2 Echinops telfairi | reverse complement strand
AGCACTCCCCTCAGCCTGTGCTATTTGTCCCCCTTCTACTTCTCTTCCCACTTGGGGGGCCGGGGGAACATGCATTGGCCCATCTTAGTGACTGAGTTCACGCCCACCTGTGATGTGATGTCGCTGGTGCCTAGTGTGTGTATGCCCAAGTTGACTTTCACCTGTGTCTAGGTGACCTTGGTCTGTCCATGCCCAGCTTTGGATTATCCCCATAGGGGGTCTACTATGTGCCTGATTTCTTTGCAACCCCCTTTTATTATGGCATGGCCAGCTAAGTTTTGTGTACCATTGGCATTCGGTAGAAACAGCACCCCCTATCCCGAATCTTCCTGCCTATCAGTGTCCTTGTGCCATGTGCCATCAGTCCAGAGAACATATATTTGGCACTGCAGTATCTGGATGGAGTAGCTGGATTCCTGTTACAGGCTGCTCGAATCCACCATCAGTGTAAATAGCAGAGTGACAGTACCGTGGGCAAATCCTTGCTAACTGGAAGCTAAATGAGAAGCATGTCCCTGCAGGCTTCCAGGGTCTAATTCTGGGCAAACAGCAGCTGTGATGAAGACCCCTGGACAGCCGTGGCCAGGCAAAGCCTGCCGACTGACAGTGTCTGGTCCTGGGAAATTCCCTCCATCCTCTCACAAACTGCGCCAAGGAAACCCTGGTCTGCCTCGCTTTTCCATCTCAATTCTATTTTTCTGACATATCTATCTAGCTAACATATCTATCTGACATATCTAGCTAGCTAGCTTAGCTCATCGATAGTCTGTTATCTACAGTAAAGGCACCAGGGTTAGAGACCACCGATGAATGGAAACGCAGATGGGTGACTATAGCCCAATATGGTAATGTTGCTCTATAGCCCAGATGGGTGACTATAGCTCAATGGTGTTATTATTGTTGCTCAGACAAAACCAAAACCACTGTCAGCAAGACAATTACAATTCATAGTGACCCTATCTAGAGGAGGTTTCTGAGGCCATAGTTCTTAATGGAAGCAGACAGCTTCATCTCTGCCCATGGTATGGCTGCTTGGTTTGAACCACCGACTTGGCAGTTACTAGTCCACTGAGTACCTGGCAGCACTACCAGGATGGTGGCTAGCTGTCATTTATTGAGCTCTCACTTTATGCCAAGGACAATCGTAAGTACTTTCTATAAGTACTTTACATTCATGAACCCATGTAATTTCTACAGGAACCCTATCACAAGGTTAGCATTACTCACCCCGTTTTATAGTTGAGAAAACCAGGGTGTAAAGACTGGACTTTGGCATGCCCTG
>NW_022104341.1:31345062-31379008 GCF_000313985.2 Echinops telfairi | reverse complement strand
CAATGCTGACTCATAGTGACAGCCTGTAACCCTGTAACCTGACTCATCGTTACAGTCCAAGACTGTAGCTGTTTATGAGAGTAATACTCAACTCTGTCACTAATCTTTGAATTTACCTAGTATCCTAATGGTTAAAATCCCTCTGCCCCAGTTGAGCATTTATTCTGTTTTTATAGATCTTTAGAGAGAATCATCTAATCATTTGTCCAGCTTTCTGCATTATTTTTAGAATTTATATATCCCAGGTTCCAATAATTGCTCTTAAATTCAACCTTTCTAGAACTGTGCTATCTAATGGAACATTAGATGGAAGTATTCTGAAATCTCCACTGTCCAACCTGGGAGCCAGTGGTCAAACGTAATGATCGCACACTTGAAATGTTTGTGACGGAAGCATTACTTTTTAATTTAAAATATAAATGAAATTGCCACCGATGAATAATGACCATCCTATTGGACAACGTATTTCCAGAGGAATAAGCATGCTGCTCTTCAGCTCACTGAACAGAAATTATTAATTCACTCATTACATAGATGTAGGATAGAACTTTGTCTTTATAGACTATAGTGTGCCAACTGACCTTAGTGTCCCCTGAGCCTGTAGTTCTGAGCCCTTACGCCCATCAACTCATCTCCTCCAGGTGTTGTGTTATGATGAAGAAGTGTTCATAACCTTTCCCCTGCAGGATCCTAATTTAGTGAAGTTATCAAGGATTTAATTTTACTTGGATCCAAAATCAACACCCATGTTAACACCAGTTAGGAAATCAAATGACATATTGCATTGAGCAAATCTGCTGGAAAACATCTTTTTAAAGGGTTACAAAAATACCATTCTGAAGAAGAAGGTATAACTCCCCCAAGGCATGATACTTTCACTTGCCTCGGGCACGTGCAAACGCTGAGTAATCAATAAGGAAAGATGAAAGATCAACTGATAGCTTCGAATTATATCAACCAATGTTTTAGAAAACTAGCTTTATCTGTATCAGGCATTATATCAAAACTAGGAAACAAAATTGATATAGTTTCTGAATCTATAAGAGAGCCAGGGAAATTAGAAGAAACGAGGAGTGGGTGACTTCCTGGGACTTCAGACAGAGGAGCGTTCTTAAGAAAAAGGCTGGGCCACCGTACAGTTGTGGAGATGGATACTGGAGACGAATGATGAAAACAGAACAATGGAAGCATTTCCAAGTTCTCCGAGGACGCCTATTAGAACAGTTCACAAACTGGTTGACGGAAAGAAGAGAAGTCTAAAACCAAGGTAGACATAGACCCTCTTCTCCAGGCTCCAGGAAAGACTCGCCTGTTCCTCTCAGGTCCTGGGGGCTCTCAGCTTCCTGAGCTTGCGGCAGCTTAATTCCAGGCTGCGCCTCCGTCTTCAAGACTTTCTTCTCTGTGCCTCGCTCCTCTTCTTATGAAGACACCAGTCCTTGCGCTCAGTAGCCACCCGAAATGCAAGATGACTTCAACTCAAAATGTAATTCATTTTACCTGACTTACAATAAGATCCCTTTGTAAGTCAATTCTGATGTACGTTGAATGCTTCGGTCTTTTGTTGTTTTCATCATTATTACTTTTCTATCAGTATATGGGTAAGTCTGAAGTGTATTTGTCTGTGTGGGTTGAAAACATTACATACACACTTGAAGACATCAATAAGTGATGTGTTACTGTACATAGTACATATTACTAATGATAAGATCCACAACAGAAGGATAGTCAGAAGTATGGTTTGTCAAACCTCTAAAACATCACACACTAGGGACTACCTGTATCTGAAAACTTTTTACTCCAAAATAAGATCAATTCTGAGTTCTGAGTGAAGATGAATTTTAAGAGTTCAGTGTACAGAAAAGATAGTTTCTTACTTTATTAAGAGTAGCGCCACCTCTTTGAAGAGAAAAAAAATATTTTTACTAGCTGGGAATTAATATATATCATATCATTCCATACTTCAATTCCATCAAGTAGAATGGTACAATTGCTACCACAATCAATTTCCAGAGATTTATTTCCGACATGGACTCCTTTACACTGCCTTCCCTTTGCCCGACCACCACCACTGTACCCCTTTCCCACGGCCCTTTATTCCACTTGCTGTCCCTGTGCCTTCATCAATCCTGGGTTTCCGAGACCGAAAACCAGAAAAGCATATAGCACAGCTTCGAGAAGGTGACCTCCATGGACATAACACCTCCGAGAGACACTCTAATATGGACAAACAAAAACCAAACAACATGATACACACCAAAAATACAGAAAAGGGGGGGGATCTACTGACAAAGTACTAAGTGTTCAAGTCAGATTTATGCCTTTGATCTTCCATACTCCCCTCTCCCAAGCACTCTGTTTGGTGCTCACTTTCCTCCCATCCCTCAGTTTTAGATAGGGGGAGTTCTCCAGAGGCTTATTTCCCATGTAGCTCACAAATAAATCTTAGTCTTGCACTGTTACCCTTCACCTTCTGTACCCCAGAGACAAAGAGAAAACAGTTTAATAGAAAGACTGAATGAGATGTTCACATTTGCACACCTAGACTGCTGGTACAGCTTTCAGCAGCCTCACTAACTATTGAACAAAAGGGTACATGGGGGAGAAGGAAAAAAGAGTAATTCCAGTGACTTAAGAGAGATCAGAAGCCAGAGCAGAATGAGTGAAAATGTGTGCAGAAGGCAAGAAAATTAAAATGATGATCCGATCACCTGAGAATCCTTGGTAAAATAGAGGGAGTAAAGAAATGGGTTTATATCAGAATTGAATATGCCGGGTCTAGTACATTTACATACTGCATGCTTTTAGGTGATAAAATGGCAATAGTGGCCACAACCAACCTCTTTGGCTATACCTAACTACACAAAGGAAAAGGAAAATCCATCTTCACATCAACCCAAGGCCCATTGCTACAGTCCAGAGGTTAGACATGCTTCCCTCCACCTTCCATCCATTCTTCTGCCACACAATTCAGGCTCAAACTGTTCCCCAGGACACTCTGCTTCTCTGTAAGGTTCAATAATTTATTGCAATAGCCACATAGAAGTTTCACACAACAGTCACAAGTAGAAGTTAACAAGTTACCACAAGTCAAGATCATAAAATGCACTTGGCTGCTGGCTGTGGAGAGACTACTGTGGACCAAATCCGTCTCTCTGGTCCCCATCCTCTCAGCCACATGGTCCCTTGGCTTCTGACTTGTTCCTTGGGGTAGGAAACCTGCCTGCTGCTCTATCTCACAGCCTCGTCGGCTCTGGCCTCAGCCCTGTGGCTTTTTTGCTCTGGTGCCTCCGACTTCTGCATAGCTTGGACTCTACTGCCTTTGCCGTTTTAGGCAGGGAGGGACCTGGAAGGTCCACTGCCTTCCTTGCTTGTCCTGGGGAGCCTGTCTTCCTGTTGCTGAGACGCTTCCTTCTTAAGTCCAGGGACAGGCAAAAGTGACAATCCTTGAGTTAGAACTCTCTACATCCTATCTGCATGGTCCTACCCAATTACTTAGCGTCCTGGTGGATTAGTTGGTTTTGCACTGAGCTGCTAATTGCCAGAACAGCAGTTCGAACCCCATCATAGCCCCACAGGAGAAAAATGAGGATGTTGATCCCTGCAAAGCTTTAAAATCTTGGAAACCCAGAGGAGCAGTTCTCCTCAAACCCGTTAGATTACTTTGAGTCAAAACTGACTTGACCGGAGTGAGTTTGGTTTTCACCCAAGCATTTGGTAGGGTTAAAGAAAAATGGATCCAAGAGCCATATTAAAGCATTTCACTTCACCACAGTCGACCAATGGGAAGATGGGGGTAAATCAACAAGCCTTGTAACAAAATTATAGAAAACTTTATTAAAGCAAAATAGCAAAATGTAAAAATGCGTTTTTTATATTTTTGTTTAATAATGTTTTCTTGAGCTTTCTAGATATATTTTCTGGGGTGTAGATCTATACACCCTAGAAGGCATCTTTCTAGCCCCTCCACCAAAGCCTGCTGAACCTTCATTGACACCAAGGCCAAACAGCCATGGGGGCATCCTCCAGGGACTCAAACCATGGTCTTTAAGACGCTCTTTGGGTCTAGGGAACAAACGACTGAAAGGTTAAGGTCAGGGATGTAGGGAGGATGGGGTAGGACTTCCCAGTGAAATTCTCATGAGTGAAGTACTGTGCCCTTATTTCTTGTGGTGAGAGGGTCTGTCTTCTGTGGAAATTTCCTGGCCTTTTTCTCATTAAGCAGTTTTCAATAGTTTCTTAACATTTCTTTATTGTAAGGCCCTGTGATTACCCTGTGTCCTTATAGAAAACCTATCAAGATTATCTCTTGGGAATGCAACCCGCCCCACCCCCCCCAACCTCCCACAAAAAATTACCCTCGCTTTCTGAGCACCACTCCTCTGCTTTGAATTTCCCTGACCCAGCAGATCCCCTCAGAAGCCATTATTTTTATTTGATCTTTTTTAAAGGCACCCTAAGGAGGCTAAGGACAGGTCTGTGTTGCTACGAGAACCTGTCTGCATCCAGCCACTGAGAGCAGAGACATATTTAAACATGTTTTGTTGGGGGTAAACCAGTCAATGCATGATCTGCAACACTAGCAGTAATACCGTTTGATGTACCCTAGAAATCAACTGGAGGGGGGGTAGTGATAAGGAAAGAAAGGGAAATAATGTATGTTCATTGGAACTTAAGCAAGGAACGTGATCCCCAGCGAGGAAACTGGACTTGACTGAAGATTGACAAGGGTTACTGAGCTTGTTCGGTTACAGGAAAAAACAGAAGAAAGTGAGAATGCTTTCATAGATTGGTTCACTTCACCAAATTGAGTCAAGCTGTCCTGGAGTCTACCTGAACCAGAAGTTATACTCAAAGAAACATCAGTCTATTATCCAAGAATAATTAAAAAGCAATTAAAATATTTTTGCAAGTCTCTAAAGAAATCCCTAAATGCAACTGCATTAATAATACATACTAAAAATAAAACTGCTTAAAATCTTTCTCTCTCTCTCTCTGTCTCTCTCTCTCTGTCTTTCTCTCTCTCCATCTCTTTCTCTCTCCCTTTTTCTCTCAGCTATTCCCCCAATCCAAAATCTCAGGAAAATTAAAAAAGAAAAAAAGAAGTCACATGAAGTGATGCCTAGAGATAACCCTAAATTCTTATGATTCCATAAATGGTTTCAGGGTTGGGCTGGTTCGAACCCACCAGCTGCTCTGCTGAAGAGAGATGATCATGGCTGCTCCAGTCAGGTTTCACAACTCCTAGGAAGCCATTCTACTCTCTCCTATAGGGTCACAATGAGTCAGAATTGACTCAGTGACAAGGAGTTTGTCCTTGTTTGTTTCCAAATGGTCGACCCTGATATTTACAACTCTGCCTTTTCATTTGCAATAGGCTGGGCAGGGTTGGATGAATCCTGATGATTACCAAGATTTTTTATAAATTTACTAAGATGCCACATGATCTGTATCTGAAAAAAATAAAATAATGCAGAAAACTCCAAATTTGCAGGGGAAATAATGGGGTGGGGGGGGGGCGGAGAAGGCAGGAAGAATAGAGCCATAGAAAAGTGAGAGAATTGGGGCCAGGATTGCCAAGCCCTGAGGAGAAATTAGGGCTGTAGATGGAGGCCTAACATCTGTTCTTCTGTTCTAAGGAGCTTTTGTTTTCCAAATTCACCTCCCCTCTCTTCCTTTCTTCAGCCAGGCCCGATCGCCTCTTCCTTTGAAATAATATAAGCACTAAAGGTCCCTAACAAACAGTCGAAGGCACATCCCAAATAAGAAGGATGGACTTGGGCATGTGGGGCAATAATAAAGTCACTGTGGAGTTTGAACTTGTTTTCATTTTATTTTATTTTTAATTCAGGGGAAAGCCAGGGAGGAGGTAGAGTAACTTACCTCTGAAACTGTTTGTTTGAAAATAATATACTGAAAGAGAAAAACAATCCTCAACTAACAACTGCCTGCCTTGCCATCTGTTTAATCTAAACATTAGCATATCACATATCTGGGTGAACTCAAATTGCACTGGAATCAGAGCACTTGTTCCACTTTTTTAGACCCTTAATGGGGGAGTCGAGTGAGAATTCTCCATGGGATTATCTGGGCTTTATGGGCTTCCAACATACGCATTGAGGGCCACATTTTCAGTCCAGCCTTAACTCATCATACTACGACTGGAGGCAAAATTGTGCCTGGCTTAATTAGCACGAGTACTAATCAAGTACTAATGAAATTTGCCCACAAGCAGTTCTCCAGTCTAAGGCACCAGAAGTGCACACAATTCCTGTATCTATCATATAGCAGGTCAGCACAAAAGGAGGGAAGAAATGAACAAATTCCCTCTAAAATTTACTTCGGGCTAACCACAAGCAAATATCATCTCTACCCAGAAGTAATACACGAGCTTTATCCCTATCAATTTGAAATCTGCAAACAGCATCCCAATTTGCCACATTAGCTGGGAAATTTATAAATATATAGGAAATGCTACCCAGGAAGACACTTTATTCTCCGAGATTTATGAGCTATTTAAGACCTGCATTTGAAAATGAGTGTGATCTGCTACATATCTTAAAATATATAGGCAGTCTTTCAAACTAAAATATCATTTCTTAAGAGGTGGCAATAATCTTGGAAAACAGACCTATTTGTTCAAACTTATAATGACAAAAAAGGAGGCCCAATTTTATGTCTCCAATCAGTGATACACCCTTAGTCTCTTTTCTGTGTTTTAAATCCACTATTAAGATCTGTCCATGCATAAGAGCTTATTTACAACACAAATATTAATTACACTCAAGAAGATGCCTTCAATCTATCAATTAAATCATACTAATCGGAGATGCAGTGAGCACATTAAAGTAAGTATTTACATAATCAAGCTTCACACATAGGAAACCTTTTGCTCTAGGTATTTCACGGTATTTTACATAAACGAAAATTCTGGGTCTTCCCATTTTGGAGGCCGAAGTGTGTGTGTGGTGGTGGTGGTGGGTGGGGGGAATCACAATAGAAGCTGTGATTAATTCTAAGAGCAAGGCCATGTTCAAAAACAGGGAAGAAGATCAAGAGAGAACTTCAGGAAAACAGAAGGCAGTCATTTCTTCTTCCAGTTACACTACACTCCTTCCTCGAAGGGCTGTTACATTTCTCAGGAGAAAGGTTCTCACCTCTAAGATGCTGAAACTTACCCACTTGAACAGGTGCAAGGGCCAGATGACCTGTGTTTCCTTTATGGACTATCGACAAACATCACTGAAAAAAAAAAATCATCATTGGTGAGTGCTAAAAACCAGTCAATTCACCCAATGCCTTTCTAAAATGAAATTCAAGAGAGAGGAAAGGGCATCATCCAGAAGCCAGTCGACCCCGGATGCATACAAGCTGTCACCTGTGGTCCCATGCAGAAAAAGCTTCCAATCACCGCTTCCCAAGTGAAGGACCACAGATTAATTTTGACACTGACTTGTCTCAGCCTTTCCGAGATGCTGTTGTCTGGATCGTATGTGATACTTGTTTTCTATTCCTGCACAGAACTAACATCTCTACGAAACAGTGGAAAGGAAAGGGAAACAAAGAATTTCTTGTCACTAGTGAGATTTCTTTTTCTTGATTAAATAAAGGTTTGTGAACTATAAAGAGTGTGCAAATTTAACGTGCTGTGAAAACAACAAGAAAAAAAAATCATGTGGCGCACAGACAGAATTCCAGCGCTGACGTTCTTCAAAGGAATCAAGGGCCCCATCTGCTGATGTTTCAATGTACTACAGTGCAAACAGTGAGGAGTGTGGAATAAAGTGTTTGTGGGACGAAAATACAGCTCGAGAACCTGAAGCAACAGAAGGCAACTTTAGAAGTCGAGGCTCCGGCCCCTGAACCAACACCGCTCATCTGCTCTTGTATTTGAGTATAACTTTATGGAAGTCATTCTGTGCGGATGAATACAGGCTTATGATTATAGTTTTAGCCCTCAAGATAGGAATTCTCGGCGGTGCTTCCACAAACCTCCTTCCCTCTGTGCTGGGAGACGTCTTGGTTTGGTTGGAGCAAATGCTCTCGCTTCTCTGATCATACAGTAACAGGTAGGCATTTAATCATGGAAGCTGGTGCTACAGCTACTAACTGTTAGGAAAAAAGAAGGCATTCCCACTGTTTCTCAGCTTTGTCTGCAACAAGAGATGATTCTGAGGTGCCTTGCTCCAAAGTTTATTTTGTTTATGACCTGTTTTGAGAACTGGATAGCTCGAAGAAGGTTAAGAAATAACTCAATAGATGCAAGTTGAGGTCTGAGTTCCCACATTGTGTCAAACACTCGACGTGTAACCCATCTACGCTCAGCTGTCATCGCCTTAAAATTAAGAGTGTCTAATTACGCGTTGTACGAGTTCTTTTTATCCTGGTTATAAAATGCATAGTTTCATCTTGAAGGATAGTGAGAATATCTTAGAAATATTTATAGCAACACAGCATCTTCCATAGTCCATTGCCTTGAAGTCAATTCTGACTCATAGTTTTACAAGATGGAGTAGAACTGTCCCCGAGGGTTTCCAAGGCCATGATCTGCACAGAAGCAGACTATCTGCACAGAAGCAGATAGGCACAGCTCTGGCCAGCAGAGTGGCAGGTGGGCTTGGACCACCAAGCTCAGGTTAGCAGTCCACCTCTTTGTCCGCAAGGCCACCAGAGCTCCTTCCCATTGTACACCAACCAGTGGCAGGGGACTTTCAAGGCCGGCGAAATCACACACGCCAGCTATGACCACAGGCGTCACCCAGGAGAAGCAGTTCCAGTCATCATATGAGGAGTGAAATAACTAGATGGTTGACCAAATACAGCAAGCTAATTTTCAAGTTGGCAATTTTGTATGGCCTGCCACTGATGTTATTAATATCCAAATGGACCTTGGCAGAGAAAAGTTCCCCCACCCCTAATATAAACCCAAACCACCCATCATCAGAACCAAAGAGCACTCTTGGATGTCTGAGGCTATAAATCTTTATGGAAGCAGTTAGCCTCACCTTTCTCCCACACCTTGCATATTAATCCACCGCCATGGAGTGATTCCAACTCATAGAGACCCTGTGTAGCGCTTCCAAGACTTTGTAACTCTTTGCAGGAGCAGACCGCCGTGTTTTTTTCTCTCACAGAGGAACTAATAGGTTTGATGAGCTGACCTTGTGGTTTGAAATCCCAAACTTCCGCAACAGGGCCAACATGCCTCTTTTCCTTGCAAATTAAAACTCAAACTTACTGCTACTGAGTCAATTCTGACTCACAGTGAGCCTATAGACAGAATAGAACTGCCTCTGTCGGTTTCTGAGACAGAAATCTTTACTGGAGTAGAAAGTCACATCTTCCCCCACCCCAAGCCCAGAGTGGCTGGTGGTTTTGAACTGCTGATCTTGTAGTTAACAGCTCAATCTATAACTCACTATGCTCCCAAGATTACCATTCTTGCACATGTCAAAAACCAAATTCACTGCCATCCAGTCGATGCTGACTTATAAGACTCTATAGGACGGAGCAGAACTGCCCCTGTGAATCTGCAAGATCGTAACTCCTTCTGGGAGTAGAAAGCCCTGTCTTTCTCCAGCAAAGTGGCTGGTGGTTCCGAACTGCTGACCTTGCAGTTAACAGCCCAATGTGTAGCAATGATGTCCGCAGGGCTCTTCCTTGCGTATAGTAGATGCATAGTACAAATTTGTTAAATAGACACATTATCTAGCAAAAATCATTTGTTCCATAAGGATCTTCTCTCTACAATTATACTCTCACTTTTTTTCACTATTATATTGAGGTTGAATAATAGTTGCGGTGGAAGATTATATAAACCAGGTTGCTTTCCTCCTTTATTTAGGATACTATACCCACATCTTTTAGTACAACTACATTTCCTTCATTACCAACAGTTCTGGTAGGTCCCCAACTCTCTTAGCTGAACTGGATATACGTGAATCTAGATTAGTCCATTCACTCTGCTGTGGTTTTGATTGCTGCAGAAAGAGACAGGAAAAGGGATGGTGTCAGCACATTCTACCAGTATGCTTAGGAACTGTACCACTCTCTTACTTTGGCCCTTAGAGTTCAAAGGCTGAGCTAGTACTTGTATTTCTGAGATGGATTCTCCAGCCTTTCCTTCAATAAACTGCAGCATCAATCTGAACTACCTGCAGGGTCCCCAGAACATTCATTCCCTGCGTAAGTTAGCATGGTGGACAATTTCTGGTTTCTTCTCTACGATGAAGTAAAATGACTATGCTTCTTCTATCCATAGTATTTGTAATTCCCACTCAATATAACTCTCACTAAATGAATGGGCGAGAGCATGCAAATAAACGTAGAGGGCTCTAACTCAGCGTTTGGTCAGTTTTGTTAGGTCTGTAAGAGTGAGCCATCTCAGAAGCAAGACGGAAGGAAATCCCATGATCATAAATAAAGAAAAGCCACCAGCAGAGTGGGTGTGAGATCTCGGTCTTACGAGCAAAGGCAACGGAGATAGCAGAGACCACAGCAACGATACCAGGAGAGGCAGCAGAGGAGCTTCCCTGAGACCGGGAGGCAGACAGGAGCAGCACTGAAGCGCTGAGGCAGAGTGGTGGACATCCTGGCCTGCAGAACAAGGCCCGGGCAAGGCACCACGTGGATGAGCCCTGAGGACTAAGGAGACCTGCCTGCCAGCCCAACTCTTCCTTAGGGTAGATCTGAATGGGCTCCAGTTACTTATCACAATCCCTCCACCCTCCCTTCCACCACAATGAATGGTTTAGAAATATGTACAAATTTAATGTGGGCCAATCAAATACCACAGCATGTTTGTTGAGCGTTCTAGGAAGGAAGTTTCCCTCTATTTTCTGAGGGAATTATTTTAAAATATACTCTCTATCCTATTGAATGCAAAGCATGAATCATCGTTTACCTTATTATCACAAAAGGAACCAGTTTTAATAATGAGATCAACGCTATGAAAAATAAACTGCAAAAATGGGGGTGGGAGGAATCACCTCTTTGGAAACATTGTAAATCTGCCAGTATCCCGATTTGACTAAATGCTCAACATTTTAGTTATGTGAGCCCATAGGTGCCCAATATTGTTTAAGGCTGTTTGATCTGAATGTTCAATTACTTATACTTGAAATAACCCTGAATGACATCCAGTCTGTTTCGGTGGATAAGAACACCCCCCGAAAACAACAACAACAACAAGAAAAAATTAACAGTATACACTGAGGGGTCTGGCATCTTAGGACGATGACTCACTATGCTCCTACTTGCATATCACAATATACTGTTTGCTTTTTTACGTATGGGCTCCTGGTTGACCTTTCGCCCACCGCGACTGTTCCATCTCTGTGCTCTCACCTAAAAGAAGTCCACCAGTGACCCCATTCCATCACAAGACTTGCTTCCTTCCTCCTTTGTTTCCTAACCTGAATGTTTCCCCCATTGCTTTGCTTTCCCAAGGAATGCTCTAACTTCTCAATGGCCTTTTCAGGCAGTAAAGACAGCTTTCTAAGATAGTTCGCAGAGCCACTTCGGAGGTGCTCAAAAGTACCTGCTCCAAGAATGAAAGTAGTACTTTCTACTCTCTACTCTACTGCCTCTGTTCCTTTCCTAGGGTCGCCATAACAAACCACCACACATGGGGTGAACTATACTCAGGAGCCCTGGCATACAGTGCTCAAAGTGTTTGGCTGTTCACCTAAAGGTCAGAAGTTTGAACCCACCACCTCTTTATGGGAGACAGAAGTGGCCCTCTGCTTTGGTCAAGAATACAGCCTGGGCAATCCTGTGGAGCAGTTCTCCTCCGCCCTATAGGGGGCGTCCCTATAAATCACAATTGCCTCAAAGGCAGTACTTTGGGTGTTTGGATAAGTAGGTTATAAGACCAGGAATTTATTGTCTCACAATTCTGGAGGCTGGAAAACAAAGTGAACATGTTGGCCAGAGCACTCTACACATAAAATCCTTTCAGTGTCTGCTAACCTTAGGCGATCCTTCGCATGTAGATGCACCTCACATGGCTGTCCTGTTTCTTTTCTCTTGTAAATACAACGCTCACAATGGACCTCTACTGGAACGTGGACTGAGGTTAACTGAAAACACTTTCTTTCCAAACAAGCTCATGTTCAAGAACACCAGGGTTTAGGACTGCAACATATCTTTCTGGGGAATACGATTCAGTCCATAGCTCTGTACTTTTCTAGAAATCTAAATAATTTAGATTCATCTAAATTCTGCTGCATCACTAAGGTCAAAGGGGGTACATTTTTCTGAAGGTTCACAAAAGTCTTAAGTAGGAAGTTCTTTGGCATCTAGAATTGGAGGACTAAATCTGATTCCCCATTTGAAGGACCATTATGAGTTATTATTATTGTCGATGTTGTTTTGTATTTTTTTAATTGTGAATTTGGTAAAAGTTTACAAATGATGTACAAATGCGCTTTACACAATTGATGTGTGTATGGATTGCGATAACAGTTGTATGAGCCCCTAATAAAATGTTTAAAATAAAATAAAATAAAAAAGAAACAAAAAAAAGTTTACAAATGGATCGTCAACTTTATAGCCAACGATTCATTCACATTTGGCTTCATCTCATTTATTGCAATCCTCTCAATATATCACTTGTTCCACTTTCTCCTCGTGTTTCCTTCCCAACCTTGCCTGTTTCCTAACCTTCCCGAACTTTGTCCATAATAAAATGCAGCGATAGACTCATGGATGGCATCATCACTTACAAAAATGTCTTCACCTCCTTGTGACTTAAGTTGAAAAGAAATACATTTTATATATTTTTTTATCTTTTAATTTCCTTTACCTCCAAACTTTCTGAAATACTTCCATGATCTGAATTTGAAGCACTCTCAGCTCGCATCTCTGCTGTTTCTCCGTCTGTGGAGGAAAGCTAGATGGACAAGTCCATTGGATGAGATATAACTTCTCTTCCTCCACATATGGCACCTTTATTTCTTCGGTAGTGTAATTTTCAGGCACCCACATCATAACATGCCCTTTTGTCTCTTTTATCTTCTAGGGACTATCTGCAAGACTCCTTTTTTTCTTTTATATCACAACTAAGGACAACACAATCTACCTTCTTAGTCAAACTGAAACCCAGATTATTTTTTCCCCTCCCCTACCACACACAGCTAAGTAGTTAGGAAGTACAGCTGATTCAACTCAAATGATGCTGCTTTAAATATTATCTCCTCTCTATTCCTACCTTCGCTTCCTTGAATAAATCTTTTCATTCACTTACATCAGATATTCTTCTACTGTCTCTTTGCCTCCATTATTGCTATATCCGAATTCATCTCCCATTTACCCCTGATGGTGTAACTAAAATGTAAATGTGACCTAGTCACTGCCCTGTATAGGTAATGAATATTTTTTAATTACAATCCCTATCCATTCTAACCTGATTGCTACAGGCTCTATTCACCTACCACTACTCTAGATCTTACCATTCACGTTCCAGAAACATCAAGCATAAATGGTTCAAAATATATATTCTCATATATATATATATTCTTTACTCGTGCTGTCCTCTCTGCCTAGTACAGCTCTCCACCCCTCCACTGAGTTAACACACAATCTTACAGGCTTTGCTTAGGCGCCATCTCCTCCAAGGAGCCTAGTCTGACTTCTCCAGAATTGACTCAATGATTTGTGAGTCCCGATAAAATTCTGTGCAACATCCCACCATAATTCGTACCAGGCTAAAGTTGAACCTCAGTGTCTGTGCTCGGCCTTTTTCTATATCCTCTAATTAACGAAGAGCTCTTTGAAAGACTTGTTTTGATCATGCTATTCTTTTCTTACAGGTGATTGAATTAGGGGTGAGTGAGAGCTCTGGTGATACAGTAGGATGTGTATGGGGCTGCTAACTACAAGGTCAGTGCTTTGAACCCACCAGCTCTGCCATAGGAGAAAGAAGAGGCTATCTACTTCCATAACAATGTAATGGCTCAGGAACCCCCAGGGGCAGTAGTTCTACCGGACCCTAGAGTATCTCTATGGTCATAGTTGCTTTGAACATATGGATGGACCAACTTGATTGACTTTTTTGTACTTTAGTGACCTTAAGCTGATTTCTTTCTGGAAGCAGGTTGCCATCTAGTTCTCTTGTGGACCATCTGGTGAGTTTGAACAGTTTGCCTTTCAGTTCGCAGCTGAGCACACGCCACTATACCACCAGGGCTCTTTGTCAAAATTAGAAGCAGGGGTGAATTCAGAAAACCCTTTACATAAAGAGAAGTCATTTCTAACCTGTTACAATGACAAGTTTTAGAAACCACAAGCACATATAGTGATGAGACAGAGAAGCAAAAGAGCTGAGTGAGGACTGAGGAATTCTGCCCTGAGACTAGTGAAGCCCTAGGGCCTCCTGGACCCAAACACATGCTCCCACTCTGCTCTTGCACAAGTGAGGAGACTCCGGTTTCTCTGGGTTGTTGACTGCTTATCTTTTTATAACAAATCCCTAATACTTAAGGAACTATGATTTGGATCCCAGTCCTCATAGACAAAGGAGTCTAGTCAAAACAGTATTGAATAATTTCTTTCCTAATCAGTCTTCACCTCTAGCACATACACTTCGTAAGGGCAATGAGCAGATATTGTATTTAAGACATGATAAGCATGAAATAGAATAGATACTGAAGCCCATAGATGAGAAACTACACTGGAAGGAGGCCATAGGAGGGCGGTGAGAGAGATATGCTCTTGTACAACAGTTAAACACTGTTGGCGGTTTGAACCCTCACAGTGCTGCGGTAGAAAGACCTGGAGATCTTTTCTCATAAAGATAACAAACAGCCTTGCAAACTTCAGGGGTGGTTATATTTTATCACACTGACTTGCGATGAGTTTAATTACTCTAATGGTACTGAGGTAGTTTATTGTGCCAGCCTGGACGATAAACACAAGTGGGATTAACTGAAGGGTAGAGAGATAATGGCTCGGTGAGGCTTACCTTTCTTGTCCCTTGCTCTTTGATCATCGGACCAGTGTGCAGCTGCCTTGCTTGTTCTGTGCCTCAATTTACAGGCTACACTACCTGTGGGATGCCTAGCCTATGGACTGTGTCGCTGTAAGTTGAGGTCCCTTTAAGACATCTCTGGAGCTGGGGACTGGCGGTTGGTGACCTGCCTTGTGATTGGCTGCTGTGCTGACATAGCCTAGCTCTCTCTACAAATAGAGGAAGATCTGGCAGCAGACTAGACTTGAAGGACTGCTAGTCTCTCACAACTCTCTCTCACAGGTGTGAGTTGCACTGAGCCATTTATAGTGCTTTATAATTTAACTGTTCATTTTTGTATTATATATTTATCTGTATATGATTTAACAGTTCACTTCTTGCTATATAGCAAATTATCTTTATAAATAAATATATTAAATTATCAGCGCTGTGGTTTTATCTCTCTAGAGAACCCTGTCTAACACAGGTACCTAGCAAAAACAAGCTTATGTGAACTATAATGTTATGTCACGTTATGTTAACTATAAAATAATGTATACCCGCCTGTTTGAGAGAGTATAATAGTCCTACCAATATCTTAAAATAAAAGATCCCTCATTCTTAGTGGATAATCATGCAAGGGAAATTCCTCACATTACCCTGTAACTTTTTATTAAAAAACAAAAACAAAAACCAAGTTCGATGCTACATGCAATTTTAGACCTTTATAGTTTAATGGAACAAGGGCTTATTGATCACCAACTATGTGCTTTGTTATTGTTATTGTTGTTGTTGTGAGGTGCCATCAAGTTCGTTCTGACCTGTAATGACCCTCTGCACAACAGAGCAAAATATTGCCTCATCTGCTTAGCACATTGCCAACTGCTATGAAAGTTACAGTAGAAAAATATAAAATTCCTTTTCTTAGGAGCACTATTTTCACCATCGATTCCTTAGAAAGCTACATTAATTATCACTTTGCTCCCTGATCTTTATCAAGTATATTGAAGCTAATTTAATTATGCTGCACCTTGCTCATAATAAAGGCTTCCTTTAAAAAATGGCGATGGGAAAAAAGTGCCATGAGTTCTAGCTTCTTGCCCCAGTTAATCTAGGAAAGGCACAGTGAAATATTATCAACAGTAGACTTCATTTTTTGACTGCTTCAGCCACAATAAAGAGATTATGAAAATTCTAAATGCCTTGCAACTTAAAGCATATAAACTCTATTTTTCAAACTATATGAATAGCTGGAAGAAGCAGCTCGGAGTAAAGGCAAGCAGGGAATTGTGGAATAAAACTTTCATAAAGTCTCCGAGATGTCTGGAAAGGAAGTCTCAGGGCTGACTGTTAGGATGATTTAAAACCTTAAACACCATTTTGTTGACACATAATTCTTTTATATATTTTCAGTATATAAATTGTGAGCTCCTCTAAAGGAAACACAGTTTTTCACAGAGAAAACAAAGGAGAAAAAAAAAGCCTCTAACTCTTATTACATTTTAAGCACTAGGTAACTTCAGGAGCGAGTAACTGAGTTTATGAAATCATGTCAGTCAGCACTCTGTGAATCAGGGTGGCAGTATGCATTTCCTAAGCAGACTTTCTATTGACACGTATCTAACCATTTTTCCTCATGGTTGTTAATGTGCCTCCAAAATATGGAAATTGGAAAACCAATAGATTCTATGGCTACAAATCACATAGAAACTAAGGCACAGAGAGCTTGTTTTTTTGTTTGGTTTGGTTTGGTTTGGTGGTGGTTGTTTTGTTTTTTCTTCATTGGAGGCTCTAACCAGTTTTTCAGTATATGTGCTGCGAAGCACTGTCCTAGCAAGTTTGAACAGCAACAGCCAATAGGTTTTCGCTTCTGTCAAGGAAGCGTATCTGATTCAAGACAAGATTTCAACCAAATGTGCCACCAGGATAAAGGTGGGACTTTTTCTTTATTAATTTTAGGATAGTGTGTTAGTCTCGGTAGACTAGAGAAACAAGTCCATGGACACACATATGTGTATAAGAAAGAGGTTTATATTTAAGAGCAATTGAACATGGAGAAAACATCCCAGCCCAGTCCAGATCAAGTCCATAAATCTGATATTAGCCCATATGTCCGATACCAATCTATAAAGTCCTCTTCAGATACACAAAACACATGCAATGAAGATTATTGCAGGACAATCACAAGCCAGTGAGTAGAAAGTCCTTGGGTCCAGTGGTGTGTAAGCATCTCAGCGCTGGCAGGGGTTTCTCTGTGGCTTTCCCAGCTTCTGAGGTCTGGTTGTGTCCACATGGCTTGTCTTCTGCAATGTCTCCCAAGGAGTAGCAGAGGGAGAGAGGTGTCTTCCGCCTCCAAGGAGGAAGTATCAGATTTCCCAGAATTCTCAGGAGAAGGCCTTGGCCACACAGAAGTCTCATTGGCTATCTCCAGATTGACAGCCTATGCTCCACCCCTACACTCTTAATCCTTAAATTGACACCAGATTAAGTGAATACCACAGATAGAAAATAGATGTACAACATATATTTATTGAATATTTGTTAAAAAATAAATGAGATATGAAAGAAACAAAAAGAGCAAATAGAAGCATGTGATAAGAATTGGGGCCCAAAGCACCCTTCCTCAGAGTTTCTGAAATTGATTATTTTCAAGGTCTATTTAGGTTGGCTATTAATATAGTATTGTATAGTGCCAGAAAAGGTGGGGAGGGAAGATTTTCTTGAGATCACATAAGGTTA
The DNA here is from genome assembly GCF_000313985.2 of Echinops telfairi. Classification (NCBI taxonomy): domain Eukaryota; kingdom Metazoa; phylum Chordata; class Mammalia; order Afrosoricida; family Tenrecidae; genus Echinops; species Echinops telfairi. The sequence goes on along the minus strand of NW_022104341.1, from coordinate 31,361,325 downwards.
TTTTGTGTAAACAAAGCATTTATTCATTTGTTTGTTTATTTGTTCAACAAATATTTGTTGAGCTCCTACGGTGTCCCAGGAACCATTCTAGGTGTGAAAGGCCAGCAGCGAACAAGACAGGGGGTTAATATTCTATGGGTGAAACAGATAATTGCATAATTTCAGCTCATCATAAATGCTCTGAAGAAAAATGAAGCAGAGCGAAAAGATAGAGAGTGATGAAAGCTAATATTTCAGATAAAGTAGGCAGGAAATTTGTATTCAACCAAAATTCAGGAAACAAAAGAACAAGACACAAGCTCTCTATGTGACTCCAGAAGACCTGAGCAGAGAACACATGTAGCATGGCCGAGGAATGGCAGGTGGGCTTAGGTGACTGTGGCACGAGGAGCTGGGGAGCTAGCAATACATCAAACAAAATAAACCACATAGGTCATGGTGTTAGGACGCTGGTGGCAATTTGCAAGCTACTAATAACCTAAAGGCTTGCAGTTCGAACCCATGCAGCCCACAACAGAAGACAGGCCTGATGGTCTGCTTCCATAAGAGATCCCAGACAAGAAAGCCCTACGGAGCACCAAAGCTCAAAAGCGTAAATTCATGGCCATGGAGTTTGTTCTGACCCACAGTAATCTTATAGGACAGATCAGAACTGCCCTTTTGAGTTTCTGAAGCTATAAATCTTTATGGGAACAAAAACACTCATTTTTCTCCAGGGGAGTAACTGGTAGGTTTGAACTGGCGGCCTTGTGGTTTGCAACCTAGCTCATAATCCACTACACTACCAGGGCTCCTCCCTGAGAAGCACAGTTCCTCTAAATGAAGCACATTGGGTTACCATAAATCAAGATCACCTTGACAGCAAGGCTGTTGGTTTTAGTAGACTATGGTAATGACTTTGGATTTTATACTAATATGTGCTGCGAAGACATTCACATTTGCCATTTGTCACTCATAACTTTACAAACTTGAGAATAATAATCTAGAATTTAAATGTATTGAACAGGCCTTGCAACAACAAACTCTAAGTCAATTCTCCAAAGATGACTTCAAAAGGTACACATTTTTCTTTAACCACACTAATCAGTCAAGGATGATGATGAACCTAAAAATATTGATAGTACCCCATCCATAATGATATGCTCAGGATTCACTTAAAGAGAAAGATCAAATGTAAGCCATTAACCATCTACGTTCACAGAAGTCCAAGATGGAAGTAGGTGTTGATGAATCTTGATCTGCACCAAGTCAAGCCGAATTGAGAATCTCGGGCAAACATAGTTTGAAATCATTTTCCAAACTTCCATCAGGAAAGCATAAATCTGATGACAACCCTTTTCTTAATAGCATTTTATTCTTTTCTAGTACATATGTCCTAGCTTCTAATAAAGCATTTCTAAAGGAAAGTACTTTCTTAATGACTCATTAATAATAAGTCACATTCATGTGTATACCAACAATTAAAATGTGCTAAAGCTCTCAAATTGAGATGTGACACCTTGCCTCCATCACAATTGATTTGTTTAAACATTTTTTTTAGAACAGAAAGTTTAAAAAAAAAAACACCTGAAATCCTCATACACAGATCTTTAGAAAATACTTAACATTGAATCATATGATCCTGGAACTTCAATAAAAGATATTGAAGAACAAATGGATGATTGGCTAGATAATAGGAACAGAACCCAGAAAAGTCAGATAAATTTTTTTAACTTGCACTTGAGTAGAAGACACAGAAAATTATTTAAAATGCACATACTTATCCCGGTAAACTGTCACAAAGTGAATCAAGTTAACTGTTGCCAAGATCAAGAAATAGATTGACAAGAGGGTAGAGGTGTGGAGCAGGGCTCTGTGCTAGAAACTCTTCTCTCTCTGGCATTGCCTGGTAATCTAATCATAGCTAGGGTCATAGCCTTCAATAGTACCTTTTGATGGAATGCTCTCAGATAGACATCTCTACTTGACCACCGTCTCCGTATTCCAGGAGCCTGAGTGGGGCAGTGGGTAAAGTGCTAGGCTGCTAACTGAAAGCGCAGCAGGGTCTAACCACCAATAGTTTCAGGAGCATCAGACGTGGCAGTCTGTCACACTGGTAAAGAGAAATAGTTTAGTCATTCTATTGGGCCGTTCTATTCTGTCCTATTGAGTCACTAGGGGTCAGAATCAATCAGAGGGCAACAGGTTCTCAGACTCTAGACTCACATATCCAGCTGCCCATTCAACCTCTCCACTTGGATGTCAAAAAGACAGTAAACTCAACATGCCCAAAGTTGATCTCACAGCATCCCCTAATCTGCTCCATGTACAACCTGATCAGCATCAATTAATAACAACTCCTGCCGTTCAATTTGCTCAGAAAAAAAAAACACCCTTGTAGTCATCTTTCTTTATCTTATATGCCTGCAGGCTATATCTTCAAAATTTATCCAAACATCGATGACATTTTACCTCCTCTACCTGCCCTAGCCCTCAAGTTTCTGGGCTACATCACTAACGGAGTCTCCGATAGGTTTCCCCAGCCTGCTCTTGACCTTCTACATTCTTTCTTGACACCGTTATTAGAATGATCCTTTGAAAAGTGTAAGCAAGATAATATCACTGCTACGCTCAAAACCCTGAGATGTTTCCTAATTTCTTATTTCACTCAGAGTGCAGCCAGACTTATTCGAATGCCTGCGGGGCCAGTGCTGTCGGCCTCCCTGCGCAGTCAGCCTTCTGTTCTTCTCGTCTTCACTGTCAGATACACTGCGCCCCTGTCCTGTTCTCAGCACACGCAGGCATGTTCTTTCATAGTGCCTTCACTCTGCCCAGAATCGTCTTCCCTCCGATAGCTACTTTTTTTGCTCAAATTGCACTTTTTCAACAGTAGTGACCTTACTCCAATGCTAAGTTGGGCCTACCCTCCCCCAGCCAAACCCAAGACTCTTGAACCACCTTACTCTAATCTATTTTTTGTATTGCACTTTATAACCTTCTATTGTGTTTTGCAAATTACCTACTTAGCATGTTTATCGTTTGCTTTCTGTCCTCCAATCTAGGAGTTAAGTCCCTTAAGGGCAAAGACTTTGCTATCCTGGTTCAAAGGTGATTATCACGTACCAAGAACAATGCCTGGAACAAAAGAGAGGTTTCATACATATGTTCGACTCAGTGAATAAATAAATGCCAAATATCATAGAATCGATAGAAAAATTCTGTTTGTAGCAATACCATCTTCGGTTTTCTGACTTCATGATGCCCATATACACATATCTGGAATTCCAGTTCCTATTTAACCAGCTGTCAGTGACTGCATGTCATAGCCTAAATAGGCCCAAGAGTAAATCAGAGTCAATATAGAATGAGCTAGTGGGATGTGCACTCTCAGATCAGACATTCGGGCTTCACCACTTAAAGCAAGTACTTTCCACATTTCAGACCTCAGTTTTCTCAAATATAAAATGACAATTAGAATCATATTTGTCTTACAGTGTTTTGTGAGAAAGGAATGAAATAATGTTAGGGGCAAGTGCTAGATCTTCACAGTGCTTGGAGGTAGTAACTATTAATTACTGTTACCTACTATCTTTCAATGGGTATCATGTGTTAATTGATGTGATGCCCCCCCCCCCAAATGCTGCCTTCCCAATTAGGACCAAGCTTAGCACCTGATCACACAGACTCACCTTCTTTCCACAACGGACAGAGTCTTGAGATACCCAAGGAAACCCGTTGCCTTTTTGAGCAGACTCTACATCTATAGATCATCTAATTCATATCCCATTGAACCATATGAAAATACTGACTTTGCCATAAAAATGTCAAATATTACCAATTTCATGTTCAATGCAATGTTTTCTATGTGATTAGAACACCATTCTCCAATGTGTCAGGCAAGCTTTAGTTGAGCCTAGTTTTACAGTGAAATTATTCATTGATTTTCTTCCCCTCATGGAATTCTTATCACATCAAGGCTGAGTAATATGTGGGACTTAGAAGGAAAATCTTTCCTTGACAAAATAATCACAGAGGAAAAAAATAATACAGAAGTAATAGGGATACATAACACTGGTGGCATGATGGTTACATGCTGGGTTTCTAATCTCTAGACCAGCAGTTCAAAACCACCAGCTACTCCTCAGGAGAAAGACAAGGCTTTCTACTCCTGTCAAGAATCACAGTGTCTGAACTTCTAGGGGCAGTTCTCTGCTGTCCTGTGAGTCAGCATCAAACTGATGGCAGCGAGTTCGCTCTTATCTTTCTGGTTTATGTAGAATGCATCCTAGAATCTCAAGTATGGAATAGAAGTCATCCTGCATCCAACCTAATCAACCTCTTCTATGACTAAATTATCTCATGCCTTTGATTGTATTTACGGATCCTTACCCTCCCACGTAACCTACAGTCCCTGTTACTTGGTTTCAGGCCTTTTTAATTGGCTATACTGATACAGACATTATCCAGTATGGTGCTTTTTTACTCTCTCCTCATGTAAATCAGCTCTGGCTGTCAGGGTTAGAGGATAGCCTTTGTATTCTTCTATAATTACATAGATAGATGATTGATAGATTGAGAGAGAGAGAGAGATGATAGATGGATGGATGGATGGATGGAAGGAGAGTGAGAGAGAGAAGTGTTAGACCAGAGGAGAATAAAAGGAAACAAAAATGGAGTGGGGCACAGAGCAGGAAGGAGTTTAGCATCACAGTTTCTTGAATTAGCTCTGGGTTTTGTTTGTTTGTTCATTTAGAATACCCCAGAAGTGAACTCAAGACCTTTGTCTGGGGCCATGTGTTCAGGAATCTTGTGGCAGTTGCACATTCTATGCAAGGCTAAATTCCAAAAGCCAAAATAAATTGACTTCCTTGTTTAAGTATGATAAATAACTAAGGCAGTCCGTGCTATATGGGAAATGGCTGTGTCAATGTAGTCCTTTTGCTGAGGCGTCAGGCTCGCCAAATTTTCCTACCAGATGCTTAGGGAAGAGAGAAAATTATAATTCCAACTGGTCAGTGGTCAGAAGGTAATATTCAAAACATCCCACCACATGGATAAACAAGAAAATAATTAGAAATCAAAATGTTAGAGAATTCTGCAGTGAGCATGAATGTAATCCACAGGATAAACAACACTTGGTTGACATTTGACTGAATAAATTAAAACGCAAAGTAATTTGAATAAAAATTCAAGACATGTATCAGAGAAGTTCAGGACAGGAGACAAAAGATGAAATCTTCCTCTTGCTATTCGAGCTCTAGTGGGGCTTATGGGCAGGCTGAGAATGGAAGGTGAAAGGATCTATTTTCCTTATAGTACTATTCTATAGCAATGGAGGATGAACTTCATTATAAGAAGGACTATCACTGGACTTTTGAGAAATCCATTAAGTTGAAACATGTACATTCAAGATAGTGTGTGGATGAAATTACCATACACATAGCAAATAAAAAATCCATCCAAACCATACACCTTGTCTCATGTTTCCTTGAAACAAGACTAATAATAACAAATCAGACTCCATTAGTCTTTCATTACTCTAGTAAAAGAGCAATAGTAAGCAGTCCCCGAGTTAAGTTGTCCAATGTCTGTCACATACACTCACATGGGAGTGCAAGCAGACACATACACATGCACACGTACAAGATGATCTTCTCTAGATAACCGGGGCTCTAAAAGCAAGAGCATACTGAATGGACTGTATAGAAAGGACTTTATAGATGATTTTGTTATCAAACAGCAAACAATCTCAACAGAAATAGCTTCATGGAATTTTTACAAAGTTAGAGTTCTTTTGGTATTTTTGCTTATCAGAAAGGATTAGTTCAAGTCATTGAAAAATTTGATTCTGCATATTGAAAGTATTACTCCATCTTCCACACAAACACAACATGTAGGTTTTTGCTTCTAAGGCAAAAAAATGCCTCAGCAGATAGTTAAATCTGGAGGCTGACTATAAGGCTGAGTGTCAGCTTGCCTGGAGTCTCCTCTTCATGTCCCAGCTATACTGGGCATTTAGAGAGGGGGAGGGGGCGGACAGGTACTCAGAATTCTGACTGGAAAGAATATAGGATAAGAGGTTTGTTCTGGTGGCTAGTGAGGATGCAGCCACTTAATTTTTTTGCTCAGAGCGAGCAAGGCCATTGTCTAATATTTCAAATCTATCAAGAAAAATAATTACATCCATATCAATTATTGGTCTATTAGAAATAAAGACCTGGTAGAAGGACACTGTCCAAAGGTGATTGTCTGGTGCTTTAAAAATAAATGTCTTATCTCTGCCTTGGCATTTTCTGTGCCATCAAAAGGCCATTATCCCATTACAGTTCCATTCCACAGACATTAACATTATATACCAATCTTTTCTAAAGGCCCTTTACAATGCTTTGTCTCATTTGGTGGGCTCACAAAATGTTCTTCACATTTCATTAATAAATTGACCCACATGCATCCCTTAGGATTCAAGGGTAAATTAAGTTTAATTCTTTTTTTTTTTATTCTTCTGCTCTAATTAGTAATGCAAAGAATGAAATATGCTCTCAATAGATCATTCAACTTTTAAAATGTGGGCAGTACCATTAGTATCATTTAAATGAATAGCACTCATTGTAAAATTGTTATTAATAAAGTAAACACCAAACACCTACTTCTTGCTATCTGTTATGCTAAGAGTTTTACATGTCTTTTATTTATCGTTGCATAAAACAATCCTGCAAAAAAAGTAGTATTTATCCAGGTTATCAATGGGGAAATCAGAGTTTGAGGATTTACTGTATACTAATGTCAGAACCTATATCTATTTGATTTTAAAGTTTGCAATTGGCAATTGTCTTTTACATGGTGTATAAAATGTCTGTCTCAAACACTGACTTCAGGGAAGTTATTGAGAAATCCGTGTCTCAGTTTTCTATCGGCGATGCTGCAAATAGATTAATCAGACAACTCTTCTTCAGCAATCCTAGCCCCTTAGGTCACTGGGAAGACCATACGTCTTAGGTTTAGGCTATGATTTTATATATAGTAGGAAAAAATCCATTAGGTAGGACAAATGATGTCCCAGGGTGGTTACTATGGTGGCCAGTGCCACCGAATAACCCTTTCCAATTCACAGGGACATTGTAGTGGCCGAGCAGAACCACTCCCATAGCTTCTCCTCAGCTATAATCTTTACCAAAGGAAAACTGATGGAGCAGCCAGCACTTAGCTAAACACAAGATCAGTGATTTGAATCCCACAGGCTTGCTATGGAAGAAAACGTAGCACTCTGCTTCAGTAAAGATTTACAAACTTGGAAATCCTGTAGGCAGTTCTCCTCCACCCTAAAGGGTCTCTGGGAGCTGAAATCAGCTCAACGGCGAAGCTCAGGTTTGAGTTTATTCTGGACGATAGCAGACCACTAGGTCTTTTCTCACAGAGGTAATGGGTGAGTTCAAACCATCCACTTTTTAGTCAGCGTTCAATTCTTAACCCTTGTGCCATAGAGCTCTTGAAACTATCCCTTGATCATGTTATTCTCTAGCAACTCATTTCAATTGCTCCAACTGAATGCTGACTTATCATTGGTAGGAATATAATAGCGCTCCGGGCCTCAGTAAGTCCCTGACAAGTCCGTTCCAACGAAGAGTACAGCCAGGAAGAAATGACCTCCAAGCTGGGGACCCCAACTTCACTAAAAGTTCTATGTGATCTTTACTTGATGTTTCACTTGGTTTTCCTTTTTCAGTAGAAAAAAAATGTACCTAAATCCTATTGAGGTTATGGGCTTGCAGTAAACATCCATTTTCAATGAGAGCTTCTTGTTGTTCAGAGGGGAGTATGTGTGATAAAGTGCTTATTCATAGAAGGGCCTCTACGTATAAACGCTTGTCTGGAGTTTGACTTTCTACAAACGTGAGGATCAGATACATAAGAGATGATTAGAATGTACTCTTCATAGAAGAGTAACCCATCCTTAAGACACTATAGGCCCACACAGGTCAGTTGTCCAAGCTTACAGAGAGCAAAGACAGACTGAGGAAGATTAAGCTTCAGTAGGCCTTCGAAGATAGAAGGGACCATGTGAATTCATTTGGCCCAACTCTTTGTCTTCTGGCAAGCAAATGACAACCCTTTAAAATCAAGCAGGAATATTTGATCATTTAAAATTGCAATGCCTTACACGATTGGTAGCCAGTGATAGGGAGAGTAATAGAAAGAAAGAAAACTTTATGGAGACGTTTAGAAGCAAACCAAGTTTTCCTGCTCCCTCCCCTTCTCTTCCCAGGGTAACAGTCTGAAACAGCAAAATGGTTCTTCCCAGGGTGAGGTAGATGACCTAATGCCAAGCTCTCCGTTTCCTGATGTGCTCCATCATCACCTCACACCAGGATGACCACAGCTTCCCTGGAGGGCCAGCTCCAAAATGTTTGCAATTTAGCTCCTCCAGCATAAGTACTATTACTCTGTCTACTTTTTAAAATGTATAATATTAAAATATCTAGTGTATCTCAGGATGTTTACTAATTTCTTGGGAACCAAAGATCTTCTTTTACAAAAATACAAATATTTTGTAAAAATAATTATGAGACAGATTTCCATTATGGCGTCAACAAGAAATTTCATTTTAATTCAGAGAAGTTGATTTCACAGTAGTTCTAGGAATGCATTTGCTTTGTAGGTTGAAGAATCTTATGCAATTTACATCAGAATACTTTTACTACATTAGAGCCAATTCCCCACACAAAAAAGTGGATGATAAAAAGACCTTAGATTTATAATAGAGCCTTCTATAAAATCCAAACCCACTGCCATCCAGTAGATTCCAACTCAAAGCAACCCTCTATAGCATTTCAGTGGCTGAAAATTTTTATGGGACAGGCTGTCTCATCTTTCTCCCATGGAGCAGCTGGTGGATTTGAACTGCCAATCTTATGGTTAATACCCCAACACCTAAGAAAGTGAAAAGAGGAAGAGGAGAAGACTGAGGAAAGGAAGAAGCAAGGTGAAGAGGAAGAAAATACATTATATATCAGATTACACTGTCATTCCAAGCTTCTCATTTCTAGCCATTTCTGCAAGTAAAATTGGGTATAAATTATTTTTGGTGTGTGCTCAGGAAACTTAAAGAAAACTAAACCATCGAACTGCGTGAAAGCTCTGGTGTGACAATTTAAGACAAAGCTATTCTGAGAGAAGGTTGTTTCCCAATCCTTTAATCATCTGTTGTGTCCTGACATTCTAGAGGTCTCAGAAGAGTGCATGACAAATAATGATCCATATGTGCAGTGAAAACCATCCGCAACAAGGCTAAGTGACAACCAAAGCACCCTGGCTCTAAGTGATTCAGATCAATACACTGGAGTCATTTCTTCAATGACCTACATGATGGATAAAGTCACACACACAAGAATACATGCACTGGGTTGGTTGCATTACCCAAAGACTGCTCTCCACCTTCCTGGGGAGTATTCAGAGTTCCCTCATTGCACAAGTTTCTCGAAAGATTTCTGTGCACCAGATTATCTGCCTGTGGATTATTTGAACCAGAAGCCTGCAAACTCTCCCGCCCCTCCTTACCAGGGTGCAATTAGTGAATGAATGCAAATGATCTCTTTTAAAAGTTCGAAGAGAAAAATGACCTCTTGACGCGTCTTAGTGTAGTCTGAAACCACATAGCAATGTGCTTCTGGGTTAGCTGAGCCCTTCCAAATGCAGAGCTATCTGGAAAGGGCTAGGACCTAGCTATTGTTGCATTATAGTTAGTTTCCTGTAAAACTCACATAAGCACAGAAAAACTTGTCTTTTTAATCAAACCTGCCCCCAGGCATAATGTGGACAGCTAAGAAACAAGACAGGATAACACGCAGAGTACACTCTGGAAACAGTTGAGTATAAACACCAACAACAAAGAAAGAGTGGGAATTAACCCTCAGTGTATATGAAAGTAGAGACTATTTGATGTTTGCCAATGAATTCGTACCCCAGTGATTACAGTCAATGCCAGTGCTTTGTTGCTGATGAACGTCTACAAGTACTCATAGTTTGCTGTGCTATTGAGTTTTGTTTTAAATATTAGAACATAAAAGGGAAAGTTCTATCCTAGAGCCATGTGGAGTGTCATGTGTGTTCGTGCTACCAGAAGTTCTACATTGTTCTAAAATGACATGATAATTTTTTAAAGATTTAAATGCTTTTTTAATCAGTATAAGAAATGCTTCCGAACAATTTAAAATATATTCAAGTCCTTGCAGAAAAAAAAATGTTTTAAAAGAAAGTTGTGCTTTATTTAATGAAAGCAATGTTTTGCTACAAAGAGAATCATTTTTATGCTTCAGCAACCAAATATTTCCTGTTATGCGCACATGTGACATGAATGTACAATTTAGGGCCATTATCTCCAGTCCTCAGTATTGTTCGTTATCCTATCACACCACACCCTTTCTTAATCACACTACATGTAGTTGCTCATATAAATTCCATCACTGAAGAAAGGGAAGAAGGAAAGCTAACAGAAATTTCTTGCCAGATGGAGAAAATTGAAACATTACCCTTGTTTCTTTGCCAGCACAGATCCATTTTGACAAGCTGGAAATGATTTATGGGGAAAAAACTTATTTATACTGGCAGAGATGTTATTAATTGCCATACAATGTTCACATTTTTGCATTGTTTTGTATATGATTACGTACAAGGCTTAAATATACAGTGCAAATATGTGGGCCTTTTTGCATGCTGATTATTATATGACAGACAAACTTACAATACGTGATGCATGCTATAAATTTCAGTTAAATCTTTGCCGACAATGCCAGAGCAAGGACTTGACAAAGTACCAAACCCACATACACTATTCAGCAAAAATAGGTCAGTGTGTGTGTGTGTGAGTGTGTGTGAACACACATAGACACACACATGGATGCGAATGGTTTTAAAGGCTCATGGACCATATGTGAGAGTAGATGAGTGATATAACACTCTCAAAATATTAATTTTATTACTTTTCAGGGTTATGGCTGCTACATGAAATGATTACCAAAAGAATCCCTCAAATGTTTGAAATTTAAAATATTAAAGCTATATATAATGTATAAATTATAGAACTTTGTACCATAAAAGACTTCCAGATGTGCTAACTGCTATAACAGAAGTTTATAGAGGGCATTTTTAAGCTATTTTATTTTAAATGGCTCAAAAAATTAATAGTATCTTTAGAGGGAATTATTTTAACTCATATATACACATGTAGTTATGAGAAAAGAAATATTGGACTATTGAGTGACAATAAAAGTGGCTACAGTAGTGACAGGGTAATTTATCATAGGAACTGACCATTAGCAATATACCCTCTTGCTGCTCTTACAATACTTCGACTTTAATTTTTACACTAATATAGATGGATATATATGGATATACTTGCAATTTCAGATTTAAATCTCATATTAAAAAGATATTCTCATTAAGAGCTACTTTGCCCAGGAATCACTTATAATACATCTATGCCTATTGAGAACATTTAAAAATATCTGTATTTCTAGTTGTGGAAATTAATTTTGAAGGTCTCAATTTCAAACAGTCATATCAGCATTCCTGTAAACATTCGCACATAGCTGTCCCCCAGGTTTAATGTTTTAGTAGCACAGTCTCTCTGCAATTAGTTTTATACTCCTTAAATGTAAATCAGATGTAAGACTCTATAAACACTCACTCTCAATAGGGTTTTGCAGCGTGTTCTCATTGTATTAAGTTACTCTAAACTCAAGTTACTCTGGGAGGCAAATAAGAGTTTCAATATGAAACAAACCATGGGTATGTGCCAAAACTATAATTTAGTTGTTTATGATTTACCCAACTCCATTTTTACTGGAGAAAATGGATTCAATATGTCTATTTGAAATTAGTTCATAAGTAAGAGCTTATTGTGAATGATTAATGAGTGTGGTCCTGCTTACGTAAGATTAATTCTTTCCAAGGTCAATCTATCCCACTGGGAATTTGGGCATTTGCCCAGTGATCTCTTGTGGGTGGTCTTCACTTTTCCAGGATGGGACACCCAGGCGAAAATCAAGATCTTCCAGCTGCCACATTTCATTCAAGCCACTTCTTTCACCGCATCCTTTCCAGCAACTCCCATGAAGTTCAAACCCAAAGGGCCTAAATAAAGGCCTAACTTCATGAGATGCCTGGGCTGAAAGCTTCTGCATATAGAGATCCAAGTTCAAACGTTTTATTGACACTCACCACTTCACTAGACATCGTAGGGTTACAGGAGTAATTTTTTAAATTGCTATTATTTCTTTAGTGAGGCCAATTGCTGATGGTATAGCAAAGTGACATCTTTTTAGTCATCCACTCAAATTAATGGTGCTATTCCAATACTCAGTTGACAAGAGTGAGAAATGCTGATACCCATGTCACTAGAGTTAGAAAAAGAAGAAGAAGAAAAGAACAGTGGTGGCACTTCATCTTTTGACATGAGAGTGGTCATCCAATTTCTTAGCTTCACCAGTAATGTTGGAATCACTAAAATTTTTGTATTAGTTCTTCAATTTTACAAAGCACTTTTATGTAGCTTTTTCATTTTCATTCTAAAGCCACCGTTCTATTTTCTTATCCCCATTTTTAGATTAATAAACAGACTCACAAAAGAGAAAAAAATTTGCTAAAGGTTACTAAATAAAAGTGGAATAAAATTAGAAGTTATATTTGAGTATTATGACTCCAAATCTCAACCACCAAGAAATGAAATACACGGTTTACCCTTAAATTGCTCATATTCAAGCAATGCCTGTGGGCCTAATCTACATATATTTCTCAAGATTTTTGGCATATCCAGGAAGGTTTGGAATGGACCTATTTTGTGATCCCCCTACCAATCTCAGACACAAGGCAAGACACCATTGAAATGTATGTTCAGCTTCTTGAATCCACAAAGGATCTTTGCTTATTTTGTTTTCTCTGACTAAGGATGTAATACCTTTCTCATTTTCCATAGATACCACCTTCTCATATTCTCATTTTCAGCTCAATTGTCGCTTTGGAAAAGATCTCCCTTCATCTTTACCAATTCCACATTAAGCTGTGATATTTATTCACCCACGTTTAGTTGTTCTACCTCCAGAAATACTGTATTTTTCACATATAACGCACCCATGTAAATAATATATGCAAGCATATAACATGCATAGCATGTATATTATTCTCATCCTGATGGGTTGCACAGCTCAAAATAGTTATTTAATGAATGTATTACTACAGGGAAACATGGAACAAACTCTCCCCTGAATCTTACTCCAGGGGAGCAATCTTACTTGTCCAGGTAACACTGAGATCATATGGTGTATCTTCAAAAGAAGAATTAAGTGTGGGTTATTCCTCTCACATGTCTCTGGCTAAAAGAAAGGGGCTTTTTTTCAGGTGCCATTAAGTTAAGGATAAGTTGTGACTCTATTCACAACAGAATGAAACACTGCAGCATCACACAGGTCTTCATTATCACTGCTATGTTTGAACCTATGGCTGCAGCCATTGTATAAACTAATTAAGAATCTTCTCTTTCTCGCTGATCCTCTATTTTACTAAGCATGATGTAGCTTCCAGGGATTGATTTCTTCTGATGATATGTCCAAAATAAGTAAGACTAAGTCTTGCATTTAAAAATCTTTTTACCTGTACTTTTTCCAAGATGTATTTGTTAGTCCTTCTGGCAGTCTGCTCAATATTCATTACCAACACCACACTTGAAAGACATAAATTATTCTATAGTTTTACGTATTCACTATCTATTTCTGCATATAAGACTTTGGGAAATATCATGGCTTGGATTAAGTACACCTTAGTTCTTTGGTTTTATAATACTTTAAAGTGATCTCTTACAGAAGATTTGCCCAATGTAATAGGTACTTTGATTTCTTAATTTCTGCTTCTATGGGTTTGATTGTGGATCCAAGTAAAATAAAAATTTTTACAATTTCAATCATTTCCCCATATTTCATGATATTGAATATTGGTCTAGGTGTCAGGATTTTTGTTCACATGATGTTGAGGTGTAATTAATACTGAAGAGCAGATGCTTAAAGTCCTCTTCACTTTTAACAAATAAAATTATCCCATCTGCATAATATAGATTGTTGATGTCTTCTTTCAAATTAATATAGCTTAATTTATCAGACGATTTGCTCAGTATACAAATTATATAATGATTCTTAAAGAATAAAATGTTGATGTATACCTATGATTACTCTAAACCACATAGTAACCCCTTGTTCTATTCAAAGGAATGCCTCTTGGTCTATGTACAGGTTCTGTAAGACCTTTGCCAAGCTATGCATAATTTCTTATAACCCACCTAGTCCAGTGTCTTTGCAAAGTTGATAACACACAGATAAATATGTTACTGGCAACTTCTGGCAAGATGGCAATTGGGTAAAACATACCAGAGGGACTCTGCAGAAATCAGAGCAGGAGAGTCACTAATAGGGAAATTCCACATTGCTGGGTTGCAGGAGGAACATCATAAAGATAAGTAGACACAGATCTGCTAGGTTTTAAGGAGCTTTGAGATTTTGGCTTACCATTGTGGAGGCCGGCTAGGGTTTTACCTTAACCCTGCCACTGTCTTGGCCAGAGCTGGGATCCTTTGGCCGGCCCAAGGGCTTTATCTCAACACAGGCACAGATTGCTTCTGCCTTTTGGAAGCGTTTAAATCCTCCAGTCTCACAGTCAAGGATTGGGGTTCAGCTATATTGTTACTTTTTTTCCTTCCCTCTTATCTCTTTACCCCCACAGTCTCAGCGGAGTTGGGTTTATTTTTATATTTTTTCTTTTTCTCTTCCCTTTTCTCTCACACACTACTGCCGACTTCCAGGTCACTCCCCTTAGCCTAGGAAATTTACATCTACCCTCCACCCAGCTGGGGGAGCTCCATCCTCTGCAATGTAATAGGAAGCTGGGGAAAACCCACCCACCTTCCTCCAGGGGAAATCCCACCTGCCCACCCATGCTCTGCAGCGCTTATCACTTAGCTGGGGAAATCCCACCCAGCTTGTTCCAGGGTAAGTCCCCCTGTATGGCTGGGAGAACTCCAGTTCATCCGCTGTGGTACTACGTGACTGAAGGAACTTCCTCCTAACTGCCATAATGCCTCACATGGCCTAAGGCAGCTCAACCAATACTCTCCAGTGCTCCATGGTGCCGTGGGAACCCCTGCCCAACCTCCTCAGTGAACCAGGGCAATTCTGCCCACCAACCACAGTGCTCTACACCAAAGTGGTACATGCACACATAAAAAAGGAAAAGGGTCTTATGGTTGATATGCTGGCACAAAACTTACAGCAACTAGAGCAGAGTCAACAGGACAATCCTACTAATAGCAAAAGAAAACAAATAGTAAAATGCAGGGCTTAGATTCAGGAGAGGGAAAATAAGAAAACTATGGGGAAAAAATAATGCTGCTAAAAGTTGGTTCTTTGAAAGTATAAACAGAATCGACAGAACATTAGCTAACATAACAAAGAAAGAAAGGAACAAATTTCAATAGCAAGGATGAGGGATGAAAGAGGTGACATTACAACAGACCCTAATGAAAACAAAAGGATAATTGCACAGTTCTAAAATGTACTGTACTCGAATGAATTCAACAACTTATAAGATATGGACAAATTCTTGGAAAAACAATGCCTCCCTAGATCAACATCAAAAACAATGCCTCCCTAGATCAACATCAAAAATTTCAACAGACCATAGCAATAGAAGAAATAGGCAAGGTCATTAAGGGATTACCAATGAAAAAAAATCCCCTGGACCAAATGGCTTCACAGAAAATTCTACCAAACATTCAGGAAAGCAGTAACACCAATCCTACACAAACTCTTCCAGAACAAAGAGAAAAGAGTAAACTCTCAAACTCTTTCTAGGAAGCTAGGATAACTCTGATTCTGAAACCGGGCAAGGATCCCACAAGAATCGAGAATTACAGACCAATATCCCTAATGAACATCAATGAAAAAATCCTTCACAAAATATCAGCCAATAGAAGACAAAAGCATATAAAACAAATAATTCACCATGACCAAGTGGGATTCATACCAGTGATACAGGGATGAATACAAAAGACCATTAGTATCATTCATCACATTGACATGAAAAACTATAAGAACCACATGATAATATTGAAAGATGCACAAAAAACATTCAACAACATCCAACATCAATTCCTGTTTAAGGCACTCAAGAAGATATGAACAGAAGGAAAATTCCTCAATATAATACAAGCTATATATGAAAAGCCAACAGCCAACTTGGTAGTCA
>NW_022104341.1:31335510-31339811 GCF_000313985.2 Echinops telfairi | reverse complement strand
GCATGCACATATGTAAATATATTTATATATGACGATGGGAAATAGATCTCTGTACATATATTTATATGTTTAGCATTAAGGCAGCAAATGGACATTGGGCCTTACTCAAATACTCCCTCAACACAAGAATACTTTGTTCTATTAACCTGGCATTCCATGATGTTCACCTTCCTGACAAGATCGCTGCAGACAAAGCAGGTGCATAAGTAAATGTGGCTAAGAAAGCTGATGGTTCCCGGCTAGCAAAATATATAGTGTCTGGGGTCTTAAAGGCTTGAAGATAAACAAGCAGGCATCTAGCTGAGAAGCAATAAAGCCCACATGGCAGAAGCACACTAGCCTGTGTGATCATGAGTTGTTTATAGGATCAGGTATCAGGCATCAAAGACCCAGAACAAAGAAATCATATTATTGTGAAAGAGGGGGAGGAAGGGGTGGAGACCCAAATCCCATCTGTAGGCAACTGGACTTCCCCTTACAGAAGGGTTGTAGTGAGGAGACGAGTCAGTCATGGTGCCGTATAGCACCGATGAAACTTACAACTTTCCTCTAGTTCTTTAATGCTTTCTCCCCCCGCCCCCCCGCCCCCGCACTATCATGACCTCAATCCTACCATACAATTCTGGTTAGACCAGGGCATGTACATGGGTACAGATAAGAGCTGGAAACCCAGGGAATCCAGGACAGATAAACCCCTCAGGACCAATATTGAGAGATACCAGGAGGGGAAGGGGAAGGTGGGGAGAGAAAGGGGGAACCGATCACAATGATCTACCTATAACCCCCTCCAAGGGAGATGGACAACAGAAAAGTGGGTGAAGGGAGACATAGAATAGTGTAAGACTTGAAAAAATAATAATAATTTTTAAATTATCAAGGGTTCGTGAGGGAGGAGGGTGTGGGAGGGAGGGGAAAATGAGAGGCTGATACCAAGGGCTCAAGTATAAAGAAAATGTTTTTAAAATGATAATGGCAACAAATGTACAAAGTGCTTGACACAATGGATGCACGTATGGATTGTGATGAGAGTTGTATGAGCCCCCCAAGAATGATTTTTTAAATACGTATGCTTCTTGCTTTCTCTGCTTTTAAGAATATCCATCTGACATTAGCAATGTTATCTTTCATTCTACTTGCTCTTCTGAATCTGGCTTCAATTCCTGGAAGTTCCTTTCTATATACTGATGCAATGGTTTTTCTAATTACCTTCAATCAGTATTTATTATGTGTGATTTTCATGATATTATTCAACCATTTCTACATTCAGTTGGATCACCTTTATTTGGAATGAGCAAAAATATGAATTATTTTTTCCATTTTGTTGGCTGTCTTCAAGATTTCTTGGCAGAGGTGAGTGAGCATTTCCAGTATTACAATTGTTATTCCATTATTCCTGAACGTTTGTTTTTCACCAGTACCTTCAGTGAACCTTAGATTTCCTTCAGCATCTTTAATTCTTGATTAGGCACTCCCTGCCCACAGAGTTGTGCACTGGTCAGTTCTTTTTGGTACCGTGATTGTGTATTCCTTCCATTGTCTTTTAATGTTTCCAGCATTTTTTCAATATTTTGTCCATAGAATCCTTCAGATTTATAACCTGAGCCTTGGGTTTTTTCTCTTGTTCTTTCATCTGGAAAAATATTGAGCATGTTATTCCCTTGTTTCCTAACTCCAGATCTTTGCACATTCCATGATAATACTTAGGTTTGTATTCTCAAACTGCTCATTGAAATATTCTCTTCACCTCATTTATGTAATCATTTCTTCCTTTCAATTTAGCTGCTCTACATTCTAAAGCATGTTTCAGAATCTTTTCTGACACCCATTTTGGTCTTTTAATGACCGTTTGATCTTTTCATGTATGACATCTTCGAAGTTATCCCATAACTTATCTGATCTTCAGTCACAAGCATTCGGTGTATCAATCCTATTCTTGAAGTAGTCTGTAAGTTATGTTTGAATATAACTGTAAGAGTCAGGTTTTGTGTCAACTGACTATGCCAGGATGCTCAGTGATTCGGCAGTGAAGACCTATTAATTCACCTTCATACGATTTAACACAACATAACCACCTGAATAATGAGATCTACTGTGAGTAGCCTATCAGCTGTAAAATTAGGCTGGAGGCAACACTCTTACTCAGATTACATCTCTAATTCAATCAATTGAAGATAATTTACTTTTTAAATGGTCTGTTCTGGATTCTGCATCTAGCTTATTGTCCTCCAGTCCTTGGGACTTGAGCCAATGTCTGCCATGGTGCCTGTTAATTCTGGGAGTTATCAATAGCCTACCATCTAACCTGTTGACCTGGAATTCATTCACCTCTTCAGCCTCAAGTCTGCACTTCTTATGTTGGATTCATTTGTCTCTGCAGTTGCAAGTCTTTTGTCCTCCCACCAATCATGGGTTGATCAGCACCTACACCAGTCAGGAGAGGCCTCCAACCTTATAGTATCTGACTCACAGACTTATGTCTGTCCAGACTTGACTTGGACTTTCTCTTTTCTACAGCTATGTGACTCACTTTCTTGATATAAATGTATTTCTATATACGCATATAGATTATGTACCATGGGTATCACTGATTTTCCTTCCCTGAGAACCAGCCTAGGACAATATACAAGGTCATACTTTGGTGTGAATAAACTTGTTTTCATTTATTTCAGCTTCACTTGAACTTACATATGAGCAGCTGATAGTCTTTTACACAGGTGCTTATCCATCTCTTCTTTATACAGATTTAGCTTATTTGATTACAGTGTATTCCATCTGGTGAGGGTCATGTATATATTCACTGTATAAATTGTTGAAAGAAAAAACATATTTATGTTATGAATAAGTCTTTGGTTAGCAAAATATATAATCTCCAGTTTTGTTTCTATCACCAAAGCCATATTTTCTAATTTGTTAGTTTCTAACTTTGCCATTCCACTTATAAATGTATCTTGAGTGCATGTTTGATCGATTTCAGAATGTGTAAATTGGTAAAAATCTTCCATTTCTTAATTTTTGACATTAGTGGTTGGAGTGTAACCTTAAGTAATAGCCATATTAACTATCATTTTTGGTAGACTTATGTATATTATACTAGACAGAGAGGCACTTACTACTAAATTAATAGGTCCTTGGCAATCACAAATGAGATCCAGAACCTGGAATAAAATCTTCAATCTCCTTAGCTGAAGTTTCATAACATCAATAGGTCCTACAACATAAATATCATTCAAGAAGCCTGGCCAACACCTAGGATTACACTCAGAAAGATTAATACTTGCAAAATTAAGAAAGCAATCAAGGTGAATGCCTTTGATTACTTTATGCAAACACTTTCTTCCACAAGAGTCTAGTCTGATCCAGGGTGACGAAGATAGGACAGATCATCTAATGTCAGCAATAATTGCCTACACTTAATGAACATCTCTTCCCTCTTCATCATCTCTGTGTTTGTGTACAGGATAATCTCATGTAATCATCACAATACTGTGGAACTGCTGGTATTATCATCTTTTTATTATATTCATAGGAAATGAGGCATAAAGAAGTTAAATAACTTGCACAAGATAACTAGTCACAAATGGAGCCAGAAGCTGAACTTACAGCATCCTTACTATAGAGTATGAGCATATCAATTTTGTCATGCTATTTTTATCAAGTTTCTTCTGAGTAAACAGCCCCAGAGATTCAAGACAGTGCCAGTAGGCTGTCAAGAGTTTGCAGTGCAATGCTCACCAAGAATGCAGTTGTGCTTGAGTCTCTCCAATAATGAGTGCACCTCACGAGCATAGAGATCGAACGCTGCTGTGACTGGCAAAGCGGGTGTTGATGAAGCTCTTTCTTAAGACTGCAGGTTAGCCTTGGAAGAAATTGATTGTAATACATCCCAGCAAAGTCTGTGCTAGGGACCCAGAATCACCATCCCACTTATCTTCCTCTTACTCTGCTTCCCTCAAGTCTTGCCTCTTTCTGCCTTTAAGGTCACTATCTCAGATGACCTGGCTTCAGCTACACAAGGCTCTAGTGGGTTACTCTTTCTCTTCTTCACAGAATCTCTTGAAGCAATTGTTTTCTATCAGTTATGATGCTGATATAAAATGACTACATACTCAAAAGTTGTGAAAAGCTTAGTTAAGGAACAATTTATAAAGCGTGGAAATAATGGAAATTTGCAAATCAACAAGGGGTGAAGAAAAATGCAAGGAAATCTATAGTAGGCTGAAAAATTACCCTCCCGCAAAGATGCCTATTTCTAATCCCCGGAACCAGTGAGTGTTACTTGACATGACAAAAAAAAAAAAAAA
>NW_022104341.1:31332297-31334746 GCF_000313985.2 Echinops telfairi | reverse complement strand
TTATACTAAGGGCTCAAGTTGAAAGCAAATGTTTTGAGAATGATGATGGCAACAAATGTACAAATGTGCTTGACACAGTGGATGTATGTATGGATTGTGATAAGAGTTGTACAAGCCCCCAATAAAATGATTTTTAAAAAGATAAAGTATTATAATGAAATGTGTGAAGTCCTGGGGTCAGAAAACCAAACAGGAAGGACAACCTCAGCAGATCCCAAGCTTAAAGAAATTAAGAAAAACTCAAGCCTTTAATTATAATAATGAATGATTCTATGAGCAAAATATTAGAAGCAGGAAGCGTCAAACGAAGAGGGAAGGACACACAGAGTCACTATACATATTAAAAAAAAAACCAAACTTGTTGATAACCAGCCATCTTCTTTGGAGCTTCTTACATCTGGCTGAAATTAAACTATTCACATCCCTGGAGTATGGTCAGAGGGGATACTCTGGAGATTTAATCCAAGTGGGGACCCTGAAAATGCATTTTGATACTCCACTATTATCCATAACTTTAGAAAATGGTTGTTTAGAATTTAAACTCTAATACCATTCCCTCCTCTGGATTTGGATATTATTCTTTACAATGCTTGGATCACAACGGCTACTGTGCTTCTTTCATATGGACTTAGCTGACTCCTCACTTAGAAGGCTGGTTGTTTTGAGGCAACCCTGTAAGATTCCAGATCCTTCCACAACAGATGCAATAATATATTGACCAAGAGCTGCAAAAGTTCAAGCCACATTCAGAAGATGAAGTGGAGAAAGGGATACATCATTGCTGTTGACCGAAAGCAGAGAATGGCTGAAGAGGCTTACTAGCTTTTTATTGACTATGCAATGGCATTCAACTGTGTGAAACATAAAAAAATCTATAGATAGCCTTGAGAAGAAGCTATCTATACCTGATTGTGCTCAGGCAGAACCTGTGCATGGATCAAGAGGCAGTTGTGAGGACAGGACAAGAAAATACTTCATGTTTTAAAATTAGGTGAGGTGTGTGTCAGGGCTGTAACCTCTCACCATACTGATCAATCTGTATGCTGAGCAAATAACCTGTAAAGCTGGACGGAAGGACGAATGGGGCCTCGGGTTTAGAGGAAGCTTTTTAACAGCCGTCCATGTGCATATGACACAATCTTGCTTGCTGAAAATTTGATATCACCCCCCTTTATCCCTTCCCTCCCCCACCCTACCCTGGCCCTCAGGAACCCATGTATATATGGTGTAAGATAGGGATATATATATATATATATCCAATGTATCCATCCACCTACCATTCTGTTATTTGTTCCCCTCGAGTGGGGTTATAGAGTCATCATTGCTATCAGTTCCCCCTCCCACCCTGTCTTCCTGTACCCTAAGAGAATCATTACTCCCATTACTATTTCTGAAGGATTTATCTAGCTTGGATTTCATGCATCAAATGATTAAGTATACAAATGAACATATGCAGGTCTAACAAGATTAATGAGGAAAAACTAAGACCATAATAGTAAGGGGAGGAAATGTTAAAGAACCAGGGGATAGTTATGTGCTTCATCAGTGCTATTCTGCACCCTGGATATAGCATCCCTTCCATATGGCTCCTCTGTGTCCAATTATCTTACAGGTGGGTTTGGGGTCTCCCCTTTCTCTACACTCTTTCACATCAATTTGATTACTTGTTTTTGGACTTCTGATACCTATTCACATGGATATCTCATAATCACACAGGCTAGTGTGGTTCTTCCATGTGGGCTTTGTTGTTTCCCTATTAGATGGCCACTTGTTTAACTTATAGCCTTTTAAAACCTCAAACAAATTCTTTTAATAGCTGGGCACCATTAGCTTTATTGACCACATTTGCTTATGCAGGCATTTGGTCTTCAGTGATCATGTTGGGAAGGTAAGTACCAGACATTGCCACATTATTAGAACAAACCTTTCTTGGACTCAGGTAAGATTTAAGTAGAGGCCTGTGTTAGTCTGGATTGACTAAGAGAAAGAAATTCATAGACACTCATATGTGTATAAGAAAGAGCATTATACACCTTCCTGGCACAAATGCTGAAGACAATGGGTGCACAAGAAAATGTGGTAAAGAAAGTTGATGTATCCGGCTATCAAAAGATAAAGCATCTGAGATCTTAAAGGCCTGAAGATAAATAGGTGGCCATCTAGCTGAGAAACAACAAAACCCACGTGGAAGAAGCACACCAGCATGTCCTGACTCAATTGTTGAAGACAAAGTGGGGGCATAAGCAAATGTGGTGAAGAATAGCTGAGTTGCCTGGCTATCAAAATATCTAGAGTCTAGGGTCCTATAGGCTGGAAGACAAACAAGGGGTCATCTAACTGAGAAACAACAAAGCCCACATGGAAGAAGCACACTGGCCTGTGAGGTCAAAAGGTGTCAAAGGGGTCAGGTATCAGGCATCAAAGACCAAAAAAAAAAAAAAAAATCATA
>NW_022104341.1:31327563-31332150 GCF_000313985.2 Echinops telfairi | reverse complement strand
ACTGGTACAGATAGGAACTGGAAACACAGGGACTCCAGGACAGATGAAACCCTCAGGACCAGTGGTGAGAGTGGTGATACCGGGAGGGTGGAGGGAAGGTGAGGGAGAAAGGGGGAACAGATTACAAGGATCTACATATAACCCCCTCCCTGGGGCACCGACAGTGGAGAAGTGGGTGAAGGGAGATGTCGGACGGTGTAAGATATGACAAAATAAAAATAATTTATAAATTATCAAGGGATCATGGGGAAAAAAAGAAAGAGCTTTATATAAAAGAGCAATTGTATATCGAGAAAACATCCCAGCCCAGTCCAGATCAAGTCCATAAGTCTGAAACAGGTCTATAAATCCCTCTTCAGACTCACACAACACATAAAATGACATCTTGTGGATTCAGTGGCAATGGAAACATCTCAATGCTGGCAGGGGTCTCCACATAGCTCCTCCAGCTCCAGGACTCTAGCGTAGCTCCATGTATCTTGTCAGCAGGAAGACAAAGCAGAGAGTGTGCCTGTATCTGGCCTCCAGTGAGCTATTTATCACAGTGGTGTCTCCAAATGAGGCCATCAAGCTGCGACCTAATTGACAGGCTAGACTCCAGTCCTTCTGAAGTTGACCCCAGATTATGTAACTACCACAAAGAAGCTCAAAGTCCATCTGCTTCTTTATTTTTTATATATATATATATACACACATACATACATACATACATACATACATACATACATACATACATATATATACATATATATATACAAACAAATAAACCTACCTTTATATGTTGACATATTTACGTATGTACATATCTATATTTATGCCTATATATACAATTTTTACTTTCATTTTCTTTCCTCTTTTTTCTACTATTCTCTTGCCCCACTATCATGTTTATCCATTGTTACCTCTCTGTAATTCCTCTAGCATACATTTCAATTGATCAAACACAACCAGGAATGCTACCCCCTCCTCACCATGAATTTCATATCCCTTAGTATTCCCCTGTCCCTGTCATTCTTGGCTCACCACTACCCTCCCCCCACCACCTCCTCTACCATGTCCCCCTGGTACCATATATTCTGTTGTTGTCTTCTTGGGTTTGCTTGTCCTGCCTGTCTTATATAGACACCACAAGGAAAAAAAAAGAGAAACCATATACATTGCTCCAAGTCTAGCTCTTGTCTTGACTCAGAGCAGATGAGTATCTCTCTGTTAAATAGTGAGCAGGCCCTGTTATACTCCCTTTTCTTTCAGGGATCAATATCCCAGGACCCGCTTACCTAACAGCACTTTTAGTCCTTTTAGTCCTCAGCATGCATGACCAAGGACATACTTCTACAAGACCCCATTGCTCTTCCTGTAGTCAAGGATGGAGCAGTCTAGTATCCCTCCCCCCTACACCTGTTACACTTTAGAGTTTCATTGTGGCTCCCTGTGAATATCCCACAACCAGTTCAGATTAGGCACCAAGCACTGTTACCCTGGAGTCAGAAGTCTACAATTGGGATTCCTCTGGGACTTCATGCCTTTGCTCCTAGTGTTGGTCTGCTGCACACCCTTCATGGTTTGCAGGTCAGACCAACTGCCATTCCCGAACTGTAGCTTCAGTGCTGTCCTCTGTAGCGCTGTCATCTAAGGAGGAGATGTCTCAAGCTGAGGCCAGTCCTACAATCCTCTCTGTGAATTGGCAGCTCCACACAGGAATGTTGCCCTCAAGGTTTAGCACACCAGAATGAAGTTTACACTCTCTCTCCCTTCCTGTGGAGACATGAACAATCCACTCCCACCCCCTTGGGTGAATTAATGCCCTGGTCCCCCATTGCCATCTTTTTTCTTCCCCGACCCCTCTGTGAACCTTAAAGGGATGGGGGAGCGGGGTTGAGGAGATGTCTTCCAGAGCCAGTGCTACCTACCTGAATCCTTTTTCTTTTTTGATGACGTATGCATCATTGAGTTTAGTTTGGCTCTTACCAGAGTATCTGGTCCTTAGCTGGGAACTGTACAATATGCACATTTTCACCTATGCCTGTTCTGCTGTTTGAACTTACCTAAGTGGATTCATGCTGTACTTGTCCTTTTGTGCTTGGCTAACTTCACTCAGCATAATATCCCCCAACTTTTTCCATGAGATGAGGTGCTTCATCATTTCTTCACTGTTTTTTTAAGGATGCATACCACTCCAGTGTGTGTATATAGTAGAGTTTTTTTAATCCATTCATCTATTGATGGAAATTTAGGCTGTTTCCAATTCCTTGCAATGCATAACAACTATGTAGTTATGAACATAGGAGCACAGATGTCTAGTCATGGCCTCTCTCTTATTTCTTCTGGGTATATGCCCAGTAGTGGAATTGCTGGGCTGTAAGGTAACTCATTTTGCATCTGTTTTAGGTATCACCAAATCACTTTCCACAGCAGCTGTGGAAAGACTGCCAGCAGTGAACAAGAGTTCCTACTTCACAACACCCCCTCCAACATTTGTTGCTTTCTGTTGTTGTTGTTGTTGTTGTTTTTAATTGGGCTATCCTTGTGGGTGTTAGGTGGTATCTCATGGGTGTTTTGATTTGCATCTCCTACATGACTAATGATCAGGCACTTTTTCTCACGTTTATTGGCCATTCAGGGTTCCTCCTTATGAATCTTTTGCTCACTTGTTTGTGGGCTATTCCGTTTTTTCTTGTTGTAAGGTTGCAGGGTTCTGTAGATTTTAGTAATAAGACCTTTGTCTGATGTCATTACTAAAGATCCTTTCCCAGTCTGTGAGCTCTCTCATTACTCTCTTGAACTCTTCCAATGTACACAAGTGTTTTATGTTTAGTAGGTCCCACTCATCTATTTTACCTTCCTTAGGTGTGTATCTTATTGCTGATAGCCCAGGTATTCCCTGTGCTAAGGGTCTTTGCTTTGTCCCAATTTTTTTATTGATGATCATGATAGTTTTGGGTTTTTCCTCATGGTCTCTGTCTGACCCACCTTGAATTTGTCCTTGTGTATTGGGTGAGGTAAGGGTCTTGCTTCATTCTTCTGCAGGTTGTTTAACCTGCACCATTTGTTTAAAAAGGCATCTGCTTCCCATTTGATATTTTTCAGGCTCTTATAAAAAATCAGTTTTCTGTATTCTGTTGTTTTTATTTATGGATTTTCTGTTCTTATCCAATAGTCTCAGTATCTATCATTGTATCCATACCATGCTGTTTTTATATTATTATTAAAAGATTATATTTTGGGGGGGTCTTACAACTCTTATTATAATCCATACATCGATTGCATCAAGCATATTTGTGCATATGTTGTGTGTCAGTCATTGCGATCCATTCCCCATTCCTCCTCTCCTTTCTCCCATTTCCTCCTTCCATTCTGGTATCACTATTCCCACTCCTGTTCCTGGATTCCGTGTGTTGTGAGCTCCCAGCTCTTATCTATACCTGTGGACATGCACCAGTCTAGTCTGAATTGAGAAGCAGCACTGGGGTAATGATAGTGGGGGGTTAGGAAACCTCAAGGAACCAGAGATGTACTATGTGTCTCCTCAGTACTTTACTGCATCCTGGTTTACTCATCCCTTCCCTGTGACCCCTCTGTGGGTGAATGTTCCATTGTCTACAGATGGACTTTGGGTCTCCACTCTGACCCCCTTCATTCTCAACAATATGTTTTTGTTTGTTTATTCATTGTGAGTCTTCTGATGCTTGTTACCCAGTCCTGATGACTCCTCATGATTGCACCAGCAGTGTGCTTCTTCCATGTGGACTTGTTGCTTCTCTACTGAATGGCGGCTTGTTTAACTTCAAGCCTTTAAGACCCCAGATGCTATATCTTTAAATAGCCAGGCACCATTAGCCTTCTTCACCACATTTGCTTATGCATCCATTTTGTCTTCAGCAATGGTGCCGGGAGAGTGAGCATCATAGAATGCCAATTTGTTAAAACAAAGTGGTCTTATATTGAGGGAGGGTATGAGCAGAGGCCAAAAGTTTACCAACCACCTCAGTGTATTGCCATATAAATATATGTATATAAGCTAATGCCTCTATTTTTATGGATTAATGTAGTTACATATGTACACACCTATGCTTTGTGTACCTCTATCCATAGCTTTGCTTCCTATATCCTTCCTCTGTTTCCTTTTACCTTCCTCCTGCCCCACCATCATGTCCCCCAAATTTCCACTCTCAGTACTTCGTCTTAGCTGGTTTTCTTTTGCTCCAACACCCCCAGGATCTCTACCTCCACCCTGTTGTTGTTTTTAATTCCCTAGTTGTTCCCCTGTCTATGGGACTGTTTGCTCACCGCACCCTTCCCCTGCCACCTTCTCCCCACAAGTCCCTCTGGCACCATCAGTCCTGTTGTTTTCTCCTCGAGCTTGCTTCCCATGCCTATATTATAAGAATAGGCAAATTGACAATGACATTGAACTAACAAAAATAAAACAAAAGATTGAAAAAAGAAAAGGAGACTCCCATCCACACACAAACGCTGAAGATGAATGTGTGCATAAGTAAGTGTGGTGAAGAAGACTGATGGTGCCCGGCTATCGAGACCTATAGCGTCTGGGGACTTAAAGGCTTGAAAGTAAACAAGCGGCCATTT
>NW_022104341.1:31269997-31326978 GCF_000313985.2 Echinops telfairi | reverse complement strand
GGAGGGGGGAAAAAAGGAAAATGAGCTGATTCCGG
The DNA here is from genome assembly GCF_000313985.2 of Echinops telfairi. Taxonomy (NCBI): domain Eukaryota; kingdom Metazoa; phylum Chordata; class Mammalia; order Afrosoricida; family Tenrecidae; genus Echinops; species Echinops telfairi. Next base: position 31,326,943 of record NW_022104341.1, on the reverse strand, counting down.
GAACCCAAGAGGCAAGCGAATTTTGGGAATAATGAGGGCAACAAATGTATAGATGTGTTTTATACAATTGCTCTATGTATTGTGATGAATTGTATGAGCCCCAATAAATTGATTAAAAAGAAAAAAGAAAAAAGAAAAGGAGAGAGAAGTATACATATTCCAGGTCTGTCCGCTATCCTTTATGACTATCTCCCCACTGGTCCTGGAGGAATTCTGGAGCTACCCCTTGTAGCCTGAAGTCTATTTTCAGGGCTTTTTAGAGGCTTTGTGGCTTGGCTTGGCTCCAGTTGCTGATCTGTTATGTTACTTTCTTAGTTTGCCCTCCTGTGGGGGTTTAGGCAGCACTACTGTCCCACCATGAGTCCCCAGTATTGTCCTCTGTTGTAGTATACTCCAGTAAGGGGACAACATGTCATGAGCTATTGCCAGCCTGGCTGCCCTCTCTGCGCCTTAGCAGCTCCATGCAGGAACATCATCCTCTGAGCTTGGTGTGTCAATACGGGGTCTAGACTGACTTTCCCTTTCTCCTTTTCCTTCTTGGTTTGCTTCCTTGTGGGCATAGCATGCCAGCCCCTCTCCCCAAACTATACATTTAGTGTTGTACTCTGTCACACATACATCTAGGGAGGGCGTCAGTTTGGCTCTGGTTGGGGCCGGCCCTGTAGCCCACTCTTTTCATGCATTCCTCCATGTGGTTATGAAGCCCTCATGGTTTGGTGTGCGTGGTGGGGTCTGTATGCACACTCCCAATTCTGTGGACATATAACCAACACTCTTCCCACGGGTGGGTTAGTGCCCTGATCCCCCCATGCCATCATCTCACTTTCACCACCATCCCTTTTCTCCCTCCCCTCTACCCCTTTTCCCTTCTTCGTGTTGGATTAACACATACCCTTTTGGGGTTTGGTCTAACCTCCACCTGACTGCTTATACCTCAACCCCTATATTGTGAGATAAGTGACTTTTCTTCTATATCTACGGTGCTGATTGTACTTCCCTCAGGTGACTCATGTTTTACTTGTCCTTCTGTGACTGGCTAACTTCGCTTAGCATAATGTCCACTAACTCTTCCCATGAAAACACGTGTTTCATGTGATCATCAGTGCTTTTTAATGATGTGTAGTACTCCATTATGTGTATGTGCCAGAGTTTACTAATCCACTCATCTATGAATGGAAATTTAAGTTGTTTTTAATTCTTTGCGATCATGTATTGCACCACAATAAACATGGTCGTAATTTATTTCTGATCTCTTCTGGGTATATGGCCAGTAGAGGGATAGCTGGGCCATAAAGTAGCTCAATTTCCATTGTTTTAAATATCTCCAATCGCTTTCCACAGAGGCTATATGTATCTACAAGACCACAGTAGTGGAGGAGAGTTCCTATCTCATCACATCCCCTCCAACATTTGTTTTTCTCTGATTTTCTGATTTGGGCTATCCTCAAGGGTGTTAGATGATAGCTCATGGTTGTTTTAATTTGCATTTCTCTGATGGCTGATGAATGGGAGCATTTTCTCATATGCTTATTGGCCTTTTGGGTCTCCTCCCCAGTGAAACTTCTTTTCAGTTATTTTGCCCACTTCCTCAGGGCGTTAGCTGTTTTCATCTTTTGGCAGACCAGGAGGATACTGTAGATTTTAGTAATAAGCCCTGTGTCTGTTGTGTCATTGCTTAAAATCCTCTCCCAGTCTATAGGTTGCTTGGCTACCCTCTTGGTGAAGTATTTTAATGCACACAGGCATTTTATCCTTAGGAAATCCCACTTGGTGATATCAGGTTCACCTGTGTGTACTCTTCCCTATTGCAGTTAGCCTACGTATTCCCTGTGCCAAGGTAATTAAATTTGTCCTGATTCCTTCACTGATGGTGCTGATGGTTTGGGGTTTTACTTCTAGGTCTGTGATCCATCTTGAGTTTGTTCTTGTGTATGGGGTGAGGTAAACATCTTGTTTCATTTTTCTACATGTGGATATCCATTGTTTCCAGCTCACTTGTTAAAGATGGTATCTGCTTCCCACTTGAAGTTTTTGGGGCCCTTGTGGAAGATTAGTTGTCTAGATGCTGATGGCTTTATTTCTGGGTTTTCTGTTCTTTTCCATTGGTCTGAGTATTATGCTAGTACCACACTGTTTTGGCTACTGTGGCTGCATAGTAGGTGTTAACGTCAAGTAAAGCAAGCCCTCTCACTTTGTCCTTCTTTTTGAGAAGTTTTCTGCTAATTCTGGGTTTCTTCCTTCTCCATATGAAATTGGTGGTCAGTTTTTCCAATTCTTTGAAGAAGGTTATTGGTATTTGAATCGTGGTAACATTAAACTTATAAAGTGTTTTAGGTAGGATTGACATCTTTACTATATTAACTATATTGAGTCTTCCAATCCACAAACATGGAATATTCTTCCATTTGTGGAGGTTACTTTTGGTTTCCAATAGTAGGTTCTTATAGTTTTCCTTGCATAGGTCTTTTGATTATTTTGGTTAAATATATCCCTAGATATTTCTATTTGTTTTTTGCTATTGCGAAGGGTACTGCCTTCTTGATTTCCTCTTCCATGGTTTTATCTGATGTATATACAAACCAATCAACTTATGTTTGTTGATCTTGTATCCTGCCACTCTTTCATATTCCTCTATCACTGTCAGTACTCATATTGTGGAGCTTTGGGGACTTTCAATGTACAGAATCATATCATCTGCAAATAGTGATAGTTTCACCTCCTCCTCTTCCAGTTAGATGCCTTTAATGTCCTTCTTCTGTCTTATGTTGCTAGCTAGGACCTCCAATATAGTATTGAATAGAAGTGGGGACACAGGATATCCTTGTCTGTTCCCCTTTTGCAGTGGGATTGATTTCATATTTTCTCCATTGACTTTGATGTTGGCTGTTGGCTTTTCATAGGTAGCTTGTATCAACTTGAGGAATTTTCCTTCCATTCCTATCTTCTGAAGTGTCTTAATTAGGAATGGGTGTTGGATGTTGTCAAATGCTTTTTCTGCATCTATATTATCATGTGATTCTTATACTTTTTCTTATCAATGTGGTGTATAATATTGATGGATTTTCAGATGTTAAACCATGCCTGCATCCCTGAGATGAATCCTACCTGACCATGTTGGATGATACATTTTATATACTTTTGTATTCTATTGGCCAGTATTTTCTTCAGGATTTTTGCATCTATGTTCATTAGAGATATCAGTCTGTCATTCTCTATTCCTGTGGGATCCTTGCCCTGTTTGAGTATCAAAGTTATACCGGCTTTATAAAACGAGTTTGGAGTTTGCCATCATTTTCTACGCGATGGAATAATTTGTGGAGGATCAGTGTCAGCATTTCCCCAAATGCTGGTAGAATTCTTCTGTGAAGAACTTCTGGTCTAGGAGCTTTTTTGTTGTTAGCTTCTTGATAACCATATCTGTTTCTTCTTTTGCTATGGCTGTGTTAAGGTTCTTGACCTCTATTTGGGATCATCTTGAAAGGGATTGTTTCTCTAAGTATTTTTCCATGTCTTCCACGTTGTTGAATTCCTAAGAATACAGACTTTAGTAGTACTTTGTGATTTTCCTTTTAATGTCATTGGAGTCTGCTGTCATTGCCTCTGTTTCATCTCTCACCCTTGCTATTGATGTTTGCTCCTTCTTTTCCCCAGTTAGGTTTGCCAGTGGTCTGTTGATTCTGTTGATCCTTTCAAAGAACCAGTTTTTTGCTACTTTAATCTTTCGTATCATTCTTTTGTCTTCCTAATGGCTTAACTTTGCCCTGATTTTTATTATTTCTTTTCTTCCGCTATTGGAGGGATTGTTCTATTGACTATTTTCTAGTTGCTGGAGGTTTTGTGATAGCATATCAGTCATGATATGCTATTCCTTTTTCATATATGTACTTATCGCTATCAGACTACTTCTGACAACTGCTTTCTCAGTATCTCATATGTTTTAATACACTGTATCTTCATTCTCATTGGTTTCTAGAAACTTCATAAACTCCTCTCTAATCTCAGTCAGTATCCATTCATGTTACAGAAGATTGTTATTCATCTTCCAATTTTTTGCCCTTGTTGTTTCTGGTCATCCTTTTATTAAACTCCAACTTTATGACATGGTGATCTGAGAAGGACGTCTAAGTAATCTCTATGTAGTTTAATTTACTTAGGCTCAACTTATGTCCCAGCATATGGTATATTTTCGAAAATGAGCCATGAGTGCTTGAAAATAATGTGTTTTTCGTGTGTGTTTGGATGGAAAGCACTAAATATGTCTATCAGACCCAGTTACTTAATTGGAGCATTTAGCTCTATAGCCTCCTTTCTGAGCTTCCTTCCCTTTCTCTGACAGCAGTATATTAAAGTCACCTACTATGATTGTTGAATCTGTGATTTCTCTTTTCATCTTTCAAATAATTTGTTTGACAAATTTTACAAGTCTCTCATTAAGTGCATATATATTCATTATGCTCTTGGGTTTACCGATTCTTTGGGCATTATACAGTGCCCTTTATTGTCTCGTTTTATGGTTTGAACCTTGAGGTCGATTTTGTCAGAGATTAGGCAACTTAAAAAAATCAGGGGGTCACAACCCTGATTTTTTTAAATTGCCATTTGCCTGGTATATTTTCCGCCAGTCTTTTAATCTTAGTCTGTTTTTGTCTATGAGCTTAAGATGTGTGTCTTGCAGGCAACAGATTGATGGGTTATGTTTTTCAAGCCAGTCTGCAAGCCTTTTTATTTTAATGTAGGAATTGAGACTATTGACATTTAGAGTTATAATCAAGGTCTGTGGATTCATTGCTGTCATCTTGTGCCTTTTGTGTTGGGTGTTTTCCTATCTCCCTTTATATCAGTTGTGCTGTGTTTTTGTGGGAGACTTCTTTTTTGCATTCTTTCCCCTCTGAGGGCATGCTATCTTGGTAATTGTCATCAGCACATTGGCTTCTGGATAGACTTTGGCTACATGGTTGAGTTTGGCTGTTTGTGCTTGGTGGATGTTGGTCTTCTGGCCATAGTGAGTTGGCAAGGATCTTCCATGAGGTTGGATGCTTTACAGCTTATTCTTTGAATAAGAGATTTTCCTTGTCCTGGAAGTCCCTTTTCTTTACTTCTATCTTAATAGATGATTTGGCAGAGTAGAGGATTCTTGGGCACATTTTTTTTTTCTTTTAGCTTTTGGAAGGTATTACTCCACTCTCTCCTCCTCTTCGTGGTTTCTGTTGATAGATCTGAACATATCCTTACCTGAGAACCATTGTATGTGACCATCTTCCTTTCTCTTGCTGCTCTTAACATTTTTCTCTTTTTCCTCGAAGTTGGATAGTTTAATTATTACATGTCTTGGTGAGTTCTTCCTGGGGATTAGTCTAATTGGTGTCCTCTCTGTTTCTTGTATGAATTTGAAAGGAATGTGAATTTTTTTGTGGTTGGGTTGAGAATTCTGAATATGTCTATCAGGTCTCATTGTTTAATTGTAGATTTTAGTTCTGTAGCCTCCTTGTTGACCTTCTTTCCTGCTGATCTATCCTTCTCAGAGAACAGGCTATTGAAGTCTCCTATGATTTACAATCTTGTGATTTTTTTCCTCATCTTGCAAAGAATTTAATTGACATATTCCATGAATCTCTCATTGGGTTCACATATGGTTATTATGCTCACTGGATCCTGGTCTACTGATCCCTTAAGCATTATAGAATGCCCATTTTTATCTCTTGTTATGTCCTTCACCTTGATATCGATTTTGTCAGATATTAGAATTGAAACTCCTGCTTTTTTTTGACTGCCATTAGCTTGATATACCTTCCACCTGTGAGCTCAAGGTGTGTCTCTTGCAGACAGCAGATTGCTGGGTTTTGTTTTCTAATCCAGTCTGCTAACCATCTTTTGATGGGAGAATTCAGACCATTGAATTTCAGAGTTATTACCACCATCGGTGGATTCTCTCCTGTCATCTCATACCTTTGTGATATACATTTCCCCCCTCCCTCTTTTGTAGTGTGTTATGTATGAGTGAGAGATTCATCTTCTTCTCACCATTGGGTCAAAGATTCCTTAGATATTGTTTTCAGTATTCTGACTTCTGGATAGTGTTATACTATGTAGTTATCTCATGTTTGTGCTCTGTGGATGTGGTCTTCTGAGCAAAGTGAGTTGGAGAGTAATTTTTATAGCTTTTAAAAATGTATTCTCTAAATTTTTCCTGATCTGGGAAAAACCCATATCTCTCCATCTATTTTGATGGAGAGTTTGGTGGAATAGAGGATTCTTGGATTACCATTGTTCTTCTACTTTTGTAAGACACTATTTCATTCTCTCCTCTTCTTCATGGTTTCTGTTGATAAGTCTGTACATATTCTTATCTGATTACCCTTATAGGTGACTGCATTTTTTTTCTCTAGCTGCTCTTATGATTTTCTCCTTTTTCTCAAAGTTTGATAATCTGACTACTATAGGCCTTGGTGTGTTCTTCTTGAGATCCAGTCTAATTGTGGTCCTCTTTGTTTCCTGGGTGATTGTCTGATTCTTCTTCATTAAATTGGGGAAGTTTTATTCCAGGAATTTCCTTGCTACCTTGGCTGTTGTTTTTTTCATTATGTCTTACTATGGTATTTGAATTATTCATACAGTGTTTATCTTCATAGAATCACTCATTGTTCTCAGTTTTTCTTCAACTTATTTGATTGTCTTTCACATTAGTTAAATTCTGCTTGACTATTGTCCAGGCCACTGATAAAAATTCTCTGCCTCTTCCAGCCTGTCAATAAGGTCTTTTACTGTTTGCTTTGCTTCTGCTGTGTTTTCCCTTAGCTCGTGTATTTCCCTTTGTAAGCAGACTTTGTCCTCTCTATTTTTACATATTTTTCATGTATTGATTCTTGTATGACCCTAAGCAGCATACTGAAGATTTCTTTCTGTGATGGCTCAGAGTCTGCTTCTTCTGTGTACATCACTAGGTTCAGGTCCTCCTCATTGCGTTTTGTTTCTTTTACTTTCTTGAAGTGGCTGCTGATGGGGTTTGTTGTCTGCATGGCATTTTGGTGGCACTCAGCCCTATTTCTCTGGCAGTTTAGGAGCCCTGTGATTTCTTTGTCAAAGGCTGGGGAATGATGCTAAGGACTACCTGAAGCTAACTGTGCTGTGGGCTCGAGCTTTGCCTCTATTTCACTGGGATTGTCTATCTCCCTAGAAAACCAGAGCTATGTATTTGGAGGGCAACATGAGTGAATATCTTAGGTAGGGTGGGTGGGGTGATCGCATGCAGCAAGGGTGATGCTGGGGCAGATTGGTTGCTTGCAGTATGGGCTGGTGCTCATGGGTTACAGCAGGGGAGGGAGCTACTCATGGGACCTGTGCACAAAGGAATTACAGACTCTGATCACTAGCAGCAGCAGCAGCAGCAGGTGTGTCTCACACAGCCAGGGTAGCACTGGGCAGGCCAACCATGCACAGGCAGATGGGCCGTCCTGGGGACCTGATCACAGAGGGTAATGGGGGATATGTATTTAGTTGGTAAGTTGGTGGAGAATTGGTATTGTTGAGGTGTAGGAAGCAGGTTATACATTTTGTGGTGGTTGAGGTGTGTGATGGGTATGTTAAATCTACCAGGGTCCTTTATTGACTCTGTAAATTCTAAAAGGGAGAGTAAAGAGGTTTCATTACTTGTGTTTATAAATAGTGGGTTGCCGCACAACTCTGAGTTCTCCTCTCCTTATGTACAATCCCAAAGTGGATATAGGCTCTTATATTATGGGTGCCCCTGTGTATTGTGGGTGCCCCTGTGAGGAGGGGCTTCTGTTTAGAAAGTGGTCTGGGTAGGGTCAATGGGACCCTGTTTTCACTAGCTACCTTGTCACGGACGGGGAAGGTCACCAAGTAACCCTCATGTGATGAGTCCCAATTAGTGTGACAGGGAAAGGAGACCTGTGTTTTCTTTCTCAGAAACTAGTGAAAATAAGTCTAACAAATATCTAGAGCCAGCTATGCCAGGAGCTCAAGTTATGTCTCTATCTCTCCGGGGGCCAGCTCTCTCCCTAGAAAGCTGCCATTTTACTTGGTGAGTTTAAAGGAAGTTGTGTCTTGCTGACATGAAAGGAACAGGTTTCAGAGGCTATCATGAGGCAATGGAGGAGTATAGTGAGTCTAACAGGATCCCTTGTTGGCCCTACATATTATGTTGGGACAATGTTTGGTGGTATGATGTTTTACTGCCTTGTGGTCTGTAAGGTGTCAGATTTCAGAGGCTATCATGAGACAATGGAGGAATATAGTGAGTCTAACAGGATCCCTTGTTGGCCCTACACATTATGTTCGGACAGTGTTTGGTGGTATGATGTTTTACTGCCTTGTGGTCTGTAAGGTGCAGAGAGGAGGTGAGATTTAGGCTAGGGGGATAATTCAGTGTTTGGAATGGCTGTGAGAGCTATATTTTTGAGATTGAGGTAATTCCCTTGAAAGAATGTAGCTCTGGTGATTCAGGACAGAGGGGATGGGCATGGTGTAGGTGGCCAAGTGGGGGAGGGGGGTGAAGTACATTCCTGTCACCTACCTAAGTAGCCTACGAGTGTGGACTATAGCAATATCTTACTCAGCAGGTCGGTGTCTTATGTAGAAGGCTTATTTTGCTGCCTTAATATTGTGTGTTCTTTGAGCAGTCTTTCAAAGACTCTTTGTACAACCCAAACTGGTAAAGCCTGTTTTTAGCCTAGGCCATGGAATTTAGCTACTGGTAGTTTTCCTTGCATTGCTATTTTAAAGTTTGTTTAATGAACCAGAGTTGTGATGGCTTAGATTCAAAATTACAAAAAGGAACACAGCCTTGAAATCACCAGGTTTTTAATTTGGGTGCTATTTTTTAAGGGGGTTGTAGGTTGTCATGGTATCAGGGGTTGTGCTTTGTTGTCCCCCAGGAAAGGGGGCTTCAATTGGCTGAGTGGGTTTGGTGCTAACTGGGTCTTAATTCACCTGGCTACCCTCCTGGCTTTCTCCTGGCTCACTACTGAGTGGCTCCATAGGCCTTGTTCCAGGGATCTGCGATCTGCCGCAGGTAAATAGCCTTGGTCTCTCTGATTGTAGTAAATTATGGTCTAACTATAGACTAATACCCATCTTGGTAGGCCGAGTGCAGAGCTGGGGAGAAGAGGAAAGGGGGTGGCTGATGTGGTCCCTCTATTCCTGGGAAGGGCTGGCAGGTGCAAAGCCCATGAATGTGAATGCAAGAGTGGAATGGAGAGCAGAAAGGGGAGCACAGGAGTGAGCTCTTGTGGCTAGTCTTGGAGGCTCTCCATGGGCCTGGAATTATGACCACCCTTAGAGAGCAGTCTGGGGAAATTACCGCACACTGGTGGGTCTTGGATCTTGGGCACAGGAAGGGGTGGCAGACGTCACACCACTGGACCTAACAAGCAATGTGGAGAGTCCATGAACCAACACGGTGAACTTAGAGCAGCAGAGTCAGCCCTTGAATAGTTCATAAGGGGAGGTCTGAACCACAAATCCTAGCACTCTGGGATTCTATTTCTATCACCTTGCCTCCCAGTACTGGTCTTCCTACCTCTTAATTTTCTGATCTAACAATGAGAGGACTGGACAGATGATTCTATCTGGGTGCCATCTTGAGACTCCCCAACTGTACTGCTCCTTTTCAAATGCAAAACTACATCTGCTAGATTGACATGTCACTAAAAAGCAAAGAGAGCATTAAAACAGCAAAAGTCTCTGACCCATAGCACGAAGCCCTAGGGTCCTTAAATTTGTCCAAGTTTTCTCATTGATGATCCTTATAGCTCTGAGGTTTATATATAGGACTCTAATGCAGCTTAAGTTTGTTTTTGTGCATGGTGCAAGATAAGGGGCTTGTTTCATTCTTCTGCAGATATAGATCCAATTTTTCAAGTATTATTGATTGAAGAGGGTGTCTCTTTTCCATCTAATGTGTTTCTGGTCCTTTGTCGAAAATCAGCTGCCTGTAGGTAGATAATTTTATTTCTGGGTTTCTATTCTGTTCCATTGGTCTATGTACTGGTACTGAAACGGTATGATTGTACTGATACCAGGCTGTTTTGACTACCAGAGCTGTGTGATAGTCTCCTTTTTGAGGTCAGTTAGTATGAGTATGACCTGCTTTGTTCTTTCAAATCTGTCCTTGAGATGGTCTCAAAATCCAGATGGAAAATACTCAAGGACATATTTTGGCTCATAGACACTTGTTTTAATTTCCCTCAGCTTCAACCTGAACTTGCATATGGGTAGTTGATGGTCTCAAGCCCGGATGGCCCCGGTTTTGTTTTAGCTTCTGATATTATACTTCATTTTCTCTTCCCACTGATGTAGTCAATTTAACCTTTGAGTGGTCCATCTAGAGATGCCCAAATGTTGAAAAAGGTATTTGAGTTAAATTTGTTCTAGTTTTTCATATTTCCTATTCTCTTTTAGATTAAAGTTTTTTATATTTTACTTTTTTATCCTTGTTACTTTTGATTGTTTGTTTTTCTAATGTATAGGAAATTCAGGATAAAAAAATCTGTAGCGATAGTAACTCAATGAATGGTTCAGTCGAAGTAATGCAGGGGAGGCTGCTGGGGTGGGGTCGGGGGGCAGCAGGAACTAAAACAGTGATCTCAAGAATGAAGAAAATGAGCTATAATTGATTGTGTTGATGATTGAACAACTCTTCTGATGTGATTGAACTACTTAATTCTATGATATGTGAATCACTTGCCAATACAACTGTTGGGTAAAAAAAAATCCATAGGTGATCAAAAAGGTATTTGAGATGAAGTGTTGCAAATTAAATTATGCAATCACATTTCCATCACCAATGCCATATTCTAACTACTGTTTCTTCCTCGTGTTTCCAACTTTTGCATTCTAATCGCTAATAATTATCAATGCATCTCAATTGCACATTTGAATAATTTTTAACTAAAGATATTGGTAAAGTTTTTCAATTTCTTCATCACGAGCTTTAGTGGTTGGTGCACAAATTGGAATAATAGATGTATTGACTGGATTTCCTTGTTTTCAGATAGTCATTATCCTATCACAAACAGCATTATACTTACAAATATATTCTTAAAATATTCCTTTTTGGCAATAAATGTGATGCTATTCTCTTTACTTTGTTATTCTCAGCACAGTAAACCATGTTACTGTCTGATTCAAAATGACTAACACCAAGCCATTTCAGCTCAGTGATGCATAGGATATCAGTCTTTATGTGTTCCATCTCATTTCTGATGACTTTCAGCTTTCCTAGATTAATACTTCATATATGTATTACAAGTTCCAGTTATTAATAGATGTTTGCAGCTGTTTCTTTTCATTTTGAGTCATGCCCCATCGCCAATTGAAGGCCCCCAAAACTTTGACTCTAAGAAAGCAGCTCTTTCTCGGTTATATTTTGAATGTATTCCAACCTGAGGGGCTCTTCTTCTGTAACTATCTTAGACAATGTTCTACTTCTAGTCAGTAGTTTTTCAGTATGTGACAGTATTTCGATGGCCCAAGGCTAATTCCTCTGAAATGGACAGCCGATCCCTTATTTTGCTTTTAGTCTGGAAGCTTTACTGAAACCTGTTTATTTTGGGTAACTCTCTTGGAATTTGAAATATCAGTGACATAGCTTTCAGTATCACAGCAACACAAAAGCCACTACAGTATGCCAAACTGACAGACAAGTTGTAGAACTTGACAGAGAGCTGCCAATAATCCTACATTAGTTCAGAAGAGGATGTGAAGCAAGACATATCATTGCTGATATCAGATGGATCATAGCTGAAAGTAAAGAACACAAGAAAGATGTTTACTTTTGTTTATTGGTTACACAAAGGCATTTGACTATGCAGATAATAACAAATTACGAGTGATATTGAGAAGAATTGGAATTTCAGAACACTTAACTATGGTCACATGGAGAATGAACCTAGACCAAGCTGCAATCATTCAAACAGAACAAGGGAAAGCTGCATGATTTAAAACCATAAACGGTGTCTATCAGGGTTGTGTTCTTTCAACATGCTTGCTCAATCTTTGTGATAAGTAAACAACTCAAGAAATGGGACTATATGAATAAGAATGTTGCATCAGGAATGGAGGAAGGCTAATTAACAGCCTGTGGCATGTAGATGATATGACCTTGTTTAATTAATGTGAAGGAGACTTGGGGAATTTACTGATGAAAATCAAAGACAACAGCATGGATTACAACTCAAAATAAAGAAAACAAAAATTCCCACAACTGGACCGATAAACAACATCATGATAAATGAAGGAACTATACTCAATCCACAATTAATATTCATAGACTCAGCAGTCAAGATATCAAATGACATATTACATTGGCCAAATAGGCTGCCAAAGATTTCATTAAAGAGTTAAGCTCAAAGATGTCACTTTGTGGACTAAGGTGCTTGGGATTTTAATTGCTCCAGCATGTGAAAGCTGAAAATTAATAAGAAAGCCTAAAGAGAATTGATGCATTTGAACTAAAGTGTTGGCAAAGGATACTGAAAGTATTGTGAACTGCCAAAAGAACAAATCATTCTGTCTTGGAAGAAATAAAGCCAGAATGCTCCTTAGAAGTGAGGATGGCAAGACTTCATCTCATGTGCCGTATATAGTCTAGTATAAGCCGCCCCGAATTTCAGCCGAGGCACCTAATTTTACCACAAAACTGCATTTAAAATATGCTGAAAAACTCGGTTTATACACAAGTAAATATGGTACTTTGGGCATGTTATCTGAAGAAACCAGTCCCTGGGAAAGGACATCATGCTTGGTAAAGAGAGGGTCAGTGAATATGAAGATCCTGAACAAGATGTACTGACACAGTGACTGCAAAAATGGACTCAAAGTAAGCAGTTGGGGAAATGGTGCAGTTTAGGAAGTACTTTGCTGTGCTGTTCTTAGATTATGTTCAGTCAGAACATACTGAACAGAAACTAACAAGAACAACATACAACCAATTCCTCCAACTCTACATGCCAGATGATGCAGCTTTACTAAACAATTTTTCTATCCAAACCAAAATTTCTTTTACATCCACTTCTTGGACAATATGCCTACTAGCTCTCCATCTGTGTCTGCACAGGGGTCCCTCGATGACCCTTACAGAATAAAGTTGATCAACTTCATATTGTTGGATCAAAAGGAAAGGAAAAAAAAGCAAAAAAGGAAACAGATTCTAGTTACATTCATCTAATTATGAGTACATCGCCTATTTATCTTTCTAGTTGTTTCTTCATTTAAAAGCAGCCCACATGGAAGAAGCACACCTGCCTGTATGATCATGAGGTGTCCATGGGAATAGGTATCACACGTTAGAAAACAAGCAACCAAATTGACGTGAAGGAGCATAGTCAATGGGGAGACTCAAAAACCACCTGCAAGATCATTGGAAAGTTCCTCACAGAGGGCCACGCATAAGGGGTCATATATTCAGGGTGCAGTACAGCACTGTTGACACATATAACTGTGTGCTAGTTCTTTAACATCTCCTCCCTTACCTTAATAATCCTGTTAGACCTGCATGTGCTCGTTTGTATAATTAAGATCGTTCGATGTATGAAATCCAAGAGAGATGAACCCTTCGGAAATAGTAATGATTCCCTGGGGGTATAGAAAGAGAGGGGTGGGAGAGAAGGACGATAACTAGATAACCCTACCTGAGGTGAACAAGTAACAGAATGGTGGGTGAAAGGCTACATTGGATGGTGTAAGATATGGCCCCCCCAAAAGGAATAACAATATTATTAATATAATTATTAATATAATAGCAAAAGTTCCTGGGGGTTAGGTCAGGGGAGGGCAGGGATAAAGGGGAGCTGCTATCAATGAGAGCAAGATGAAAGAAAATGTTTTGAACACAATGGTGGCAGCAATTTCACAATAATGCTTGATCTAATTGAACTATGGATTGTTGGAATATCTATAAGAGCTCCCAATAAGATGGAATAAAATAAAATAAAAAGCATAACTTACTCTAAAAGAGGTCTTACCTAAGTTTAAGTTTACTCCAATTTTCACAAGTATTGAATGAAAAGGAAGAAAAACAATGCTCATCGCAAATGTATGCCACAATGCTGACAGTTTTTTCTCACTCAGTGAGGGGCCTCAACTGGAAAATATGTGTACCCACCATCACCTATTATATTACTTGTCGACTGCTGCATAAAAATTTATTCCAAAAATGTAAACCACCAGCAAACATAGTTTCTCTTGATTAGGAAAATTGGAAGTAGTTTAGGTGGCTGGTTCTGGCTTAGGATCTGTTACGAAGCTGCAGATAAGAGTTTGGCTAGTGTTGAAGTCATCCGAAGTCTTTTCTGGGTTTGAAGAATTCACTTCCAAGATTGTCCACTCATGGCGCCATTGTTAGGAGACCTTGCACGCCTCTCCGTAGCATTGCTTAAGAGACTTCACGATATGGCAACTAGCTTTCAAGTCAGCAAATCATTAAAAGGAGAGCAAAATGAAAGCCATCACATTTTTTATAACAAGCCCAGTAGCTCATACTCTAATTTCTGCAATATTCTATTGGTAACACAATCAGCCCTATTCAATGCAAGAGATACACAAGAGTGTTACTGCCAGGAGTTAAGGATCATTGGGAATCATCCTGGAGACTGGTTATCAAATTTACTAATTTCTTCAGAGTTCTCTTTATCCACCAACACATTATCTTTTCAGGATGTACATTCTCTCATGAAAATGCAGTTAAAATAATTTTAAACATGTGTTTGGTTGAAAGATGATTTAGAAAGCAACAACGAAGCTAAAAAGATGCAAAAAAAAACCCCAAAAACCACAAAACAAAAAAACAAAAATGAATACAATAATTTTTTCTGGTTCAGTCACTTAGAGTTGGATTTCCTTGTTTGCAAGCAAGAAATCAGTTTAGGTTAAGATTAGGGACCAAATGACTATGTCGTTTTAGCCAAACTCTTTAATTTCCCAAGTCTAACATTCTTTGACACTTATTTTGAACAAGCTGTTTACCCCCATTGTGGGACCAGTGATAGCAACTCTCTCAAAGGATTTTAATGAGGTTAAGTTAGATAGCAAGTGTGAAGTACTCAATAGTGCTCAACGTGGATTGCCTACTATCACTGGTTATTAATGAAGTGAGAGTAACAAAAGACACTTTCAGACCTCATAGCAGTAATTGCATCCTGTTTAAGTTGCATATTCCATTATTACAACTCCTCAGCCATGGAAAACATACCATCATATTTCAATAATGTCTCTATGTTTCTAAGGGATACTTTTACGAGCAGATGCATCATTGTCTCAGATATTTGATTTTATGCATTTTCACAGAACTATAAATAGAAATTGATTTTTGGTCATCTAGGTAACATCTGTCTTCTCATAACCTTGTAATTAGCCTGCAGATTCAAATGACAGAAGAAGCAGTGTCTTCTAGTTCCTGTCTTTGCATTCCTCGCAATGGTGAGCACACAGTAGGTGCTAAACATATGCTCATTGATTGATAGCCACTGTCTAATTTGATTTTTAGAACCATTCAGGCCACTAAATGCTGTAGTTTGCACCCATCCATTTAGAGATCTCTCTGACTTCAGTCTGGTCCTGTTAGCCGAGACCAATCATACAAAACAAAACAAAAAAATATAGGACCACCCAGAGGCATTTAAGAGATACTCTTATTGATCTTCCCAACTCAGGAAGGAAAGATCCATTTATTTTCTCCTCTAGATTCCTGGGACCACCTTATTGGTGGTGTTGTTAAGTACTGCCAAGTCAATTGCATTTCATAGCAGCTTATCTGGCAGAACAGAGTTTGCTAGGCTATGGTTCTTATGAGAACAGATTGCCAGATCTTTTTCCTATTGAGTAGCTGAGAGGTTCAAACACCCCACCTGTGGTTAGCAGCTGAGTAATTAATCATTGAGCCATCAGTTCTCCTGGTGCCACTTTACACAGTTATAGAACCGAAATGAAACTGAGTTTTCCAGAATAATATTAGCCAGAAATCAAAACCATTTTCTCTAAAAGGTCCCGCTCCAGTGCTCCCTTTACCCAGGTTGCAGGCAGCTGTGGGATTTGCTCTTCTGAGCCCCTCAAGAAACACGGATATGATGAGCTTCAGGAATTTTTTTCTCGCTCCTTCAGGAGAACACTGTTAGCAATTCCTCCCTGCATACACTTCATTATCTCCCAAGTTCCCAAAGGCACTCGAGAATATGTGATTAAAGGAATTCCCTAATGTCACATATAAAATAAATCTGACTTTAATAACAAGCATTTTTATTTTGTTTTTCTTTCTTCTTTATCTTCTTCAATGGAATGCTTCCTGCTAGAAATAAGGCCAGGTTCCAGATAGCCCTACTGTGGTTTCTCTGTACTGCTCTTGAATTGAGGGTATGTAGGTTCAGCATCTAACTGCTCCAAAAGGCCATCCCCAGGTGAGGTTCTGAGGACTATGGAAATAATCTTGTATGCTTTGGATGTTCTAGTCTCGCACATGTAAGTTGAATTCAGAATTTCGAAACCTTCAAAGAAGAACTTAGATTTGAGGGCACTGGTAGCAAAAAAAGACTTTCCATTCATTTGCTATTTAATGCCTTTAGTGCTTTACGATGGGGGTACCCTCCACAAAAGGGAATTGTGCTGATTGATGGCAAACCGCATTCTGGACTTCTGTCAACTATCCAAACACATGAAAACATTGACTCAATGCCTTTGGAGTTCTTTCCATCAGGTCAGACTGTTAATCAAGCTTTCTATTTAGAGGTTCTGAAAAGATTGCATAACAGTGTGTGACAAAATAAGCCTGACTTGTGGCAAATGGAGCTGGCTTTGGCACCATGACAATGCACTTATTTATACAGCCACCTCAGTGCACCGGTTTTTGGCAAAAATCATCATGCCTCTCTTGCCCCACACACCTTACTCACCTGACCTTGCTCTCTGTGACTTCTTTTTGTTTCCACAAATGCAGAGGGACATGAAAGGACAGCAATTTGATGATGTAGAAGGGGTGAAGAGAAAAACCGAGGGAGGTGCTGTCAAGCCATCCAAACAGTTGAGTTTGAAAAATGTTTCCAAGAGTGGAATTGCTGATTTGACAAATATGTCCATTTGAAGATGATAAGGTTGTTTTGTTAAAAAAAAAAATGCATAGCTTTGAAAAAAAAATCCCCCTTCATATACTCATAACTAGGTGGGTGAAGAGTATCAGGGGAAATCCCTCCTTGCTTCCGCTTGTTTCTTTCTTGACTTCTCATTCTCTTCCCAGTTCAGCACCAAAAGTTGAAATGGTACAGGGGGCACATAGCCAAGAAGTAAACATTCTTTTACCAACTTTACCTGCTGTCATCCAGGTGTTTTGTAAGATGATAACCATGAATAAAATAAATATTCACTGGTTAGACGTCCACTGATAGCAATTAACCCTATTGAATTTGCTACTAATTCAATACTGGTGTTCCCACAACACCACGTGCACTCCTTTGTCAAAGTACTTCCACCTTTTCATGCAATGGCTGTCTTCCTGCTTAGCTCGCCCATGCACATGGGTGGTAATGATCACTTCCCTGTGCTTACTCTCTGGGATGAGGTCTTGAAGATTGTGCATGCCTCCATTACTTAGTGCTGCTGCGGCAATCAAGGTGTCACTGGTGCATAACTTTAAAAACCCAGTGCTTATTTTTGCACCCTTCTTTGAGGAGAAAATAAATCTTAGCCTAATCAACTCTACTTTGTCAGTGGCCCTGGGACTTCTTAGTGCTCCTCACAAGGTCTTCTTTGTGTGAGTCTGTGTCTAACCTTGTCTTTTGATAACACGTAAGTGGTTAGATTGAGAACCTATAAAATACATGTGTCTAATTAACATGACAAAGAATACTCTGTTAACAAACAAGAGTGCATCCAAAGGTATGAGGATTAAATTCTAACACATATTTTGAAGGGAATAGAATTTATTCCTTAATGGTGAGTATGGTAGATTGCAAAATATAATTATAAATTTCTCTAAAATATACAAAGGCATTTTGCTGCTCTTCCCAACAAGAGGTAAAGTTTCTTTCCCCAGCTCCTGAATCCAGTTTGGTCTGTAACTTGCCCTGATCAACAAAACGAGGAAGAACTATAATGGGTCAGTTTCAAGTCAAGCCCTATAGACACCATGAAATTTCTGCTTTTGCTCTTTTTAAATGATATGACGACCATGCAAAGACACCTCAATAACCTATTGGATAGTGAGAAGCCACATTTAGCATTGATGAGCTGTTCTGGTTTCGGTCTCCCCCTTCGACAATTTGACAGCTGGAACCAATATCTAGGTATTTGAGGGAGGCCATCTTCGCCCCCGTTGAGCAGCCACAAGTGGAAACTCAGATGAGACCAGCTGATGAACCACCCAGCTGATTCTAGTCAAGGCTGAACGCCCCACAAAACCATAAGTAAATAAATTGTTGTTGTAAGCCAATGGTTTTTAGTGTGTTATGCAATGGTAGAAAATTATTGTGTGAGTGCTTAATATAGGCTTATTAAATAAATGGGTCAATAAATTAAGAATAGAGTGAAGTGCATAATAGAATTGCACTTCCCTTTGGCTGTGGCTAGCTCAGCACACTAACAGATCAGGGTAACAACTGTTTGAGATGACCACTTAATCATGACAATGATCACACTGACCTGAAGGGACTGATGTCCTACGACCTAGCGTCACTTGGAATCCCTCAGAATCCCAATGCATTTTCACTTACACTAGGTGACCTATGTTCTTGCTTCAATTCTCTTGAGTTTTCAAGCTGAGTCATCTTGAAGCAGTTACAATCCCTTGGAATAAGGTGAGTGAGCATCCCAGTTTTCCTGGAACAGCCTCTATTTAGAGCCTCGTTTTCATTCTGGAGGTATCCCAGTTTGAAGAAACTACATGGTTACTCTTGCTCTGAATCTTAGATTCTTATGAATGAGAAATAATATGTTAAACAAGAGTAACAGCACCTCACCTACTTACCTTACAGGTTTGTTTCCAGAACTAACAAAATAGTACTTTTAGGAATAACACAGCACTGCATAATAGGAAGGCATTATTTATTAATAGGACTGATAAATATCCTTTGAAAGGATGACTGTTTGGAAGGGCACTTAAAGATATTTCCTCACATTTGCTATGGTTATAATAGTAACTGTAACCACACATTCAGCACTTACTAAGTTCCAGGCATTCAAGTAAGACGATATGTAACATTAATGCCTCCTCATTTCACCCACTGGTGCATATACATGAATCACATTCAGAGCAACCAGTTTAATTTCTCTCATAGATGACTTCTGGCCTCTGTACAAAAGTCAAGGAATATGACTGGGAATTTGTTATGAAGTCATCGAAGATTCCATAATGTTAAAGATTTTCCTCAAACATTTTTTAAGCAGTGAAATGGCAGATATATCTAGACATTGCACAGCCATGATGGAACATTTTTCACCAAAATAAAATACTCTCACATTACTTCATTTTACACCTAAATAAAATACTCTCACATTACTTCATTTTACACCTAAATAAAATACTCTCATGTTACTTCATGAATTCACTATCATTATAATCCTTATTTTTCATATAAGCAAACAAGAGGCCTAGATAAATTAAATAATATCCCCAAATTCATGCAGCAAGTAAACGACAGATTCAAACCAAGATCTATTTAACACCAAAGCTCTGATCTTAACTTATCTTCTAAAGTTTGTCATTAGATTACTTTTTGCAGTTGCTGACACATATATTTAAGAATATAAATATACATATATATGAATTTATTTACTTAAAATATTTAAAAGGTTAATAGCAGTGGATGAATTAGAATAAAGGCTATCACATTAAAGCTCTGGAGTTTTTAAAAATGTAAAATGACATGTTTTAGTGCGGTGTTGGGTGAGGATAATGAGACCAGTAAATAAAGTACTCAGGTGAAGAGAAGACCTGGGACAAAAGGAATGGTGTGCAGAATTGGGGGAAAGACAGGTCAGCAGGGGGGTGAGAGCAAAACACGTTGTTGCTACAGGGTCAAGGACAGGAGGCTCAGGACAAAGCAACCTCTCAGATGGCTACTGTTCAGAAGAAGACCTAAAAACAGTAGGAAGGAGTGCATCAAAAGGGATTTAAAATATTTACATATTATACTGACAAGGGCTATAGAGGCCTTCTCCATTTTTAGGGAAAAGAAGCTGTGTTTTAGATCTACTTCATGATCAGAAACGCTAATGTCTTCCCATTATCCATTGATGGGCACTTTATACTTGTTTTACTGTGGCTTAATAAATAAATTAGAACATAGCTAAACTTGTTCAACAGTCAGTCATTAGTGCAGTTAGAGCTACTGTTCAGAAAACTGAAGGGCTATTGACTGCTCAGTTTAATGAAGGAAAATGAGTCACAGGAGATCTGAGTAGCAGTGACTCATAGCTACACCAGCAGCCTTCTTTCCATTGTAAACTACTTTCCATCATTTGTAGTCAGCAAGAAGGGAAAAGAATGTTGATGTTCCTTTTCTGAATGGTTAACTTCCTGAGTTCAGACAAATTGAAATTGTAGACAATAGCAGGTCAACATTTCAAGGTAAGGAACCAATTATATAAAAATCTAATGGACAGTCTGACATTAGCCTTTCAGAGATTGAGGATGGCTGGTTCGGAAGTCAGGAAAGTTTTTTAGACTAGGAAGCACTTGAAAGACAAGGTCATTCCAAAATAGTAATGATCAGAAGAAAAAACTCATCAAAATTAAACCATTGTAGAATCAACTTCGTGGCACTGGGCTTGGTTTGGTGTTTATTCTGGATTCTACTTAGACTGTTACCGTAAAATTATAATATGGCTTCTTGGTTCATCCCCATAGCACTTCCTCATTTTTGTGCCTCAGTCTCAAAGGGAAGCTGCTGGTGGTGATAATTATAGTTGTTATTAACAAGGGCAAGGAGAAAATGTGTCTTTTTTTTTTCCAAAATAAATTGTTTCAGACACTGAAGAGGTGTCCTACGTAGGATCCTGCAAGCTAAGGACCTGGGGAAAGCAGATTCTTTATAAAAAAAAAATGGTGGCTGCCAGAGGCACCCATTGCCATCAAGTAGATTCTGACTCATAGATGTATGCCATATGGGACAGAGTAGAATTACTCTGTATGGTTTTCAGGGAGGAAAATATTTATGACAGTATATTAGCACACCGTTCTTCTACTGAGCAGCAGGTGAGTTCAAACAGCCAATCTTTAGGTTAGCAGTTGAACACTAAACCCCTCCACGACCAGAGCTCTTTGCCCACACACAGTGTGATCTATAAGTAATACACAATGATTGACTTACAGATAAAAAAGAATGCGTAGAAATACTCCAGAGTAGGTATTTAAAGGTTTGAAATGGAATGAAGGTTAGTAACTGTGGGTACTATGGTTAACTACATCTGAATTACTTGGCTTTCCACAGTGTCAGTTTTAGCGAGACTATCTTGGGAAATGTTAGAAACTCAGTTTATAATTTAATGCTCAATTAATGATATACAAACTACAACCAAATAGAGTAACAATTCCTCAAGTTTTCCTGGAGAAAAAAAAAGAAGCTTCTAGAACGTATCTTGAACTTTACGAGTCTGGTACAATGGTGAGCAAAGCAGAGATACCAACAAGGGAACAAGCACTCACTATGCACTGCGGTGAGAGTTACGACAGGAAGTACATCCTATGCTAGAAGTATCTGGGCCGAACTTGCCCCTAGACTTGAAGAGTCAGGAAAGACTCCCTCGATTATTTGTTCTGAACATGGAGACTAGAAGGATGGATAAGAGCTGACCTGGATGAACAGGATGAAAGGATGGGAAATGGGGAGAAGGGTTGAGGCGAAGTAAAGAATATATGCATAGGCCCACAGGCATGAGCATTTTAAAATATGCCTGGCGTTATGCAAGTCAAGCTGACTGTGTCTGCATGGTTTGATCATCACTCCATCCTCGTCATTAACATCCGTGCCTGGCACATACACCAAAAATACACAAAGAAATCAAACTCACTGCCATCAATTGCACTCAGAGCAAGCCTCTAGGACAGAGTCGAATGGCCTCTGTGGGGTTCCTGAGGCTGTGAATCTTTATAGAAGCAGAGAGTTCTACTCCCTCCTGTGGTGTAAATGGTGAGTTTGAGCTGCTGACCTTACAGTTAGCCGTCCAATGTGTTACCCGTTATGCCACCACCAGGGCACTTGGTACGGCATCAATCAGAGTCGAAGGGGAGAAGATAAGCACATTATGGAGTATAGATTTATCATGAAGGCAATGGCAAAAGCAATTGATAGATTTTTAAGCAAAATAAGTTTTGCTGTTTTAGAAATTCTCTCTGACTGTGGGAGATGGATTGAGAGGAAGAAGCAGCAAGAACAGGCAGCAGAGAGACAATAAAATGACTTAGCAATCATCCAAACAGGAAAAAGTAGCATTTTAGACCAATTTAGGAGCAATAATATTGTAGTTGGCAGGTATATGAGAAGTAGAATTAAGAGATTTTGTTGCTTGGCTGGATATTATAGGAGTTACAAAAGAAAAGAGAGAGAGAGAAATCAACATTTCCTTGGCCATGTAGGTTAATACTGGTGCCATTTATTAAGACAGGGCACCAAGGGAGTGCTTCAAGGAAGCGGATGTGGATAAAAGTGGAATGTGGGAAATTCAGATCTAAGGCGTCTGCTGACTTTATAAAGTGACAATGGTCAGGAGGAAGTGAATAGATGATCTGCATTCACACTTGCTTTTAAAATAAAAATCTTCAACATCACCCACTCAATGACAACAACAAAAACAAAGAAAAAAATTGAAAGAATG
Source organism: Echinops telfairi (assembly GCF_000313985.2). NCBI lineage: Eukaryota > Metazoa > Chordata > Mammalia > Afrosoricida > Tenrecidae > Echinops > Echinops telfairi. The sequence continues at coordinate 31,304,128 of NW_022104341.1, read as the reverse complement.
AACAATGTCAATATTGCCAAAAGTTTTGCCCACCACCCTGCTCCCTGAGAATATAGCCTGAAGTGTGATGTAGAAATCTTCTCTTCCCTTGGTCAGTCTTTATTCGTCTATGCTTCTCAATGAGTGAGCATCTCACCAAACTGATTGATATTTTGTACTAGATGCCCAACTACTTCATTGGTCACTGAGATAGTTAAAGTTTATTGTCCTAACCTAGCCGATAAACACATGTGGGATTAACTGAAGGGTGGCGAGATAAATGGCTCGGTGAGCCTCACGTTTCTAGTTCTCGGGTTTCTTGCTTTGTGATGGTCGGACTAGGGTGCAGCTGCCTTAGCTAGTTCCCTGCTTCAGCTGGCAAGGCTCATTTCCTGCACGACATCCCTGAGGAGAAGCCACATGGACTTACTCTGAAGCAGCCCTGGGTACTGGAGAAACAAATCATCAGATAGAGAGTTGGTGTTTGTTTGACCTCTCCCTCGAGGTAGTTTTTCTTCTTTGACTAGCCAGAGGTCAAATAAAGCCACACTGTTTATTAGGTTGTTTTCTGGAAAGAATATGGGAAGTATGAATATAGAAAACTTGTAAGCCCACTTGGTTTCAGCCATTAAAATTGGATCTTTAGATGGGTTTAGGCCATGCTTGCAAAGAAAGTTTTGAAAAAATATGCCCCACCCAGTGCTTTGGAGTACTCAGTGGTTTTTGTCAGAAGTTGGAAAAAAGCTGGAACCATGAAAAAAAACTCATCTTTATATAAAACTCTCTCTTATACGTCTGAGTTTCTGCGGATTTGTTTCCCTAGTTTACCCAGCCTAACACAGTCACCCAATTTTTTAAAAGCAAACACAAGAGGACATTTACAGTTTACTGGCTTCTCATTGGAGTGCAGTGGGTAAGTGCTCAGCTGGCAACCATGACTCCACCAACCACTCCACAGAAGGAAGATGGGACCGTTTCCTTGTGTAAAGATCACAGCCTTGGAAACCCTATGGAGCAGTTACTTTGTCCTACAAACAAACATACATTCAAACTCACTGACATCAAGTCAATGCGGATTCATAGCAATCTCCTGTGTGTTTCCGAGACTGTAACTGTTTTCCAGTGTAAAAAGCCCAGCCTTTCTCCCATGGAGCTGCTGGTGGTTTTGAATAGCCGACAAGCAAATCAGAACCCAGCAAGTAACCACTACACCACCAAGACTCTTCCTGTTCTACAGGAAGAATCAACTCAATGGCAATGGGTTTGGTTTTGAGATTACTTGCCCACTTCCACCACAGCATCTTTCAAAGTCACTGTCAAGGCTAATAATGAAAATATTAAATATTCACCCTATGAGTTTAGCACCTAACATCAATGTAAACTACAACTCCATTGTATAAACCAGGACCAAAGATTTAGAAAGGAGCATATAAGTTAAGCCTTTCATGACCTATGAGACCTGCCAAACTTTCAGGCTCTCAGGTTTCCTAGGAAGCTTCTGTCCTAATTGTAGTACATGCAGCTGCCTAATGGGAACCTTTGTAAGTGTGTGAATGTGAAGAAGGAGCCTCACCCTACCAATCCTACCATTGTATTCCGCTTGAGACAGTTGTGACCCACATAATTGGTATCAAAATCCATATTACTTCAAGATAGATTTCCCCGCCTTGATTTCAGCATGACTTTCATTATAGGAAACATACAGGATCAACAAGGTATTTAAAGTAGAAAATAGTACAATCGTGAAGGGTTAAAATGAAGAATTGGACTAAGAGGCAATCTAACAAAGACTGACATGAAAACAATGTTCAGAGGAAAGAGGCCCACAAGGATGCTCAGAAGAGGATCGAGAAACTCAAGCAGCAGTGGTAATATCCAAGCACTGAACAACAATGATCATAAAGGAGTTATTGCTTGTGTGTGTGTCTGGTGACTGTATGTATTTGCGTATATGTATATGTAGGGTATTTTGAGATGGAAAGAGATGCTCAGTATCAGTTGCTGCAAACTTGTTAACTAAGACAAGAACCCAGAAGTGTTTAACAACCATTAGACCCTGGACCACCCTGGAGAGAACAGCATTGGTAGTACACAGAGGTTTCCAGACAGATTCTGGGGCTGCGGAATGGCTGAGAGGTATAGAAGTAGACAATGAATATATATAATTTTTTTTTTGTTCCATAGCTCCTTTTACTGCCCAAATGACATCACGTGGCTTGCTTGGGAGTCCAGTCAAATGAAAGCAAACAGACTCACATCTGGGAAAACCAACACTGACAGGGGCAAACCCAATGCTGTGAAAAGGGGAAACAAAATCACATGTCAGTTCCAGGACCACAGCCCTAGAGCCTCTCTCAGGGGCGTGGCGCGGCGGCGGCGGTGGCTATGCTGCCTCAAGTTCAGAAACAAGCTGGACTATTTCAAGGTGACTGAATTTTCCTGCTGTGGAATCGTAGAAGTCTTGCAATCTCCCGGGTTTGTTGTCAAGGTCGTCGTACTCCGATGCCTGTAGAATCGTCTCACACAGGTCCAGCTGCTTCACATACTTCGCTTCTGCGCTGGACTGGGTTTCGTGCTCCTTTTCCCGCCTATGTTTTTCTTCTTTGGGGACCTTATCTGCTGGTGCTATGTCCCCCACGATGCATCCTGCCATATCGTGAACCAGGGCGAGGCGTACACATCGGTCTTTGTTAAGCTGGCCATCTTTGGTCACCAGAGCCATGACTGCCATCCTGTACATGTGATCAGACACACTCTCTGGCTTCTCTACATGTCTGCACACTCAGCCGGTCCTTGGGTCCCTCTCTGAGCCCTGGTGAAACAATGGGTTAAGTGTTGGGCTGCTAGTCACAAGGTCAGCAGTTTGAATCCAGCCACTCCCAGGGAGAAACAGAGGCTGTCTGCTCCTGGAAACACTTGAGCTGCCCCACCAGCCGCAGGAAGTGCAGCAGGTCCCGGCCCCGCAGGCTGAGGCGATGGCGGAGGAGACCGAGGCCAGCGCGCCACCCGAATATATACAATTAATTGCATTACATATCTATGAATTTATATTTATTTACAGCATGATTGAGCCATATCTCTTTCTCCCTACTAGATTCTAAGCCAAGGATAGTGATCATATTTTAGCCCATCGTTATATCCCCAGCACTTAGTATAATGCCAGGCAAGTAGGAGACTGAATAATTTCTGACTTCTAATAGAGCTACAGGACAGAGTTGAACTGCCCCAGTAGGGTTTCCAAGACTGTAACCTTTACTGTCACAGATGCCACACTTTTCTGCTGCAGAGCAGCTAATGGGTTCGGACTGCCAACCTTTTGGTCAGCAGACGAATGCCTAACAGTGCTGCTGAGTGACTGCAGAAGAAGGAATAGAGCTGTGAAGACTCTATGTTGGGTGTGCATATCCTCCAAGCCCCAGTGTTTTTCCTGGCTCCATATGCATGCGAAGACTGAGCAATGAGTAAAGAAGAATTGAATCATTTGAATTGTGGCATTGGCAAAGAATTTTGAAAGTACCATGAAATCTGTCTTGGAGAAGGTACAGCCAGAATGTTCCTTAGATGCTAAGAGGGTAAGATTTCATCTCAAGTACTCTTGGTGTTAACAAAAGTGACCAGTCCCAGGATGAGGACATCATGCTTGGTAGAGTAGAGGAGCCATGAAAAAGAGGAAGACCCTCCCTGAGAGGGGTTGACCCAGGGGGCGCCAAAGTAACACTGCATCACAACGATGGGCTCCAACATAAAACTGTGCAGAATAATGCAAGGCCGGGCAATGTTTCCCTCTGCTGTGCACATGGGTCCTATGAGTCATAGCCTACTTGATAGCACCGAACAACAGCAATCCTAGGGGAGCAGATCACCGGGTCTTTTTTCCTACAGGGTGGGTACAAATAATCCAGTTCATAACCGTTACATCAACAGGGATAATTAGAGTCTACCACCACCACCACCCACTGCGATGGAGTGTGTTCTGACCTATAGCAATCCCATATGGGATTTCTGAGGCTGTAAATCCTTACAGAAGCAGATGATTTCCCCTTTCTTCTGCAGAGTGGCTGGAGGATTTGAACCACCAACCTTGGAGTTATCAGTCTAATTCCCAACAGTGCCACCAGGGCTTCTATTAGAGATTACAAAAGGACTGACATAACAAATTTGCAATTATTATTGAGTATTACTTAGAGTATGATGCTATATTTTTCTGCAAGCCATGCTACAAAAAGTGGATTGTGGATGGTGTAGCTAGAACTTGGGGCTCCTTCGAGATCTCAAGTTGCCAGTGCATACAATGCATGAGCTTGAGACTGCTGGCTTCTATTACCTGGCATTGCTTGAGTTCTGTATCCCATCTGGGACTGCTTCACTAAGCTCCTGAGCCACTGTTGCTGACCCACACTGCTGCTTGCTGTCTGCGGCCAGACTCTGCCTGCCTTGCCCAAGGGAGGATTCTACTGTCTGCTTCCTTAACCGTGGACCTGGCAGCTCACATGAGTTGAAGGACTTCCAGTATATTAACTGTTCCATTAAAGTGAGTTAAACTGAGTCCTTTTTACTGATGTGTAGACTAATTGGCTGTTTTATTCCTTCTCACTGTATAAACCTATCTATCTATCTATCTATCTATCTATCTATCTATCTATCTATCTATCTATCTAATCATGCGTATCCTGGTTTTGTTTCTCTGGAGAACCCTGCCTAACACACTTACTTTGACTTTCAAAGGTTTTTTATTGATAATACATCATCAATGTAGAACTGTAAACAGTAAATGGACATTATACTATATTTTGAGTGAAATCTTTGGTAGCGCTGGTAGGGACAAGCATGCTACAGTGCTGCTATTTTTGGTTGGCATGACAGAAGTAATATTGTCTTGCACTTACTCATAGAATGCTTTTGCATCTTCCAAGAGTTTTTCCATCCTTAAGTCATACTTATCATGCTAGTTTCAGATTCTTCACTATGTTCCGATCACTTTGGAATAGAATGGGTAAGGGAAAACACACATACACACACACACACACACACACACACACACACACGGGATAAGTTCCTCCTTGTTGATCATAGTGAGATACAAATACATTTGATTTAATCACTGATTGATCAATTGATTTTTTAAAAAATTATTTCATTTCACCAGAGTCTGTACCCGTAGACAAATACCCCCCAGACTAGCAGGTAAAAATATAGGGAAAGTGAAGAACAGGACAGCCAACCCAATATGCTCCCCCTTTCTTCTCTCTATAACCAAGCTCCAGTTTGGAAAGCAAATAACTTCAGGTAAAGATAAATTCTAATTGTAAGGAAGTGTAAAAGGCAGAAAACAGCAACAATGAAGAGCAATACGTTAGAGGAAAAAGAAAAGTTTAAGGCAAATCTCTAAGAGGAAAAACAATCAAGGAGGTTTAAAGTCCTCAGAGATCTGTGGGTCTCTTTGAAATGAAGACAGAAACTTTGCATGTAATGTTAAATTTGACTTATAATTAGAAGAAATATTTTCCAAAGAAATTCCAGCTACATTTGTAATAAGTGCTCTAAATAAATCTTTCCTTCAGGTTGGCTGATGTAATCAACCATTGCTGTATTTTTCTAACTATACTAAATTTTAAAGCTAGAGCCAAGCTAGGGTAGTCATAGAAAGAATAAACCAAGAATTGGATTAGTTTAATCCTTTGGATTTTCAGGAATAATTTTAACTAATATCCAAATGCTTTAAAACAAAAATAGTGGTTTCCCTTATTTTGTCCCAGTCTGAAGGGTCTTGTTTCTAGAGATGGCAAAGAGTCACAGCTGTCTTTAATGGGCATTTCTGCACGCCCCTAAAGGATTACATGTGTGTGTTGTTTTATAGTTTACCAAGGACGAGCTCATCCATTATCTTACTTGATCTGCACAATAACACTAAAATTTAAAAAAAGGCAAATGCTACATCCTTTAAACAAAAGAAAGAAAGAAACTGATTTGAAAACTAAACTAAAGCTCAGAGAAGATCTCAGGCTATCGAAAAGTCACACAGCTACTAGCACTGCTGCAGGGGAGATTCTACCGTGTGCTGCCCAAACCCTTTTCTCCTTGTTTGGGCAAAGGTTTGGAACCTGTGGCTCCCTGGCAAAATGCAGCCTGCCACCTGTTTGTTTGACTTTTTGTTTTGGTAAATAAAGTTTTATACCAACACAGCCTAACTGAATTTACATGTTGTATATGACAGTTTTTGCCCTGTAGTGACCCAGGTGAGTAATTGTAATGCAAACTGTATATCCCACTAAATCTAAAATATGTGCTATCTGAAACTTTACAAATCAAGTTTGCTGACAGCTATCTCTGACCTAGAACTATACTGCCTTTCTTTAAACCCTCACTTTTGCTCCTTCCTCCGCTGAGACATCTTATCCCTCCTTTGAGGCTGAATTTAGTGAACCTTCTAGAGGATTCCAAGGCTTTAAGAAATTCCCAATGAAGTGCAAAGTGTCCCAGAGCAGAGACCCATGGTAATACAGCATGTCTAGGGGGAAAATGAATGATATATTCTGATTACATTAAGTCATTGTGTATCCTAATAATACAAAGAAAGACATGATCAAAGTGGATGTCTGAAGACACTCTGAGACCTGCACAGAACAAATGATGATATAAAGGAGTGGAACAGCCAATTTTTAAAACCAACTTGAGAAGATACAGTCGAATATAATGAAATGTGCAAAAACCTAGAGATAGAAAACAAAGAAGAACATTCTCAGCGTATCTGAAAGTGAAATCAAGAAATAAGCCAAGCCTCCATTTGCAATATTGAAGGATTCTATGGGGAAAATATTAAACAATGCAGGAAGCATCAAAAGAAGATGGAAAAGAATACATGAGCCACTGAACTAAAAAGAACTAATCCGCATCCAATAATTTAGAGAAGTAGCATGTTAGTAAGAACCAAGAGGACCAACAGAAGAAGTTCAAGGTGCACTGAAAGCATACACCAGAAACAAGGGCCCAGGAACTGCTTAAATACCAGTTGAAATGTTTCAAAAAACTGATGAAATACTGGAAGCACTCACTCGTCTATGCCAAAAAACTTGGAAGAGAGGTATTTGGTCAACTGACTGGAAGAGATGCATATTTGTATCTATTCCAAAGAAAGGTAGATCTCAAAGAATGTGATAATTATAGAACAGCATCATTAATATCACATACAAGTAAAATATTGCCAAAGATCACCTAACAATGGTTGCAGCAGTACATTGACAGGGACCTGCCAAAAGTTCAGGGCAGATTCAAAGGGGACATGGAACACAGGATAATTGCTCATGTCAGAAGGATCTTAGCTGAAAGAAGAGAATACCAGACATATGTTTACTTGTATTTTATCGACTATGCTAAGACATTTGATTGTGCAATCATAATGGATTATGGATAGCCCTGAGAAGAATGGGAACCACAGAACACTACATTGTGCTCATGTGGAAACTAGACCTGGACCAAGAGGCAGTTGTGTAAATACTGTATGACATAAAATCAGGAAAGGTGTGTGTCAAGGTTGTAGCATCTCACCATACTTATTCAAGTCTGTATATTATGCATATTAAGAAAACCATCAGAGTAACTGAATTATATGAAGAATGCAGGATCAGGATTAGAGCAAAACTTATCAACAAACTTTGATATTCACATGACATAACTTTGCTTGCTGAAAGTGAGAAGAACGTGATGCAATTGAAGATGAAGGTCAAGGATTGTGGTCTTCAGTATGGATTACAACTCAGTGTAAAGAAAACAAAAATTCTCACAACTGAACCAGTAGTTAACATTATATAAACAGAGAAAAGATTGACGTTGTCAAGAATTTCATCTTACAGAGATTCATAATGGTCTGCTCCTGGAAGAAGCCGTTCAAAAGATCAAAAGATGAGTTGCATTAGGTAACTCTGCTGCACAAGACCCCTTTAGAGTATTGAAAAGCAAGGATGTTACTTTGAGGACTAAGGTGATCTTGACCCAAGCCATGGTATTTTCAGTTGCTTCATATGCATGGAAAAATTGGACATTGAATAAGGAAGACCAAACAAGAACTGAAGCATTTGAATTGTGGTGCTGGAGAAGAATATTGGAAGTACCAAGGACTGCCTAAAGAACAAAAAAATCTGTCTTGGAAGATGTACAGCCAGACTATTTCTTACAGGCAAGGATGGAGAGATTTCAGCTCATGTATATTAAACGTGTTGTCAGGAGGGACCCATCTCTGGAGAAGGACATCGTACGTTGGTAAAGTAGAAGGGTAGTCAAAATGAGGAAGCCCTGCCACACGATAGGTTGACACAGTGGCCGCATCAATGGACTCAAACATAAAAACAATTGTGAGGATGGCGCCAGGGCTGGGCAGTGTTTCCTTCTGTTGAACATAATGTCGCTTTGAGTCAGAACCAAGTCAACACTTAACAACAACAATAATGCAATTATCCGAAGCATGTCTTTTCATTGTACATTCAGGACTGTGTCCCATACAATAAAACACTTGAGTTGATGCCAACCGGGGCAACTGCTGGTGCTGCAAAGTAACTGCTTGAAAGGATTTTCAGTGGTCTGACCTTTAGGAGAGAAAGATGAGGTTTTCTCTTCCTGTAAAGACTTTAGTCTCTGAAACCTGCAGGAGTAGTTCTGCCTAGTTCTAGAGGGTCATTATGAGTCAGAATTAACTTGATGGCAGTGAGTTTAAACTCACTGAGTTTAAGGTCTCAAAGCAAGACCTTTTGGAAGCAAATTGCCAGACATTTCTTCCAAGCTACCTCTGAGTGGGTTCAAACTCTCAACCTTTCTGTTAGTAGCAGTTAACTATTTATACTACTCATAATCTCCATTCCCCTAATAGAACTGGTCAGAGTAGCTTAAAATGAAAAAGAATACGTCAGCCAATATTCTAACCCAGAGTTGAAGATGACACCACACTTCCTCCCACTTATAATTTCAGAGCTGGAGGGGCACAAGTGGGTTTCCTTTCATGCATAGGCTGACAGTTGGCAGGAGTTGACAGAAGAGGAAGGCGGAAAAGATCCTGAAGTCCCCTTGAAGATCTAAGAGAGGCAGGGGTATGCCAATTAGCAGTGCTACCAAGGAGCCTTGGTAGGGCTGTGGGTTATTTATTCGACTGATAAGTGTGACATCAGCAGTTCAAATCCACCAGCTGCTCCCAGATGTAAAGATGGGGCTGTGTACTGCTGTACAAATTTTCATTCTCAGAAACCCTACCTGGGGTCCCTATGAGTCAGAATGGACAATGGCAGGGGACTTGGTTTGCTCTGAGTACCACGGGCTCAGGAGTGCAGAGTAAGGAAGCGTGCCAGGGATTTTGCGATCTGGGACTCTGAGAGGTGCCTGAAGGATGAGGAAGCATTTTCTACCTTTAAGTAGGTTAAAGGGTCAACTCCCATCCTTAATCACGCAGTCAAATAAGCGGTGTTACTGATAAATGCAAATATAGAGGAAGCGGTAGTTCAGGCGTGGCATTATCCCCTTCCTTGCAGGTGGTCCTGGTTGAATTCTCAGTCGATGTACTTCAGGCACAAGCATCACCTGTCTGTTAGCGGAGACTTATGTATTGTTATTACACTGAAAAGTTGCCAGGGAAGCTTCCAAATGGACTAGAAAAGACCTGTAGATCTATTTCTGAGGTCAACCAATGAAAACACTGTGGATCATGTCACTGAAATGTACATGTGAAAAATATTCAATTGGCAAGTGTTCTGAGATATGTATACACACACACACACACACACACACACACATACACACAAACATACGATGAGGGGGTACCCCCCCCAAAAAAACCAGGATTATTTATTCAAAGTTATGTATTTAAATTTTTTACAGAACAACCTTATCACCTTCAAAGTACTCTCCATTACACTTAATATATTTGTCAAATCTGCAATTCCATTATTGGAAACACGTTTCAGACGCATCTGCTTGGATGGCTGACAGCACCTCTCTCGATTTTTCTTCTTCACCTCTTCTATGTCATCTAATCACCTTGTGAGATACAGCCTCTCATCATTTATTCTGTATGTCCTGCAAAAGAGCCCTGGTGGTGTCATGATTACATGTTGGGCTGCAATCAGAAAGCCACTTGTTTGTCACACTAACAGAGACTTATCTCAAACATCTTTCCACTTAAAAAGATGAGTTGTTGGGTTTGTTGTTGTTTTAAACATATCCAAGCCTTTCTTCTTTGTGTCCGAAAAGATTGGCAGGAGGTGGGGGGGGGTGTGTGTGAAAGGGGAAGGCAGAGATAATTACGAAAAAATGAAAATAAAAACATTTGATCTGGGGCATGATACAATTAAGACAAAAGGAACATTTTTCTTGATGTCTTGGCATCTTGCAGCGATTGCTCACACAGTGGATCTCAGAACTCTGTTCAGCGGTTCTGTTGTCTCTAGCTTTCACCCTCGGTGCATACGGACGTCCTGAGAAATACGGTCTGTTCTAAAGTTTCATTATGTGTCCCGTACAGGTGTTTACTTTTAAGGCAATTACAGTAACTAGAAATGAGGTGACAATATGCTATTTTCACCTGCCCCTCCTTCCCCTTATTTTGGTAGCACCAGTGTAGGTCACTCTCCCCTCACTGGAAAATTTTCCATCCTGTTTTCCAGCTTATTATTTTTATATATTTGCCAGGTTGCTTCCAGGCCATGCAGCACCAGTGAAAGGTCTATGAACCATTCAGTAAGTGGTTCCTGCTCGAATAAATTACCTAGCTTTCATGAACAGCCATGCAGAAGCAAAGCAGGCAGGAAAATAATGGATATATTTGTACCGTGCCACTCTCCCCAGCCATAAGCTTTTCACAGCCATACAATTTCCCCACAAGGACAAAAACAAGATTGCACTGTCATTAGAATAGGTAATCATTAGATTTATCTTTGATATAATTTGTAGCATCTTAAACTATTCTATGTAGCCTCATTACTGCCAGGAGTCCTCTTTAACTGAGATGATAGGTAAATAAAGTAGAAATTACACACCAACAAGAGCCTGGAGTACGTTGCTTTACTGTATGTCTGAGAGTTCTCTTCAGCAAACCTAATCTGCACAGCAGTTACCATTCTTTCTACCTCAATGAGCATCTCCTAATTGCTGTGTTATTGCTTCTGAAGAAAATATATTATTAAAGTCCACAACTCATGACTTGTTGCACATCTACCCGTGAAAAAACTTTCATTTCATCAGCTTTTAATCGGTTTCAAATGGGATGATCAGCTGAGGGGTTTTTTCCCTCCCACCGCTCCTGAATATCTGTTCATTACCATTTCCTAATGCCAATGTACCCTTCTAACAGTCAAGATGCATTCATAACTTATTCAGAGACCTGAAAATTTTATTAAACCAAGTCTATTTAATTCTCTATGAATCGGCTCAAGATGATTTGGGTGGCTTTTTGTAATGAACAACAATTCGAAACTCCAAGGAATCCCAAACTCCTTTTAGTTGTTAATGTTTTCTGCTCTGCTGTTGGTCTGCTGCCAGATAATGATCCACAGAGCATTAACATTTTGTATTAATATTATCTTACAAATGCAATATCGCTGAGTGGAGGATGAGGTTTCCATAGGCTCTGTTCACGGGTTAGACATTGCATGTGATACTTGAGGCTGGCCTCTTGAACTCTGGGCCAAGGAGTTAAAGTCTCAAGATCTGTGTTTTCTACCTCTCCTATTGGATAATGGTGATAGTTAGGGTTATTGTACTAACTTGGCCAAAAGGAACATGTGAAATTAATCAGGTGGCAGTTTGATTGGAGGGCAAAGAGATAAATGGCTCTGCCAGGCCTGCCCCCTCCTCTCTTTTGTTCTCTGCTTCAGCTAGTTCTCTGCTTCAACCTGTGTGCTATACCACCTGTGGGCCAAGTCAACCCGTGGATCATGGATCGTGTCACTAGAGCTTCTGGCTCCTTCAAGACCTGCTTCACCACACTGCTGGTGCATACATCACTTGACCTTGAGGCTGGTGGATCCTGTTGCCTTACATTGCTCGAGTTTGATATCGCATCTGTGCCTGCTAGGCTAAGCTCCCGAGCGACTGATTGTTGCTGACCCACACTGCTGCTGGCTACCTGCAGGCAGTCTTTGCCTTCGTTGTCCAAGGGAGGACGCTGCTGTCTGCTTCCTTGACCTCGGACCCTGCAGCCCACAGGAGTCCAAGGACTTCCAGTATATTAACTGTTCCATGGCAGTGAGTTGAACTGAGCCCTCTGTACTGACACTTATGTCTACATAACAGTGTCCTGTTTTTGATGCTCTAGAGAATCCTGCATAAAACACAGTAACTAGGAGGAGGTAAAATCTCACCAGATGGCTTTCAGTCTAGGTGAAATTAAAATTAAAACAACCTTCTTATCTCTAGATGAATATAGGAATGGTAATAAATTTAGAAAATAGAATGGATCTCATACTTCAATAACCAAATTAATTCATCCTTACTGGTTGAGAATGATCAGAATCAAAGGTCAAACTAATCTTAAGTATCCATCAACAAAATTGACAAATACCATGTATTCCTTCTGTAATGGTAAATTAATATATTATTGCTTGTTTGTTTCAGGAATTCAGAAGTATGAGGAATAACAGTCAAAAATATCTCCCTAAATACTTGATTTTGATGAGTATTTGAATTGTTTTCTAGGACTCTACAAGCTATGTGGTTTAGGACACAGATAAGATGAAGATATTCACAAACATTGAAAAATAAAAGCTACCAAAGTTCTCTACTTTGGGAAGGACATACATGGGTTGGTAAACATTAGGCTGGCATCCATGTAGCCAGTTGTAGTAGCTAAACCAGCCAATACAATTATCCAAGTGAGTGACCCAATCTCATCCCAAAGACCTAAGAGGATGAATAATCCGTCCTGTTGTCCTTGAGATCCCAGGTCAGCGTGATTTGAGAATGGTCGATGGGCTCCTCTGCCCACCCATGAAGCCTGTTCCTGTCAAAGACCTAGCAACCCTGAAGCACAATGTCAGCATTGCCTTATCAAAAAAAAGTACTTTTTTCTTTTTTTAAATGACACTAGACTATTGAGAAGGAAGATCACCCCAGGCCTCAAGTGAAAACAAAAAACCCTTCAGTATTTCCTTCACTGACCTTTGTTTTAGTGTTTTGCCTTCAGCTTTTTCCAAATGTCACCACAATAAAAAATAAATAAAATAGGTTTAAGCTGTAGGAACTCTGTCTCTAAATTTTCCATTAAAGAAACATTGAAGACATTGTCTACATCAGTAGAATGCATGGTTGCAAGGATACATTAATAATTATTAACAATTGGGAAAAAGTTGGAAACAAAAAATATGGTCATCATTGTGATAGAAATGAAGCTGCTGATTACATGACAGAATTTTGCAAGATTACTTCTTCATCACAAATATTTTTTTCAACAACACAAAAGGTGACTATACATGTGGACTTCTCCAGATGGAAAACACAGAAATCAAATTGATTATGTCTATGGGAAAAGGCCAGAGAGAAGCTCAATATCAGTAGCTAAAACCAGACCAGGGACTGACTGTGATATAAAACATCAATTGCTCTTGTGTAAGCTTAGCATAAAGCTGAAGAAATTTAAAATAATTCCACAAGAGCCAAAAAAATCAACCTTGAGTCCACCCCACCAGAATTTTGAGAACATCTCAAGAACAGATTTGAGGCGCGGAACACTAGTGATCGATTTGATGAGCTGTGGGGGGACATCAAGGACGTCATTCATGAAGAAAGCAAAAAGTCATTCAAGAGACAGGAAAGAAGCAAAGCTCAGCACGGATGTCAGAAGAGGCTCTGAAACTTGCTCTGAATCATAGAGTAGCTAAGACACAGGGAAGAAATGATGAATCCAGGAGCTTAACAGACAATTTAAAGGGCAGCTCAAGAAGACAAAGTAAAACATTACAGTGAAATGTGCACAATCCTAGAGTTAGAAGAACAAAAGTAGAACGCACTCACCGTATCTTAAACTGAAAGAACTAAAGGACATATTCAACCATCGAGTTGCACTACTGAGTCTGTGGGTAAGATACTGAACGATGCAGGAAGCATCAAAAGAAGATGGAAAGAATACACAGAGTCACTATCCCAAATGAACATTCCACCATTTCAGGAAGTAGCATATACGCAAGAACCAGTAATAAGAATTCCAAGCTTCATTGAACGCATTAGCCAAAAATAAGGAATGCCAGAAATCGATGGAATGCCAATTGAAATGTTTCAACAAGCTGATGAAGGACTCACTTGTCTATGCCAGGAAATTCGGAAGGTAGGCACCTGGCTACCTTTGTAACAATTCCATATGTGTATCAATTACGAAGAAAGATGATCAAACAGAATGCTCAAATTATGGAATAATATCATTAATATTACAAATACAATTTTGCTGAAGATCATCCAACAATGGTTGCAGCAGTACATTGACAAGAAGCTGCCAGAAGTTCAGGTCAGTTTCAGAAGAGGATGTGGAACAAGGGATCTCATTGCTGGTCTCAGATGGATTTTAGCTGAAAACAGAGAATGCCAGAAAAATGTCTATTTGTGTTTTACTGACTATCTAAGGCATTTGAGTGTGCTGACAATAACAAATTACTATGAGCCTGAAGAAGAATGGGAGTCTCAGAACACTGCATGGTGGAGCCTGTTCAGGGAAAGGGCAGTTGTGCTAACAGGACAAGGGCAGACTGTGCGGGTTAAAACCAGGAAAAGGGCATGTCAGGGTTACATCCTCTGATCATAGTTATTCATTCTGTATGCTGAGCAAATCATCAGAGAACATGGATTATATGAAGAACGTTTAGTGATCAGGGATGGTTATTAACAACGTTTATATGCAGATAACACAACTTTGCTTGCTGAAAATGAAGAAGATGGTGCACTTGCTGATGAAAATCAAAACTTTCCAACCTTTAGAAGGAATTATAACTCAAAATAAGAAAATGAAAATACTCACTACTGACCCAATAAGTGACATCATGATAAACAGAGGGAAGATTGAAGTTGTCAAAGGATTTCATCTTGCTGAGATCCACAAACCAATGCTCATGAAGCAGCAGTCAAGAGGTCAAAAGATGTGTTGCATTTGAGTAAATCTCCTACACCCGACCTCTTTCAAGTGTTGAAAAGCAAGGTGGTTACTTTGAAGACTGCTGGGTACCTGACCCAATCCATGGTATTCTCATTGGCCTCATGTGCGTCTGAATGTTGGCCACTGCATAAGGAAAACTGAAGAAGACTCAGAGCATTTGAGTTCTGGTGCTAGCAAAGAAACTTTTCTTTACCATGGACCGCTCAAAGAACAAACAAATCTGTCTTGGAAGAAGTACAACCAGAATGCTCCTTAGCAGCATGAGGGGCAAGATCAAGTATGAGAGCATGTTGTCTGGGGAGACCAACCCTAGGGAAGGACACCATGCTTGGTACTGTAGAGTGGGGAGCAAAGGGGAAGCCCTTCAACAAGATGGGTGGATGCAGTGGCTGCACGGATGGGTTCAAACATGAGAATACTTGTGAAGTGGGCAGGTGACCTAGAGGGTTTTTGCTCTGCTGTACATGGGTTGCTATGAGTGGGGACCCACCTGAAGGTGCTTCACAACAACAATGACCAAATAGATGTATTGAGCCCTATTATGTTTCAGACATTACTGTAAGTACTGGATATTTTTAAAGTGACCAGAGCAGAATATATACTGCTGTCTCTTTTGGGTGCTTTTCAGAAAGAGACAAATAAGTGTATTATAGAGTATGAAGCTAATACATCAAACGGTTAAAGCGATAGAGAATAATATAGAAAGACTTCCCAGGTTGCTATCTTGAATGTGGAGAGAAGGAGCCGCAAAGGTGGCATCTTAATGCAGGTCTGCAAGGGATTAGGAATGATCCAAAAAGTGTTTGCAGGAAGAGAGTTTTGAGTAGCTAAAAAGCTCAAAAGCCCTAAAGTGGAGTATATCTGATATGTTCTAGGAAATAGCATAATATATATTACTATTTCGTATCAAGGGGGGTTGCAATTCTAAATTCCTTTGAAGGTTAAGCCCTCACCTCTCACCACTTTTCATCTCCCCCGAGGCTTGGTTCAGTCCTAAGTGGAGGGTGGAAGGAGAGACCAGAATGATACTGTGGGTACTTGTGAAAAGGCCTATTCTTCATCAGCAGCCCACAGAATCTTTGTGAGGAGATCCCTAGAATCAGCCTAACAGCAAGTGCTCAGGTATTATTAATAAATGCATGCTGGTCAGGACACTTCTTTTTTATTTCTTTGCAGATCCATGAGTCTACATTACTCCAGTTCTACCTTATAGCTCCCCTATAGATGGATGAACTTGGAACCAACTTTAGAGAACGATGCAGTGTTTGATAAAAGCCAGAAAGCATGCTGGCATACATTTACATTGGGTGAAATACCAATTCCATTTAGCTACAGTATGAAATGCTTCTTTTATTTGCATGGGAGATCAACCAGATGAAGCATAATAACTTCTTTCAGAAGTTCATTGCTAGTCCCATACTAGCTTCTCCCAGCAGGCATGGCTGGCAGCTCTTCTTGCAGTAAGTGCAAAGTCATAGTCTGTCAAAGCATCAAGCGCTAATGAAATAAACAAAAACTTTCGTTACCTGAGGCAGGTGCCAAAGCCTACTACTCTAAGTGCCCCCACTGGACACAATTTAGACTTGCTTTCAAATGCTAAAAACAAATAGGTTCTCCTAAGTGCAATTAAAACTAAGCCTCATTGAATCTATTGCTACTAATGGAGTTATTTTGATTCTAAGGCTCTTAAGAGTTCCTGAGAATATCACGTAATTTGGAAATCATTGTTTGATGCTAATATGTGATGGAAAATGTCAAAAAAAAACCTTCATAAACTTCCTAGACTTTTTAATAATTTTGAATTAATACTGAGTTTTTCTCCAAAGACCAAAATAGTTACCAAGTTATTATGATGCTTAATTGCTTAAACTATTAAATATACTGTTTTAATGAGATGTATTTCCGTATTAAAAATAATTTACAGCTCCTCCTATTCCATAGCTCCCTTCCCCAACCTCGAATAAGAGTTTAATTCCCAACCATACCACTTATTTTGCTGTTTCTTTTCACTTAAGAGTTATATTAAAGATATTTTTTCATTGTATTATTCAGGTCAATCTGAAAAGGTCAAGTGTCCACAAACACTTTCAATTCTTACCATCCAAACTATATACTTTGGGACAAACGAAGCTTCTATGATGTGATTAAAAATTGTTGCTGGTTGGTTCTGACTCATAGTAACCCTATGTAAGCCAGAGCAAAACACAACCCTACTGGGTCCTTCACCATCCTCATCATAGTTCTTGTGTCTGAGCCCCTTGTTGTAGCCACTGGGTCAGTGCATCTTGTCCCGGGTCTTCCTCTTTTTTGATGCTCTTCCACTTTACCAAACATGAGGTCCATTCCCAGGAACGAGTCTCTCCTTATAACATGTCCACAATACATAAGAAGTCTCACCACTCTTGCCCTGAGGAGCATTCTGGATGTACTTCTTCCAAGACAGATCTGTGTGTTCTTCCTGCAGCCCATGGTATTTTCAATAGGCTTCACCAGCACTGTAATTCACATGCATCGATTGCTCTTCTGTCTTCCTTATTCAATGTTCCACTCTCAAATGTATATGAGGCAACGGAAATGCCCTTGTTTGGGTCAGACCCACCTTAGTCTTCAAAGTAATATCCCTGCTTTTTAACACTTGAAAGAGATCTAGTGCTAAATAATTTACTTGATGGAGTGCTTTATAGACTCTCTTGACTGCTGCTTCCATGAACACTGACTGTAGATCCAAGCAAGATGAAATCCTTGACAACTTCAATCTGTTCTCCATTTATCACGATGTTACCTATTGGTCCAGTTGTATTGGTCCAGGATTTGGGTTCTCGTTATGTTGAGTTGTAATCCAGAGTGAAGGCTGTCACCCTTGATCTTCATCAACAAATATTGCAAGTCCTTCTCGCTTTCAGCAAGCAAGGTTGTATCATCTCCATAAAGCTTCCTCCAATCCTGATGCCACATTCTTCTTTTTATAATCCAGCCTCTCTGAAGATTTGCTCAGCTGACCACCTTGAATGTGTGTTGAGAAGATGCAACCCTGATGCGCACCTTTCTTGAGTTTAGACCATGAAGTCTGCTCTCCCTCTGTCGCACCACCGCCTCTTGCTTCATCTGCAGGCTCCACAGAAGCACCAGGAAGCATTCTCTCATTCCTACTCTTCCCAGGGCTACCCATAGCCTTTTATGGTTCACACAACCGAATGCCTTTGCCTAATCAATGAGATACAGGGACATATCTTTCTAGTATTCTCCCTGCCTTCAGCCAAGACCATCTCACATTAGCCATGATGTCTCTTGTCTCATGTCCTCTTCTGAATCCAGCCTGGATTTCGGGAAGCTCCCTGTCAAGGTACTGCTGGAACCATTGTTAGATAATCTTCAGCAAAGTTTTACTAACTTTATGTAATATCAGGGACATTTTTTATAGTTTGAGCATTCCATTAAATCATCTTTCTTCGGAATGAATACAAATATAGATCTCTTTTTGCCAGTTGACCAAGTATCTGTCTTCCAAATTTCTTGGCATAGATGAGTGAGTGCTTCCAATACTTCATCAGCTTGTGGAAACCTTTCTATTGGTATTCTATCAACTCTCGGAGCCATGTTTTTGGCTAATGCTTACAGGGAAGCTTGGATTTCCTCTCTAAATATCATTGGTTCTTGATCAAAAGCTAACTCTTTAATGTCAACTAGTTCTTTTTAGTGCAGTGACCCTTTGTTTTGTTTCTAAACTTTTTTTTGGTGCTTGCTGTATTGTTCAAATATTTTACCCATAAAATCTTTTAACATTAACACTCAAGGCCTGATTTTTTTTCTTTAGCTTCAGAAATTCTTATTGTGTTTTTTTTTCTACCTCTGTCTTTTCAAATTTCATTGTACCACTTTGTCTTCTGAAGCTGCCCTTTGAAAAAATTTTATCAGCTCTTTTACTTCATTATTTTTGCCATTTGTGTAATCTATTCTAGGGTTAATAACAAACTTCAGACTTAAGAGCAAGTTTCACTAGCAATAAAAGTGAGTGTTATTAATCCATATGCAGGATGAAAGGTTTAAACCAGATTGTCCCCCCAAAAGCCAGGAAATACAGTCACCCTACATACAGAACTGTTTTCAGGCCAAAAAATAATGAGAGGAATTTGCATATTCAGAAATATTCTTAACAAATGTTACTAACAATATATAAAGTAAGGCAATTAATATGCATCGTAGGTCCACATAAAGGTCCATGACTAGCTCCACATAACTTGGAGTATTACTAACCTAGCAATGTTTAGTCAGCAGAGGAGAGTCTAGAATGTGAAATTATGTCTGTTTTCTTAGGGCAAAAGAGGAGAAGAAAATCAGAAACTGAAGAGCCTCAAGTCACTATGCCCCGGAGTCTAAAGGACGGTATTCAGACCGATTGTCAGAGACAACGGTCCACTAAAACAGGAGAGAAGCGTCACTTCTTCCTCTCTCCCTAACACACAAGACTTTAGGGTGTTTTCCATAGCGCTCAAGGCCCTGGGCGTACCCCCTTGTCTCCTGCCTATGCCTGTCTTTGATGGTGCTCTCATCAGTCTTGTCTTTTGACCCTGCTCCTCATTGTCCCTTAGGCTGCCAAAGCCTACGCAGTTGTCACAACCATCTCTCTCGAGCTCAGATATGGTAAACATCATTGCTCCCACGCTTATGGTAGACCACCACCCCACCGCTACAGTAGAATATACATGATAATGGTTCTCTACATGCACCACTTAACTAATGATTGTTAATTGTTAGCATAAGATAAATAAAGTTCATGATCCCTGATTTTAAACCCTGGTCCAAACTGGTATAATGGTAGCCAACATCAGTTGTCCATGCCACCTAGTGGTCGAGATTGGAAATTACAATTGGGTGCCAGCGTGTCTATTCGGTCTCATAAACAAGTCCACAGGGAGCAGAACTTCGCATAGGGTTTTCTTGGCTGTAACCTTTAAAGCGGCAGAGCCCCAGCTTTTTCACCCAGAGAAGCACGCGGAAGGTTCAAACTACCTACCTTTCAGTGACCAGCCAAGCACTTAACCATTGCGTCACAAGGGCGCTTTGTGTCATTACAATGGAGCATAATTTCATTAAATTACCAGTTAAAAGGCACACGGGTTATGTTCAGTCTTCTTAAATATTATAAACAACTTTTCAATGACTACATTACTAAACTAGAAAAGAACATGAGCTGTACAAGATCAATTAGACAAGCCCTTTTTACACAGCCAACACAAAGCCCTACATGGAGTGGGTGCTTATTAAGGAGTTAGTAAGATTTGGTAAGAACTTTTCCCCCCATAATTATGCTTCCAACAAATCATTAATGTACAGGAGTAAATTAACTTTTTGAGGGATGAGGGAAAATTAACTTTTTGAGAAGTTAGAAAATACACAGAAAAGAACCCACATTAGAGGTGGACCTTAAAGGATAATTACAAATTTAATGAAATGGTAAAATGTGGAAGCAAGCATTCCAGAGAGAAAGACAGCGGGGACGAAAACTAAAGCTACGGATGGAGGGGAAAGAGAGTCAGTGAGAATCATGTAAATCCAGAAAAGGAAGCATCTAAGGCTGGTTTTGAATGATTTTAGAGGCAGGCAAAGAAATTTGGACTTAATCTAACAAAACATGAAAGGGTGAGAGGATGGAGTTCCCTCGGATATTGCAATTATTTTTTAAGCATTTATCCTTCGGATTAAATAGACAAGCGTGTGAAAAAATATTGTTTAGGAATATTTATAACAAGATTTAGTATAATATTTAAAATTCTGAAAAATACAAATGGTTTCTAAAGGGATAAACTAAAGTGAATGATAGCTCATCCATAAAATGTAACCAATAAAAATGATGATAAAAATCTTTATTTATTAGATGGAAAAATATTCACACCATATTAAAAGGAAAAAGAAGGTTACAAAATATGCAGAGCATGATCTCATTCTTATTTCATTCTGTTTAGTTTTGTTTTAGGTGATATATGCATAGAAAAAAGTCTGAAAGAATTTATAACAAAATACTAGCAATGATTATTTCTGGATGGTGTAATTATGGAGGTTTAGTTGTTATATATCGGCATCATCTCGGCTTTTTTGTTTTGTTTTCCAATGTTCATGCATTGTTTTTATAATCAGGAATATAATTATATTTTTAAAAGAAATAAAGTTTTATGGTAAGTTTAATTACTTAATCTTCCTCTTTGTTTCTGCATCTCAGACTCCTGCCTTAGTTTAAGACATAAGTATCTAGATCTATCTTTGTGGTCATCTTCACTCTGGCTAGGAACACTTGATCTCAATTTTCTTAAATGGAAAATGGCTAAACACTGTTGCAAGATGCTTGGCGAGAAAATAGTGTTCAAAATGCTGACGGATCATCGTGATTAGGGAGTCACAGGTCCAACTGAAGCCTGCTACAAATTTTGAATGAAGCAAAGTATCTACGAAGAGCCACGGGCCTTATAAGACCAAGAAAGAATGCAAAAGGGAGTCCAAGGGATGGCATAATCCAGCAGGTTGTGAAATAAAACGTCACAAGTCAATGGTTTTATAAAATTCCAAATGTTGTACACTGCCATCAGAAAATGAGGAGATTGATTTGTCAGAAAACTTTGAACATCAGCTCCACGGAAATGAATGAGCAAATTCACGCTGTACATTGGGTCTCTCCTGGCTCTCAGAGCTCGCCCACGAAGAAGAGCTGAGAGAGCTCGGGGGTCCAGCTGAGGTCCACGTACGTTGCGAATGGATCAGACAGAGCTAGCGTTTGCACCCTAAAGACAGAGCTCTGAATGGTGAGCTGAGAAAAATGAACATTGATAATTCTCCCACAGAATGAAGTCGAAAAGAAAGCATGATAATTAGGAGATTCTGACTTTCATTTTAATCATTCTAAAATGACTATTATTTTTGTTTTTAAATTTTATTGGGAGTGCTTACAGATGTTGTAACTATTAATAAGCATAATTGTATAATTGCTGCCGCCATCAGTTTAAAAAACATTTTCTTTCTTGAATTCATTGGTATCAGCTCTCCTTTATCCCCTCCATCCCCTCACCCTACTTCCCAGGAGCCCTTGTTGTTGTGTTATATATTATTATTGTTATTATTGTTTGCCGTGTCTTACACTATCCAATATATCCATTCACCTATAATTCTGTTGTTTGTTCTCCTTGAGTGGGATTATATATTCATCAGTACTGTCAGCTTCCCCTTTCCCCCTCTCCTACCTCACCCCTCCTGTACACTCAGGGAACCAGTATTCCCATTACTATTTCTGGAGGGCTATCTAGCTTGGCTTTCATGGATCCAATGATCTTAATTGTACAAATGAGCATACTTATGTCTAACAGGATTAATGAGGTAAAACAAGAGGCATAATAGTGAGGGAAGGAATTATTAAAGAAATAGAGGATAATTATGTGTTTCATCAGTGTTATATCACACCCTGGACTTAACTTTCTTTCTGTGTGACCCTTCTGTGAGGGACTGTCCAGTTGTCTTGAAGGTGGACTTTGGATTTCCACTTTGCCCACACTCCTTCACGTCTATTTGGTTGCTTGTTTTTTGAACTTCTGATATCTATTCCTATTAACACCTCATGATCACTCAGGCTGGTGTGCTTCTTCCATGTGGGCCTTGTTGCTTCCTTGCTAGATGGCCGCTTGTTTGACCATAAGCCTTTAAGACCCAAGACACTGTATCTTTTAATAGCCAAGCACCATCTGCTTTCTTCACCACATTTTTTACACACTCATTTTGTCTTTAGCAATCATATTAATAGGGTGAATATCATACAGGGCCAAATTATTAGAACAAACCACTCTTGTACTGAGGTAAGATTTTAGTAGAGGCCCAAAGTCTATCTGCTTCCTTGTACTTACATATAAATATATATTTACGTGTTCAAATAAACCTATCTTTATATAGTTACACATATACATATCTAATTTATGCCTATATATAATTTTTACTTTATTCTTCCTCTTTTTCTTTTCTCCTGCCCCACTATCATGGTCACCTATTGTTCACCTCTCAATAATTCCTCTTGGGTATGTTTCAATCGATCAGACATGACCAGGAATGCTACTCCCTCCTCCCCACCTATTTTATTTCCCTTGTTCCCCTGTCCCTGTACCTTGTGGGCTCACTGCTCCCCTGGCCCCACCTCCTCTCCTTCCATACTGCATGGTCCTGTCACTGTCTCCCTGGGCTTGCTTATCCTGCCTATCTTAAATAAACACCCAAAAGAAAAGAAAAGACCATATAAATAGTGTCTAGTTGTTATCCGGAGCACTAATCCACCCATGGGAGGGTATTGTTTATGTCTCCACAGGGAGAGAGTAGACCTCATTATAGTGTGCCAGTCCTTGAGGGTGACATTCCTGCACAGAGCAGCTTGCTAACAGAGAGGACTGCAGGGCCAGCCCCAGCTCGAGACATGATGTTCCCTCCCTCAATGACCACGCTACAGAGGGCAGCACTGAAGCTACAGCCCAGAGAGAAGGGGTGTGCAACAGACCAGCAATGGGAGCAACGCCATGAAGTCCCTGAGGAATCCTGATTGTAGACTTCTGACCAGGGGGCAGCGCTGGACACCTCATCTGAACTGACTAGGGGTTACTCATAAGAGGGTCACACTGCGCGTCTCTGACTGCAGGAAGAGCAACGGGGACTTGGTGGAGGCGTGCCTCTCAGCCACAAATGCTGAGGATGAAAAGAGTGTGAGTGCTGTTGGGCCAGTGGGTCCTGGGATATGGATCCCTGAGAGAAATGGGAACCGGACTGATGGATTATAACAAGTCCTTCTTTCTCTTTAACAGAGAGATACTCAACTACGCTGGGCCAACATTCATTTCATTATTAATTCTCCCCTCATTGCCAGTTAATTCTGACACATAGCAACCTACACCACAGTGTAGAATTGCACTTGTAGGTTGATAAGACCTTCGGGAGTAGAAACTATTATTAACACGAACATTTATTCCATAAAGAGGCATTTATGTAACAATCCACTATTGTATCCTCAGTGATGAAAATAGTCTTGAGAACATAGAAATTTCGAGAAATGCTTATGAGTGCTTACCCATGTTTATGTAACTTGTTGATAAATTTTAGATGGAAATATAATAAACATAATAATATAAAGGTAATCAGAGAACTCACAGATAATGAGTTCTCATGAAATCTAGTGAACTCTTGATAATAAAGACATGAGCTTTGAGTAATTGAGAAGTCTTTTATCTTTAAAGCTACAGAGTAGGGTGTCCACCCTTTTGAAGAAGTCTGTGATATAGTGCAGAAGGGACATAGAGCCCTGGTGCCATAGTGGTTACCCATTCAGCTGCTAATCACAAGGCCAACAGCTCAAAATCCTCAGCTGCTCTCCAGGAGAAAGATGATGCTTTCTACTCCTATGAAGAGTTACAGTCTCAAAAGCTATAAGGGCAATGCTACCCTGTCGTTCAGGGTCACTATGAGTCTGAATCCACGCGATGGCAATGAGTTTGTTTTTTTTGTGTGGTTTGGGACTTGGAATTGTTTAAATATTGGGTCACCACCTAACGCTGTGGACTAAAATTAATTATTTGATTCTCTCTGAAAATCCATCCTCATTTGAAATATGAGAGCAATCATCATATCTGCCTTACTGTGAATCTCTTGACAGTCAAACTAATATTTATGTATGAGTTGGAGGTGATTTTGGTGTTTGCTGAGTTGGAGTGAGTCCTCAACTCAGGATGAACCCACGAAAAATGGAGAGAAACATTGCCCGGTCCTGTACTCTGCCCCATGGGCTGCCGATGAGACGGCTGCAGCTGTGCAGTCCGCAGCAGCTGACTGCATTGCAGAAGCAGGCTGCAAGGTTTTTCTTCTAAACCCATCTGGAGGCGCCACTGAAATCTGAGCAGCATTATCGTTAATACATACATCTCCACCAACAGATAGACAGCAGGCAGCAGCTCATGAGGAAGGGTTTTTTTATTCTTTTAAAAAATGTTAATAATTTTATTGACATATAATTCACATACCATACAATTCAATGGTTTAAACATATTACAAAGAGTTGTTCAATCATCACCACAATAAGTTTCAGAACATTTTCTTCATTCTTGTACTCGTTATTAGTAGCTTCCCATTTCCCCCAACCTCCCCTGCCATAACCCTGAGAAGCCATTAATCCAATTACCTATCCTGGATTTCATATACAGAAAAACAGAGCAAACATATTCCACAACAACAATGTCAAAGAAAGCAGAAAATAATAAAAACTAGAATAGATTTTAAATGGGTCAAAAGAGAAAAATATTATAAGGTTTTAAATTTTAGCTATGTTTTCATTTGTCAGTTTTCCAATGCACGTTGTCGGATGGCCAGGCTATTCATATCCCTGAGGAATGGGCAAAGGGGATGCTCCTGAGGCTTAAAACACGTGAGGACTGTGCAATTGGATCTGTGGCTTCCACTGTAATCCGTGTTGTTAGGTGCAGCTGAGGTGAGTCTAACTGTCATGAGCCCATCTGCAACAGAAGGACCCGGCTGGGTCCTGTGCCATCCTCACAATCACTGCTATGCGTGAGCCTATTGTTTCAGCCGCTGCGTCAATCCTTCTAGTGAGGATCTTCCTCATCTTCGTCTCTCCTCTACTTTAGCAAGCATGATGTTCTCCTCCTTGGCCGTGTCATCCATACCATACCCTTCTACACAACCAGTGCTCAGAATTTTAACTCTAATATGGCTCCCTCTTCCTATCTTAGATTTTTTTTTTTTCACAATCCTTGGATCACATAGGCTGGTGGGCTTCTTCTGTGTAGACTTAGCTGAAACCTCACTTAGAAGTTTTAAGACAAGTTTTTAGACCCCAGGTGCCATTGTTTCTGATAGCTGGACACCATCTTATTTCTTCACCACCCTATGCTATAGCACCCATGATGTTGTTTTTAGCGTTGCCATTGGGTTGGCTCTGGATCATAGCAATCCTATGTACAACAGAACAAAACACCACCCAGTCCCACATCATCTTCACAATTGGTCTTATGTGTAAGCCCATTTTTGCAGCCATTGCATGCTTCATCTTTTGTGTGTGTGAGTGTGTGTTATTGTTTGAAGTGAACCTGTATGTTGCAAGATTCCAAGTCCATTTCGGTTTCATTTTCCTCCTTTTTTCTTGAAGCCGCTCAGACCACTGTTTAGGTTTGAAGGCTCATGCCTCTATCTTGTCAAGAGCCTTCCTCCTTTGCACTGCCCTTCCACTTTACCAAACAAAAGGTTTCTCTCCAAGAACTGATCTTTTCTGATAATATGTCCAAAGTACATGGAATGAAGTTGTATGGCTGTACTTCTTCCAAGTGAGATCTGTTTGTTCTTTTCGCAGTCCATGGTACTTTCAATACTCTTCACCAACATCCTAGTTCAAAGGCACAGATTTTTCTGCGGTCTTCCTTATTCAATGTTCACCTTTTACATACATAAAAGGCAATTGAAAATACCATGGGTGGAGCATTTCATCCTTAATTCTCACAGTAACATCCTTGCTTTTCAACACTTTGAAGATATCTTGTGCAGCAGATACAAGCCAGTGCTTCATTTTATCTCTTGACAGCCGCTTCCAGGAGCAGCAGTTGTGGATTGAAGCAAGACAAAATCCTTGACAACTTCAATCTTAC
Source organism: Echinops telfairi (assembly GCF_000313985.2). Classification (NCBI taxonomy): domain Eukaryota; kingdom Metazoa; phylum Chordata; class Mammalia; order Afrosoricida; family Tenrecidae; genus Echinops; species Echinops telfairi. The sequence continues at coordinate 31,277,368 of NW_022104341.1, read as the reverse complement.
CTCCATTTATCATGACATTAACGAATGGTCCAGTATGAGGATTTTTGTTTTCTTTACATTGATTTGTAATCCATACTGAAGGCTTCAATCCTTGAACTTCATCAGCAGGTGCTTCAAGTTCTCCTCACTTTCAGCAAGCAAGGTTGTGTCATCTGCATATTGCAGTTTGTTAATAAGCCTTCCTCCTATCTTGATTTCTTCTGCATACTTCTTCATATAATCCAGCTTCTCTGGTTATTTTCTCAGAGGAGGTTACAACCATGATGCATCCCTTTCCTGATTTTAAACCATGCAGCATTCCCTTGTTTTATTTGAACAACTGACTCTTGGGTCATGAGTGCAATGAAATGTTCTGGAATTTCCATTCTTCTCAAGACTCTCAATAGTTTGTAATAATCCACACAGTGGAAGGTCTTGGCATGATCAATGAAACTCAGGTAAACATCTTTCTGATATTCTCTGCTTTGAGCCAAGGTCCATCTGACATCAGCGATTATATCCGTGGTTCAACGTCTTCTCCTGAATCGGGCCTGAACCTAAGGCAGCTTCTGTCTTATTACTGCAATCGTTGTTCGATGATCTTCAGCAGAAGTTTACTTGCATGCGATAGATATGATACTGTTCTATAATTTTTGCCATCTGTTGCATCTTCGTTCTTTGGAATGGGTACAAATATTGATCTCTTCCAGTTAGTTAACCAAGTAGCTTTCTTCCAAATTTCCTGGCATAGATGAGTGAGTGCTTCCAGTGCTTCTTCAATTTGTTGACATATTTCATTTGGTCCTCCACCAATTCATGGAGCCTTGTTTTATGGCTAATGCTTTCTGTGCAGATTGAACTTCGTCCTTGAGTACCACTGGCTCTTGCTCAAATGCTACCTCTTTAAATGGCTGAATGTCGATTAGTCCTTTTGTGTGTTTGAATGTTGACTAGTGACTGTGTTATTTCCATTTTCTTTTGAAACTTCCTGCATCAAACAAAATCTTTCCCTTAGAATCTTTCCATATTGCAACTGGAGACTTGAATTTTTTCTTGAGTTCTTTCAAGTTAAGATATGCTGAGCATGTTCTTCCTTTTTGTTTTCTATCTCTAGGTCTTTGCACATTTCATTATAATATTTATTTTGTTTTCTTAGGGTACCCTTTGATATGTTCTGTTCAGTGCTCTGACTTCATTTCTTCCACTTACCTTTGGTATTTACCTATTTACCTTCATCATTTACCTATGATTAAGAGCAAGTTTCAGAATGTCTTCTGACAACTACTTTGATCTTTTCTTTCTTTCTTTTTTCTCTGTCTGTCTGTCTGTGTCAGTCCAGGTAGACTAGAGAAACAAATTCATAGGCGCTCATATGTGTATAAGAAAGAGCTTTATATAAGCAAGCAATTAAATATTGAGAAAAATGTCCCAGCCCAGAACTGATCAAGTCCGTAAATCCGATATTAGCCCATAGTCTGAAAACAATCTTTAAAGTCCTCTTTGGACTCACAAAACACATGAAATGATGATGCTGAATGCAGGAAGATCACAGGACAGTGAGTGGAAAGTTTTGTGGATCCTGTGGCAGTGTAGGCATCTATCTCACTGCTGGCAGGAGTCTCCACATGGCTTCTTCAGCTGTGAGGCTGTGTCTCCATGTGGCTTGTCAACAAGAATGTCTCCCAGGGCCTGAGCCTGCATCCTGCCTCCTGCCTCCGCTGAGCTATTTATCTCCTTAACACCTCCAAATGAGGTCATCAAGCCGCAACCTGATTGACTAGCTAAACTCCACCCCTTCACTCTTAATCCTCTCAAATTGACAACAGATTATATAATTGCTGTACTGTCTGTCTGTCTTTTCTTTATACTAGCCTTCTGGTTTCTTCCTGTATGATGTTCTTGGTATCACCCACACCTCATTGGTTCTTCTCTCATTAGTGTTTAATTCATTAAAATCTGCTCTTGAGATATTCTTGAAATTTGGGTAGGATACACTTATGGGAAAATTTTTATTCTCATGGACTTGTTTTAATTTTCTTCGACTTCAACCTAAACTTAAGTCTAAGCAATTGATGGTCTGTTCCACTGTCAGCTCTGGCCTGCTTTTAGCTGCTGATATTGAGCTTCTCCGTGGTCTTGTCTCAGAGATGTAGTCAATGTGATTTCTGTGTACTCCATTTGGAGAAATTCATGTGTATAGTTGCCATCTGTGATGTTGAAAATGGTATTTTTGATGAAGAAGTTGTTGGTCTTGGTAAATTCTATCATGCAATCTCCAGCATCATTTCTATCAAGACCATATTTTCCATCGGCTGTTCCTTTATTTTTGCTTCTTACTTTTGCATTCTAATCTCTAATAATTACCAATGCATCTTGATTGCATGTTTGGTCAATTTCAGACTGAAGATGTTGCTAGAATTCTCCAGTTTCTGAGACATTGCTCATCCTTCTTCACCTCTGGATTTGAATTTACACCATTATTTCCTGAGAACCCTTGCGGGAGTGTCTGTTGATTTGAGGTGACAGTACAGCAATGACATATGCCAGGATCAGATTGTTCTTCTCAGTCTCCTCCCCAAATGAGAAACTGTCCCTAGCTTAAATGAGGCTACCTCTGATGAAGTGGTTTTTAAGATAAATAAATAAGATGATATATGGACCATGAGCATTAGGCAGGCATACCACCTCATCACTTGGGGGACCAGAATAGAAGATTTCATGACCTGAGAACAGATGCCTGCCTTTGTCTTGGTGTTTAACTTTATAGTAATGATCTCATATACTATTTGTCCTTTTGTGACTGGCTAACATCACTCAGTAAAGTGGTTTTCAGATCCAATGAGGAGTTTGTTGGTTTTGCATCTCCCTTGGTGCAGAAGAGGATTTTGGAGTGGGAGGAATGTACCTCTTCATATTTGGCTCCATAAAACTTTGATAATTGAGCAGTCAGGGCTATGGCATTTGAGTAATGGTGTTTTATTAAGCACATTCTCTATATACAGTATTATCCTAACTTTACTGGTAAAGAATTGATGGTCAAGCCCATGGTATAGTAACTGATGAAGTGGTTCAATCAGTAGAAATTCATCCCTTCAGGATATACGTTGGATAGTGTGATAGGTAAGCTTATTGTGACAACCTGGCCAATAGGAACATGTGGGATTAATTAGGTTGCAGTTTGATTGGAGGGCAAAGAGATAAATGGCTCCACAAGGTCCGCCTCTATCTCTCTTGCTCTCTGGTGATTGGATCAAGGTGTGGCTGCTTTAGCTGGTTCTCTGCCTCAACTTGTGAGCTACACTACCTGTGAGATAGCCAACCCATGGTTTGTGCCACTAGAGCTTGAGGTTCCTTTGAGACATGCTTTGCCATGCTGCTGGTGTGTATATCACTTGAGTTTGAGGCTGGTGGATCCTGTTGTCTTGCATTGTTTGAGTTTGATATCCTCTCTGGGCCTAATTTGCTAAGTTCCTGCATGTTGGTGACCTGCCCTGCTATTTGCTGCCTGTGGGCAGACTCTGCCTGCATTGCCCGAGGGAAGACTCAGCTGTCTGCTTCCTTGATCTTGGACCCATCAGCCCTCAAGAGTTGAAGGACTTCCAGTGTTTTAACTTCCACAAAAGTGAGTTGAAATGAGCCCTCTGTACTGCTGTATGGACTAATTAGATGTTATATTCCTTCATGTTGTATAAATATATATAGTCATAAGTGACTGGTTTTGTTTCTCTAGAGAACCGTACCTAACTTAATTGGCACCTGGAGTGGGTGTTTTCTGGAGGCCCTAAGCAATATCTGTAAGGCATCTCTTCCAGGCAATGCTATAGATGTAGTACCACCTGGAATTTCAGCTTGAACAATTTGGTTAATCAGCTCAAGTTTGAGTTGTTTTACTGATAGTGGATTAATCCCCTCAGGTTGGAGGAGTGGATCTATTGACTGGGGTGGCTCAATCAACTCTAGGGGCTCAATATCTTCCTCTTCTGGATCATCAGTCCATATGTTCCCATCCCATGTTTTAGGGTCCCAGTTCTTTCTGATTAATTCCCTTACTTTAATATCAGACACTGTTCTAGACCTGCAATTTCAGCTGACACTGTAATTCAGCTACTTGTATGATGAGACTCTGGATTTGGTTTTCGGCAATGTCAGCTCTGTTACGAGATGAGAGAAGACTGCTTTGTAGCACATGCAGAAGATTTTAGGTCTGTTATTTGGCACTTGAGCCATGCTTCTGAGGTTCTGAGATAATCCCTTCCTTAATCATATTTTCTATTGTAAGTAGGACCAGCCAACCAGTTTCCCTATACTTCTCATCCTAACAAAATTGTTCAAAAATATGAAACACACAATCACCCAGAGCCTCTCCTCTCACCAGCACTTCACCTATAGGTGGTGTTACTGTGGATGTTAGTTTTGTGACTTCACACCATGGATTAACACCACAAACTCTAGTAAAAGTCATTCCTTTAGGGATTGAGATAGCATTATTGGTGCTGTTAAGCTTAACCAGGCTGGTGATCAATTTGAGAAACCCATACTTATGATCTTGTTTCTCTAGAATCACTCCTGGTTCCAATTGTGTTAAGCAGAGTGCTCTAGAGAAACAAAGCCTGATTTTGTTTCTCTAGAGCACTCTGCTTAACACATATGGATAATCTCAAAACGTGGTGAAGAAAGTAGATGGTGTCCGGCTATCAATTGGATTAGTGGCTCAGTTCTTAAAGGCTTGTATTCAAACAAGCAGCCATCTAAACAAGGAATTACCTAAGTCCACACAGAAGAAGCACACCAGCTTGTGGGATCCAAAAATGACAATTACAAAATTTGAATATGGAAAAGAGGAAAGTAGCAGAGCTAAAATTAAGAACACCTAATTTGTAGAAGGTTATGAAGTACAATGGGAACCCAAAACCCATCTGCAGAGTGTCTAGTCAGACTGAGCCGCTGGCAGATCCGCTCTGCCCACAGGCAAGGGTCCTGAGCAGCCTTCCTATCAGGCAGAGACCACTGTCATCTTGATGATGCTGGATCAATCGGTACTTGGCCAGTTGACCTCCCTATAGACATGACCTGAATATGTACTGGGTGCAAGTATCTCTTAGTTGTTCCAAGACAGAAATTGCTTCCTAGCTTTTTGAATGTTGATGGGGTCACCTCCTTCATACACATTATTTGTATTTTTGTCTCTATACTAATATGTTCTTATCCTTACCACCTTAGTGTGATTTGTTTTTTATTATTTTCTATTGGGTCTCCCAGCTGTCAGGAGGAGTGGATGCATAATCATACTAACTGATACAAGGGGTTATAGGGAATGTAGCTGGGGAGTGGCAATAGGGAGGGAAAGGGGATCTTGGGAGTAAATAATGAAGGTGGGAGGGTGAGGGAGCACTAGAACTGATTGTGGTTGCACAACTCATTTTAAAGGTGATTTAACCATGGGGCAGGGGGGTGCTGTATGATTGCTGTGGTGGTGATTGTACAATTCCCCTTGATATGATTGAATGACTGATTATTTGTTGGCATGATATGTAAATTATGTGCCAATAAAATTGTTGGGGAAAATAAATAAAATAAATAATAAGGTTATTTTCTGATTAAAATGTATATTTATTGTACAAAACATAGAAGATAAGAACTTATAAAGTATAAAAACAATTTTTTTTAATTCAGGGTGTTTGGAAATAAACTTTATGTTATAAAATAATAAATTTTATAGAGTCATAAGAAAAGAAAACTCTATGGAGGTCCAAATTTCCACATGATCAGTGGTTCTTTAAGTGGAAGAAAACATTTAAGATCCTATAGATGCAAAGCTAAAAATAAAAATGTAAATGTAAATAGCATCCAGAACAACTCCTAGATTCACTCTAGTTTTGAAAAGAAAAAGAAATCCCCCTTTCCCCCACAACAAAACTAGATCTCAGTGTTGTATTCAAATGAGCAGTCAAATTACCATAAGAAACATGGACCTAAACCTATACAAACCCATACATCTACCCACATCCAAATCATTTTGCAGAGTACTTTCTAGAAAATTGCAATCTTCAGGAGAGAAACTCTTGTTCTGACACGAGTGCCTGCTGATTTCAGTGAAGCAGAAAGGCACCCCAATGCAGGAAGGGAAGTAGGAGTGGAGAGCTTGTCATTACCCGGCTGTATGGATTGTGTTATTGTGTCTGACCCCGAGTTCTGCATGGTCACCCACCTCTACACCGAGTACCCAGGGGATGATTCATCAGACATGAAAATGTTCTGGGTAGAGGTGGAGGAGCACTCAGTGGTCATGACTAGAGCTGAGATTTATGGCATTATAATAAGTTAATTAACTGCTGCATTCATTGCTTTTTAAAGAATGGGAATACCATCTAAAATGCACATGTTTATTAGGAAAGATAATTTAAGGCAGACCAAATGCTTGTTAGGGAAGATGTCTTAAGACAAACTGAATTAAAATATAGACTTTCACGAGGTCCAGACCTACATGTTAGTCATAAGAACTAGAGAATTACAGGCTAATGATGCCATAAAGACCTCATTGGGTTATATTTGTAGGCATATGCAGTTCTGAAATGCCAAGGCAGTGCTAATAGGACTAAGTTAATTTTATTCCAACATAACCAGTACACTTAGATATTTGGAAATGTTCTGAAACGAGTAAATAGGAGTTTAATAAATGGGGAGAGCATCTTGATTCATTGTTTTCATTCATTTAAATACAGACACCCTAAAAAGCATTGCAAAAAATTAAATGTATCCCAAACTTGTTTTACGAGAGCAATGATACATAAAAAGCAGATTGCAAATTATCAAAGAAGAGATGACATTAAAAACTAAACCAAGAGAAAGGCTAAAACATTCTCAAACAATTTTTAGGTGAGATTAAAATGAGAAATGGAGTATAATAGAGAAAAATGTGCATTTAATGTGGTCGTATATTAATAAATTATAAAATATTTACAAATGTATACTAATAAATTATAAAATATTTACAAATGTAAACCAAAATCACTAGTTCAAAAACAAATTACATTTAGAAAGTTATCTGTCAAAAAGACAGAATTATGAAGGATTTAGTAGCAAATTCCTTTGGGTTCTTTCAAAACTTTCAAGGAACAGATAATATTATGCTATATGGTCTGTTTAAGACAACTAAATTGAAAAAAATTAACAAGATCACTTTAAGAAGAAAAAGATATATTAATGTTTGCATTTATATTTTAAAAATCATTTTGTTGGGGCTCACACAACTCTTATCACAATCCATACATACATCAATTGTGTAAAGCACAATTATACATTAGTTGCCCTCATCATTCTCAAAATTCACTTTCCGCTTAGGCTCCTGAAATCAGCTCCTCATTTTTCTTTTTCTCTCCCCACCCTTCCCCC
>NW_022104341.1:31264710-31268903 GCF_000313985.2 Echinops telfairi | reverse complement strand
AAAGTTGTATTTTTCATCGTTGCTACATCGCCCCGTGACTTAGTCGGTCAAATTTAAGAAATAATTCTCTCAGTAATTTTTATTTTCAATATTTCTTTAAGATATCTATTTCAAATCACTAAAATACATTCTACTTAGGAATAAAGCAATAAAGTAATTTTATAATTAAAATGTAGAAGCAAAACTCACTGCCATCCCACCGTTTCTGACTCATGGTGACCCTCTCGAGGGTTTCTGATTCTGTAAACCTTTATAGGAACAGACAGTCTCATCTTTCTCCAGTGGAGCAACTGCTGGATTTGAACCTCCAGTCTTGTGGTTAGCAGTCCAACACGTACTAGAGAGTAACACCTGTTAAAATATACATATCTTCAACTGTAATGAATCTTTAATATTGAGAATACCAACTACATAATGTGATATTTCTTAAGGTCTCATAATATTACAGGCACTGGCTAAAGGTTAAAGTCAGTTGTTTAATATCCATTTGAAGTACTTGTGACATAAATACAATTTGTTTAAAACATCAGTAAGATATAAAATAACATAAAAGCAGAAAGCAATCAACTGAAAATCTATTTGAATTAATTTGAAGGTTGGTATAAAGATAAAATTTCTTATGTATTAAATGATAATGTGATAGGAATGTATCAACCAAAAAGGGACCTCATTTACAACCACACAGCAAAATTTAATTTTTAGCAGGAAATGATGCCTTATATCATGATAAATGTAATACTCTAGTTAGAGATATGAAAAGAAATCAATTAAAGCTGAGTAAGATGTAGAAGCCTAACATGACAATAGACTAAATTTTAAGTGTTTCTCAAAAATATTAGTGCATTTCTTAAAATTACATTCAAATTACAGTGGGCTTTTCTTTTTACCAAATTATTTCAAAATGGATTTGAAAGCATAAACAAAAAGTGCCCGAAGAGGGTGAGATGAACTTTACAAGCCAGGGGACATTCTGGCAAACTGCTCTGATGCTGGCACGTGGAGCCAGGATGATCGGATCGTCTGCTATCTTCAGAAGAACCCCCAAATTCAGGTGGTGATATAAAAACTTTCCATTCTTAAATTCTGTTCCAGTCATTGAATAAAATACTGGCAAAAGTAACATACACCTAGCTACATACATGCCATATAATCTACCAGTTTATAGTTCCTGACCAATGTGAATGGACAGTTAATGGAGAAGTACAGTCATCCTACAAGACACAGCAAAGTGTTGGGAGGCCCAAGTATGTATCATGCTTGAGAGTATTTGTTCATTTGTCTTTGTCTATACCTCAGAATCTTCCACCACAACGACCACCGGTTGTGGCTGAGTGGGTTCTACAACCCGACAACTTCGTTTGGGTCAGAGTAGAACCGAACTCCATCTGTTTGTCAGTGGCTAATTTTCTTGGAAATACATCACCCGCCTTCCTTCCAATGTTTCTCTGGCTGGACTGTAGCCTCCCCACCCCTTTGGTTACCAATCAAATATCCTGATGGTTCCACTCAATTATGCTCAAGCAGAACCTGAACAGAAGAAGGGATTGTGCGTTGCTTGAAATGGAGAAATGCGTGTGCTGTGGTACTATCCATCCACCAGACTCAATCCGTACGCTGAGCAAATCATCCGGGAAGCTTGGTTCCCTGAAGAAGACCGTGGCATCGGGATTCGGAGCGCCTCATGAACAGCCTAGAACACGGACGACGCAGTCCTGCCTGCTGAAGGCCTGGGACACGGACGACGCAGTCCTGCCTGCTGAAGGCCTGGGACACGGACGACGCAGTCCTGCCTGCTGAAGGAAAAGATGGCTCGAATCTTCATTGATGAAGATCAGAGGCTACAGCCTTCACAAAGCATTGCAACTCAATGTAAAAGAAACAAAAATCCTCACAATTGGACAAATAAGCAGCATCGTGGTAGGTTCACAGTGACCGTCTGAGACAGAACATTGAAAAGAAAACACCTGCCAACCGAAAAGTGGGTGAAGGGAGACGTCGGACAGGGCAAGATATGACAAAATACCCATTTATAAACTATCAAGGGCTCATGCGGGAGGGGGGAGCGGGGAGGGAGGGGGAAAATGAGGACCTAATGTCGGGGGTTTAAATGGAGAGAAAATGTTTTGAGAAACGATGTACAAATGCACTTTACACAATTGATGTGTGTATGGATTGGGATAACAGCTGTATGAGCCCCTAATAAAATGTTAAAAACAAAACAAAAAACACCGTCAATGATTTCCTTTAACTTAGATTCCCTGGGGCAATAGTCAAGAAAGCAAACAACTTACGGCTTTGGGTAAATCTGCTGCAAAAGACCTCTTTAGAGTGTTGAAAAGCACAGGTAGCAATTTGATATGCACTTGACCCAAGCCAGAGCATTTTTATTTCATTTTTTATTAAATCATTTTATTGGGGGCTCATACACTTCTTATCACAATCCACACATACATCCATTGTGTCAAGCACTCCTGTACATTTGTTTCCCTCATCATTCTCAAAACATGTGATTTCTACTTTTTCCCCTCCCTCCCCGCTCCCCCTCCCCCATGAGCCCTTGATAATTTATAAATTATTATTATTCTGTCATATCCTACACTGTCCGAGGTCTCCCTTCACCCACTTTTCCACTGTCCATCCCCCAGGGAGGAGGTTATATGTAGATCCTTGTAATCGTCTCCCCCCTTCTCCCTCACTTTCCCTCCACCCTCCCATATCGCCGCTTTCACCACTGGTCCTGAGCTGTTTATCTGTCCTGGATTCCCTGTGTTTCCAGTTCCTATCTGTACCAGTGTACATCCTCCGGTCCAGCCGGATATGTAACGTAGAACTGGGATCATGGGGGGCGGGGGTAACTTCATATGCATGCGAAAGCTGAGCAACAAAGAAGGGAGGCCAAAGAAGAATTTATGTATTTGAATTATACTGTTGATGAAGACTATTGAATATGCTATAGACTGACAGAAGAATGACTAAATTTGTATTGGAAGAAGTATAGCCAGTGCTCCTTAGATGCAAGGATAGTGAGACTTCACACAATTTAGGCATGTGATCAGAAAGGGCCAATCCCTGAGAAGGATCGTGGAAAAGGAAGATCCTCAGCAAGATGGGCTGACACAGGGGCTGTAACCATGGACTCAAAGGCAGTAGCCTTTGTTAGGGTGGTGCCGGACCAGCGGTGTTTGGTTCTGTTGCACATAGGCTAACTGTGAGTCAGAATCACCGTCCAGGAGCTCCCAAGGGAATCTTCACACTGTACGATAGCTCAAATACTCGTTAGCAAAAAGCAGGAAAGCCAGCCTCTGCTGCCTGTCCATTTGTACTTCCCACAACCTCCACAACCCCCCACCACACCCATTCTTTGCTCTGCCATGAACACCTTTACGCCGAACCCGGTCTCAATTCCAAGCATTTGCGTCATCACTGGCTTTCTTTCATTCCTGCTTGTGTTTCTTCCTGGAATATTCTCTTGACTTGATAAAGAACATCTGACTTACTCTTACAGCTCAGTTCAAATGTTGCTGGACTCTAAAACCCGGGGCAGTTAGCCCCGAAGCAGCAAATCTGTTGAGTGTATCTGCGCTGTGTCAGATAATGAGGAGGACAAGAGGGAACAAGACAGAATCATTCCCGCTTTCACGCAGTTCACACTCTGCTGCCCATAGCACTATGTTCCTCAATTCAGTTATTTCATATTACTGGAGTCACACGTTCATCTTTATAATCATCACAAGCAGTCGTGAGTGCTTGCGTCCCCAAACAGGCCACGAACACCTACAAGGAACAGACATGTCTCCTTATAAAGCCAGCTCTTTATTTCCTCCAATTCTAGGGCTTAGAGATAATGTGTACTAGATATTCATTTTAAGCTTTTTAAATGCAGGAAGGGTGCTATCTTATTATTAAAAACCACCATGACTATGAAATCCTAATCTTCTTGTGGAAAGGAAAGTCAAAGCAGATTGAATTTTTAAAGGTAATTTAGATGTCTAAACTATTCACCACAAGTTCCCAGTACCTGGTGCCACATCACTATGTCTTGCTTTTCCTAAAAAGTGACAAAAACACTGAAACATTAATCAATCCAGATATCTGCTAATCATTCTGCAGTTAATTTGAGCAACAGAGAGGAGAGTTGGTCTGCCTAAATTAACCCAGTTGAGAAATATTAGCATAGAAATGCAACACGATTC
>NW_022104341.1:31220888-31264320 GCF_000313985.2 Echinops telfairi | reverse complement strand
ACAGAACCCCTTACAACAAAGGTGAAGTCTTTTCTTCTGAGCCAACACAGCTAAGAAATAAAATTTGGCTCGGAAGAAAAGATGTACTGTCAAAGTAAGAAGTGAGAACTGTAGACTTTATCCCAGCATTCCATGGTGTTCTTGCCAAGAGTTCCCATGGTGCTGTGCAGGATGTGTGAGGTAACCTATCCAGCTCTCCCGGGGTTTGGATGTCTGTCTTCCTGAGTGGGCGACCAGTTCTCTGAAGGTGAGAGGACAGAGAACGTGTACCTTACAGCAGTTTCACAGTGACTTCCGTTTGGGGGACATGCAACGAACGTTTTCTTCTTCACTAACTAGGATGTGTATGAGGCTAAATAAAAGAGTATGGCTATAAAATCATAGAAACCCTTATGACACAATATCAAAATGTGCAGTTATTGTTTCTCAACATATCCTTCCTTTAGGTCTGTATACTTCTGAAGGTGGTGTTTCCATCTCCCCGGTGCTTCCGCCCAAGAATTCTGCACTATGATTTACACCATGTTTAAACCAATTTTTCTTTGGAATAAACCTCTGCCTGTATGAACTGGAACCCTAGTGGCAATACTTTTTTGATTTACCCTCGTATTACAGTGTGTCATGTAACATGGAATACAGACACATTACATTTGAGATAATACTAAGCCAATAAGACAGTGTTTTCAAGGATTTTACATTTAGATGATCTAGCTCCATGATAATCTCCAATATGTAAAATAGGAGATGAGATAGTTTATTGTGCCAGCCTGGCCGATAAACAAGTGGGATTAACTGAAGGGCAGAGAGATAAATGGCTTGGTGAGTCTTGCCTTTCTTGTCTCTTGCTCTTTGATCATTGGACCAGTGTGCGGCTGCCTTGCTTGTCCTGTGCCTCCATTTAAAGGCTACACAATAGACTGTGGGACGCCTAGTCTGTGGACTGTGTCGCTGTAAGTTGAGGTCCCTTTAAGACATCACTGGAGCTGGGGACTGGCAGTTGGTGACCTGGCTGGCAGTTGGTGACCTGCCTTCTGATTGGCTGCTGTGCTGACATAGCCTAGCTCTCTCTATAAATAGAGAAAGATCTGGCAGCAAACTATACTTGAAGGACTGCTAGTCTCTCACAACTCTCTCTCACGGGAGTGAGTTGTATTGAGCCATTTGGGGTGCTTTATAATTTAACTGTTTATTTCTTATATTATATATTTATCTGTATATGATTCAACAGTTCATTTCTTGTTATATATCTAATTATCTTTATAAATAAATATATTAAATTATCAGCAATTTGGTTTTATCTCTCTAGAGAACCCTGTCTAACACATTTTGGTACCAGGAGAAGTCAAAGGACTTAATGAAACCATAAGAAAGTGAGTAAATGAGTTCACCCACTAGACTAGAATTGTTTTATTTGGGAATTGTATTTTAAAATTAATTAAAACTAATATGCCATGGAATTTCTTATACTAAATACTAGAATCATCAAAGTGTGCCCCACTCCACTCCCCATGCCACATGCAAAAAGTTCACATTACTTATTTTGAGATATTGACTAAAAAAAGAAATCGTTTTCCAAAAAAGGAACTAAGTCATTGTTCAGAATGATAATCATTCCCAAACAAAAATAAAAAGAGGCAGCCAGTCCCTGCCAATGAGTCTATTCTGACGCATAGGGGTCCTATATAGGGTTTATGGTACTTTGTAAATCTCTGCGGGAACAGGCAGCCTGATCTTTTGACCCTGAAGATTGGTTTGTGGGTTTGAGCCACTGGCCTGGAGCTCAGTAATCCAGTGTTTATCTGGCAGCATCACCAAAGCATTACTTAATCATCATTATTTAATCATTAACTTGTCAAGTATTTTTAAGAACCTATAGGTATGAATATTAGGAACTATCACTTGGATTATGGGCACACATAAGATATTTTCCCTGTCTCCAAGAAGTTCTGATTGAGGAGAAAAGTTGTTCCTAATTGGAGTACCATCTCTTTTGTTAGCCAGAGCTGTATATAAGATGGTTGACTTGGTAGTGCTGCCCACATTTGTTTCATCATCTCCTTGTTAGAAAGTCGTGGCATACAATTGGCTAACATTTCCTATAGTCAGCCAATGTGAGTGAAGAATCCCTCGAAATTGTCTAGTTTCCTGGGAATGTGAATAACCTCGCTGTCAGGTAGACTGCATTGGAAAGTGGAATATGAAAGATTATAGCTCTGTTAAAATCTAGCACCTTATCATTTGACTTCCCATTTGACTCATTTTAAAGTTGTTATTGTTTTGTTTTGCTTTGTTGTTATTACTGTTAGCATTTTTGCCTCTTTGTTTGGTATTTTTATGTTTTTCGGTATATAAAATCCAGGATGGGTGAGTCTATGGAGACAGTAACTGGGGAATGGCTGGGGAGTTAGAGGGGAAATGGGGAGCTGATCACAAGGAGTGCAAGAAAAAGGGAAATGTTCTAAAATTGATTGTACAACATTTCTTAATATGGGTGAACTATTGAATTGTATATTTGGATTATGTCCCAATAAAACTTTTAAAAAACAGTTTTTAAATAAGAAAGGAAAATACAGTTAGTACTATGAAAAATTGTCTATGTTCTCTCATCTTTTACAAACTATTAAAATTGTATAAAAACAAGTGCCTTGTTCAAAATACACACACACACACACACACACACACACAATACCAACATATCTGAGATGAGAACATGTTACCAGCCCCACGGTTTTTCTACTTACACTGCATTATGGTTAGTGCTTGTGAATGGGGCAATGGTTGCTTAGCGCTAGAATTCTCACCATTCACGCAGGAGACATAGGTTTGACTACTGGCTCATCGACCTTATAGACAGTCACCACTGGTCTCTCCGTAGAGGCTTTACTGCTGCTTTGATGCTGAGCCACTGTCAGTGAACTGAGATGCCTTAGGAAGAAAGTCTTGGCAATTTACTTCTGAAAATCAGCCATTAAAACCGCATGGGTTTCATACACAGCAAGACGTGCCAAAAATCAACAAACAAGCCAGACCCAATGACAATGACAAAACAAATCAGAGAAAACCTCGATTGAAAAGAACACAGAAAATATTTTAAAATGGAGACAATTTTTAAATGGGTCAAAAGGGAGATCCCATGATAAGGTATAGTATTTTAACCTAACTACATCTGCCATAATAGACTTTACAATGCTTCATATCTTATAAGAAGTCCATTCACATCCCTGGCCTGTGGTTAGAAGGGATTAGCCAGAGGCTTAATCCACGTGGAAACCCACCAGGTGAATTCTGGACTTCCACTGTCATCCATAGCCTTCTGCAAACCAAGTGTTCACAATTTAAGCTCTGATACTGCTCTCTCCTTTGGAATTGGACTTTATTATTTACAATCCTTGGATCACACAGGCTGGTGTTCTTCTTCCATGTGGACTTAAATGGTTTCTTATTTGAAGTCAAGCCTTTTAGACTCCAGATGCTATTCTTTCTGATAGATGGGCACCATCTTGTTTCTTTACCCCACTTTGCTATAAACCCATGTCGTCCTTCATGAGGGCAAGGATTGAGTAGGGCCATGTCGTAGAACTAATTGTTCTTACAGTAGGGCTAGAGTTAAGAGAAAGTCCAAAATTCATTCATGCATTATGGTTTATATATGTTTCTAGTTCACTTTAGAGACATCATTACCATCCCCTGGGGCATAAAGTAATTCTATTTTTAGTGTCATTTAACCAATGATACAGTTTTGAACACCATTTAAAAAAAGGAAACTGTACAAGTATTGACTGGCTTCAGACCTCAATACTTGACTTGTTGACTTTTACAGAGTAAACTCATCCGTGGCTGCACACTATTTCCACGAATAACGGGAATTGGTGATGGGGTGAAGTTTTCAATAACACTCATTCACAATAGTAGAACCTTGCTCACAAGATTAATACACGCCATTTGTTTGTTTCTTGGGCTTTGGTTTTGGTGTTTTTTTCTGTGTATGAAATCCAGGATTGGGACAGTAAGTGGATTAATGGTGTTACCTGGGAACATGGCTGGGGAGGGAGGTTGTCAATGGGGACTGGGGTAAATGGGAGCTAACAATAAGGAGTAAGAGAAGAAAATGTTCTGAAAGTGATTGTGGGGATGACGTCAACTCTTCGTAATATGCTTGAACGATTAAATTGAATGATTTGTGAATCATATGCCAAAACACTATTAAAAAATGACAGCAATGAAAATGACAAACCCACAGACAAAATGAACTCGGTGCAGAAAATTATGTGGAACAAAGAAACCAACAGCGCCCCCTAACAGCACGACAGCAGTAAATTCATACCGGTCGGTAATTAAAATGTAGAAAACAAAACATAATGGGTAACAATGATCCAGTCCCATTGACCATGGGGTCCCATGAACTGGGTGGGAGAGACCAACTCAAAATTAGCTGTTTGTACAGAAACTAGAAATTGTTGCTTCCATTAGCAGGCTCAACTATTTATACTCTTGACTTTCACTTGACTTTTAGCAACTTCTGTTCAGCTACAGTCTGCGAGAAAATGTACACGTCTTTATACATATTTTATAATTTAAGTCTCACTTCGCAAAGTCTCTGTGTTTCTCTGTTATCCTTATCTTTGTTAATAGAATTAAAACAACAACAACAAGAGCAGTAAAATAAAATAACAGCCCTTGAACTAGTCCTGCTTAGTGTACCAAAGGAAGAAAGCACACCGGGGCTGGAGGCACAGGAAAACATGTCAATCAGAGGTAATTGCTCTCCGAGAGAAACACAGTGCAGGCGAGGAAAAAAGAACTCATCCTGGACACAGGCTTTGTAGCAGAAACTAATCCACTAATGACAGCTCAGCTTGTGATGCTCAAATTCATTCATGATTCAACACGTGAACAGGACAGAAAAGGACATCCTGACCAAATCACAGCTCTTAAACAATTATAAAAATGATGTGTTCCGGCATATATATATATACACACACATATGCCGGAACACATCAATTTTATAATTGTATATATTATATTATATTATATATTTATATATATATATTATATATATATAATTTTATATATATAATGATATTTCATTATATCATTAATAGTTACGGAGAATCAAAGTACCTTTTAAGTGAGTCATAGTTACTTACACCAGTAGAGACAGATATCAGAATTCAAACATATAAAAATAAAAAGCCCCAGCTTTTTTGCAAAATAACTCTTAAGGACACTCAAATGGCAAGATTCTACCAGAAGACAGCAAAGCCCACATCCCAACGGGTTGTATTTGAAGGCTATATTGGGTTGGATGCATATAAACCGAGCATTGAAATTCTTTCAATATCACTTCCTCTTACTACTTTCCAGAGTCTCCTTTCTTTCCAAAGTCTGCTTACATGGAAAGTTAATAATCCCTGTAACAAAGGCAACTACTAGCTCCCAAAAGAAGGCCATGGCTTCTATTTTCACTGCTCTCCTTCATTACTGAAAAACTAAGATGTCCTACCTTTCAAAGGACCAGAGTTGGGGTATTCACTAGCCAGAAGGCACACAAGTTAAAGAACAGAACGACAATAAAGCAACATCGCCAACTCCTATGTTAGCCCAGCCAAAAAGTTCATTGTGATCTCCACTTACATCTACTAAAGGTGAGCTCTTCCCACGAAGAGGCCATCATTTGCTGAGATATGATATGGGGGAAGGTCCATCAATTATGCATAGATGGAGCTCACGTTAAGCTCAACAATGATTGGTTTTCAGTTTTACCTGAAAACAACACAAATGAAGAGTACAAAAAGTCAAAATCTCATGGGAATTGAGCAGACAGGATCCTTAGATAGGGTGATTTTTTCTCCCTTCTCATCATATTGCCTCAGTTCATTTGAGAAAACCAATCCAAACTCATTGCCATCAAGTCAACTCCATCTCAGAGTGACCCTGTGTGTTACACAGTAGAGCTGCACCATTGGATTTCCTGGGATGTCATCGTAGCAGAAGTTAATCTCCACACCTTTCTTCCATAGTACCACGGAATGGCTTTAGAACCTCCAGTCTTTAGCTTAGCAGGTAAGCATAAACCTAAGAACTCTTTAGAAGCCAACTGGTAACCTATTATCCTTGGGTCCATTGGGACTCAAAGGGACTCTAGGGCACAAGTAGGACTGTCCCATAGAGGTTCCGAGACTGGAAGCTCTTTGGAAGCAGATTGCCACCACATTCTCCCGTGGAGCAGCGGGTGAGTTCAGACTGTGACCTTCCTGCTTAGCAGCTGAGTGCTTCCCCACTGCACCATCAGGCTCCTTAAGAGAAGCCGTGAAGGAGGCTGAACCCTTGTGGACAATCTCTTCACTCTCTAAAAGCTTCTCCCATGGATGGAAGAGTGGCAAATCGCACAGTCTTTGATTTAGGGTTTACATGTGTCACAATTTAGCAGTGTTCATGCCATGGTGACTTAAAGATAGAGCCAGACTTCCCACTTGCATCTTTGCTTCCTGCACACATGTAATGGAGTACCTCTTAAACTTCTGACTTCAAGTTTTAGTGCAGTATTCAAGGCTTCTCCAGAGAGGTGACAAGTCGGCTTTATCCACGTAGACTGTTGATCAGAGCGTTGGGTTTGCGTGGTTGATCCTTCTTCAGTGAAAGATTTTTTTGCTCCAAATGCTGGCATTGCTGTCAGCAGATGGTCTACACTGTCCACTCCTCAGAATGGCTTTGATGAAAGACAGTGGTCCCCCCACGCTCACGCCCCATCCCAAGACAGACCCTATCCAGTACAGGAATACAGAGGCCTGCTCATCTCATGGCAACTGAGGACATGAGGGGCCATTCTAACTCGGTTACTCCCCAGGGAGTCAGCCAAGGACACCACTGGGCCCGAGTCACAGAATCAACCTCTTCCTGTGTCCAGTCTTGCTTTCTCTCCTCGTTTTGGACTGAAAGACACGCATTAATACATATTCTGCACACTAAATCTAATTCGGAGGCTGCTTCTTTGGGAAATCAACCTGAAAAAGTAAGGTTCTGATTTCCATTTGCACTTTTCTAGATTTCATTGAGTGGGAAGCTCTGTTTGGGCTTCTAGGTCTAAGATTTCTGCATGCAGCCTCATTTAACCAAGAAGTTCTGCACTTGGACTTAATAAGCACGGCCAAGCTATTAATAAAAATCATACTTCATTTCTCTTTTGGATGTTGCCATCATGTCATGGCCCACACGTCATGGGAGCAGATTCGGAGTGGGTGATAAAATGTGAGCATGAAGCCCCATATCCCCACCCCACCTCCCACCCCCACGCACAAGTCTGATAAGATTGACTCTTAGAGTCAATGGAAATGAAACCATGTAAGGCTCCAAAAGTGTCAAACCATCTTCTTCAAATCATTTGAATTTTCTCTCTAGTGACAATTCACTTTAATGACAGCTATGAGATAGGAAGGTTGGTGAACAGTTTTCAAGATGCAGAAAAGCTTTAGAGACTGATATTCATTTAAGGTGAACTGTAATTAAGTTAAGATGAACTTTTTGTTCTTTAATAAATGAAAGGATATGGGTCTAAAATAATATCTTTGATTCCAATTTCCATGAAAAAGCGCAGTAGATGACAGTTTCAAAAATACACCTTCTCATGGAAATTCGGTTATGAGAATGTTCATATTTCCATGCACACTCTGTGGAGTAGCACTGGTAGGCAGTGGAAAATGACACAAAGTGCAGGTACACTCCAATCCAGTGGTACTATAATCTTATATTGATTCAAGTAAGTTTATTATCAATTCTAACTACATGAAAACATAAAGATTACAATCATCTTTTATGAATATAAAGACAATTCATGCAAAAAAATAAAAGGGGAAATATTCTTTAAACCCATAGTTATAATCACTAATCCCTTAATATTTACCTAGACACTTAATCTATTCACCATGGCATTCTCTTTCACCAACCTATTTAGATATCTTCTGTCTTCATGTGGTAAGTCAGGGATATCAGAAAATTTTACAAAAGAAGAAAACAAAATTGTATCCACATTACTTATCCGGTGACCAACCCACTAGGATATTACCCTACAGTCTTAGAAGAGCTCACTCCCATCACTTGACAGGGTTAGTTGGGCTCTTCCCCTTCTGGGGTCTCATTTAGGAAATCAGTATGCTTTGGCCTCAGGGAACTTCTTCAGTTCAAAAGCCAGCCATTTTTTTTCTTTTTTAAATCGTTTTATTGGGGGCTCATACAACTCTTATCACAATCGATACATACATACATCGTGTTAAGCACATTTGTACATTTGTTGCCATCGTCATTATCCAAACATTTTCTTTCTACTTGAGCCCTTGGTATCAGCTGGCAATTTGTTTTTAATATGCACTAGAATTCCAACATTGTGCTGCTTAAAAATGAAACCAAACCCTGACATATGCTGCAACATGGATGAATCTTGAAAAGATTATGTTAAGTGACATAAGAATTACCATGAATTGGGTAAGGGAGGTAGCAGGGAGTTATTGCACACTTGGTAAAGGATTTCTGTTTGAGATGATGAAAAAAACGTTGGAAATAGGTTTCAACAATGTATTCAAAGATAGGAAAGACTGTGAAGATGTCATGGAATTGGGCATTGTTTTGCTCTGTTGCGTATGAGGTCCTTATGACTGTGGTATTTACATAATCTCGTGTCCACTTGAGGGTATTAAGAGTGAAGGGGTGGAGTCTAGCTTCTCAATCAGGTCACTGCCTGATGCCTCCTTGTGGGCATAGCCTTTTCATGAGGATTCTGGGAACGTCTTCTCTTCCTCCCTGGAGGTGGGACGCACTCTCTCTCTGCTTCATATCCCTGTTGACAAGCCACATGGAGCCACGCTGATGGCAGGCAGAGCCCTGGAGATCCTTCCTCCACGAGTGGATCCACAAGACTTTTTACCCACGTGCCTGTGATTTTACTGCATTCGGCATCATTGCATGTGCTGTGTGAGTCAAAGAGGACTAGCATCAGACACATGGGCTAATATCAGACTTATGGACTTGATTGGGACTGGGCTTGGATGTTTTCTCAATATACAGTTGTTCTTTTATATAAAGCTCTCTCTTACCCACAGATGAGTGTCTCCAGGTTTGCTTCTCTGGTCAACCCGGACTAACACAATGAGTCAGGACCAACTAGATGGCATCTAACAACAACTAACCTTGTACAGTATTTAAGATAAAGTCATGCCACAGAATTGTATACTTAAAATTGATTAATTGGGAAATTGTATATTATAAATATTTTACCATTAAAAAAAATTTAAGTATGTGAGTTTCAGGCTTCTTCATAGCCTTCCTTTAGGTCACTCTATCTAGCTCCCAAATGACAACAACAGGATACAGGACAACCCAACAAAAGACTTGCCATGAGGATTCATTTATATCATATTAAAGGGAAAAACTATAAAATCTTCAATACAGACTCAAGAGGTCGGGGGCAGGGGGAGTGTTTTGAGAAAATACTAGAGAAGTATTTTAGTTGCTCCAATGCCTCTACCAGCCTCTGAAAACACCTCCTCACTTGAGATGTCAAGCAGACAGGGACAACTTTCCTGCCCCAAACTGGCTGAAAGTGATCTGTTCATAAGCACCTTGAGGATCATGTTTTATGTTTGAGTTCAGAATATTGTCTTGTAGGCACTGACCATCTTAAAATGTAGCTCCTACTTTGACCAGGTCATTACAAAAGTCAAGTCCATAATATTCTCAAGTTTTTCTGAAACATAAGTGCAAATATCTATCCGAATAAAAATTACCTTGCCATTCTTATTAAAACCACACACTGAAGAGATTTCTCTAAAGGAATTTCTAAACACAAATAGCTTACTTCATTATTCACATAAATTATCTCCAACTTGTCGTAATCTTGATTTATAACTATGGGTTATTGCAAAGATTCTGTTAGTGCTAAAAAGTACATCGTTGTTGACTTTGGCTCAAGAGGCTAGACTAGGAACTTGCTCGTTGGGATGCCACTGAATTGAAGTATATAAAAGAACAAGCAGAGTGATAGAATTGTATGCTTAAAATTGGTTAATTGGGAAACTGTATATTACACATATTTTATAATATGCACATTGGGATAGCTCAGGGAATTTCAGGAAGAAGGGAGAAGATGGGTGCATGAAGCAGAGGCTAGCTCAACACTGAAAATGATAAAAGGAACTTCTGCGTAGGCAGAAATCAATCTTTCCAACAGATTGCACAGGAATTTTCAACTCAATCCGCAGCTATGGCAGAGAGGACAGTAGGAAGTGGGCTATACAAAGGACAAACTTGGTGGTTGATTCACAGTATTCCTCCTCCATTCCCATCAGTGTTTCAGGCAAACTACTAACCAGCTTTAAAAAGTCAGAGACTAAGCAGTCTTTGAAGAAATAGAGGCATAGTAGGAAGAGAGGAGATAATGAAGGAAAATGGGATACAATTATCAAAGAAAGATTATAAGAGAATTTCCTAGTATTTGGGGGAAAACCCCTACTTTGGATTAAAAAGGTCACTGATTGGATCTTAAAAGATAAAGGCTGAAGGAAAAGATTTTCAACTTTAAAAGTATCCTCAGCTCATGCTTAATCCAATTTGAAAGAAGAATAAAGATACTTTCCAATATATAAGGATTCAGAAATGTTTTCTCTTGCCTATAATCTTTTATAAGAAGTTATTTGGGGATCTAAACCTAGAGAAATTAAAGCATATACAAATAAGAGGGGAGCCTCGGTCACACAAAGGGTTTGCAACTGGTTATCAACCCAAAGAGTTTGACCGTTTGAACTCACTCAGTGGCCCTGAGAAGACAGGGGCTGGTGAAGTGCTTCTGTAAAGATCGAGACCCAAAACTCTACAGAGCTGTTCTGCACTGTAAAATCTTCAGCTGTGATAAGTCAGGGACTGACTAGACAATAGCTACCAACTACTTAAGAAAAAAGTGAGATATGATAAGAAAGTTTCAACCAAGGAGAGAAGCCAAGGGGTATCCTAGGACCGTTGTTGCACATCAACCCATGCGGGTTGGCATAGGAGGACGGGTTTCCTCCTTGTGGTCTGGGTTCATCAGCTTGGTTCCTAGAGAAGAAAACGTAACACACTAACTGAACCAATACTCAAGAGGAGCCACCATAATGGAGACATTGCTCGTTGCTTTTCAACTTTGGATTCTACGCATAGATAAAGCATGGAATACTTGGTTATGATTGTAGAAAGTCTTCTTATTCTCTTGACATTGGGAAAAGGAAAAGGAAGCCGAGAGAAACCAAAAGGAAAGGGTAGGAGTCATGATGTTTTATTAACACAAAATAGGGAGTCAAGAGTAACAGAGGAGACCTATGAAACAGGAAATACATGCTGAAGACTATTACTTAAAGATACAGAAAGTTGCTATGTAAGAACTAAAAAAAGTGATGTCAATGAGCCAGATCGGCTTCGCCCATACAAGAGTCAATAAACATTGTTTAAAGTGTATAAAAGGCTTCCTGTGGTAGGCCTTGGGCTACTGACCTCAGGGTCTGCCCTCACACCCAGCAGCTGCTCTGGGGAAGGCAGATGACACGGTCGGCCCCTGTAGAGATGGGCCGTCTCAGCAAGAGCTGTCTGCTCAGGCCTCGAAGGTGTCTATGGGTCAGAATTCATTGGACGGCAGTAGGTTTGGGGTTTTTTTTTATTGTTGTTTTTTGGGGTGTTTTTTGTTTGTTTTTTTCCTTAAACTGAAATTTTGTAAATAAGCGATTCCCAGTTGTTTAAATAAGAAAAAAGGTTTGGGCATTCTCAAACCAAAGGGACAATCTATCAAACCATATCCTATAACACATAAAACCCCAAATAACACGAACACAGTGTTCACAGGCAGAGTTCAAAGGTATGGTGATGCTGAGATGCTGAGGACCGTTCAAAGGGAAGGAGCTCAGAGAGCACCATCCCTGGTTGGTGTGTGCCTCGCTCTTTAATGGATCATTCCGACGACAGCAACAACAACAAAAGATTGAACGTTGGTTTTATCTTTTTGGTTGGTTATTTTGTTTGTAGAAGCAAAAATCCTTTTTGAGTGTCTTCTGATTAGGAAAAACAGGTACTGACATAGAACTTTCCTAAAAGCAGTTGCTTGATGTGAACTTTCCAAAAGTGGGGAACACCTGTATTTTGTTTTTAGAATGGAAGAACCAAAATAAAGATAAACATTTGAAAGGATGAACTTTAAAGACTGACATTCAGGAAAAGGACAGAAGTGGAGAACAATTGACAGTTTGATTTTACTTATTGCCATATTTATATATTACTTGACATAAAAATAAAATAAAACTTAAAGACAAATACAAGTGTTAAATTCCAGAGAAATAGAAGTAAATACATCTGGGTACAAATGAAAACTCTCTCCCAGTGTAAACCCTCTGTTTCCCCTTTTCCTTAAGTTTCTGTGTAGACTTTTCTGCATTCTCTTGGAGTCTTGCCCCCAAACTCTTATCATCTGTGCTTAACCCCTTTTCTTCTTTGGCCAAGAAATTACTTCTGATTGGGAACATTGTGACTTCACTGTGACTTCCCTGGCTTTTTCTAGCATCCCGCACCTCTTCCTTTCCCATGTAATAGAAAGTGAATATAGATGTGATAGAATAACACACACAATTTTTTAAGAGGCAAAATTTCTTGGTGTTTTAAGTGATAATAGGAGAATACTCCCTGATTAGCCTATATCAGTCTGATCCCTTGATTTCTAGTTACAGAAATCCAAATAAAGCTAGTTAATATAACAAAGGAGATATTCTTGCCTCCAGGACTCTAAAGAAAGTTAAAGAACGGGTAAGGAGGGGAGGAAGGGAGACCCAATCACAATGATCAATGCATAACACTCACCCCCCACCCCCCAGAGGGGACGAAGAACAGAAACCATGGGGAAAGGGAGACAGTGGTAGGTGTAAGATATAAAAAAAAAATAATAATCTATAATATATCAAGTGATCAGGAGTGGGGAGAGAGGGAAAAAAGAGGAGCTGATACCAAGGGCTCAAATAGAAAGTAAATGTTTATAAAACAATGATGGCAACATATGTACAGATATGCTTGATACAATTGATGTATGATTATAAGAGCTGTAAGAACCCCCAATCAAATGATCTTTAAAATAAAGAAATGCAATGAAGAAAGAAACAAAGGAATGTTAAAGGCCAAGTTGCAGGAAGAAAGGGAATAGAGTTTGGCATCAGAAAGAAAGAAAGAAAGAGAACCAGAAATTTCAGCAGTTCCAGAAATTCCATTCTTCTTAATTATCTGAATTTTCTCTGCGTACCAACTTCATATCCCTTTCTGATGACCATAAGTGCTTTCTGTGGTGACAAATATGGGCACAAGTATGGCAGCAGGTAACTCTCAATCTTGGCACTACCCAATACCACAGGCCTCTACTTTGCCAAGTCAGACGTTCCCTTCCAAGGATTGATGCCTTCTAACCACGCACCCAAAGTAAGCAAACAGGACAATGCTTTATGTTGTTTTCATTAGTAATTTTTGGAAGGAGAAAAGCAAGCCTTTCTTGTTAGTCTGTCTTAGTCTGGAAGCTCTGCTGAAATCTCTCCACCACGGGAGACCTGCTGTTATTTAAAATAACTGTGGCATAGCTGCCAGCATTATTAGGTAAACACTGGTGTCCTTAAAATCAGAGACCATTTCCCAGTTTCAAAGAGACTTTGCAGTGGAAGAATCAAAGAGGTACAATGTGAAAAGGACCCGACCCACATTTGTTTGTTCAGAGGTGGAGTAAGTGGACACTAGTCAAGGAATGAGAATGGCTTCTTGAATATGGGCAAGGCCTTCAATTCATAGCTAGCAATAATACAAAACCTTTGTTCTACAAACTGTAAGAATTGAATTCTATCAATGGCCCCAATGGACAGGAAAAATATTTAACAAGGAATACAGTTCTGCCAGCACTTTGAATTTGGCCCATTGAGGTCCATATTAGATAGTGATGTATAAAATTGTAAGATCATATATTTTTCAACAGAAAACTAATACAGATGGAAGAATGCCAGGCTTTAGTGGAGAGAGGGAACCATTCTGCATGTCCCATTCCTCAGTCCTAGTGGTTTCATGTTGGACTGCTCACAAGTTTCTCCGTGGAAGAAATACGAGGCTTTCTATTTGTGTAAAGATTTATAGTCTCTGAAACACCACACGACAGATCTACTCTATTCTATGGGGTCACTGTGAGTCAGAATTAACTCGATGGCAGAGAGTTTTGGTTTTGATTCATAAGCGAAACTTAGGAATTTGGCTTGTATTCAGAAGTAAGGTTCATGGATGGCACAAAGGTTACCCTGGATTAACAGCCAAAAGGTTAGTGGTTAAAACCTACTCAGAGATATCTCAGAATACCTGCTTCTGAAAGATCACGCCTGAACACCAAGCCAAAGCAATCCCAATGCTATGGAGATGATTTTGATTACTAATGATGCTACAGGACAGAGTAGGACATGAATGCTTGTTAAAAAACATCAAAAAATTTTAAATTGTAAAAAGTATTTAAATGCTAGGCTTAATATTTTTAGGCCTATGGTTTTTAGTTAATTAGTAACTACTTTCAGATTATTCTTATTATTCCATTCACTTTACAATGTCACTATTTATAACATTTACATTTTGCTCACCAATCAAAATTCCCAGAATATTTTAGTTGCTATTTCTTATGTTTTGGTACTCAACGCTAGTCCTTTTATCTTTTTTTTTTTATTTATAGACTCTCAATTTTTATTCATTTTCTATTTGGCTGGGATTATCTAATATATATTTTCAAGGAGAATAGGTAAATACTGTATTTCCTGAGTTCTTACATGATGAAAAATTCTCTATGCTTTAAATTTGATGGATACGTTGATTAGGTATAAAATTATTTGGTTATATTTTATATCACTCAGAAATTCCAGATATTGTACCACTCTCTTCCTGCACTGGACGTTTCTGAAGAAAGACTGAGGCTGACATAATACCACATTTGTGTATATTCTTGCTTTTTACTTTTTATTTCTTTTCTTCTTATATAGAAGTAGTCACTTTTTAACCCTTGAAAATTCATAGGATATACCTTTGTGTACACAGTTTTATAGTCATTATTTTCTAAGAGAAGAAACCCCTGTTTGTTTGTTTTCAATCATGTTTATTTGGTTTTCTATTTACATGTAGCTTTCATCTCTGCAATCCTTTTATCTCCTTCTACTTTTATTGTCTCCTTTGTAGACTGAAATAATCTGATTAAATAATTTCAAAAGGAAAGATCAAGGGATTTGCATTTTCTTAAGTCTTTAATGTTTCCCGTGCAGTGTATATTGTCATAAGTCATTTTATCTCTTATTTTATGGTTTATAGTTGTAAGCCCATTAACAGGTCTTCTGTGATTTGTATCCTTCTTAAAATTCAGCTGACTAATCAAGTAAAGTGTCAACTAAGTCAACATGGAAAAAGCATACCAGCCCATGTAATACAGATTGTAAATAATATAATCCAATTCTGAAGGAGGGACTCATATCACGCCTTAAATTATGGACACCTGGTTTGCAGAAGGGTGTGGATGAGAGTGGAAAACAACATGTCTTTTTCAAAATTTAGTCATGAATTAACCTTCCGGTGAATCCTTCTGACTGAGGAATTGTTAATGGATATGAACAGCCTTGTTATGGTATCAAAGAGAGAACGTTGTAAAGTTGATTAGGGCAGACGTAGTTAAGTAAAAATATAATGCCTTATCATTTTATCTCCCTTTTGAACCATTTCAAAGTTTTTTCAATTAGAAAAAAAAAGTGAAGGGAGAATACACGTGGATTACGCCTCAGGTGAACCATCTCTGTCCACAGACTAGGGATGTGAACAGCCTCACTAGCATTCAGAATGCTGGGGTTCAGTGGATTATTGCAGATACAGTTAGGTTTAAATTCGTCACCTTATCATTTGGTCTCCCTTTGACACATTTTAAATTTGTTCCAGTTTTTAATATTTTCTGCTTACTCTGTAATTGAGGTTTCTCTGTTTTGTTGTTGTTAATTTGGTGTTGTTTATACATTTTTTCTGTATATGAAGTCCAGGATAGGTAAAGCTATAAAAACACTAACTGGATTAATTGTTCCTTAGGGGTGTGTCTCTGGAGGTTGCGGGGAAGTGGGGAGCTAATAACAATAAGCACAAAGGAGAAAATGTTCTAAAATTGATTGTGGTGAGAACTGTACAACTCTTCCTAATATGATTGAAATATTGAATTGTGTGATTTGTGAATTATGTGCCAATAAAACTGTTTATAAAATGTAATTGGCAATCTAGTAAAGACTAGTTTAGTGGAATAAAAAGAACAATCAGTGGCTTCTATTGAATTTGTGTCTTAAACATATCCTTAGCAAGACTATTTCTGTCTGGCGAAAATGGCACGGCTAGAGATAAGAGGAGCTTTATCCCTTATCTTGAATATGTTTTTTAAAAACATCATTCAACAATGCTTTATGGACATTTTGGAGTGAAGCATGTTGAGACTCTAATGAAAAACATTAGGACTGGTCTAAGGAGCCCTGGTGGTACAGGGTGCTAACATCGTGTTGTTAACCTCAAGGTTTGCCTTTAAGCTGACGGGTCACTCTACAGGAGAAAGCTGAGCCTCTGCTCTCATGAAGATTTGCAGTCTCAGAAACCCCATGGAGTTCTATTATGTTCTATTAGGTCACCAAGAAGCTCAATCAATTGAACAGCAATGGGAGTAATAGTAGTACAGTTGGTCTGCTAATTGCACGATTGAAATATCAATGTCGAGACTGTGCTGGATCCTCCAACTGCAAAGCATCTTCTTCATCATCTTCCACATCTCTCCATCGTATATAGCATCATCTCCTTAGGAGAAATGGTTAAGACATAGAAAGTAAGATAGTATGTGTTGATATGTTATCTCCTAATGTAGCACCTTGAAGTCCAGTTGCATCAAACTAATTTTCTACAGGGATAGTTTCTGCTTCTTTCTTGGTCCACCAACAACCCTCAATCTGTCTCTAATGAAAGGCAGTTTTGAAGAGATCTTTTCAAGTCAAAATGCTGGTAGGAGAAATTTTTGAGTTCTTCTCTGGATTTACGGTGACTTGCTCTCAGTTCCTGCTCAGCTCCTTTCAGATTTCACGTTAGACAAATGCCTTTACTTATGCAAGTTTTCATTTGTAGTTGATACTTTGCTTTTTTATTCAGAAAGTTCATCTTTCTAGTTTCCAGTTTTAAACTTTTTATTGGTGTATTTCAAAGGGAAAAAAATCAGTCATATTTAACCAGGAGTCTCAGATTACCTCAAGGAAAAAATAAATGAACCCCTAGGCTCTTCATTTCCTTCTTGACAACTTCCAATTTTCTTAGCTTCACATCCACACTCCAAACTTTCAAAGTTCTGGTCACTAGCAAACATATAAAAGCTGTTGGTGAAGAAATTGAAGAATTCTACCAACATCTTCAGAAAGAAATGGATCAAACCTGAGATCAAGTTGCATTGATAAGTATTGGAGTTGGAAACAAAGAGAAATGGAAAGTAGTTGGAAAATATGGCCTTGGTAATAGAAATGAAGCTGATGATTGTATAATATAAAATTGTAAGACCAACAAAGTGTTCGTTGCAGATGCGTTTTATCAACAACACAAAAATCATGTGGACTTCTCCAGTTGGAATGCACCGAAACCAAATTGACTACACTGTGGAAATAGCCAATGGAGAAGTTCAGGATCAGTAGATAATAGCAGGCCAAGGAATGACAGTGGAACAAACTATCAATTGCTTATCTGTAAGCTGATGTTAGTGAAGCCCTGGTGGCAAAGTTGTTAAGAGTTGGGCTGAAATCCAAAAGATCCCTAGTGAGATCACCAGCCACTCTGCTCGAGAAAGATGGGACTTTCTATGCCTGTAAAGAGTGAGTTTCAGGCAGTTCTACTCTGTCTTAAATGATCACTAGGAGTTGGCATTGACTTGATGGCAGTGAGTTTTCTTGAAGTTCAGATTAAAGTTGAAAAAAATTAAAACAAATCCATGATTTTTGGGGCCTATACTTAAATCCTACCTCAGCACAAGAATAGTTTATTCTAATAATGTGACAATGTATGATATTCATCTTCCTGACATGATCGCTGAAGACAAAATGGGTGCATTAGCAAATATGGTGAAGAAAGCTGATGGTGCCTGGCTGTTAAAAAATATAGTGTCTGGGGTCTGTTAAAAGATATAGTGTCTGGGGTCTTAAAGGCTTGTAGTTAGACAAGCAGCCATCTAGGAGGGAAGCAACAAAGTCCACATGGAAGAAGCACACCAACCTGTGTGATCTTGAGGTGTCGATGAGAAGAAGTATCAGAAGTTCCAAAACAAGCAACCAAATAAATGTGAAGGGGTATGGATGTAGTAGATGCCCAAAACCCAACTGTAAGATAATTGGACAATCCCTCTCTGAAGGGCCACATGGAAGGGCTGATAAATTCAGGATGTGGTATGGCACTCCTGAGCCACATAACTATCCCCTAGTTTTTTAATATTTCCTCTCCTTACTATTATGGTTTTTATTTGTTTTAGCTCATTAATCATGTTAGATTTGTGTGTGTTCATTTGTATATTTAAGCTCACTCCAGAACATGAACATCACCATAGATAACCCTTCAGAAACAGTAACAGGAGTAATGGTTCCCTGAGGGTATGGGAAGAGGAAAGGGGGAATGGGGAGCTGATGTCATTGATGACTGCATAACACCTCTAGATGGGAATGAACAACAGAATTGTATGTAAATGGATATATTGGATGATGTAAATAAGTTTTAAAAAACTATTAAAGAAAAAAAAGAATTAGGGTTCCTGGGGGATATGGTTGGGTAAAAAATGGGACAAAGGGGAACTGATATCAAGGAGTTCAAGAAGAAAGAAAATGTTTGAAATTGATTGTGGTAGCATTGTACAATATTGCTGTGATTGAACTCTGGAATGTTATGATATCTGTAAGAGGTCCCAAAATATGATTTTTTTAAAGGTCACAGCTAAGGTGGGGGGGAGGGGATATGACCTTGAATATATCCCACCAGTTTTTCAAGAACATGTCCAAAACAGATTTGATAGATTGAACACTAGTGACAGAAGACATGATGAACTGTGGGAGGACATCAAGAACATGATTTATGAAGAAGCAGAGATCATTTAAAAAAAACAGGAAAGAAAGAAAAGGTTAAAGTGAATGTCAGAAGAGACCCTGAAACTTGCTCTTCATCACAGAATAGATAAAGCAAGAAATGAAGTCAAAGAACTGAACAGACAATTTCAAATGGCACCTTCAGAAGTAAAATATTATAATAAAATTCCCAAATACCTCAAATTAGACCACCAAAAAAGAAGACCACATTCAGCATATATTCAAATGAAGGAACTCAAGGAAATCATTTAAGCCTCCAATTGCTCTATTGAAAGATTCTATAGGCGAAACAGTGACTGATACAAGAAGCATCAAAAGAAGGCGGGCAGAGACCTCCCTCTAGACCCAAATTGAAATTTTCAAGGTGCAAGGATCTCTTGCTTGTTCCATGACAAAAATTTCTTTTTCTGGCTTTTCAAATATTGATGGTGGGTTTTCCTTTATTCCTGATTGTTTGTATTTTTACCTTTATGTTACTATAGTTTTATCCTTACGATGCTATTTCATTTTTGTTCTTTACTGTTTTGGTTGGGTTCACCAGTTGTGAAGCCCAGAAGGAGTGGATGCATAGAGATAAGAACTGATGCACGGGCTTGTAGAGGATGTAGGAGGGTCGGGGGAGATGGGGAGGGGGAGGGCATTTCAGAAGCAAACAAGAGAGGTGGGAAGCAGAGGGAGTGATTTAATCATGGGGGGAAAAGGAAATAAAATGCTCTAAAATGGGTTGTGGTAATGATTGTACAATTCTTCTTGATATAATTGAATTGTATGATATGTGGATTATGTGCCAATAAACTGTTAAACCAAAAGAAGGTGGAAAGAATAAACAGTCACTGGACCAAAATGAACTCGTCAACATCCACCTTGTCATGAGCAAGAACCGGTGGTGCTGAAGGGAGATGTCCAACCTACACTGAAAGAATTATCAAAAATAAGGCTCCAGGAATTGATGTACTAAAATCAAAATGTGTCAACAAGCTGATGAAGCACTGAAAGTACTCACTTATCTATGCCAGGAAATTTGGAAGACAGATACTTGGCCACCTGACTGGAAAAGACCCATATCTGTACCTATTCCAGAGAAAGGTGACCCAATAGAATGCTCATCAATATCACGTGCAAGTAAAATTTTGCTGAAGATCACCCAACAAGTGTAGCAATACATTGACAGGGAGCTGCCAGAGGTTCAGTCTGAATTCAGAAAAGGACACAGAATGACGGATATCATTGCTGATGCCAGATGGAAAGAAAGATGTCTACTTTTGTTTCATTGACTATGCCAAGGCATTCAACTGTGTGGATCATGACAAACTATGGATAACCTTGAGAAGAATGGAAATTCCAGGACCCTTCATTGTGTACCTGTGGGATTTGTAAATGGATCAGGAGACAGTTGTATGAATAGAACAGGAGCTACTTCATGACTCGATATCAAGAAAAGTGTGCATCAGGGTGTACTCTCTCACCATATTTATTCAATCCATATGCTGAGCAAGTAATCAGAGAAGCTGGCTTATATGAAGAAGAATGTGGCATCAGGATTCGAGGAAGGTTCATTGACAATCTTTTATATGCAGGTGACATCACCTTGCTCGATGGAAGTGAGAAGAACTTGAAGTACTTGCTGATGAATATTAAAGATCACGGATTTCAATATGGACTATGACTCAGTGTAAAGAAAACCAAAACCCTTCAACTGGAAAAATATGCAACAACGTACTCAGTGGAGAATATTTTGAATTGCCAAGGGTTTCATCTTGCTTGCATCCACAATCTATGCTCTTGGAAATTGCAGTCAAGAGATCAGAAGATGAGTTGCATTGGGTAAATCTGATGTACAAGACCTCTTTAGAGTATTGAAAAGCAAGGATGTTACTTTGAGGATTGAAGTGTACCAGACCAAAGCCATATTTTCAATTACCTCACATGCAAGGGGTTCATTGATTCAGGAAGACCAAGGAATAATCCATGCGTTTGAATTTTGGTGCTGGAAAAGAATGTTGAATGGACTGTGGACTTTGAAAAGGACAAACCAATCTGTCTTAGAAGTATAGGTAGGATGTTCCTTTGAGGCAAATATGATGAGACTTTGTGTTATATTCTTTGGACATGATGTCTAGAGAGACCAGTCCCTGAAAAAAAAAATACCATGCTGGTAAAGTATAAAGACAATGAAAGGGAAAGGCCATCAAGAAGATAGGTTGATACAGTGGCTGGAACAATGGGCTCAAGCACGGGAATATTTCTGAGGATGGTGAAGGACCAGAAAGTGACCAGTAGGGTCACTATGGGCTGGAAGTGAGTCGGTGGCATCCAACAACAGCAAAGTCACTAGTTATGGAATTGAGGTGTAACTTAGACATAGGTAAATGATGTGGAGATTAGAATGATAATCACTAGATGATCAATGGGTAAAAATCAATGTCCAAGGGCATCAAGAGGACAAAGAATTTTTTTAAATTAGTATATTCAGATCACAATATTTCTCCATCTGTGATGAAGAAAATGATCCTCAAAAACGGGTTGTTTGATAGACCTTTGGAAAACTTCTGAAGAAATTTTGCATTTTCTGCACAAAAATCATAAGGGGGTACCAACTGAAGTTTCTGGTCATTTTCATCAAATAGGAGTGTGCATTGATCATCAGAGTTTTAAACCTTATTTATATAATACTATTAGCATATTATCCAAAATAGATCAATTTCACATATGTTGAAGATCTTTTGAAGCCAATGAACTTCTTGATAATTGCAGCAAGGGTCATAGAGAACTTCATAGCCGTTACAGGTTCACGTTCACCTTCAATGAGCAGACCACTCCCTTTAATGTTATATGGAGCCGAGTAAATTCCATTTTGGCCTTGATAAAAATTTTATATGTGTTTCACTATGCTTAGCTTTCAGGTACTCAAATTCTTAACCTTCCACTGAATTTACATCAAGTTAATGTGTACTCAGCATTTACTCTGATCATCCAATCGCACACTGAAAAGATTTTCCATCAATCACATGTTTTTAATCTCTTTGCTAATTATAGTTGGATACAACCATGCAGTACTATGACCAATTCACTTTGAATTTTAGAATTTTCTCACCTTTAAATGATTCATTCATAATACATCAGATTATTTGTTACCAACTCACCCTTTTTCAATTTATTCAATTAACTCAATTTTGTTTTTCGCCTATGCCTACCTCTTCTTACCAGAATTTTCAACATCCTACAGCTTTTGCTTGTCTTGCCGTATTGGATTTAATGACAGCAGTTGCTATCATGGCCGTTCAGACTCATAGCAACCCCCGGAGACGCCGTAGTGGTTTCCTTGGCTAATGTTTCAGAAACAGATGGCGGGCTTTTCTTCAGGTGCTTCTGAGTGGTTTCAAACCTCCAACTTTTCCATTAGCAGCTGATATGATTAGCTCAGTCACTAACCATTTATTTGCTCCATCCAAGAACTCCTATTGGGATTAATAATCTTCCTAAAACTCTTTAAACTAAAACAAGAACAGGTTCAATGCAAGTTACTCACTGAGTAAGTGGCTGAGAATGAAATGAATGCTTGTGGCGAATCCCTCATCTGTCCGTTTAGGGTAGTCTGTTCGAGCACACATGAAAAGACAAATATTTGAATCTTGAGAGACAAATTTAGTAATATTGCTAAATTGCTGACCGATTTAGTAATGCTGCTCTTCTAGGTCACTGATCTGAATTAGAAATATGGGCAAATAATGCTAAGCATGTCCTGAAAGTCTTAGGATATTTGCAAAATTGAGTTCATTGGTATCCAAGGGTCTTCCTTTGTAACGCTGTTTTCACATGAAGAAAATATTGACCTCCTAACTTGACAAGTCTTGCTACCAAATTCTTTTTGTACTTTTTAAAGTTTAGAGATTGTCTGCTTGATATTCTTCAAGTCCGACAGTGGAGTCATATAATTTACACCTATCTTCATAAACCTGAAGCTCCCTATAGGGAAGCTTCCACTGCATCAACGATATTTACATGGAAAGTCTACACTGTCCCTCCAATGCCAATTTGGTAAACCATTAAGCTCATAGACTGAAAGCACATACTTAGCCCTCTTCCCCTACTTAGCTGAGCCTCTTATACAGAACATAATGGTATATAACCAAATATTTTTTTTAAATGAGAAGAGCATTACATGATATATGTAGCTATCACGCAAAACACCGATGTTAAGAATTTTCTAATTCTGTGCTTGGGCTCTAATATACTTTCAGCCATCTTCAAGCCAAGGCTAATACGTTGCCTAAGAAGCCATCATCATGCATTTATCACCAGTGCTTATTCACAAGGTTCTTGAAAACTCCACAGAACGAACTTCTGAAAGGTCTGTCACCACCATGATAGAAGAAAATGCACCTATGGTGCCTTCCACTCAGTCTTTCTCCAATGCTTACTCTCCCAAGTGGGATCCTGTGGGGTTTAAGGAAAAGAAACCACGAGATCTACAGTCTGATTGCCATGACTCGGGACATCATTGAAACACATTTAACTGGGCATCTCCTGCTTGGGGGATTTGCAGTGATTGAATTCCAGTTCATTACTTTCAGGGCTGCAGTGCTATCGTCAGGCCCTCAAAATCAGGGAGCTGGCCTCACCCCAGGTCAGAGAGGCTACAATAGCACAAAGGCAATTAAGCTGCAAGAAAAATGTTGTCCACTAATCAGCGGGCAATCAATTACTAAGAAGAGAAGATAACCCTCTCCCCCCTCAAGCTCGTCAGTATTAATAGTGCCATCATGTAATTACTTTAGGCTTGGGCAGGTGCATAAAAGGACAGACTCTATAGCACACTGCATCGAAGATTAATGAGTTCTGTCAATTTGCCCAGCAGACATCTGATTCTTCAGCTTCCTGTAGCTACTAGTTTTACACTTGCCTCAGGGTTTTTTACCCCCTGAAAAGAATTAGCTAGTAATTTAAATACATTCAATAAGCATACATCTTTAAACAAGAAAAAGAAATACTAATTTTGCAATGAAATACAAACGAACGACTTCTCACCTTACAGCAAATAGTTCTGAATGGATCCCATATTCTTTTAGTCATATTTTCTTTTTAATTGTCACAATTAATGATATACAGGATCCACCTTCTATATGAAGCCCTCAGAGTGGGATAATGGATCCCAGCCTCCTGATATTCTCCATTTCCCGTCCTGGCCCAGAAAGTAACCCGTGGACACTTGTTCGAGTCCCAGTAAATATCAGAACAGTCCTAATTCCTCGCACAGTACAAATGGTTAGACAAAGAAGGATACTGCTAGCCCATGGGTTTTCTGGGTAAAAGTCAGTAGCACACCGCCCCACCCCCCTTCCCCTTCCGTAAAGGAATATAGAGCATTGGCCTAGAAAACCCAGCTACCTAGCTCCATCCATTAGTGTTAGAACAGAAATTGCCTATAAACCAAAATGAATACCAGGAAATTTGCTGTTACTCTCTAAATTGCTATTTTACAACCCAACTACTGTAAAATCTCATAATCTTTAAATACACGAGGTCAATGTACTAAATGGCTATTTTATGATGCTGCCGAAAGCCTCCGATTTGTTTCTCATGAGGGTCGAGCCTTCCTAGCTCATGCTCTGCCTCAATTGCTGTCGGTGAGTGTAGGAATAAACAGTGGGAAACATCTGACTCACAAAGATGATTTCTTGCTGTACTATTCTGCCTCCTTTTAATATCTCATTCACCCACCCATGACATCATTTCCTGGACTATATTTATTGAGTAAGAGTTTTCACTAATTGACTATTTAACTAAATTTTATACTTTATACTAAACATGTTTATTAAAAGAGAGGGAGAGCAAAATCAAAAGGAAAACAGAAAAGAAAACAAGAAGAAAAAAAGAAAAAGTCCAGACCAAGCACAGCTTAGTTTTCACAGCTTAGTTTCAGCGGCTGTAATAGTATTTATCATCAACGCGTGTGCATTTGTGGATGCTGCTAAATCTATTTTTTTCCTAGGGACAATAAATCAGGAAATATTTTTAATCTGAGAGAAACTATTCCTAAGAACATTCCAGAACCTATGTTTCCTTGATGCGGGAGAAGGAGGGAGACAGTCTTTGGTCTCTAATGTCAGAAATCTCTGAAGGTGGAAATACTTTGAAACTAGCATCACACACAGAATCCTCATCAAGAACAGATGAGAGACAAATGATCAAAGCCAGGATCTCCTGCGAGTCAGCAAGAGAAATAGTACCTCACTCTCACCATAAAAAGCACTTAACTCTTTGAGCTTTGCTCCTTATAATACTTACCTGTAAAAAAAAAAGTAAAAAAATACTTAATTTTTTATTCACTCAAAGTTTACAATTATTTTCCTCAATACCTATTCCCTCAGAAGGAAACCTATGGCAAATATTTCATGTGGCTCAACCCTGACAATGCCCAGCCCAGAGCTGGGAGCTGTCTATTCAGAGACATAATTTGTGAGACTAACCGAATGCAGAATAGTACAGGCCACTGTCTGTACTGCCACCACAGTGTCAAAGACAGAGTGAATGTTAATCCCACTGATGGGATTGTGCACCTCTATGTATGCATGTATATTTAATTATGTCCTTAGCTATCATTATGATTACTAATTCCTGGTCAACATTATAGGAGCCCTAGTGAGGCAGCCGAAGTGTAGACTCACTAAGAGCAAGGTCAGCATGCAAACCCTGCAACCTCTTCTTGGGAGAAAAGTGAGTCTCTCAGGTCCTGCCAAGATTTACAGCCCAGGAACTCTAGGTGGGGTTGCTATGAGTCAGAACCCACTCAGTGGTGGTGGGTTCGTGTTTGTTTTTTTTAATAAACATTAGCTGCATGTATTAGAGATCAACATTTAGGGTCTATTGGATATTTTCCCCCCCTGAAAAATAGCAAAAATTGTCAGGCAAAAAATAGACAGGCAACAAAGAGGAGGGTACATAAATAATACTAGGACCGATGGTTGAGTGGTAGAATTACCAGCTTTTAATGCAGGAGATCAATCCCTGGCCAGTGTATCTCATGTACAAGTGGAGGCTTATGTGTTATGAAAAAATGCTGATCATCAGGCTTCAAATGAACTCCCAGACTAAAATGAAACCGGAATAAAACTCTACAGCCTGCTTCCTAAATCCATCCATGAAAATCCAATGGAACACAATTATTGTATCTATAACTGGTTATTGGTATAACACAGGGTTGAGCAAACTTTTGTTCCATTGTTTATGGGGTCATGAGTCATTGACAGCCAAAAACATCAATGTAGGAAACATTGGAGCTCTGGTCTAAAGGGAGTCTAGGTTCAGTGGTCACTTAATCTCACTGATGCATGTCAGATATGTTATTGACTAGGTGAATCATCATTATTAGATTTTTTGAAAAGGAGGCAATCCTTAATAGAGCTCCCAAAATTCTGAACACCCATAACTACAGGCTATACAGGGCAGAAGGAAACTAGATTTAATTTTAAGACAACTTTAAGGGAGCACGAGCAAAAACGAGGAAGAGGGATAAGAAGCCGAAAAGCCGAAAAAGAACAGAATGCCTTTCATGTCTGACCTGTT
Source organism: Echinops telfairi (assembly GCF_000313985.2). Taxonomy (NCBI): domain Eukaryota; kingdom Metazoa; phylum Chordata; class Mammalia; order Afrosoricida; family Tenrecidae; genus Echinops; species Echinops telfairi. The sequence goes on along the minus strand of NW_022104341.1, from coordinate 31,237,576 downwards.
CCAGCCTGCGGTGCACTTCAGCCAGGGAGTGTCGTGTAGTCTGGAAGTGTTTCTCATGCAAACTAGTTACCATTGAGCAGACTCCAACTCTTGTCATTCTTTGTGGAACTGTGTTTCATGGATGATTTCTTTCAGGAACGGATCAACAAACCATTCTTCCAACGTGCCTCTGGGTAGACCTAGAGCTTCACTCATTCAGGTAGCATTGAGTGAATTAGCGACTTGCACCATATGCTCACTTCTCACCTACGATGTGCCTTCACCTGCAAATGGTCAGCTCTGGCAGCAAAGGCTAGCCATTCTCTTCCATGCACATCCTACACTCGTTGCCATTCTGCCCACTAGGGTCAATCCTTGTAACACACCTGTAGGATGCAGTAAAACTGCTTCTCGGGGTTTCCAACGCTTTATGGAAGCAGATTGCTGCATTTCTCTCCCAAAGCAGGTGGTGGGTTCGAATTACCAACCTTTTGGTTTTCAATGGAGAGCTTAACCACTGTGCCACCGGGGATTCTTGCACATCCTGTAGGTGATTATATACCATGCACCTATTGAAGGAAGATTGAGGTTCTCTCTTTAATAGGGGAGCATTTCCTGTGGACAGTAAACTTTCCACACTCTTTTATCTAGAAAAGAGATTAAAGTAATATGCCATGAAATAAAATGGCCAGCTGAAACAGAGACAGTCTTTCTGGGCGTGTGTCTTTCCCTTGAAAAAAGTTCTCATTCGGTTCTCCTAGTATAAAACCATTTAACTTTGTAAAATAAGTTTTCTCTTAAATTAAAATTTTTTAAAACATTTTAACTATTACCCTAAAAAACAGCTAATAGTGCTTACTAAAATCAGACACAGTTACAAGTGCTTTATATGTGCTAACATTTTTAATCCTTATAACTACTCCATGAGGTATCATTATTGTTATCACCCTCACTTTGCATAGGAGGAGACCAAGATGCAGAGAGATTTAGTAATTTGCCTAAGATTAAATAGCTAATGAATGGCAAAGGTTCAAATCCAGGGATTTTCCCTTCAGGGTACATGTATTTCCACAATACACCATGGATAGATTTTTAGAACATAATTATCCTACCAATCAAAGACAAGTCATAGAAATAAGAGTTAAAATTGTACTAAACACACTCAATTGTGAGGATAACATACAGTTGAACAGTATTATTATCACGTTAATTAATCCATCTAACATTTCAAAATAACCTACTTGCAGGATTAAATAAATTAAAATTTCCTAACGCCCCAAATTTGCCTTTAATACTCATTCTTCAACCAACTAAAGTTCATGGCAGGCTGCCATTTTGTGAATGGCATTACTGCATCATTACGTGACACAACTTTTGTTGCTACAGGGTCTATGGCAACCAGCTCCTCTTTCTCAGGAGACAAACAAAAGACTATAAGAAATTATCATCTTCTCACATCACTACATTTTCTATACATCCTCCCTATAATGCTGCAGGCTGGATAGACCATTCCATGGAGTTCCAAGACACACTGGCAATAGCATAAACAGCTGTCTTGCTGAGTCAATTTGAAAGTACTTTCAGGTACATATAACAGAACATTTAATTTCTGGGTAATCAAATAAAGGTTTGTGCTTTTATACAAGAGCCCATGGATGGGATCCGGAGATCCCGAGCTTGTATGGCAGTACTTGAGTCAACAGTAACGGAGACAGACATATCTGACCTCCTCTGGCTTCTCTATTGCCACAAGCCTGGGGTCAAACATGCCTCCACACTCCATGCTTCTTTCTTTCTTCTGACAGCAACCATTCCTACCAAGCCACTCAACTTCGGTGGAGGGTTCAAGAATTCATTGCAGTGGCCACACTGAACTCTAGACAATACTCACCATTAAGGGGGGTTATTAGAGAAATCAATAGGTTACTATAATTCATGATCAGCAAATAGTAAAGTAAAGATACTATCATTGGCCCACAACAACACCTCTCCTCAAGCAGAAGCCAAATCCCTCCCTAGTCTTTAGTCACTCAGCCACTTGGTCCCTCGGCCTTTGCCTCCATTTGACAGAAAGCCATCCTACCTAGAGCTCTGTCCCACAGTTTCATAAACTTATCCAGATGAGGATAAAGAATTCCATAGTCGACGTGCCACTCCTCTGAGCCTCTATGCCCCAGTCTCTGGTGAATCTTGTCTCGGTGGCTTCTGGCACATCTGACAGAGATCTTGGACATTGAGCTGTATAGTCAATTAATATGGACCTTCTAGTCATAATCCCTTCTTGTGATATATTATAATGCTAGACTCAGGCTCGCCATGAGTCAGTATTGACTTGATGGAAGTGAGTGAGACTATATATTCCCATGGCTGTAGCCCCACTTTTGGAGGGCATTCTCTACTATATTAATGGACAGGAATAAGGTGGGATTAAGATCCCACCTTAGTAGACGGTGTGAACCAAGCCCACACCTTTTGTTCCCAATGGGACCGCCTTAATCTCCAACTCCTTGGGATGAGTCCAGCATTAATTCTTCTGAAATAAATTATTACCACAATTGTGCTCTTTCAACTCTTCCTGTGGCTTCCCTCTATGTCCCAGATAATGTTCATACATTTTTAAATTGTTTTTATTAAAGTGTCATTTGTCTTTAGCTGATCATAATGCCAAGAAAAATGAAAGATGGTGTTTTGAGTCACACCCTCTACTGAGGTAAAGTCTAAAGATGCCCTCAAGGAAAAGGTATTCCTTGGTTCACACTCTCTAAAATCAAGTCTTACTCCTACCCTAACCCTAGTTAGTAAAACAAAGAGCACCCTCCAAAAGGTGGTTATAGTCACAGATGTAGAGTCCAGACCAATAATGCATCACATAAGGAATTATGGCTAGAAGGTCCATAGTAATTCACTACAACTCAACTACCATAAGGTCATCAATGTAATAGCTTTCTTCTCTCTCTTTACCATGCTTGAGGCATAGGGCCCTGTGGACATGGTCACAGACATTTTGCCCTCATTGCAGACAAGAGGAAGGAAGAAGAACAATGTAAAGCCAATTTAGCCTGACTGTTACCTAAGGAACTTTCTTGAAAGTCCTATTCCAAGACATTGTTTAGAACTCATTATCCAAAACTGCCTCAGATTACCATCCTAATTGCCTAAGAGTATGGGAAATGGCTTTGTTTGTTTGTTTGTTTGTTTGTTTGTTTGTTTTTTACCCCGGCACTTGGACACCTGGAAAAATAAGTTGGATTATGAAAGTAATAAAGAAGGAGAGCGGAACTTTCCAGAACGCTCTGGGAGAGGCGGCAGAGCACCTGACTGCGCACAGGGACCCGCTTCTCCCCGCGCCCGCGCCCCGGCTCGGCCCGCTCATTGGTTGTAGAAAATGGTGAAAGAAACCACGCACTATGATGTTTTGGGGGTCAAACCCAGTGCCACCCAGGAAGAGCTGAAAAAAGCTTACCGGAAACTGGCCTTGAAGTACCATCCTGATAAGAATCCAAATGAAGGCGAGAAGTTTAAACAGATTTCTCAAGCATATGAGGTGCTTTCTGATGCCAAGAAAAGAGAACTGTATGACAAAGGAGGCGAGCAGGCCATCAAGGAGGGTGGATCAGGCGGTGGATTTGGTTCCCCGATGGACATCTTTGATATGTTCTTTGGAGGCGGCGGACGGATGCAGAGAGAAAGGAGAGGAAAAAACGTGGTGCACCAACTCTCAGTAACATTAGAAGATTTGTATAATGGTGCAACAAGAAAACTGGCCCTGCAAAAGAATGTGATTTGTGACAAATGTGAAGGCCGAGGCGGTAAGAAAGGAGCCGTAGAGTGCTGTCCTAACTGCCGTGGTACGGAGATGCAGCTACGAATCCATCAGATAGGGCCTGGAATGGTGCAGCAAATTCAGTCTGTGTGCATGGAGTGCCAGGGCCAGGGGGAACGGATCAGCCCTAAAGACAGATGTAAAAGTTGCAATGGAAGGAAGATCATTCGTGAGAAGAAGCTTCTAGAAGTTCATATTGACAAAGGCATGAAAGACGGCCAGAAGATCACATTCCACGGTGAAGGAGACCAAGAGCCTGGCCTGGAGCCAGGAGATATTATTATTGTTTTAGATCAGAAGGACCATGCTGTTTTTACCAGGCGAGGAGAAGACCTTTTCATGTGTATGGACATACAGCTGGTTGAAGCGCTGTGTGGCTTCCAAAAGCCAATATCTACTCTTGACAACGGAACCATAGTCATCACTTCTCATCCAGGTCAGATTGTGAAGCATGAAGATATTCAATGTGTGCTAAATGAAGGCATGCCAATTTATCGCAGACCTTATGAAAAGGGGCGCCTAATCATTGAATTTAAGGTGAACTTCCCTGAGAATGGCTTTCTCTCTCCTGATAAACTCTCTCTGCTGGAAAAACTCCTGCCTGAGCAGAAGGAAGTAGAAGAGACTGATGAAATGGATCAAGTGGAACTGGTGGACTTTGATCCCAACCAGGAAAGACGGCGCCATTACAATGGAGAAGCATATGAGGATGATGACCACCCCCCAGAGGTGGGGTCCAGTGTCAGACCTCTTAATGGGGGCCAGTAAATATCGCTCACTGCTGGCATTTTATATGCAGTAGTGAACAAGTGAAGGACTGTAATCATAATATGCTCACTACTTGCTATGGTTTTTGTTTTAATATTCAACTATAGTAGTGTTTTAAAGTTAAATGAAGAATAAACTGAAATATAAAAAATAAAAAAAAAGAAGAAGGAGAGCAACAAATTGGGTAGTCAACTCCCAGTCTGCCACACTTACATTAGTCATGGATGGGAGAATCTTAACATGCTGAATCGTGTCTCTACTTAACCAATTCTATAATTTAGAATCTGTCACCTGTAACTGATGTTTTCAGTTATAAGTGGGAAACACAATCCAAAGTAATTTAAGCATAGAAGGAAAAATCAAGTATTTGCATAACTTGAAAGTCTGCAATATATAGGTTTCAGGTATAGCCAAAGTCCAGAAGTGTATATCAGGCTATCAAAGACTCTCTTCTCCTCCCCTCCATCCTTATTTCCATCATTCCAGGAGTTAACAGAAGATCTAGAATTGATAGTTAAAACACACACGCATTTAATTCCAAGATACACTGGAGTCATTGACCCAAAAACAAGACTCCAGGAATTGGTGGAATTCTAATTGTCATGTTCCAGCAAATGGATGCAATGTTAGAGGTACTCACTGTCTATGCCAAAAAAAATTGGTAGACTGGAAGAGATCAACATTTGTGTTCATTTCAAAGCAGAGAAAACCAAAGATGTAAAAATGATGCAATTAAATCATTAATATAAGTAAAAAGTAAATCTTTAATTTAAAAATTGTTGCAGCAGTACCTCAAGTGGGAACTACCTGATATTTAGTGATTTTCAGGAGAGGTTGTGGAACACAGGAGTCATTATTGACATAAGATGGATCTTGATTGAAAGTAGAGTCTACCAGAAAGATGGTTAGCCATGTCTTGATGACTATGCAAATTCATTAAATTGTGTGGATCTTATCAAGTATGGATAACATTTCAAAAAATAGAACTTCATAGTATGTAATGGGAAACCTGTACATACATAGACCAACAGACAGTCCTTAAAGCAGGCTTAAATCAGGACAGGTGTGTGACAGAGTTATATCTTTTTACTCTACTTTTTAAACTGTATGCTAAGCAAATAACCAAAGAAATCACATTATATTAAGAAAAATAAGGCATCAGGGTTGCAGGGATACTCATTAACGATGTGAAATATGCTGATGATACATTTTGCTTGCAGCTAGAAAAAACAACTTGGAGCACATACTGATGAAGATTGAAGGCTACAGCCATATTTAATATGGAATCCCCCTCAACATAGAGAAAACAAAATTCCTCATGGCCATGGGTTTCTGGAACTATTTATTCACAGGAGTAGAAAGGCTCATCTTTCTCCAGCGGAGAAGCGGGGTGGTTTCAAACTGTTAAACTTTCAGATCACAGCCTAACACACAACCACTTGGCCACTAGAGCTTTTTTTCCTTTTAACCAATAAGTAGCACCATAATAAACAACGAAAATATTGATGTTGTCAAGGATTTCATTTACTTGAATCCACAATCAACACCCATGAAATTAACAGTGAAGAGATCAAATGATGTGCTGCTTTTGAAGATCTGCTGCAAAATACCTCTTCAACGTTTTAAAAAGCACATTGTCACTTTGTGGACTAATATGCACCTGACTCAAGCTGTAGTATTTTAATAGCCCCATATATATGGGAAAGCTGGACAATGAAATAAAATCCAATGGAGAACCGATGCAATTGAATGATGGTACCGGCAAAAAATATTGCATATGCCGTAGATTGTGAGAAGAATGGACAGATCTGTCTTTTAGAAAGTATACCAGAATGCTCCTTAGAAGCACGGTTGGTGACACTTTTCTCATACTTTGGCTATATTATCAGGAGTAATCAGTCCCTGGAGGGGGATAGGGATGCACGTGGTAGTGATGGATCAATGAAAGAGAGGAAACCCCGCAATCAGCCCAGTAGACACAAAGGCTGCAACAATGGAGCCAAGCACAGCGACAACTGTGAAGACGGCACAGGACCTGGCAGTGTGTCATTCTGCTGTGTTTAAGATCCCTAAGAGTCAGAGCGCCGTCTCAACAACACCGGACAGCAAAACTGTCCCATAGACAAACCTGGAGTATGGTAGAGTACATGGTTCCGGGACATTCACAACCTGTACATGTAGTGTTCCCTGTGAAAAGAGGAACCGCGTCTGCTATCTAGGTCCCAACATTGAATAAGATATGTTCTTACATCTAAGGGGATCTAGTAGAAACATTTCCATTTTATTGGATGAGAAACCATGTGAAGCAAAGTATTGTACTCCCACTCCTTTAAAATGGATGTATTTTTAAATGTATTGTTCATCTCTAATCTGTACTAGCATCCATTACTGTTACATGCATAGCCCTTCAACTCTACGGTTGCAAGGCTGAACATCATGTCCCAAAGTACATCCAACAAAGCCAAAGTTTGGGCTCTTTATTTATAATAGGGGTTTCAAGCCAAATAAGTAGAAAGCTTCCTCTTGAGATTTAAAATGCTAACATTAAGGACCCTAAAGGGTCCTAGTGTAAGAAAATCAGTATCATTTGATAGAACCCAACTTTAACTAGCATAGATATTTAGCTAATTGAAAGAAAGCCAGCAATACAAAATCAGTTCTTAAATTTGAAAGCAAGGAAAAAATTAGAAATAATTTACATTTTAAAATATGTTACATAATGGGCCTCATTCTTATAAAGGTATAATTCAATGTTTATGCCATGATATTCATCATAACTATATCAGAGGTAAGCTGAGACTAAAGCAGGGAAGCTATGAGAGAATAGCTCATTTTGGTAGGTGTCGGAAGAGTGTGTTATTTCATTTAGAAGCAATTCTCTCTTCCAACAGTAATCTAAGTGCATTTTGACAGGAGAATGTGAAATAGTTCATCTTGCTTACTATACAGTGTTTAGTTACTTAATTATACATGGAAGTACCTTGAGATGAAATTTCTCTTTTATGTGCAACATACCTAAGAGAGCATTGTCTAAGCTGAAACTGTATGGCTTTCTTTGTAGGCTGTTTGGTGGCTTATCCATTAGAAGGCTCTCTGATTACTTAATGTTGACAATACCCATGAGCCTTCAGCAACATCCAAGCTAGTCTTGTCACTCTCTTTCTGTATACTTTCTGCAACCCGACATCCACACCATTGTGCAAACCTTTCCTCTTATGTGATTCAAATCTCACCCTCTCTAGGAAGCCATCACTGACAATAATTAAAATGAATGTATACTGGACACTTATCATGTGCCATGTCTTAAGTGCCTTGCACATATACGTCTTTTAATCCCCACATATCTTAAAGTCATATAAGGTCAGTATAATAATTATCTCCATTTTAGAAGAGTCTCAGGTGGACACTTTACCATCTGGAAGAATAATTTAGATTATTGAAGTAATAAATTTTCATCTTTCTAACTTAAAAGTAAAAGATTCTTTTTGAAGATCCCCATTGATGTGTGGATCTATACATGGGCCTGGAATTGGGCCATTTGGCCATGGCACTAGTTGTAGGTGCCTTGTGTCAGACAGCAATTACAAAAGTTTACATAGAACATATTGAACTAAGAGTCGACTCTGTTGAGGTATATGGGAGGTTGTGAAACTCAAATAAACAGGAGCTTTTGGGGGCACATGGACCTTGAAATCATCATAATCTAACCACTCTCCAAACTGCTTAAGTCCAGATCAGATGCAATGAATAAATATATTTGTGTGTGTGTGTGTGTGTGTGTAGCCACTTACATGAAAAGAAAGAGGCAGGAATCTGTTCACTGGAACTGACATTGTGCCTTTAAAAAGTACTTGATTTGAGCATTTAAAATACTGTGTTCTACTGCTGGTTTAATTTTTATAAATGTTCCCTCTCTTATAGATCTACTCAATAGCCACATCAGAGGAGAGGGAAGCAAGAATAAGCTCCTCATTCAGGCCCTCAGTACACTCCTGCTTGATTGGAATGGATATTGTACATAATATGTCCCTACAGATGTTTCCTCCAGTGGGGCACATTGAATTTCATTTAAATGCCAAGGCACAAAATCTAAAACAATGTGACTTTAACAAAAAATCTGATGAGGAATTTGATGAGAAAATGGCAAGAATTCCTGTGGCAGTTGGGTAACAATTTCAAGCCTTCATTTTAATAGAATAAACAGGATCATATTTCATTCAAATCTGGCAATGAGATGAGCTTTGGGTATTACATTGATATAAACCAATAAAGAATTTGCAAATTTGAAGCACTAATTAACAGACACAATATTAAATGAAAAAAGTTTGCTCCAGGGGAAAATATATTTTGAAGACTTTAAACTTTTATTAAAAGACATTTTTGAATCACTTCTTTCGTAGTTTACTCTTTTGCTGGTTTTTAGAAAAATATGAGAGCATTACAATATTTTCCAACTGATATATTTAATACAGTAGCTGATATTCCTTTTTTTTAGCTTTTGGAAGGCAATATATCAGTGTCAGTGGGTTGCAGAATAGAGGGGAATATATGTCAAAATATGAGGCCAATATAATCAGGATAGGTCTCTTTTAAGGTATTCTGTCTTCAATAGTTCATCAAACTACAGGTTTGGCCATAGGGGATAAGTCTTATAGCAATTATTAAAGCCATTCCCAGGATACAGCACATTAGTTAACTACCCTAAGGCTATTGGCGAGCACTTGGAAAGGTAGCCAGAAGGGAGAAAGTTGTACTTCCACCCCCTTGAACTAGAAAAGATTGCAAGATTGTGTTCCTCTAATCGGGTACTGACTCACATAATTCCACTATGTCACAAAATTCTTCCACAGCCCATGTGACTGCATCTGTGCCTTCTTGTCCTGGGACACAATGGCACTTGAATAAAAATGTGAAAGGAGGCAGAGGGTTAGGAATGAGGGCTAGGCACGGACAGGTCCTTAGCAGAAATCAGACTGTGTTGAGATTACCTATTCCAGTGAGTCTGAAACCTGTACCTCCCTTACAGGTTTTCCCAATGGACTTAACTCAGATTTTTCAAGCAAATAACACTTCTTAATTGGACAACCTAATAATTCTCAGGTCCACGTAAAAATTAATTATGTTATCCTAGTAATAGAGGGAAGACTCTGAATCTTGGGCTTACTGGTCACAATTGCCACAAAGAATGTTCTCTACCTAATTACAAGGCTGCACACAGTTGCTTTCTTGAGACCACAATATCTAAGACATATATACCTAAAGACTCATGCTTCAGAAAATGGAATGTCGGCTGGAATGTTAGAAAACCAAATATATGAGACCGACCTTCACATAAGATATTGTGGGATGGCTTTCATGTGTGTGCGTGTGCGTGTGTGTGCGTGTGCGTGTGCGTGTGCGTGTGTGTGTGCGTGTGTGTGTGTGTGTGTCTTTGATGGAGTTTGTCTCTTTTACAATCCTGAGCACGTATTCAGCTGAAGTCAGCTGATGTTAATATTACCGGTACCTACAATTATGCAATCTATGCCCCATTTACAAGTTTTCACGGAGAATTAATTTGTTTGCAGCATGACTAAATAGCACATTCTTCTTCAAAGAACAACAGAAAGGAAAGAAGAATTTAGTGCAAAGAACTTTATATATATTTACCCTATGCCTACTCTATAGGTTAGGTAATATTGAATCTTTGTTACAAATGAGGGAATTAAAACATAGAAAGTTTATATAACTGCCCTAAAATGACAGAACTAACATAGGAAACACTTGGGATTTTAAACTAGGTGGCCCCGAAACCCAGGCTGAGTCTCTGGGAACTTTACACAGTTAACACGTTCAGATGCTAAACAAACCTTAGAGGTTTGGGTATACGCAGAACCACCTCAGTAGAAAGTTCTGGCAATGTAATCCCTATAGCAATTATTATTATGAATTATTATAAAAATATCAACCATTGAAACCCAATGGAATATAATTCTACTCTGACACAAATGGAGATGCCATGGATGCAATTCAACTAGAATACCAGAGACTAGCAAAATTAGTTCAATGGTGAAAGTTTTAAGCGAGCTAATTAAACCAATTAATAAAGTAGCTTAACTCATTACAACTCATTTTCACCCAGAAGAAATTCCTATCTGATTAAACTGCCAAGAAAATTTATGTTAATAGGAAACTGTGACTTAATCATTGTTGTAGAAAGGTCAGGGGGGAAAAAAGTGTTTCCCAGCCTGCCCACTTGGAGCATCTTATTGTACATTTGAACCTTATTGTTAACTCTGTATTCCATAATGCATGTGTCATTTTGTTACACTGTGGTGCTCTACCTGTTGAAATACTGGAAACTGGGCCACTCGTATTTTAAATGCCTGTAGGCTCATCACAGTAAACAGGTTTTAGCAGATACTACAGACTAAGTTGGACTAAGAACCCAGAAATCTAATTCCAAAAAAGGATAGAGAAAACCTTATGAATAAGAGGAGATTATTATTTGAAATAGTACTAGAAGATGAGCCCCTCAGGTTTAAAATCACTCAACACGAACCGGAGAAGACCTGTTTGCTCCAAGTAGAGTTGATCTTAATGCCATAGATGAAGGAAAGCTTTCAAAACCTTTATTTGTTGATGTGACACAAGTACACAATGCAACACAATTCTCATCCAGATCCCAACACCATTCTTTAAAGAAATAGAAAAACAAATTACTAATTTTATATGGAGAGGGAAGAGACCCAAGATAAGGAAACAGTTTCTTTAAAAGAACAAAATAGGAGGCCTTTCAACTACTCAACCTCAAACCTATTGCATAACTGAAGTAGTCAAAACGACCTGGTACTGGTACAATGATAGGTCCATAGACCAAGGAAGCAGGGTAGAAGATCCATAAATGAATTCACCCACCTACAGGCAGACAACTAATTTTCAACCAAGAGCCAAGAAACCTTAAATAGGAAAGGATTCTCCTTCTGCAAAAGAATGTAACAGGACTCATACCTCCCCCCCATGTACAAAACCAAACTCAATATGCATCAAAGACCTAAATTTAAATCTGAGAGCTACAAGGATCATCAACCACAGGGAGAAATGAGAGGGCTCGAGTCAGGGCATATACACACTATCAATGCAAAAGAAGTACACCCTGTAAAAGATGAAATAGAAGACTGGAGCCTACTGAAAATAAGACACTTAAGTGCCTCAAAATATTTCATGAAAAAGGGTAAAAAGAAAACCCAAGGACTGGGGCAAAAAATCTTTAGCAAAAAGATTTAGATAAAAATCGTTAGCAATGGCGCAACAGACAAGGGACTAATCTCTAAAATCTAAAGAAAACTGCCATGCCTCAGTAGGAAAACCCTAACAATCCAATCAAAAAGTGGACAAAGGACATGAACAGACAAGTCACCAAGATAATACCCAAATGGCTAACAAACACAGGAAAATATCCTCACAATCATTAGCCATCCAGAAGATGTGAATCACCACAAAGATGGGCTATCACCTTACACCAACAATGGAGCCCGATTTAGAAAAGAGGAAAACAATGCTAGAGAGGGTGTAGAGAGATAGGAACTCTGATACACTGCTGGCGGGTGTAAATATGCACAACCACTGTGGAGAGTGATCGCACGACCTCAGACAACTTGGACTAGAGATCCCAAATGAGCCAGCACTCCCTCTGCTGAGCATCTGCCATAAAGAAGTAACAGGCACACATACACAGACCAGGCCCTCCTGTGTTCATCACCACATTATTCACAATAGCAAGAAGTTGGAAATGGCCCAGATGCCCAGCAGTACAAGAATGGATAAAGAAACTTTGGTGCATGCACACAATGGAACACTATGCATGGCTAAAATAAAATGATGAACCCACAAAATGCCTCAGGACACCCAGGGGCCTGGTGAACATTAGGTTAAGTGAAGTTCGTCATTCACACAAGGATTCATATTGTATGAGATCACTACTATAGGGTTAATAACCAAGACAAAGACTGTACACCGAAGGAACAGACTTTGGACGGTCCAAGGGAGGGAGAGCCAGGGGAGGAAGACGGAGCAAAACATAAGATTGATAGGTGTGGACTTAAGTGAAAAGGAAGATAAAGATCCGCAGGAAGAAAAAGAAAATCCAGGGGGAGGGGATAGATGTGACGAGCGGTTTGAACTACTGACTGCAGAGTTGATGGTGAGATGTGAATTCTTCACCGAACTCACAATAGAAAACTCATTTTAAAATCTGAAGAAAGAAAATATTTCAAATGGCATTCTAAACTACTGATCACGCCCTGCTTTGAGCAAAGGAGACTAAAGAAAACAAAAGACTCAAGGAAGCAATTAGACCACAGGACTAATGGCCTACACGAACCACAGCTGCCCCCGACCTGAGACCAGAAGAACTAGATGGTGCCTGGCTACCATTGTTGAATACACGGACAAGGACCACAGCAGAAGGTCTTGGTAGAAAGGGTAAAAAATGCAAAACAAAAATCAAATTTTTAAAAAAATGCTAGACTTTGAGAGAAACTTGAGGAAGCCCTAACACTATCACTCTAAGACAACTTCAAGCTAGAAACTCAGTTCATCTGCCGAATAGACATGTGTGTAAAATAGACAATCACGCCTGGGAAGCATGTGCCCCTAATCAGCTACATCTGCCCTGAACCCAAGGTGAGAAAGCAGAAAGGGTCAAAGAACCTGGGCAAATGGAGATAGGGACACAATAAGCAAAAGGAGATACTGTTGACACATTCGTAGAACAATCTGTTTGTGAATTATTGACTGTAAAACTAATCTGCTTTGTAAACTTTCACCTAAAGCACACTAAAATGTTCCAAAACTAAAATTTAAAAATGGAAGTCAGCTGAGACTCTGAAACCTGCTTGTTTTCTAAGGTCATCTGAGAAAACAAAGTAAAGTATCATAACAAAAGGTGCAGAGACATGCAGTGAGGAAACAAAACGGAGGAACACACTTACCATGGATCAGATGGAAAGAACTGAAGGAAAAAGTCAAGCCTGGAGTTACTAACTGAAGGATTCCCATAGGCAAGATAGGAAGCCTGGTGGGACTGTGGGTGAGGTGTTGGTCTGAAAACACCAAAGTCTGCAGTTCAAACCCACCAATCACCCTGTGGGAGAAAGGTCTGCCTGTTCCCATAAAGATTTAAAAATCTCAGAAACCCTATGTAGGATTGCTATGAGTCAGAATTAACTCAACGGCAGAAGGTATATAGGGAAGATACTTATAGGCATCAAAAGAGGATAGAATAAATAGTCACGACACGAAAAACCACTGGTCAACCCTCAACCATTTTAGGAGATAACAAATGATCTAGAACTTGTGGTGTTGAAGAAAGAACTCGAAGCGACACTGAAGACATTTACAAAAAACAAAGGTCCAAGAATTGACAGAATACCAATCCCAAATAGATGCAATGCTGGAAGTCCTCTCAGGTCTATGACCAGATCTGGAAAACAACTACCAGACTGTTAGCTTGCATTCTCTAGAGAATCAAAGCATGTGATACAAATAAATATATTTTTACATATTAAATATAAAGTATATATAAATAAATATTTGTTTATTTATATATTTTATTTATTTATTTATATCACAGCTCATACCTTCAGTTTACATCTGACCTACAGACTTGAATCGAACTGTACTTACATACTTTTACATCTGTAAAAGCCATTTCATGTTATAACTCTCTCTCTGTACATAGTTCATATATATATATATATATATATATATATCACTGGTTTTGTTAAATGTATGATATAATGATATGATAGGTATATATGATATACTTTTGTTTTTGTTCAGTGCCATTGAATCAGCTCCAACCCATAGCAACCGTATGCCCAACAGAGTTAAATATCGCATTGCTGTTCCATCTTCACAATTGTTCTTGTGCCCAATCCAATTGACGTAGCCACTGAGTCAATCCATCTCACTGAGGGACTTCTTTTTTCACTGTCCTCCCACTTACCAAACATGATGTCTTTCTCAAGGGATTGGTCTCTCCTGACAATATGTTGACATCCTTGCCTCCAAGGCACATTCTGGCCTTACTTCTTCCCACACAGATTAGTTTGTCCTTTTAGTAGTACATCAACTTTCAATATTTTCCCCAGCACTACTAATCAAATGCACCAATTCTTCTATGATCTTCCTTATTTAATGTCTAAATTTCACACACATATGATGCAATGGGGAATACTATGGCTTGAATCAGGTGCACCTGAGTCCTCAAAGTAACATCCTTGCCCTTCAATATTCCAAAGAGGTCTTAAGCAGCAATACACCTTTAGATATCTTAACTACTGCTTCTATCAGCATGGGTTGTGGATCCAAGCAGGACAAAATCCTTGACAACGTCAACCTTTTCACCATTGATCATGATGTTACCTACCGGTCCAGGTGTGAGGATTCTGGTCTTCCTCACATTGAATTGTAATTCATACTGAAGTTTACAATCCTTTATCTTCATCAAGAAGTGCTTCAAGTCTTCCTCACTTTCAGCAAGCAAGGTTGTTCCATCTGCATTTGAATGGTTGCTAGTAAGCCTTCCTTTAAATTGATGCCACATTCTTCTTCCTATACTCTAGCTTCTTTGATGATTTGCTCAGCATACAGATTGAACAAGTATGCTGAGAGGATACAACCCTGATGCACACCTTGCCTGATTTAAATCATACAGTAGGATCTTATTCTGTTTCACAACTGCCTCTTGGTACATGTACAAGTCTTCATGAGCACAATGAAGTGTTCTGGAATTCCCCTTTTGTGATAGTTAGGTTTATTGGGCCAACCTGGAAAATAGGAACATACGGGATTAATCAGGTCACAGTTGATTGGAGGGCAAAGAGATAAATGGCTCTGCAAGGCCCACCCCAATCTCTCTTGCTCTGTTGCTTTAGCTAGTTCTCTGCCTCAACCTGTGTGCTACATCACCTGTGAGCCAAGCCAACCCATGGATCTGTACCATGGATTGTAGAGCTTGAGGCTCCTCCAAGACCTGCTTTGCCACACTGCTGGTGTGTATATACTTGAGCTTGAGACTGGTGGATCCTGTCACCTTGCATTGCTTACGTTCAATATCCCCTTGAACTAAGCTCCTGGGCTACTGACTGATGCTGACCCACCCTGCTGTCGGCAGATTGTCTGTCTTGCTTAAAGGAAGACACCACTGTTTGCTTCCTTGACCTTTGACACTGAAACCCATGTGAGTTGAAGGACTTCCAGTATATTACTGTTCCACAAAAATGAGTTGAACTGAGTCCTCTGTACTCCTGTGTGGAATAATTAGCTGTTACATTCCTTCTTGCAGTATAAACCTATCCTCTTAAATATATAATCACAAGAGTCCTGGTTTTGATTCTCTAGAGAACCCTGCCAAACACATCTTCTTATCAAGGTTATGCATAGTTTATTATGGGCCACATAGTCAAATGCCTTGGCATAGTCCATAAAACACAAGTAAACATCTTTATGCTATTCTCTGCTTTCATCTAAGAGCCATCTGATATCAGCAATGATGCCCCTTGTCCCAAATCTTCTACTGAATCCAGCCTGAATCCAGTTCTTTGACAATGAGCTACTGTAACTGTTGTTGGATGATCTTAAGTAAATTTTACTTGTTTGTGATGTCAATGATATTGTTCTATGGTTTGAGCTTTCTGTTGAGTCACCTTTCTTGGAATGGGCCCAAATATGGATCTTTTCTATTCAATTACCCAAGGATCTATCTTCCAAATTTCCCAGCATGAATGAATGTGTGCTCCCAGGGCTTCTTCAGCTTTCTGAAACATGCCAATGGACATCCCACCAATTCCTGGAGCCTTGTTTTTGGCTAATGTTTTCAATGCAGCTTGAACTTCGTCATTCAGCACTATTGGGTCTAGATAATATGCTACCTTTTCTAATGGTGGAATGTCAACAAGTTCTTTTTGGTACCATGACTCTGTGTATTCTTTCCATATCCTCTTGGTGCTTCCTGCATCACTCTATATTTTGCCCATAGAATCTTTCAATATAGCAATCTGAATCTTTAATTTTTTTCTTGAGCTCTTTTACTTTCAGATATGCGGTGTTCTTCGCTTTTGGTGGTCTAATTCTA
>NW_022104341.1:31218489-31220457 GCF_000313985.2 Echinops telfairi | reverse complement strand
TTTAGATGCTGGTATTGAGCTTCCCCATCATTACTTCCCACAGATGTAGTCAATTTGATTTCTGTGTATTCTACCTGGTGATGTCCATGTGTATAATAGCCTTGTGTGTTCGGGGGGGAAAGAGGTATTTGCTACAAGTTGCTATTTTTGCAAAATTCTATCAATCTAACTCCAGCTTAATTTTTATGACCAAGCCCATATTTTCAATGGCTGTTCCTTCCTCTTTGTTTCCAACTTTTGCATTCCATTTACCAATAACTCTCAATACATCTTGATTGCATGTTTCATCAATTTCTCACGGAAGTTATTGGTAGAATGTTTCAATTTCTTCATCACTAGCTTTTGTGGTTGGTGCATAAAGTTGAATAATAATTGCATTGACTGAATTTCCTTCAAGATGGATAGATATGATCCTATCATAGAGGATATTGTACTTCATGTGGTTTTAGCAAGATCTTTTCTGACAATGAATGTCATATCCATTACTCTTCATTGTGTTATTTTCAATATAGTACATCATATGATTTTCTGATTCAAAATGGCTGATACCAGTCCATATCAGCTCACAACTGCCTAATATATCAATCTTTATACATTCTATTTCAATTTTGACCACTTCCAACTTTCCTAAATTAATATTTTGCATATTCAAGTTCTAAACAGTAGAAGATCCTTGAAGCTGTTTCTCTTTACTCTGTGTTGTGTCCAAAGGCTCCACTCCCTGAGGTTCAACCAATTCAAGTCACCATGGTCAACTCTTCTCCAAGAAATCAGTTACATTTTGAGTGCCCTTGGACCTGCAGGACCCGTCCTCTGACAGTATCTCCAATAATGCTCTGCTTCCTTTATTTAGGCTTTCGGTGTCTGACAATGCTTCAAAGCTACGTACAAGGTTTCAGTGGCTTCTTCCTCTAAAACGGGGAGTTGGGTCTGTGTTTACTGTCTTAGTCAGGAAGCTTCATTGAAACCTGTTCATTGTGAGCGAGCATGTGGGCATTTGAAAGACTGCAAAATAGCTCCAGCATCACAGCAACACACAAGCTATCACAGTACATCACACGGACAGACAATTGGTGGACATATCATATATGTGATATCACAGGTATACATATATGTGCATGAAATACATATCAATCACTGATTTGAGATATTGATTAATATAGATATCAATTTAATATATCCGTTTGATATATATTTACTATAATATATTGCTAATATATGAATATATCAAATTAACATATATATTGATATCACTAGTTTGATATGTATGATATATATGTACAGAGAGAGATGACATATGATGTTTATCTGCATGCGTACATACAGATGTGTACTCGGGAATCTCCGTTTTATACAAAAGACCGTACTCCAAAAGCAGTGTTATTGGGCTGCAACATGACTGATAGTTTGGGATCCACCTCTACCTTCACTCAGGTGTACCTACTTGATGTACACTCTAACCATCACAATTGCCAACTAACTAGAAAAGATCTGTATTTTTGCCCATTTCAAGGAAAGATAATCAAATAGAATGTAAAAATTACCGATGATCAAATAGAATGTAAAAATTACTAATATCACATGCAAGTAAAGTTTTTCTGAAGATAATTCAAAAACACGTATAGTAGCACATTGACAGGGAACCGCCAGAAATTCAATCTGGGTTCAGAAGAGGACATAGACTAAAGGATAAAATCACTGATGACACATAGGTCTCAATTAAAAGCAGGGAATACCAGTCATATGTTTATCTGTGCTTTGTTATGGATCATGAAAATTTGTGGATACCATGGCACAGGATGAGAATTCTAGAACACATCATTGTGTGGAACTTGTATATAGATCAAGAGTCATTATTTGAAGAAATCAAGAGGATTTTGTGTGACTTAAAATCAACAAAGGAGTGTATTATATCTTTTCACCATATTTATTCAATGTATGCTGAGCAAACTGGGCTATAGGGGAGAA
>NW_022104341.1:31203979-31217745 GCF_000313985.2 Echinops telfairi | reverse complement strand
TGCTGATCCGATCAATCAAACTATGATATTAAGAGCTTGGTGGTGGTGTTTTCTGTTTTAATATAATCCATGAAATATCTCAGTATCCTTCACCCTAAATTTTTATGTTTTGAAGAGATGGTGACATAGTTTACTATGTCTATTTTCAAGTAATAGGTAAGTACCTACAAATATCATTAGACACTGATTGCAAAAGAAGAACCTGCTTGTTGTATTTCAGGCCCAAGCATGAATCAAAGTCAAAAGAGGAGGAAAGGATTACCAGTCCACTATTGGTACTGCCAACAAAACTTAAAGAAAATTAAACCCCAAATTTAAAATTCCATAATATAACTGATATTTTTAAAGAACTAATTTATAAAATGTTTACCCCACTATCCATTCTAACATCTTAGCATACAGAGCAATATGGAGCTGGTCTTTTAAAAATCAAACTTGCAAATTTTCAAATAAAAAAATCATCTGGGAACATAATTTGCATATTGCACGTTTAAATGCTAAGACTGCGATGGGTTTGCCTCCTAGGCTAGTGCACTTGAGAGAAATTTTTTTAAAAACTTTCTTTCCTTAGTAAATAATTAATATATCTGCATTTTAATCATCCATAATAATATTATTCTTTTTATTTTTGAAAACATTTGTTTTACAGAATAAAAAAGCAAATGAAATGTTTGGTTTTTGTTGTTGTTGTTTTTCTCTGGGTTTTCACCTAACATTTCCTCTGGGTTCATGAGAATGGTTATCAGGGAGTCACTCTACGATATTAAGGGCTGATAGTGAAATTTTAGATTTTGAATATCAAATGTTCTGTGATTTAATTCCAATTTATGCCTGCCTTGCATATACTGAATGCTTTTAATTATCTATTTGTGTTCTGCCTGCCCCACTTTACAGTGAGCTTCTTGAAAACACTGAGTCTGACTTTTTCAATTTAACATCCACTGGCTAACAGAATCCCCACAAAACTCTGTTGGCATCATGTTTCATAATCTGAGACTCTCATGTGCAGGTTTCCTTCAGTGAAGTTGCACAGAATGCAGCAATTCAGGGAAGAAGAATTTACATGAACAGCTGGCCCTGATGCAATCTCGCTGGCAAGCTGGGTCATGCCTTGCCTGAGATGGCAACCGTTGTTGTGTGGTCGTTATGATTGTTAGTTGCCATGGAGCCTGCTCTGAATCATGTTGACTTATGTCTAACAGAATGAAACTTTGCCTCGTCCTGCCACCATCTCTAGAATCTTTGATTTGTCTAATTCGCTGTTCAGTTTTGTGCCAATCCATCTCATCGAGGGTTTTCTTCATTGTCACTGACCCGTTAACTTTTCTAGCAATTGGTCTTTCCTGATGACATGTCCAAAGTGTGAAAGACAAAGTCTCCCTCTCCTCTCCTCTAGGAGCTTGCCCGCTGCATTACTTCTCAGGCTGATTTGTTTGTTCCTCTGGCAGGACATGTGGTATTCCATTACCTCCAACAACATTCTGATTCAAAGGTTTCAATTCTTCCACTGTCTTTTAGTCTTCATTTTCTACCTTTCAAAAACTATAGGATATCATTGAAAATGCCATGGCTTGAGCCAGACACACTACTGGTGAAAATTAACTAATAAAAACCTATGGATCAATTCTTGTAAGCATTATAAAAATAATACCTGACAGTAACTGAATCCACACACACACACACACACACACACACACACACACACACACACGTCTGTTTAGTAGAGAGTAGTCTAGCAGCAGAGGTTCTGGAAACCTAGCTACTGACTCTGAAGCCTAAGTCATCAGTCCTAGCTCCACATTATTTACTATTTTTACCTGTGATGCACAGAAGTTAGTTATCATACTCTTTACTTTATGACATACTGTTATCACTTGCCTATTCAAGAAATCTTTTATTTTATCATATGTTTACCTTCATTTACTACCTCTACACCAATCATGTCTCACCTAATAAAATGTAATATATACGTATATTTAAACATAAAACATTCCTTGAAATGTACAGAATATTATTTGATAAATTAAAGTCGAATATAAATTAAAGTAAAAAATAATTAATATTGCATTATTAAGTGTATTTGTAATCACTTGCTCTTCCTTATGTATTCACTAAACTATGTATTTGAGTTCTATTCATTATGCTGGTTATAAATATAATTTATTTCTTCTGACTTCTGCATACTATCCTAAGATATACTATGATTTATCTATCCACATCGTTAATACCTCCTAGTCTTTGCTACCACCACTTATCTGGTACTTTGTCATATTGTGGTGGCTTGTGTGGTGCTGTGATGGTGGAAGCTATATCATTGGTATTTCACATACCAACGGTGAACCCAAAGTGTGTAGGTCTTCTGCAGAACCTCAAGACTAAGACCAGACTGTGAAGAAAGAATAGCCTGTCCACTTCAGAAGAATTAGCCACTAGAAAGAATACACATAGCCACGGTACCAAAAATAACTCACTGAAATTTCACCATTTAAAGAGGTAGCATAGGACTAAGAACCAGTGGTCCTGAAAGAAGAGGTTCAAGTTTCACTGGAAGCATTAGCTCAAAACAAGGCTCCAGGAATGGATGAAATCCCAATTGAAATGTTCCAACAGACTGATGAAGCACTGGAAGCATCCACTCCTTTGTGACAAGAAATTAGAAAGACATCTACTTGGTCAACTGACTGGAAGAGATCTATATCTGTATCCATTCCAAAAAGGCAGACCAGAAGAATATGCAAATTTTAGAACAGCATCATTAATATCACATACAGGCAAATTTTGCTGACAATCATCCCAAACAGTTGCAGCAGCACATTGACAGGAAGCTGCCAGAGTTCAAGCCAAATCCAGAAGTGAACAGAGAACAAAGGATATCGTTGCTAATGTCAGATGGACCTTGGCAGAAAGCACAGAAGACCAGAATGAGGTTTACTTCCATTTCCATTGAATGCAAAGGCATTCAAATGTATGGATCATTATCCAGGTGATTCAAACTATGGATGACCTTGAGAAGTATAGAAATTCCAGAACGCTTGATGGTGTTCCTTTGGAAATTGCACATGGATCAAGGGGCTGTTGTTTGAACAGATCAAAGGAATACTATGTTGTTTAAAATAGAAAATCTTTGCACCAGGGCAATGTCTTTTCATCATACTTAGTCAATGTGTGTGCTGAGCAAGTCATCAGAGAAGCTGAATTATATGAAAAAGAGTGTGGCATCAGCATTGGAGGAAGGCTGATTACCAACCTGCATTGAGGAGATGGCACAACTTTGCTTGCTGACAGTGAGGAGGACTTGAAGCACTTGCTGACCAAGATCAAGGATTATAGTCCTCAGTTTAGATTACAACTCAATGTAGAGAAAACTAAACTATGCACACCTGGACCAATAGATAACTTCATGATAAATATATAAAAGATTAAAGTTTCTAAGGATTTTTTCTTGTTTAGATTCACAATCAATGCTCATGGAAGCAGCCATCAAGAGGCCAAATGATGCATCATATTGTGTCAATCTGCTGCACAAGACCTTTTTAAAGTATTGAAACACAAGGATGTAACTGAGGGATAAGGCATGCCTGACCCAAGCAATGGTAGTTTCAATTACCCTATATGCATGTGAAAGTTGGACATTGAATTAGGAAGACCAAAGAAGAATTGATGCATTTGAATTGTGGTGCTGGTGAAGAATATTAAAAGTACCACAGACTTCCAACAGGACAAACAATTCTGTCTTGGAAGAAATGCAACCAAAATGCTCCTTAGAGGCAAAGAGGGCATGGTCACATTCTTTGGACATGTTGCCAGGAGAGACGAGTCCCTGGAGAAAGAAGTCATGCTTGGCTAAGTACAGGGGCAGTGAATGAGAGGAAGGCCCTGGGTAAGGTGGATCGACAGACACATTGTCTGTCACAATGGGCTCAAACACAAGAACAATTGTGAAGATGGTGCAGGCCTGGGTCTTATTTAGTTTTGCTATATATAGGGTTGCTATGAGTCAGAACTAACTAAATGTCACTTAACAACAACAGCGCTCCTTGCTAAGAATGCTCTTTAGAATTGAGGATGGGAAGAATCCATCTCACATACTTTGCATATCTCATAGTAGAGACTAGTCACTGGCTTTTAAGTAGAGGGTCAGTGAAAAGAGGAATATCATCTTCAAGACAGATTAGGGACAAAATGGTTGAATATAACAAAAATTGTGAGGCTAGCACAGAGCCAGGCACTGTAATCCTGCTGTATAGAGGGGAACAATGAGTCAAACCTAATTCAACAGGATTTTACAACAATACTTATTAAAGGAATTTTGTTGGCACAAGGGGTTAAGCTTTGGACAATTTACTAGGCTGAATTTTCCAGAGAAACAGAACCAATGATAATCATATAAATATAAGAAAGAACTTTATGTTAAGAAAGAATTTTATATCAAGAAAGCAAACCAGTCTAGCTCAACTCAATTCCATGGGTCAAATGGTAGCTGGAGACTCCCAGGCTCATGCAGTGCCCAGGAGATAAAGTAGGAAAGAGAGGCAGGAACCTGGGAAACCGCAGGCTGGTAGGTGCAGAGTCACGTGGATCCAAGGTCAGCAGGAACATGACAGGTCACCAGCAGCTTCTAGGGATGACAGGCCACATGGGCCGCCACTGGAGCCAGACACAGAATCCAAGCAAGCAGAAAAGCAAAGAGCAATGGAGGCCTCCGTTCTTATGATCTCTCTGATAAAAAGATCGTCCTCCCCCAAGGAGTCATCATTAGGCTGTGACTTGATTGATGGCTGGACAACTCTACCTCCACACAAGTAATCAAGTTGCAGTAATTCTCACCATCACAGGCTGCTAACAAAAAGGTCAATTCTAAGCCATCAGTGGCTCCGTAAATGAAAGATGAGGTGACCTGCTTTCATAAAAAACTCCTTGTAGCAGTTCTGCCTATCCAACAGAGTTACCAGGAGTGTAAATCAACTCAATAGTAGTGGCTAATCCTTGCTACCACAAAGAGTCATGCAATGACCATCCTTGTACATTTCCACTTGTGCCATTTATTATGCATGGTTTTTTTCTCATGGAGTGCTGCATATTTTACTTCAGGGTGACGGCAGTAGTTTATGATCCCATCAGTCATTCATAGCCTCATTTCTCCACATCCTTGCTAATGCTCAGAATTATATTTTGCTTTAGGTCAGTCATGTGAGTATAAAATGATATTTCATGATCATAATGTAGGTTGAACATTATTTTATATACAGAACATTATTTCTATATAATGTGTGTTCAAACAATGTCTGATTGCATATACATGTGGTCCCAACCCCTGAAAACTCTATTATATTAAGTTCAAGATACATACAAAGTTCATAATTACAAACCGGCACTATGTTGTGATGTACATCAAAACATTATTATTATTATTATTACTGTATTATTAGGTTAAATATGTTTAGTATATCGAGAAGTGTTTCTGTAATGATTTTTATACTTAGAAAGGTATACCATATACATATACTATATCAAACATTTTAATAACTGGTATTAGACTAACTGTCCCTACTTAACATATGAATTCTACTTAAAGACATATTTAGGAGAGCAATTTGTTCATACTCTTGGTGTATATAATATGGTGTTTTATCACATCCAAGTCATATAACATCCTATTTCAGAGAGCATATCAGGGACATTAAGCATCTCATTACTATACTTGTTGGTCATTTTCAGTTTTCCCTTGATCCTCTTAATTTCTTCTTCAAAAACTGTTTGTAATATTAATTGATAGGAGTTTCTTATATATTCTAGACTGAATCATCTGTTGGATTTGAACATTTCAAAAAGTCCTTCCATCTGTGATGTGCCTCCTTCGTCGCTAGTGCCTCTATGGAAAAGGAAGCCATCGTTGTGATGCAGTCCAGTTGTTCAGACTGTCCTTTCGGCTGTAATGTTCCGATGCTTTCGGAGATGCTTTCTGTTCCAAGGCTCACAGACGCTCTTCAGTACCTCCTTCCATGAGCTTGCTACTTTATTTTCACCGACAGAGCTTTCATTCCTTTGGCGTGTATTGTTCTGTACAAAGTAGCGATCTAATTTTGATTTTCCAAATAAATAATCTATTCTTTTCCCACTGATTTATGATGTCATACTAATTACCGTATAGACTCGAGTATAAGCTGGCCTGAATATAAGCCAAGGCACCTAACATTACCACAAAAACTGCACTTAAAATGTGCCGGAAAACTCGGCTTACACATGAGCATATACGGTATATCCAAACTCTGTTGTGTATGTACATGTGCACGTAACCTTCGAGAGAGCTGTAGACATACCCATTGCCGTCAAGTCAATTCCTGCTCACAGTGGCCCACAGATACACCACAAAACCACAGGCAAAAATTGAACAACATACATCAGTGGAATATATATATATTTGTCTTTCCGGAACTGATTTCTTTCTTTTAATTTTTAAGAATTGTGGTCCATGGGGAAAAGCTGAGGCTTCCTGCTCCTGGGAAATTTTACCATCTCAGAAACCCACAGGGGGATTTCTACTCTGTCGTATAGGGTTGCTATGAGTCAAAATTGAATCAACAGCAATAAATTTGAGTGAGATGGTTTTGTGGTGTGGCTCACATCTCGTTAGGTTATATCTCCCTTTACCTTTATTTTTCAAGATGTTTAATTAGCATTATTTGTGTCTGTATGTTTATTATTTTATTTTCAACTTAGTAGCTACTGTTGTAAAGGCATGATACTAATATTTGTTCAGAGAGAGTTGGCATTCTTCCCTTGCTCCATTCTCAAAAGGAAAATGTTTAAGATCACTGCAAGGAGCATAATGCTTACTATGCTTTATCCATCAATAAACCTTATTAAGACTTTTCTCCTATTAATTATCATAGATGTTTATGCAATAAATATTGAGAAATTACTGCATAGCATTCACTGTTTTAGGATATACAGACACAACAGTGAGCAAAACAAACAAAATTCCTGCATTCAATCATCTGGAGAAACAGAAAGGAAATAAGATAACAAAATTGCACTTTGTATGTACTAGACAAGGAGCCCAGGTGGCATTAGTGGTTGCATCCTGGGCTGCTATGCCCAAGGTCAGCAGTTCGAAACCACCAGTTGCTCCTCAGAAGAAAGGTGGGGCTTTCTACTCCCATAAGCAGTTACACTCTCAGAAACTCAGTTATCCCCTGCCCTATTGGGTCCCTAGAAGTCAATAGTGACTCAATAACATTAAGATGCACAACTTCTGATTCCCTCCCCTAAAACTAGGTCCACTGTAAAATAGTGAAGATACTTTGGGGCACCTTTGAGGTATTATAGGGAAAGGTGATACTAAAATTATTTCTGGGGGAGGGGGCGGCATTGATCATTCTGGTCTGGGGCTGAAGAAGACAGCTGAGTACTACAAGAGAATGAAAGGATCAAAGAGAAAAGATTCTGCTGAAGTTCTGTGCCTCTGTTTTCTCTTCCTTTGATTTCCCCTCCTTACCTTGCCCTCACCCATCCCATGCTCATACCCCCGTGTGATGCAGACTTCTGCTCTAGGTATTCTCAGACGAAAGTCCAGTGATTTGGGGAGACGAGGAGAAACAGGTGGAACTAACTAACCTCAAGTTAGTGGTTTATTGTCTTCATCCTTCAGAATCCCAAGGATTGTTAAATTGTGTTCTACACAAGTCTCTTTTTGCCGCTGTTTCTCTCTCGAATGCATAGGTTGAAGCTCTAAGGAATTGTTTAGTGGTATGTGGTGTGATTAATTATGATTTTCTGCTACACAGGCCTTTTCACCATCGGTGTCACTGGAGCACACACACACACACACACACACACACACACACACGCAGAGTGAGAGAGAAATCTTCGGGGCAGACTTTGGCAAGTATCTAGACTTCTTCTGTTTGCATTACCTTACAGCATAACTGATATTCTCAGGGGATGTGGAGGGGAAGGCATTTTCTAATGGCTAGTGAGTTTAAGCATTGTTTGCATGCTTATCTGCTTTAATATTGGTCTATTCACACTGTGTTAGTCTGGGTTGACTAGAGAAACAAATCCAGAGACACTCATGTAAGTAAGAGGGAGTTTTATATCAAAGAGTAATTGTATATTAAGAAAACATCCTAGCACAATCCAGATCAAATCCACAAGCCCAATATTAGCCCCAATTTCCAATACCAGTCTATAAATTCCTCTTCAGACTCACGCAACACATGCAATGATGCTGAATTCAGGAGGATCACAGGCGAGTGGGTAGGTCTTGTGGATACAATGGAAGCATCTCAACACTGGCGTGGGTCTCCACGTGTCTCCTCCAGCTCTCTGAGAGTCTCAACAGCAGAAAACGGAAGGCAGAGTGAGTGTGTCTGGCCTCCAGTGAGCTACTTATCTCTGTCGTGCCTCCAAATGAGGCCATCAAGCTGTGACCTGATTGACAGGCTAGACTCCACCTCTTCACTCAAGTTGACAGGAGATTATGTAACTGCCACAAAAGCTTTTGTCCATTTTTATTGGATTGTTCATTTTATTGCGTTTCAATCCTCTTTATATATTTGTGATACAGGTCCTTATCAAATATGCTATTTGCAATATTTTCTCCCAGATTGTGTTTTATCTTTTCATTCTCTTAACAGTTTATTTTACTCTTTTCATTCTCTAATAATTCCAAATAGGCTTCCATCATTATGATGATAAACACATTTCTTTCTTTCTTCTTTTTATGACTCATCCATTTGTGTTATTAATAAGACATGTGCTTAAACCAAGGCTACAGAGATTTTATATTATATTCTCATTTTAGCAGCTTTATAATTAGGTGTTTATGATCTGTTTTGAGTTAATTTGTGTATCCTGTACAAAGTGTTTATCATAGTAAATGACTTTGGGTTCCAATATCATTTATTGAAAGAATTATGCTCTCTCTAGATAAGTTGTGTTGTATTGATCTCTCTTTGATCTTGACCGCAGTCCTGTGCCATTTTGATCACTGCAGCTTTGTAATATGCCTGAAGGCAGAAAGTAGAAGACCTTCAACTCCATGGAGCAATTTTGAGTCCTTTGCATTTTATATGCATTTTTAAATGACGTTCTCAATGTCTACAAGACTGTTGGTACATTAATTGGGAGTGCATCAAAACTATAGATTACGTGGAAATAATTGACATCTTAGCAATATTTAATTGAATCTTCTTAAGTCATGAGCACATCATAATCTCATTATTAACCAAGTCTTTACTCTCCGCAATATTTTT
The DNA here is from genome assembly GCF_000313985.2 of Echinops telfairi. Lineage (NCBI taxonomy): Eukaryota > Metazoa > Chordata > Mammalia > Afrosoricida > Tenrecidae > Echinops > Echinops telfairi. The sequence goes on along the minus strand of NW_022104341.1, from coordinate 31,208,488 downwards.
CTATAGACGGTTGTGTTTACGTATTGTCATCTTTGACTCTAAGTTCATGTTTTATATGTTCTTTAAATTTCAATTTCTGGTTTTCCATTGGTAGTATATAGAAATACGATTGATTTTGCATATTTATCTATAACTTTGCTAATATTATTTATTAATTATACAACTTTTTATATAATGTTATCGGAATTTTGTATATAACCCACTTTGTCTACAAAAGAGGACAGTTGTCTTCGTTCCTTAAGTTTTCTTCCTTTTCTATCTCCTCCCCATCCTGCTTCCTCTTTTTACCGTGTTGCACTGGCTGGAATCTTCAGTACAATATTGAAGTAGCATGCTCCTCTTCTTTTCTGAAAAAGCAAATTTTATTGACATAAACTTCATGTCCAAAACAATTCAGTGATTTACATATATTAAGAAGAGTTATGCAGTCATCAAAATTTCTCTGTAGATTTCTTGCTTGTTTCTTCTTGTTCCAGAATCCTAATGAGATATAGATTGTTCCTCTTGATAGTGTCTCTCATCAATCTTAGTCTTTCTTAAGATTATTTTTATATTTTTGTTGATTCTCTCACTGGTTGTTTTCAAAAGAATTGTCTTTGAGCTCACTAATTGGGTTTTCCTTTTCTTCAATTTTGTTATTCAGCACTTTTACCATGTTGTCTAATTCTGTTATCCTATTGTTGTTGGGGTTTTTTCTATTGGTGTGGAGTTCCTGGTTTTTCAATTCTTTCCTCCATCCATTGAAGGTATTTAAACATCATTCTTCTGAATTCTATTTCTGGTACTTCCAGGGCCACTTCTTTAGGGTAATCTTTGGGTCTGGGTGTTGTTCAGTTTGTTGTAGCTGCTTTTCTTGCCTTTTTAGGGTTAGTTCAATTAATTGCTCCTTCTGTGGCATTGTGGTACAGCTATTAGTGTCCAGGGGGTTGCTGGGTGCTCTGGAGGTAGTTGATTCCGCTCAATTGTACAGGAAAAGATTAAAGGAACCAGGTAACAGCAGGTGGTAGAGAGGTGAGAAAAGACAAGAGAGAAGTAAGGGGAAAGGAGAGGAAAAAGTATTTATTGTTTTAAATGGAGGATGTAGTTTAAGAAGCACACTAGAAATGAATAGGAATAGTAAAAATATGTTTCAAGAGAAAAAGAAGAGAGAGAACAAGAAGAGAAAATGGGTGGGAAAGAGAGTAAAAGACTAATCCGGGGGCAGGTGCCACTGTGGCAGAGCAGGTGGCTCATGGGCCAGGATGGGGTGGGGGAGGATGCACAGACCTGGTGAGCAGTAAGATAACCAGTGGCAGGGACCAGGTGGCTGGAATGCATGGATGGGGCAGGCCAGAGGGGAGCTTGAGCCAGGCATATCTCTCCAGTCAGATGCCTCTGGAGTGGGTATCATGAAGCAAGGGTTAGCTGCTGGTGGTGGTGGGGTCTTTGCCCTGGGAGAGGATGCTTCTGAAACTGGGTAGAACGAGCTGCTAACCATCTGAGAAGGGCCACCAATGACTCCTGAGGTGGGGCCTGGGGCTGAGAGGGAAGGAGTGGTAGCAGAGGAGAAATGGGTCCCTGCTGGGGGTTAGTGCATGGGCAGGGGCTGCAGAAGCGACTTGGGCCTCTAATCAAGAGTGAAGGAAAGACACTGGAATGGAGGTGGCTCCTGAAATGGACGCACACCAGCACCAGGTCAGCCAGTAGCAGCAAAGTTCTCTGATCTACACGTGTTTGGCTGCATTTCCTTCTCCCTTGCTCTACCTGATCCAGCAGACTCGGGCTGGAAGAACTCTGGTTTTCAGGGAGCCTACTTTTTCCCTCTAGCTGTTTGTTTTGTTGGTTGTTTGCTTGTTTTCTGGTCTCTGTAAAAGCGATCCCTCCATGCGTGTTAGATGATGACCTTCTTCCTGAAAGAGTCTTTGTTCTGGTCATATTCGTAATCAGGAAATGTTAAATATGATGCTACCTGTTAGTTTCTTACAGCTGGTCTTTAGCAAATTGAGAAAAGCATATCCTATTTCTAGTATGCCATGAATTTCCATATAGTGAATTTGTTCATGTAGAGAATTGCATTGCTTGGCTTTCAACTATTAAACTGAACTTCTATAATGATGCATTATCCTTTAATACATTACTGAATTCAATTTACGAAAATTGTGTTAAGAATTTTGATGCAATATTATGAGATTGTTCTTTTCTTGAAATATTTTGTCTGGTATTGGTATCAGTTTACTACAAATAATGAGCATTCCTTCCTCTTGGATTTTATGGAATAATATGTGCAAACATATTTTATCTTTCATAGAAACTGAGTATAATGCTATTGTGGAAAGGTTTGTACCTACAAATTCATTTTCTTTGATAGCTAGTGTAGGGCCTGTAGTTTTTCTGTTTCTTCTTGAATGAGCTCTGGTTATTTGTATTCTTTACAGAATTTGTTCACTTTAATTAAGGTGTCAAAAACTTTTGGAGTATAATTGTTCATAATATTTCCTCAATACCATTTAATATTTGCGGAGTTTATAGTGATGTAACCACTCTCATTCCAGAGGTTTTGTTAATTTTCATCTTTCCTCATTTCCCCCGGATCATTCTACCTACAGATTTATCCATTGTATTGCTTTTGTTCAAATTTTCTCTGAAATCTTTCTATTACTTTCTATTCCATTGAGTTCCACTTTGATCTGCATCACTTTCTTTTGTTTCTTATTTGATTTTGTTCCTATAATTTTAAGAGGAAAGCTAAGGTCAGTGTTTCATATTTTTGTATCGTGTAGGCATTTAATGCTTTAAATTTTCCTCTATGTAGCAATTCATCTGCATCTCATCTTTGTTTTATCTGTTTAATTCATGATAAGATATTGTGTAATTCCTCCTCTGATGTATTTTTTGAATCATGGGTATTAGGTGGTGCATTATCTTCTAAATATTCGGGGATGTTCCAGAAATTTAGTCCATTTGGGCCAAAAATATGTTTTATATTGCTTCAATTATCTATACTACTTAAATTATTGACACTTGTTATATTTGCAGAATAAGGTGTTGGTACATATTCTATGTAAATTTTAAAATAATGTGGATTTCTTTATTGTTATTGGGTAAAGTATTATTCAAATGTCAATTAGGTCAAGTTGGCTGAAATTGTTCAAGTCTTATATAGAATTCTCATTTTTATTTGTGTTATCTATTATTGAGAGAGGGGTGTTTATATCTTTAACTTATTTAAACTTTAACTTTTTTACTTAAAGATAACTTTTTTTTAAAGATAAAAAAGTTATCTTCCACTTCTTTAAACTTTAATTTTGAATTAATTTGTCTATTTCTCCTGATAGTTATATCCTTTTTTGCTTCTTCATGAATTTTGAAGCTCTGATGTTAGATGCATAAATGTTTGTAACTGTTATTTCTTCATGATAAATTGACCACGTAATAATTAGTAAATATTTTTCTATATGTCTAGAAGCATTTTAGTCTCTAAAATCTATACTTTCTAATGTTAACATGGATAATTCAGCAATGCTTTGTCGTCTTTATATGAGATAGTTTTTCCAAACTTTTGCTTTTAACCTATTTGTATTTTTATATTTAAAGCATGTTTCTTCAATGTGGCATATAGTTGGGTCTTGGTTTTTCAGTCCAATGTGATACTATCTGCCAAATAATTTGTTTTCTAAGATCATTTACATTTGCTGTGATTATTTGCATTCTTGGTTTCAGTCTATCCTGAAACTATTTGTTCTGTTTGTTTCATATGTTCTTTGTTTCCTCTTTCCTCTTTTCCTCCTGTTGAATTAATTACGTACTTTAATCTGCCTAGTTTATCTCTTTCATGGCTTATTAACGATAATTCTTTGTTGGGCGATCTTAGCAATGGCTCTAAGAGTTGTATTAGACATCTTGAAATCATCACAGTCTACTTTCAAGGGAACCACATGACCTCACACCTAGCACAAGAACATTGCAGCAGCATATTTACATCTCTCCCATCTTTGGCCTTCGGGGAGCTCTACATACTTTTATTCCTATATTTGTTGTAAGTCCCAAAATACAGTGTTATCACCTTTGCTCTAAATTATTAACTAACTTGTAGAGGATTTTAATTGATTTTTTAAAGTCTTTAATTTTACTCACATAGTTACCATTTGGTGTGCTTTTTAATTCCCTTGTGTAATTCCAGATTTTCATTTGGTATCATTTTTCTTCTGGTTAAAGGACTTTCTTTAATATTTCTTTAAGTACAGATCTGAGAGTGATGGATTCGCTCAGTTTGTGAATGTCTGAGAAGTCTTTAGTTCAGCTTTAGAGTTGAAATATATTTTTGTTAAGTAAAGAATTCCAGATTAACAGAAGATCGGGAGTTTAAAAATATTGCCCATGGTCGTCTAACTTTCATTGCTTCTAAACAGGATCAGCTGTCAACCTTTTCTTTGCTTACCTAATCTTTCGGGATGGTTCCGGTACGCTTTCTTCACATGGATGAACTAATCAGTGCTCAGCTAGATATTCAGTAAAGAACTTCTGAAAGTC
>NW_022104341.1:31201992-31203771 GCF_000313985.2 Echinops telfairi | reverse complement strand
CTCTGTGGTTCTGTTTTCAATAGAGAAGACACTGAAGAAACTGCCATTTTCCTAAATTCATAATTAATTTCTGAAGAATATTGATGAGTGTCTTGGCATATTGATGAGCAACACATTAAAAATGCTTGTGTGGTCATAACAAATTATCCAAAGCAGTGGTTTAAAATAACTTTTTTATTATCATACAACTCTGTAGGTCAGAAGTTCAGCATGTATCTCAGTAAGCTAAAAGTCAAGTGCTGGAAGGGCCGAATTCCCTTCTGGAGATTCTAAGGGAGGATTCATTTCCTCACCTTTTCCAGCTTACGCAGGCTGCCTGCATGCCCTGGTCCATGGTCACTTCTTGTTCCCGCTGAAAGCCGCAATGGCAAGTGGAGTTTTCCCTCACGTTGTATCACTCTGATCATTTCAACTACTCGATTGAACTTTCAAGGCCTTTGTAAGTAAGGGTGCTTCAGAAGTTTGTGGACAAATTCCATTGCACTTTAATTTCATTTTACCTCAAACTTTTTGAAGCACCCTTATACATTTGGGCCGCCTGGATAATTCAGATTAATCTGCCAAACTTAAGGTCAGCCCAGTAGTAACTTAAACCCAGTCTCCAACATTAGTGCTCCTTTCCCCAGCTGCTTAATGTAGTCACAGGTTTGAGGGAAGTAGACATATTTGCGGAGTCCCTCTTCTGCTTGCCACAGATCTATTGTAATTTCCACAGGGTTAAATAAAGTTTCCCCAGTGACCCGAAACCCTCTACTGTCTCTAACTCAGTCACCAGTTTGTGTCCCACAAACAGGAAACATATACGAAGTAACATACCAACAGAAAGCGCCCAAGAAAAGTGACAGAAACTGTTACTCCCTTTTGTGTTTTTCTAAACGCTATTTTAGGTACTTAAAACATAACCAAGTATTGATTTGTTCATTATTTCAGTGAATGAATGCTGCATGTGTACTTGGTTCTAGGCCTGTGGTGAGTGAAATACAGCTGTTTGAGTCTAAACAAAATACTTTCAAATGCAATTGGCATTTGATGTATATAACATCTCACAGAATCCTTGACTGGATTTTTGCTTTAAAACAACAATGAAAACTTCTTAAAAGGCAGTCCCTCCCTGTTTATTAGATGGTTCCCCTCTTCAAGTATGTTTTTATAAGTACATCCGAAGGGCGAATGACCGCACACAATGTCAGTCAGACAAAAAGCGATCCAAGAATGTTGTATGACAAATTCAAATTTTTAAAATCCATCTTTCTCCAACCCATCATGTTTATTAGGAAAAATGTCTGACTTGGTAGTAGTGAAAAGTATTTAAGTTATACTGATTTGTGGCACATCAAAAATGAGTGTACCACAAAAATTCAAGGAAAGTAGGCAATGGTCAAAACAAAAGTTTGATTGAGAATGAAAGTATCTAAAAAAAATTTCAGCCTTTCAAAAACAGCAGGTAAACAATGGAATCCTACCAGCTCAAGTAATTTTAGTCTCCTTTCAGAGAGGAAATTGCTAAAATCTTTGCCCCATAGTGCTTACCTGGAAGACATATTTGAATCAGAATCTTCACTCAAACTTACGAGCTTATTGTCACTCATCTAGAGAGTTGTTCATTTTTATGAGTCCGCCTATTTCAATTGCATCGTATTAGAAAATAAGCTTTATCTATTAAAACCAGCAACAAAACTTGTATCAAAATACAGAGAGACCAAAAAAAAAAATCTAATGTGCTACCCGTGAGAGAATCCATAAAAATAGACAGAAAAGGTCAAAAGGAATTTGCTGCAG
>NW_022104341.1:31199623-31201892 GCF_000313985.2 Echinops telfairi | reverse complement strand
TCCCTCCCTGTTTATTAGATGGTTCCCCTCTTCAAGTATGTTTTTATAAGTACATCCGAAGGGCGAATGACCGCACACAATGTCAGTCAGACAAAAAGCGATCCAAGAATGTTGTATGACAAATTCAAATTTTTAAAATCCATCTTTCTCCAACCCATCATGTTTATTAGGAAAAATGTCTGACTTGGTAGTAGTGAAAAGTATTTAAGTTATACTGATTTGTGGCACATCAAAAATGAGTGTACCACAAAAATTCAAGGAAAGTAGGCAATGGTCAAAACAAAAGTTTGATTGAGAATGAAAGTATCTAAAAAAAATTTCAGCCTTTCAAAAACAGCAGGTAAACAATGGAATCCTACCAGCTCAAGTAATTTTAGTCTCCTTTCAGAGAGGAAATTGCTAAAATCTTTGCCCCATAGTGCTTACCTGGAAGACATATTTGAATCAGAATCTTCACTCAAACTTACGAGCTTATTGTCACTCATCTAGAGAGTTGTTCATTTTTATGAGTCCGCCTATTTCAATTGCATCGTATTAGAAAATAAGCTTTATCTATTAAAACCAGCAACAAAACTTGTATCAAAATACAGAGAGACCAAAAAAAAAAATCTAATGTGCTACCCGTGAGAGAATCCATAAAAATAGACAGAAAAGGTCAAAAGGAATTTGCTGCAGGCTTCTTTTAAACACTCCACTTGTGGAAAGGCAGTCTGTGTACTCATGAGAAAGCTTAAGTGGTCTAATTCCCACATGTGTACGGCGAGCACACTATGACTTCTGAAAGGATACCGAGAAAACGGGGCCTTGACTTCTACGGGCAAAACACCCTGCTCCTGAAATATACAAGGTGCGCCGTGAGAATCCACAACCCAATTTGGGACCATAATCCAGTGTTTACTAGAACTGAGGAGGTGATGGGGGGAGGTCAGCACATTTTCAATTACACTCTTACACATTTGTGACTCTATATACATAGATTCATATATATTTCTCTCACGTCAATATTCAAGATCAGTGAATCTAGAATAAGTGAAACAACATGGATCCTAGCATTGAAAATGTGAGTTTGCACTTCACATGAAAAAGAAAACCTTCGCTCTCATCAAACCACTTCTGACTCGCATAGAGTGGAAGTGTCCCTGTGGGTTTCCAAAGGCTGTAAATCTTTACAGGAACAGGAAGCCTCCCCTTTCTCCAGGGGCCAGTGCAAGTGGTGGCCACGTGTAAGCCAGGACACCACTCACTGCCATTAAGTCAACGCTGGTTAAAAGAGACCTCCTGAGGTTTCTGAGACCGTAACTGTTTAGGGGAGTAGAGAGCCCAGTCTTTCTTCTGTGGGGCTGCTTGTAGTTTCTAACTGCCAACCATGTGGATCACAACCCAACTACTACGCCACAAAGGCTCCTCATATATATGCCCTAGTGATATAGATATGATCGTGGTATGTAAACATATATCGGTTTACCGATATGTGTGTGTGTGTATACACATGGACACACACATATATACACACCAGTTTAGAGATTAGAAAACTGAGGCTCAGTGATTTGTTTAAATTATCATATACAAATTTCCTATATGAGGAGGAATATGTGTGTGTATATATATATATGTGTGTGTGTGTGTGTGTGTGTGTGTGTGTGTATACACACACACAAAGTATAAATGTATTTTTTTCCTTGCAAGCATACCTTTATCCCTGATATTGACTAGAAAACACTCAAAGGAAGTAGTGATTAATCTCCCATGGTCAGAAGTGGGATGTTCTATTCAGGAGACACATTTCAGAAGAGCAAACCTGAATTGTGAAGCAAGCACAGTGTTCTCTGAGACCCTCAACATATTCCCTGACATCAAGCTGTCATCTGGTCCCTAAGAGCTTATTCCATCAGTTTTCATGGTGGAATTCTAACTCTTGTTGATTCCAATTCTTGGCAAACATCTCTGTGTCAGAGTAGAACAGTGCCCCATGGGAGTTTGCAGTGGCTGGTTTTCAATAGTGGACCACAAGGTCTTTTTCCTGAGGCACTTATGGGTGGCCAAGAAACTCCAAACTTTGGTTAGCCACAAGCACCTTCATTGCTTGGACCACCCAACAACTCAAATAGCTTTTACTTCCTGGAGTTAACCAAAATCTAATTCTTGTCTTCAAGTATCCACTTTTAAAAAATCTTATTCTTGTCCAACCCAGTTTCAGTTAGTCAAATGTATAAACTAATCTTTACAAATGTGAACGTAGAGAAATTAACAATACTCACCTTACTGCAAT
>NW_022104341.1:31196375-31197752 GCF_000313985.2 Echinops telfairi | reverse complement strand
GGGACTTCATTGCTTTGCTCCCCTTGCTGCTCCGTTGCACACCCTTAGTGTTTCACCCCAGTGTGTTGGGGTCAGATCAGGCACAATTCCCACACTGTGCCTCCAGTGTCCCTCATAGTGATATGGGTCAGTGAGGGACATCTAGTTTTATGGTGGGTCTGGCCCTATGGTCCTCTCTGTGCATTTGGCCGCTCTGAGAAGGAATATCATTCTCAGGGCTTGGTGGCCAGGATGTGTTCCACTATATCTCCTTCCCTCTTCATTTGCTCCTGTGTGCTCTGGTCAGATGCATTGTCAGCTTGGCTAGGCTAGGATTCTCCCATAATAGGATCTAGCATAGTTATGATCTAACATGATGGCATCTTCTGTTAAGCAGCCTAGGTGTTAGAAGAATAGGGTAGAGTAGCACCTCCTTGGACTAGTTAAAGCCTTAATACAATTGAGGGAGATTTCCTTCAGGGTGTGACTTACTCTTAGTATAGACTGACACTGTGTAGACACTAGCTCACTTCCTCTATGGGACCCGGTTCTTTGACCTCATGTTGTACTGCCTGCCGATCCCAGGAGCCCTCAGCAGACTGCCAACCTGGGATTCATTTAGCTCCTCATCCACCAGCCTGTGGGCTTCCTGGTCATCAGACCCTGAAGCTACAGAAGCCTCCAGCTTACATCTGATCCACAGACTTGAACCAGATTGAACTTATCCACTCTACAAGCGTGAGACGTTTTCTATGTAAATCTCTTTCTATTGACATACACATCCAAGCACCAGTGGCTTTGCTTCTCTAGAGAATCCAGGCTAACACACCTTTCTCTGAAATGGGCACTCACAGGGACTTCGTAAGGTACTTTATTGTCATCTGTCCATCAATATATAGCTTTGGAAAGATTGACAGCCTTGAAAATCCACAGGAGCAGTTCTACTCTATCCATAAAATGTCTGGGTCAGATTTGACTCAATAGCAATGTTTGTTAAGTTTTTTTCCAGCGTATTATCACAAGATGTGCAAATCTATAATGATCACCAATATGAATGGTATTCCCAAGAGTATTCCCAAGAGTTTCACAAAGCTACATATGGTGGCAATTCTTTCCTAATAGGTAAATGATACTTTAGCCTTTCAAGTATTTGGGAAATTTGTTTTTAAAAAGGTTTACTATTAGTCGTAATAGTAAAAGTGCTCTGCTTGTATAGCCAGGATACAAACACCACAACCAAAACCTTGGTGCTATTGAATCAATTCCAAATCATACCAACCCCTAAAGCTTAAAGGAAATATCTTAGATTTTTTTATTATTTTATTGGGGGCTCGTACAATTCTTATCACAATTCATACATACATCCATTGTGTCAAGCTCATATGTACATTTGTTGCC
>NW_022104341.1:31185837-31194671 GCF_000313985.2 Echinops telfairi | reverse complement strand
CATCAAGTTACATGAAAGAAATTTTGGTTTAGCCTGTGAGCTCCAGCCACATGGTGACCCACAAGCCTAGAGGACACTTCATTCACATTCATGCAGGGGATGGAACATGTTTGTACATTTTTTTAAAAAGGAAATAGTGTATAATTAAGCAAAACAGAAGGATCTGACAGACAATACGCAAGGAATAAAAATCAAAAGCATTTTCAGTCCTTTGGCTTTCTGGGTCAAACACACCTCTCCTTGATGAGCTTGTGTGACCACAGCTGTGCTTTACATTGCCGTAATTAGCCCAGCAGAAGCCCAAGCGAGGGCACCCCACTTCCCCTCTATTCTTTACACGTTGGGGGGCAGGATTCTAAATGTCAGATGCTTCTTCCTAGAACAAAGTGGCCTACTGGCTTCTCAAAACCAGTTTGAAAACCTTTCAAGAATCATTGAATCGGGCCCCATCTTCCACATTAGATAGGTATTCTAGCAGCGGGGACCTCCAGAGGGGTCATCAGCTTTCTTAGTTGGAGAAAAAATAAGCAGAGGAATAAATGGGCTTTCATGTTGCCTCGTGGAAAGCTCCAGTGTAAATTTAGATCTACCGGCTCCTGACCCTTGATTTCATTTTCATGCCATTCCACTGAAGGAGAGAGGTTTTCTTTTAAGTCAGCAGAGAAAGCTGTGGGAAAAGCAAAATTGTGGCTTCTGTTGAAATTTCATCATTCCTCGACAGTGGCTTGTGTGCCCGTGCTGACAGCTAGCTCTCCTAAGTCAGTCAATAAGCGAAGAAGGAAGAGTCTGGGTTCTCTTTCCCCGACAGTTCCGTAATATGTAGGTCCAGTGAAACACGAGGCACGGACTTGATTTCACTAGAACCTTACTGCTATTCTGACACCTGGAAGTTGTATATGGTCCTAATTACTGGAGTATAGGATGGCAAAGAGCTAAATCAGCCCGTCCTTTTTTATCCCGGTTTGTTTCCTTGAGAAGTTTCAACACCTGGACATAAAACTGAGGCTTCCTTTCAGGGGTCCTCAAACTAGGGCCCACGGGCCACATGTGGCCGAGGACATTTATCCAGCCCACCGGGTGTTTTTGCCCCATTTGGTTTTTTACTTCAAAATAAGATATGTGCATTGTGCATAGGAATTGGTTCACAGTTTTTTATTTTAAACTATAGTGTGGCCCTCCCACGCGTCTGAGGGACAGTGAACTGGCCCCCTGTTTAAAAGGTGTGAGGACCCCTGCCAAATGGTAGTAAACACTATTTGCTTAAATTATTTGAAAAGTCCATAGAACCTGAACCCCACAGGCACTTTTATATAATGCTATTTTTCTTAGATCACACTCTAATGACCAGGAGGGGAAACAGAAGCTTTGTCCTTGGTCTAGAAAAGTTGGCAGGCCCTTCATGGCCAAAACATGTGGCCCACTGGTCAGTATCATAGTATAGAATCCCTCTAAGAAAACTGAGCGCACTGCCACAAGACGAAATACGCACACGGATGTGCAAGACAAAGACCAAGAATGGGAGGAGGCTGGGGATAGAGAGGATTCAAAATCAGGTACAACGATGTTTTACCCTGGTGGGCTGTAACACCACCCTAACAGAATCACTTCACGAGGTTTGATCTGCAGTCCCTCCATGCTACTCTTTTTCTACCTGATCAGGGAATAATTTGGTGACACCAGCTTCCAAGACATTCTTGATGGACAGGAGGACAGGAGGAATCATATTAAAAAAGATAGAAGCCTCTTTGCTGATGACTGACAATTTTAAACTAATGCGTAAGTCATCTCATTAAATAATAACATGCTTACCTCTGGGGTAGATTTTTCAGTTTTAGGGAATGAAATGGAATGAGTGGTTTATAGAAACAAGCAAACAAACAAGCAAACAAAACCCTCACTGCCAGAGAGTTTATTCCAATCATCGGACAGAGTGAATGAGCCTGGGGGTGTAGTGGCTATGCACAGGGCTGTGCTTGACATGGTCAGCAGTTCAAAACTACCAGCAGCTCCACAGGCGACAGACTGGGTTTTACAGTCTCAGAAACCCCCAGCGGGGTTCGTATCCATCAGCATTGACTCAAGGCAGTGAACACAGACCAGAGCAGAACTGCCCCTGTGGGGTTCTAAAAGGCTTTACAAGAGTTGAAGCCTCATCTTTCCCCCAAGGAGCACCTGATGGTTTTTGAACTGCTGACCTTGTGGCTAACAGCCCAACAAGTAGCATTACATCATCAGGGCTCCAAACAGCTTAAGGAGGGAGAAAAGTAATTGGGAGGTTAGGAAAATGTAGTTTCTTGGGTCTGTCCCATCCTTTACCTAAATCTTTCATGATCACACTTATTATTCCCCATGGGCTTCTCATATAATTCCTCTCTATCCCAGCAGAGATATTTGACCCAGAAGTATTATGAGTCACACAATCGTAACACAATCCATGGCTTGTCTCCATTGCAATCATTTCCTTATTGTGTATATTTATGTGAGTTAATCTGCATGTATGATTATTCGTGTACACCCAAATGCATATATATATTTCCTGTACAATCATTAGTACTCAACAGTAGAACACGGCATTGTTTTTGACCTTCTGTGATCACTGGGACTTTCTGTGCTCGTGGAAATGCTCTATATCTATACAATCCAATTTGGTAGCCATTACTCAGATGTATCTACTGAGCACTTGAAATGTGGCTAGAGTTATTGAGGAGTTACTGTTTTATTTTAATTAATTTACCTTTACACTTAAATTAGCACATATGACTAGCGCCTACTTCATTTAATACATTGCACAATGGCCCTTAAGGTATCAATCTAACAAAATACATTGTCATAGCATCAAATGCCAATCACAGTGACTCCATGGGGCAGAGTCGAATGGCCCCCTAGACTGTGTCTCTTTGTGGGAGCAGTCTCATCCTTCTCCTTTGGACTGTCTGCTGAGTTCGAACTCTGGTTTTGTGATTAGCAGCACAGTGCTTATCCTGCAGCACCACCAGGGCTCCTTATAAGATACAAGAGAAGAGAAAAATGTTCATAGTGATTAATGAAATAAAATATAACACCACCACCCCCAACTATCATGACCCCAGTTCTACCTTACAAATCTGGCTAGATCAGAGGATGTCCACTGGTACAGATAGAACTCTGATGCAGGAATCCAGGAGGAGAAACCCCTCGGGAACAGTACTGGGAGTAGTGATACCCATGAGGGTGGGTGGCAGATGAGGGAAAGGGGGAGAAAGGGGAACTGATTGCAATGATCTACGCATTTAACCCACCCTCCTCCTGGGGGATGAACAATAGACACGTGGGTGAAGGGGTCAGCAGACAGTCTAAGATATGTAAATAAGAAGTGTAAGATACGTACGTAATAATAATTTATAATTTATCAAGGGGTCATGAGGGTGGGAGGGTCCGGGAGGGAGGGGGAAAAAGAGGAGCTGATACCAAGGACTCAAGTAGAAAGAAAATGTTTTGAAAATGATGATGGCAACATATGTAGAAATGGGCTTGATAAGATTGATGCATAGATGGTTATAAGAGCTGTAAAAGCCCCCAATAAAATTACTTTTTTAAGATGATATGAGGTGGTTGGAAGTATTTTTATTTGCTTGGTTTTTGTTGTTGTTAGGAATTCTATTTTTATTTTAAGTCTCTACCCCACCCCACTCACCCCACCCTCTTCCAGGTGTGGAAAATAACTCAGCCAGAAGTATACCAGGTTTTTTATCACCACCATTTGTAAACGTATTGTGGTAGAAGAGATAAAAATCAAATCAGAATAGAATTTGCACCTAATTGTCCATCTAATGAGACCAAGTGAGTTATTCATCTTCTCCTCTCTATTCTTTTTTTAGTGCTCAAAATTGGTGAGGATTAGGTAGTGTGGTCTCATTTTGCCTTTCCTAATACTAATTTAAGGCAAGAATGTTAGTGTTGTCTCTAAAAAATGTATCAGGTTAGATAGCTGAATGTCCTAAGGAAATAACTGCCATTTGTTATGTGTTGAATTGTGTCATCCATAAAAGAGGTGTTGCAAATCCTAAACACTATGCTGATGATTAAGTAGCCCTAGTGGTATACTGTGTTACACAGTGGACTCCTGAACACGAAGTTAGCAGTTTGAAACCACCAGCCCCTCTCCTGAGAGAGATGAGGCTTTCGACTGCCATAGAGTGACAGGCTCAGAGACCCACCTGGCAGTTCTACCTGTCCTAAAGGGACACTACTACATGGAATCAATTTGATGAGTGAGTTTGATTTGGTTTTGAATATGCCTATGATTATAATCCCATTTAGTGGGAGGTTGTCTTTGTTATGTCAATAGCACAGAACTGGTGCTGAGAGTCCTGAAGTCCATCTCTTTTGCAATATAAAAGGTTGCTTTGGGGTGTTTGTTTTCTATATTTGTTAGTTAAAAAGACAGAGAATAGAAACCAGAGGATAGAAACAAATCATAGAATGATAATACACCAGAAAAGGAAAAAGAACAATAGCATGGATATGTTGATCAATACATTCACAAGATAGGTGTTCTGACCCTTGCCAGCCACATGAGCATTGCCCCAGAAGCTGAAGCTCCGGAGATGCTAGGACCTGCCTCCCTCCAGAGCCCACAAAGAGAAGAAACCTTCCCTGAAAGCTAGTATTGTAAACCTGGACCTCACGTCTTCTAAACTATTAGAAAATATATACGTGCTAATTCTAACCGCTCGTGTTATTTCTGTTATGGTAACATTAGATATCGAAGAATTATGGCCAACCAAGTACTGGCTAATGAAAAACAAAGCAAAAACAAATCCCGTATCTCATAAACACCTATCTGAAAGGTTCTCTACATTTGGAGCAAAAGAACAAGAACAGATGTGGGTCCTACATGAAATGAGACCCCAAATCTATGAAAGTGGTTTTTAGGGCTACTTTGAAATATTATATTTAGGAAAGATGATGACTGTACTACATGCATTAGAATAATTTGACAAGAACAAAGTTGATGGTCGTGATGCTACATTGGGTTGATAATACATTTTTATCAGATTTCATGATGAAATATTATCATTGTATTTTCTAGTCAGAAGAAACTGCAACGCTGTAGAGTTATTTTGAAGTATTTTAAAGCACCTCCAGAAATAAGCATAATCCAACATTTCCTTTTAGTCAGGGTTCAATTTTATATGATAAGAAAAGTTACATCCCTTTTAGTTGGACAGGTAAAATTGTCACTTAGAACATCAAGCCATTAAATTTGTTTTTCAAAGGATCATCTCTTAGATTCCATAACATTAGCATTCTAGATGATTTTATACTACCTTTTCAATGAAAAAAAAACTGGTTAAAATTGCACTATCTGACCTTTGCATGCATAGCCTTGCCTTTGACTGTCAAGCTAATAAAGAGTTTGGGGAAGCATGAGGTCTCATCTGGAAATGATAGCGTTTCTGCCTTTGTCTTTAGTCCTCAGACACTAATGGCTTTTTGTCAGTCCTCTTCACTCAATGTATGACACATGAAGCCATCCGCTTTAGTTGTCCATTAGCTTCAAGCGCTATGGCAAGAACAAAGCAACCCCCTAAAGAAACGAACTCAAACACTCCTATTAAACGTCTCCAGTTCCTCAGCTTATAAGGTGCTGTTTTCAATTGTCAATAATGTTCATAAGAGTAAGCGATATCCATTACTAATTAAAACAAGCTGTTTAAACAAACACAAAAGGTCACTGAGCCTGTAGATCAACATACCCATGCTATTGTTTGGTTTCCTGGTGAATTACCATCTTATGATTTGTTTCTATCATCTGGTCACTGATTTGTCTTAAGTAATAGGTACCGAGGATAAACCCACAAAAAGCAGGCTTTTAGAGATCCTCATCCTAGGAACAATGAGAATCCATGTTCCCATGTAGCAGGGGCAGATATTGTTTCCTTAACATCGCAATGTACATAATAACCCTGCATGTGAAAGGAAAGAAATTTTCATTTATTTTTCCTGGGCTTGTATGGAGAAGGGCAAAAACTACAGGAAAAAATGCAGATTTTATTAGGAAAAATGACACCTGTAGTTTTCAGCACAATTTTTAAACAACCTTTATCTATACAGATGAGCTATTAAGACACAAATAAAATGTAATACCTTGTCTGCCATGCCGAGCAATGACTTACTTTAAAAGGTTTCTTTATTTTTATGTCACTAAGTCCCCTTAAAATATTGTGAAGCTATTTGCTCAATCTTTGCTTGAGCTCTGACATTTGAAACTGGCTTTTCTTTTTTCATTGTATTCCCTAGCAGTCTATTAATTACATAGTGAGTATAATCTCAGAATTAATATCAACCCAACTGAGCAAATCAATATAAGGAGCCAGATAGACTTTTTTTGAGCTACTTAATATTAAGTTGTGTTATTCACTTATGGTAATCAATTCCAAACGATCAACAAAAATGGAAGGTAGAAATCATTTATATCATCAACACTCAGAGGGAATCTCTATACCTCATTTCAGCCAGTATTATCTACATTCTCATCCAAAGTTCTTGTCCAAAATACTTATGCAAAATTGTGCTGCTAATTTACAGATTTTGAATTAATCTTATTTAATATTTTTCCTGTCTCTAATGATATCAACTGTAGAAATCAATCTTGAAAGAAGGGAGAATAGAAAATAGTATTTGTTTCTCCTCTACTAAAATTCTGTCTGGGTAACAAACTCTTTACATGCATCATCTCATTTAATATTGGTAATGTTACCCACAATTCACACACACACACAAAAAAAAAGGTTGCTAAAACTCAAAGACTTCACACAACTTACTCAGTGTTATCCAACTCTGTGAGGAGCCAAACTCATGCTGAGAGTCCAATAATCAAGACCAGCAGCCCAGAGCTGACATTAAATTCAGCATGATGTTTTCTCTTTTCAAGCTACACGTGAGGCATACTGAGCTTGAAAGTTTTAAAGGATATTTAGATGCAATACATAATCGAATTGCCGTGTTCCATTCTAACCCTATGATTTATACACATGCTGACTTTGATTTCAACTTTACAACACTGTCGCTCTTTGGTACTTGGAAACACTTCATTAGTTACTATAAGGTGAAAATACTGTATAGTAATGCTGACTTTGCCCTTCAGTGGGGACAGGGGAAAGGGGTAGGATTTGTTTGTGTCTGGGAGGGGGATTTTTTCTTGTAACGAGAAGCAAAATTAACTATTTTTAGCAGTTTCAGAACCCACTTATAAAATCACTGTTTTGTTTGGGCAAATAAAGTTTTAAAATAGTTTGAATGTTTAAATGCACAAAAGTGATATTAAATATTAGGGGTTCTTCAAAAAGTTCATGAGAAATGCATATTATTAAAAAATTATTCATGGACTGAAATTTTTTTATACCAGCATATTGACCCATCTAAACAGGAACTAGTATGCGGCACGAAGAAAGATAACACATCAGTTTGAAACGCGTCCCTACGAGAACAACATGAATTCTGCTAAAACTGAAGCAAGAATAAATTTACATAAATGGAAGAATGCTCCATGTTCATGGATAGGAAAACTTAACATTGTGAAAATGTTAAGTGTCCCAAATATAAAAACAAACTCACTGCCATTGAATTGATGCCGATTTGTAGTGACTCTACGTAACACTGTGCCTGTAGAACTGCACCTGTGAGTTTCCTGGACTGTAACTCTTTATAAGAGTAGAAAGCCCTGTCTTTCTACTTCAGAGTGTCTGATGACTTCAAACTGCTAACATGCATGCGGATTGCCGCCCAAAATGTAACCACTACATCACAAGACTCCTCATACTACCCAAAGCAATCTACTTTGTTCTTCTGAAATAGTGATTTCTATATCCTGAGTCTCTTTCCTCTCCAAATAAAGTTGGTGATTAGTTTTTCCATTTCTTTAAAGAATGATGCTGATATCTGGATGGAAATTGCATTATATCTATATATTGCCTTGGGTAGTATAAATATAGTACAATTCCCATCCAGATTCCAACATCATTCTTTAAAGAAATGAAAAACGAATCGCCAACTTTATAAGGAGGGGAAAGAGCTTGGGACATACACATCACAATTTAAGAAGAACAACAAAATAGAAGCCTTTCACTCTCCAACCTCAAAACCAACTGCATAGTCAGTCAAACAGGCCTCAGGTAGTCAAAACAGCCTGATGATGGTTCAGTGATAGATACATAGACCAATGGAACAGAACAGAGAACTCAGAAATAAATCCATACATAGACAACTGATTTTCAACAAAGGGCCGAAATGGATTAAATGGAGAAGAAAGTCTTTTCAACAGATGGTGCTAGCAAAACTGGATTTCTATCTGCCAAAGTACAAAGCAGAACCCATTTCTCATTCCATACACAAAACAAACTCAGGCTAGATTAAAAACCTAAATGTAAACCCTAAAACTATAAAGATCTTCAATAAGAAAATGGGAAAAACTTAAGACCCTAATACATGGCAAATCTACTGCACAAGACCTCTTTAAAGTGTTGAAAGGTCTTCTGCAGTAGACATTACTTTGAGCACTAAGGTGTGCTTGACCCAAGCCATATATTTTTAATTGCCTTGTTTGAATGAGAAAGTTTCACATTGTATATGGAAGACTGAAGAATTTATACCTTTTAATTGTGGTGCTGGCAAAGAATATTGAAAGGACCATGGACTGCCAAAAGAATAAACAAATCTATCTTGGAAGAATTATAGCCAGAAAGCTCCTTAGAGACAAGGATGTGAGACTTGGTCTCAAGTACTTTGGACATGTTGTCCGGCAAGACTAGTCCCAGGGAAAGGGAATCGTGCTTGGTAAATGAGAGGGGGCA
>NW_022104341.1:31160239-31184883 GCF_000313985.2 Echinops telfairi | reverse complement strand
ATTGGTACAAACGCACAACAGAACAGTATGCACCACTTGAGAATAATGATGAAATTGGAAAACACGCTCACTCAATTTGGTCAATCACAAAGTGATAATTACTATAGAAGGTCATTGTTATAAAAGACAAGATCAAAGCAAAGTTTTTCACAGGAAAAGAACAGACTTTGATGGTCAGCGAGGGGAGGAAGGGAAAGAGGGAAGAGGAAGCCATGGGCTAGAGAGTAGAAGGGGTTAACTTGGGTAAAGGGGAGGATAATGTTCTACAAGAGGAGAAAAGGGAAAAGGGAGCAGGGGAGGAGGGGAGGAAAAGCTAATGGGCAGTTCGATAAGTAGTTTAAGTTGTTGAATTTTTTAAATGATGGTCTGCGATGGAAACCCCAACCTAATTCACAGCAAAAAGTTTTTTTAAGTTGAGACATTAATATATGAATGAATCTCAAAAAAAGACACGAGACAACATATCTTAAAACACCTAGCACAATTCCTGACGATGAAAAGGCACACAGTAAACGTGAAGGAAAATTCTGATGATATAATTCTTCCAATAAAGCAATATGAGTCTGAGAAAATGACCCATCGATCTCATTCATTCTTATTCATAACTGCTTTCAAGTAAGAAGCACGTATATCATCCCAAGTGTGACATTGCATAGCAGAGCTGCTGTCAAACTGATGAGTAGGTGCAGGCTCGTAGCAACCCTAAATACCCCAGAAAGAACGCTGTTCAACCCTGCCTTGGACTCACCGTCCTTGCTGTGTGAGCCCAGTGGGCCCCCACCGTGGCATTCCTATGATCAGGGTCTTCCTCTTCTGCAATCTACTTTTCCGAGTATGATGGTCCATAATGGGTACCTATGCTATTCTTTGATCAATTAGAGAACTCCAAGCGAAACAGGGCCTGGTCCTTACTGATCACATGTCCAAAGTACGTGAGACAAAGTCTCGCCATCCTCACTTCTAAGAGTCCCTATGACTGTACTTCATCCAGGACCGATTGTTCTTCTCGTAGTGCATGGTATGCTCGGTATTATTGATCATAATTTAAAGACATCCATTCTTTTATTTTAATCTTTCTTATTCATTATCCAGCTTTCACATGCATATGAAATGATTCAGAACACCATGGCTCCTGGGTTTGAGAAAACTCACTCCTATCAATTCCATTCTGATTCATGGTTTCTGGTTCAGGGGCACTGTCTTCCTCACCTTTGCATTTTGACATGTTGAACGGGTCTTTTACAAAAGAGTTCCCCAGGCAATTCATCGTTTGGTTTCTTTACTTCTGCTCTCGTGGGGGTTGATTGTGGATCCAAGTAAAATGAAACCCTTGACAACCTCAAAATTCTCTCCATTTATCATGATGTTGCTCACTGATGCAATTGTGAGAATTTTTGTTTCCTTCATATGAAGGTATGCAGTCCTGGTGACACTGCAGGCTACGTCTTGAGTTGCTAAGTGCAAGGTCAGCAGTTCAAACCCAATAGCTGCTCTGCTGAAGAAAGACGAGGCTATCCATAAAAAGACGTGTCTCAGAAACTCAAATCGGGCCTCGTTGAGTTAGAATAGACTGGATGGCCGTGTCTTTGCATTTGTCTCTTGCTGTTGAAGTGTGATCCATACTTAAAGTTATAATGTGTTATCTTCATCAGTAAATGCTTCAAGTTCTCTTGGCTTTCAGCAAGTAGGATCGTACGATCTGCATATGGCAGGTTTTTACTGAGACTTTTCCTGGCACCCTCATGCTGCATCCTTCTTTGCATGGTTTGACTTCTCAGATTATTTGCTCACTTCAAAGATTGCATAAGTATGGTGAAAGGATGCAACCCCAGTGATCACTTTTCTCATTTTAACCATGTAGTGTCTACTTTTTTTTAATCCAAAGAACTGACACCTGGTCTACACACTGGCACCCCATAAGCACAATGATGTGTCCTGGAATTCTCATTCTTCACACATTCTTATGGCCCACGCTGTTGAATGCCCTTGAATTGCGAACAAAACACAGATAAACAAAGTAAATCTAAGGGAAAGGGTAAAATTCAAATAGGCAACAGTGAAAACTGACCATTTCTGCCACAAGCTCATGTGCATTCATGGATACCTGGTCAAGAAAAACAGAGAATGGGTCAAGGTTCTTTTACTGATTTTCTTTGTAATGCCAACTAAGAAGGACACTTTATTTTGCAGACATCTTTAGAGGCAAGGCTTATGGACTTTGTGGTTGGCTCCTAGGTCTCTAATTTAGCAAAGTGTATAATAAGTCCATATGTGATTTTGTAATTGCATAAAGTCATACAAAATGTCACATATTAGGATGTAATGATTATGAGGAAAAAAAGCTTAATAGTGGATGACTTGTGATTGGGGAGGTGGATTAAAATATTTAGGGTCAATTACACATTAAAGTAGATAAATTTAAGCATGTTAAGAAGAAGTTTAAATATGAGTGGAAATTCGTATTTCATAGCAAGGGAAGTTACAGTGGGGAAAAAAAAGAAAATAGCATGAGAGATTTTATGACTGATGATTCAAGATGGCAACATTTCTAAGTGTATCCTACAATGCCATTGCATTTCTGCAGCAAAATATAACACAGGGTTTTACTAAGAGATTATATTGGAGATCACCAAAAAAGTGTGGTGGATAACTAAATACTAGGCATTAACAGGTGAAATTTCATAGCACAGCATTATAAAGATTATAATATATCAGATAGACTCACAAAGACACACTGAAGATGGCATTCAATGATTCTTAACAATGAAGCTTTTTTGCTCTGCTTCCAATCCATTGTAGTTGGGGAACCTGTCTCAGGTCTTTTAGTTTAAACAAGTAGTGGTTCCATCAATACACTTTAAAAAAAAAAAAGAAAGAAAAGAAAAGAAAACTTTGGGGGTCTTTTACAAATCTTTTAAAGTCCACACTATTGGCCAAAAGCCACACCCATAAAGGTTACGGTGATAGAGCTTTCCCTTTCTTAAGCTTCCTGTAATGCACTTTGGAATAACACCCTGAAGAGTCTTAGAGGTTCTGTTGTTTACTGGACACATTTTGTAAAGAATGCCCTTAACATTCTCAAGGGAATTTTTTTTCCAAGTTAGCTGTAATCACCTAAAATCTTTCTGAAGTCTTTACAAAAAGTTTTGAAGGAATACCTTTGGCTTCATCATTTGACCATATTTCCCCAACAGGGCCTGCATTTGATGTTCGCTCTGAAGTCTTCTTATTTTTCGCATTGTTTGCAATCCAGAGAGGAGGGGATGGGAAACTATTTTCTCTTTTGACCTGACAAGTCCTGCTTCCTCAGAATGTAACCGAATTTATTCTAACACCCTTACAGTATACTACTATAAGTAGCAAGAAGATACCAAAGGACACTCATTAATCTGCCCGAAATCTCCTTAACTAGATGAGTCAATTTATTAAGTATACTTTATGAGTACAATTTATTAAAAGTACCGTTTCCACTTTCAGTACTGCTTCACTATTACTGCTGAACTTTAACTATATAACAATTCCCACTTCCTCAGCTTCAAATAACCTTTCTTTCCTCACTTTATTTAAGCCCTGAGCAATGGCTTCCTCCAAGGTGACCGCAAATAGTTATTTTCCAGGTCCTTTCGACTTTTACCCAGGACCCAGCCCCAAGTCACTGCTTTATGCTTCAGCAGCATCCCATATCTGGGATCCAAATCTGTAGCCATTACTAAGGCTGTACAACAACTCTTCCCCAAACTTAGTGATTAACTACCATAGTAATCATTTCCTTTAGCTCTTGTGGATTCATGTCATGAACTCAGGAAGAGCTGAACTACTGATCACTTGGATCTTTTGGATGGTTTCAGTCCAGTGTATTCTTGAGCATCCATCCCCTTTTATTGCAAAGGAAGGGGGCTTATGCAAGAGCCCAGGGAATCATCTCCAGGCAGTGGAAGAGAATCTTATCAGGCCCTGGCAACATATGTCTCATTGAACTTGAGAAGCCTTTGGAGCAGTGACTCCTTTGTTTCCCTCAATCTTCCCAGTTCCGACAGAAGAGTTTATAGTTGTTATGCTTGCCTGAATAACCACCTGCTCCAAGAGCGAGCGATGAGGTCTTGTGCTCCTATGAAGATTTACAGCCTTGAAAACGGAAAGGGGCAGGTCTCCTCTGTCCTCTAAGGCCGCTGTGAGTTGGAATCACATCGGATGCTGGTGGGTTTGGTTGTTTGGGGTTGTTTCATTCTGTTGGTTCTGTTTTTTAGGATCCTTCCCTGGAGCAACATTGTAGATTGGTTTGGAAGGGAATCAGATTCTTTTGTTCTCAGGCTTTCAAACCTAGGGTAACTAAACTCAAGAAGCATTACTAGAGGAACTTTGATCACATCACAACTTAGAGGACAAGATCCTGGACCTAGAACTTGAGCCTAGGATGTAATGGATGAGACTTTCCGTAGCCTTCAGAAGAGAGCCATTTTACATTTTGGAGGCTTGTGCATTATTAGGGGCTGGAGACAGAACCGGGACTGCCAGCTTCCAAGGTCCTTGCTTCTTGATGTCCCTGCCCTTACGGATCACCCCCCAACATTGGATACACATCCAACAAACTATGACAGGAGTGATGGCGTACATTTCCAAGGCTAACATGTAAGAAGATATAGCTCTGGCTTACCCTCTGGGATAACTTTCTCTGGAAGAAGCATTCGCTGTGCCATTAGACCACGCAGGCAGACCCGTGGAAGGACCTCCAGGGAACGAAATTAAAGCTCATAGTCACCCACCAGCACCAAAGTGAGTGGGCCACACTGGAAGCGGCTGCCCGGCCCTAGTCCAACCTGCAAATGACTGCAGCGCTAGCCGACACTTGACGCAATTGCATGAGTCATTCCAAACGAGAACAACCGCACTTAGTCCTTCTCGAATTTCTCACCCATGCAAAAGCTGAGAGATAACACATGATGACTGTGCTTTGGGCAACTAAATTGTGGAGTAGTTTGTTACAGAGCTATAGTAATTAATACAGAAATACAATAGAAGTTCAGTAATAAAAATAGGTAATTATTCAAAAATTACTCACCCCTATGGTTCAACTGTCAGCCAAACAATAGGTGGATCTATTTGGGGATCGATGACCCTAGGAAGATGCATTAGGCTAGATTTTCTACAGAAGCAAAATCAGTGACACTCATATATGTATAAGAAATAATTTTGCATTAAGGAAGAAATTGATATTACGGGAGCACTCCACTTCCAGCCCGCTAACACTCAAGTCTCTGGATCAGAGGCTAGCTGAGGGCCGTCCAGACTCATGTATGTGGCTGCCAGTCAATGAAGCAGAAAGGTGAATCTGGCGGGTGCAAGGTCCCAGGATCAAAGTTAGCAGCAACATGGCAAGGTGCTGACAACTCCTAGAGTTGGCAGGCCGCGTGGGCCACTGAGCCCAGAAGCCAGACCCCATGTCCTAGCAAACAGGAAGGGAAAACGGGGCAAGAGAGAGACCAGTTAACTGCAGGCTTTCTAGAAAAGGCTAGCTATACATCCCCAGGGAAACGTCCTTAGGCTGTATCGTGACTGAGAGGTGGGACTCCGCCTACCTGGACCGAGCAGGTTGACACAAATCCTGACCATCGTAGGTGTGTGCACACCTTAACATACTCAACCATTTAATATCAGAAGGGCAGCATTTCCCCAAGGACAAAGTTCAGAAGGATTAGGAAAAGAGGAGGAATGGAAACAAGAAACAGGGCAGAAATGGGATACACGATGCTACAGGGAGGGGATTACAATGAGTGAGATGGCATAAGATGTGTATGAATAATTGAATGTGAAATTGATGCTGTTCTCTGGAAACCTTCACCTAACTTAGGTAAAGCGCTGGTCTGCTTTGTTTCCGATTGTCGCTTTGGAAACTCTCTGGAGAAGTTCTACTCAGGTCTACGAGGTCACTATGAGTTGGAATCAACTAAATGGCATCAGATATTAGTACAATGTTGTCAAAATAGTAGACTTTTATTGGAGACATAAACCTTATAGCATATCAAAAGGCTAGTATCTAAGTTCAATAGGGTAATCTGTCAAGCGTTACACGTACAGTTGATTTTTTCTGCATGTAGAGAATGCTTGGATACACTTTTCTCCAAAGAGATTAGGCCCATTGCATTCAGCTCTTCTCCTGAGCCCCCCCCACTTTTTTTCTTTAATAAAGAAAGATTTATCTATCTACTTCTGAACAATCAGTCATTGAAAAGCTAATGGAGCACAGTCCTTCTCTGCTACACACGGGGTGACCTGAGTCAGAACTGACTGCAGGACAACTGGTGACAGGATTAAGGCATACGTAGATTATTCCTTACAGCAGAGAAGGTACACAAAGAAAAAGAGCAAATATGAAAGGAAGTAAGATTTTATAACCCAAGAGAAGGAAATGTGTAAGTTGGTTTTGTATTAGATCTTAGTTCTTGCTTGTTTCAACAGCAAGAAATCATGTGACATTGTATGAGATCACTGGTAGATGAAATCACTCACAAAGTGCATGGTAGGCCATCCGTAGGTACAGTTAATTCAGAATTTCATAGCCCAAGCATTGTAAATGTTTTACCATCATATGTGCTAACAAAGTGCACAGAATAGGTTAGAAAAACAACACAAGTATTCAAAATCACGTTTTCACAAATGGAGATCATGTTCTATAAACTCAGAATATGAACAAAGTTTATTTATCATTTTAATCAAAATGTAAACTACCTGTCAAGATTTCTTTGAAATAAAAACATGCTACCAAAAGTTTGTTTATGTGTATTTTGCCTGCAACAGGCAGTATATATTAACCTATCCAACTTTACATATAAACTAATTGCAATTATTACAATCCATATAATTTAGCAGATTTTTTTTAAAAATTACAACCAAGCAACACCTTTCCATATGGCCAATTAGTAGAGTCATAAAATGCAACAAATATATGATGCTGTATTGAACATCTGTTTTGGTTATCCTATGGGAATTTTTAATAAAGGACCAAGCAGCATATTGATGTTAATTCTACGTTACCGGGACTTTAAATAAAAAACTAAAATAAATAGCATCCATTAAACTGATCATACTGTTGTAACTCAAATTGTGTTTATTATGCTAATGGAACATGAAATTAAGAAAAAGACCTTTACGCCAGTGGAATTAATTAATGAGCTTTATGAAGGCATTGGGATGTAATTTATTTCTAGATAAGTAAGTCTAATTTGCAGTTGCATGGGTCTCTGCAGTGCTGATTGTAATAGTTATTCCTGCAGATGTGCTGCTCACAGCTTGTCTTTCCATTAGAACTGAACACCTCATTATATAAACTGTACCTAATTAAACATAATACAGTGGTGACTTGTTAAACTGGCCTTTTTAAGTCAGCAGCTGCCTAAGCTAATAATACTGTACACAAGATTTATATCATCTTCCCTATAATACTGATATTAAAATATACTGCCCAAGGGATTGATAACTAATTTACCAGTATGTAACAGGTACATTTCTGATTCTGTGATAAGAGATTAAAGAGCAGCAGCCCATAAAAAAATAAAATGAATTCAAGTCCATTTGGAACTCAAGAGTACATGGGCAGACTTTATTAAATCTGCATACTCTTTTTTAAAATCAGTAAAATTGTCATGAAGAGAAAGTGAAAGTAAAGAAGATAAATAAGTAACTGTGAAAAACCTAGAGGTCCTTTAGGCATTTTTCCAAGCGCACACAAAGCTTTTTTCAGACTCCATATGCTGCAGCTACCTTTGCCCCATAGAGTCCCACCTGGGTAGAGATGTGGCACATGCCTCGAGGGAGGGCAGACAGGACTTGCAGTGCCAGGCTTGACTCTGCCCAACTTAGACTTTGGACACAAAATTCTTACTACCCACTAAAAGGTGTGCACTAGTGTTAATTCATAAAATTTCTTTTATAATTGTTGGCACATAAGGTAAAAATACAGTCGGAAGTTTGAGCTCAGTACGAGAATGCACAACTTACACAAAAATACCCTTGCTAATGCATGTTCTTTCCCAGTTGCACACTCCCCTGATAGTAGTTATCCTTCCAATGCTCAGCCGAAACCTCCGTGCCTGACAGTCTTCTGAGGGTCCCTTGATAACCTAAACACCCAGCACTTGCCTCCCCTGAGGATTGAGGTGCAATGCTGCATTGTAGGTGTTCACAGTAGCTGTCTATTCCTCACTTTTTCCCCATCAATAAATTTCAGAATTCAAGTTGTGTAAAAATGTTTCCTGCAACCCATTTCCTAAATGGTTCTTAATGGTGCTTGATAAATATTACTTGATTAAATAATTCAAAAGATCCTCAGCATGTGACTTTCTGCATTCAACTCCAACTTTATAGGGATATAACAGATGACTTGGTAAATATTTGTTAATTTAATCCATTGGCGGCTCCCTATTAAAACCAAAGTTCATTTTCCTTGTGAACCAGATATGAATGTAACATCAACCTAATGATTCTACACTTCTGTCAACTTGTTACATAGATCCCCACAGCCCGGATCCCCACAGCCACCTCCACTCAAAACAAATGTTAGAGCATTTGCATCATGAAAGAAGCTTCCTTTAGCACTTTCAAATACTACCTACTAAAAAATTGCCTAGTGACCACATGATACTTTGACATATAAAGCACAGTAAAATCTTGGAAGTTATGAACTGAGAGTTGGTTGCGGCATATAGTAAGCCAGTCGCTGTCTAGTCGCTTCGGTCTCATGGTGATCCTCCATGTGGGCCAGAGCAGAACTGTGCTCAGCAGGGTTTTCAGTGGTTGATGCTGTGGAAGGAAATTGACAGGCTTTTCTTTAGGGGAAGTGGGAACCTACACGCAGCCAAATGCCTTCAACATTTGCCCCCTAGAGCCACCAGAAGGCCTGCTGTTAGGTCATCCTACAACGTTTGCAACTCTTGCTTTCCCTTTCAGATGCGCATAGGCCACCTAAGCCTGGTGACATCAAGTTGAGCTCCACTCCCAGGGACCCCAGGTGTGTGTCAGAGTAGAACTGGGCTCCGTAAGGTTTTCAATGGCTGGTCTTTCAGAAGTAGGTCTGTAGATCTTTCTTCTGAGGTGCCTAACCCAAGGTAAAAGAACAATACCAAACCCATTTCCACTTTGGCCCATATGGATGGGGCCTAGAGAGAAAAACAAAACAGAAAAACCCTTAGTCAGTCCGATTCCATCTTGGGGAAAATGGAAAATGAAAGATGAATAATTTGTTAGAAATTATGAAAAGATTCATGAGATCTGATAAGATCCATAGCAGGTGTGAACCATTTAGAAGCTAATATGACAGAGCCGCGAAAGTGCACAATGAAGAGTAAAGAAGTTTGTTGGTCGAGCAAGAGCAGTAATTGCTCAATTGGAAAGCTAGAGAGAAAAAGAGAGCATTGAGCTTTTGTGTTATAATTATAATTCACATATTTTCTTTTTCTAAGCACTCTCAGTGGACATCTGCTTTTAAAAATCAAAATAATCCATTTAAGAAAATGTATTGAACTCTAGGAACATAAACTGGAAAATATTACCTACTGCAACAAAGAGAGCTCAAATCCTCCATGGCTGTTCAATTCAAATGTTATTGATACATTCAAAGGCCCACAAAACCTCTCTGCTGCCGAACCATTTCCTGTGGTTGGACCAGGATGAGATAAAATAATGATAGCAAACCCTACCAAGGAAAAGTAAGCAAAAACTCAGAAAAAGATATGAACAAGTGAGAGTGAGAGACACTTGCTCTCACATGCTTCTTAAAAGTGCTGCTTATTCTTTCATGCCACTCTTATAATACATGAAGAATAGGGGAGTCGGACTTAGGAGTACAGCCTGTGACATTTGGGGAACGTGGAAAAGTGATTGAACACAACCGCCATGAAAAGAAATAAACTGTGTATTGCCAGACATGGGAGGAATGCTGTGTAATTTTAGATACTCCATCTACCACTTCATTTTCATCACTGCTCTTCCAGCACTGCCGATCTGCTTTCAAGCGGAGGCCATAGGACGTAAGGGAATGAGTCAGAAACCTGATGAACTCCTGCCTCAGCAGTCATGCAACCTCTGCCCAGGTCTTCAAATCGTTCTGACCCTCAGTTTTTGCACTAAGGCTTAGAAAAGCTTATTATACCTACTTCTCAGCAATTGTGTAAATTGAAGGATCTGTATGTATCCTTTATGTGTGTGTGCAAGTCAGAAAGTAGTACAATAAGTGTGTAAGTCAAAAGCTGATGTTTCTTGGGCTCCAGTTCCACATGTGCAAGCATGTCACTGTGATCAACAGATGGCTGCAGACACGTTCCTCCGTAAAAAACTACCTTAGGCTGAGTTCTCTAGAGAAGCCAATGAATGAAGTTTCTGAAGTTTCTCACACACACACACACACACACACATACACAGAGAGTGGTGGATATCGATGAATAGCTCACACCATTATAGAGGTGAGCAAGTTCCAAATTCGTGGGTCAGATGAGATGTCAGAACAGAAGCTCCTCCTGTCTCACATAGCTGCACAGGCTGATGAACTCAAGTCGGCAGATGACATGGTTGGGGTCTGGCTGCAGAGGTGAAGGAATCCAAGGGCATCAGGTAAGTGGCAGGCTACTAGCTCAAGTCCAAAGAACCAAATAAGCAGCCAGATTCAGAACCCAGACCTTTTTATCTCCTGCTCTACTCTCTGCAAGAAACACTTAGCATATTCCTTTCCCTCCTATTGATCCACACATGCAAACACTAGTGTCCACATTCTCTATTAGTGCATTCATCAAATCCAAGGGTGGGAAAAAGTCCATAGTGAAAAATCAGGACTTTGGATCTATTAAAGTTTACTGAAATTCACCTACTTGAAAAAATTGTGACAAAGTACCATTGAACTAGAAAAACATGCCTTATCCTATAATTCCTAGTGTTCAATCTTAAATCATTCTGGTCCAGAGGCATGCCAGACAACTAAGCTAATCAATGGGTCTTTTAAAGATTTGGCCATCTAATAGTTATCACAGGTTGACCAAGGGAAATCAAAATGAGTAGATGCTGTGGTCTAGCTGTTTTTTCAGAGTCAAGACAGTCTTCCTAGGACAATTTCACAAATCAACGTGTGATTTCCTGGATCACCTTAAATATAATTTGATTATTTTTTTAATACACATTTGCATTAACTCCTGTAGAAATGCTACATAACGATTTCATTCTTCCAGCGTCTGTCTTAGCTTCCACACTCTCTAGAATAAGAATGCTTTGTACATGTCCTTTGGAAATAAGAGCAGAAAATTGAATGTTGGGAAAGCATGAAAACAAAAACACAACTAACTGAAGATAATAGGGTCTCATTTCAGAACTTTAAAATAGATAGCTGCTATCTTGAATCTATCCATTTTGCTCCAATTCCACTGCTAACATTTTTGTCTAAGCCAGGGTCATTTCCCATCTGAACTAGTACAATAGCCTACAGCTTCATCTTCTGTATTTTCTCCCATATCACTCTGTTAGTCTTCACCTAGCTAACGCTCATCTGCTTTTCAGGCTTCATTGTAAATATCCGTCCCTAAGAAAAATGTTTCTGACCATGCTTGCTGTTAGATGTCAATTAGTCTGTGCTAACTCATAGTAACCTCATGTACAAGACCTGCACCATACTGTCCAGTCCTGCAGCACCTTCATAATCACGGTTATATGTCAGCCCATGGCTGCACTCACTGTGTCAATCCGTCTCTTTGATTAATAGTAATCCTCTTTTTTGCTCTCCTCCTAGTTTACCGAGCATGATGTCCTGTTCTAGGGACTCAACTCAACGAAGAACATATCCAAAGTATGTGAGATAAAGTCTTGCAATCTTTGCTTCTAAGAAGCATCCTGGCTGTACTTCTTCCAAGACAGATTTGTTTGTTCTCCTGGCAGTCTATGGTACTTTCACTATTCTGTGTCAACACAATAATTCAAATGCATCCAATCTTCTTCAGCCTTCCTTACACATAGCCCAGCTCTCACGCATATGAGGCCACGGCAAACGGCACGTACTTTCGTCTTCAACGTGTTATCCTTGCCCTTCAACTCTTCAGAGAAGTTTGTACAATTTTTCCAATGCAATATGTCATTTGTTTTCATGATTGCTGCTTTCATGAGCATTGACTGTGCATCCAACCGAAATAAAATCCTTGATAACTTCAATGTTTTCTCCATTTATCATTAGTTTGTCCATTGGTCCAATTGTGAGAACTTCTGTTTTCTCTAGAGTTGAAATTCAAGGCTGCAAACCTTGATTTTCCTCAGCAAGTGTTTCGATCCTTTTTGGCTTTCAGAAAGCAGGGTTGTTTCACCTGCATACTAAAGGTTGTTAGTGCTTTCCCAATCCTGATGCTGAATCCTTCTTCACATATTCCATTTTCTGGGATTATGTGCTCAGCATACAGATGGAATGATGAAAGGACACACCCTGACGCACACCTGTCCTGACTTTAAGTCATCAGTGTCCCCTTGTTCTCTTCAAACGATTGTCTCCTGGTCCATATACAGGATCTGCTCATTCGGAATGAATTCGTTTAAAATTGCCACTCATTGTTAAGATCTACACAGTCAAATGACCTTGTACAATCAATATAATACAGTTAAGCATCTTTCTGGTTTTCTCTACTTTTACCCAGGTTCCATCCAATGATATCATTTACACCACATCCTCCCCTGAATCTGCCTTGAATTTCCAATGATTCCCCATCAATGTGGTGTTCCAATTATTTTTTAATTATCTTAAAAAATATGACTTGAAAGTAGCATTAGTGACATTGTTCAATAACTTCCACAATCTGTTGGATCGCTTTCTGTGCAACGGGCACAGATGTGGGTCTCTTTTAGTCTGTTGGACAGGTAACTGCCTTCTAAATTTCTTTGCACAAACTTGTGAATGCTTCCAGTGCTCCATTAGCTTTTTGAAACATTTCAGTTGGTATTCTGTAAATTCTGGGAAGTTTTTAGTTAATGTCTTCAGCAAAGCTTGGACTGCTTCCTTCAATATCATTTGGCCTTTGGTCTTATGCAACCTATTGAAATGGTTGACCAACTCTTCCTGGTAAAGTGACACTCTATT
Source organism: Echinops telfairi (assembly GCF_000313985.2). Classification (NCBI taxonomy): domain Eukaryota; kingdom Metazoa; phylum Chordata; class Mammalia; order Afrosoricida; family Tenrecidae; genus Echinops; species Echinops telfairi. The sequence continues at coordinate 31,171,790 of NW_022104341.1, read as the reverse complement.
CTTTGCATTGTCTTTTGATGCTTCGTGCATCATTTAATACTGTGCACAGAGAATCCTTCAATATTGCAATGCAAGACTTGAGTTTTTCCCTCAGTTCATTCTGCTTGAGATATGTTGATCGTGTTCTCTCTTTGGCATTCTAACTCCAGATCTTTGCACATTAGAATACTTTACTTTGTTTTTTGGACTGCCCTTAGAAATGTTCCATTCAGGTTTTTTACTGCATCCTTTTTTCTCCATTTGCTTTAGCAGTAGCAAGTTTCAGGGTCACACCTGACATCCACTTTGACCTTTTCTTTCTTTCTTTTCTTTTTGATGATTTTGATCATTTCTTCATATATAATGTTTTTCATGTTACCCTACACAGTTCATCAGGTCTTCTGCCATTAGTGTTCAATGCATCAAATACGTTCTTAAGAAGTTCCCAAGATGCAGGTGGAATTACTGAAAGTTTGTTTGTTGGACTGGTTCTTGGTTGATTTGCCTGTTTTGCCTCTCTTGGATTTGTTTTATTTTTCTTCAACTTCAACCTGAACTTACACATGGGCAATTAACGGTTTGTTCCACATTCAGCCCCGGCCTCTTTTTGGCTGCTAATATTGTACTTCTCTATTGTCTCTTGCTGAAGATATAGTAAACTTATTCCTGTATATCTTTCCATTATTCTATTGGATAAATTATGTCCCTTATGATAGGCAGAATAATGTTTCCCCAAAGATGCCCTATGCCCCGCCTCCCCCCCCCCACAAAATACACTGCAATTAATTGAATCCAACTCATATAACCTTATGTGGCAGAGTTCCAGCACTGCATTCTTCATAGAAACAAGCCACCACATCTTTCTATCTTGGAGTTGAGGAGTCAAAACCGCTGACCTGTAAGTGAACAGTCAAACAAGCATTGGGCCATCAGGGATCCTGAAAAATATCCCAATCACTAAAAATTGGGATTATATTATTATGCATGATAAATGCATTTAAATTGGAGGTAAAATTTACATTATTCCCCATTGACTTTAACACAGGGAATTTACTCTGGATTATCCAGGTGGACACAGGTCCATCGAGTTAATTCTGACTCATAGTGACTCAAAACAGGACTTCGGAGTGTAAGCCTTTAACAAAGCGAACAGTCTCACCTTGTTCTCACATAGCAATGCCCAGAAAATATCACAAGAATCCTGAAATTTGCAATAATGTTGATAAGCATAAATGGCAATGGACTGAACTATATAAATTATGTTTAAATCTATGAGTTCATAATGATATTAACCCCCAAAATGTATTTACACATCTGGGTATGTCAAGGAAACAATTCATTTTAAATTAACAAAAGGGAAAATCCAGACATCATGTGACTCCTAGCAAAAGAGCTTCTGGATCCAGTTTCAAATTTGCGGGAACATGCAGAATGTCTTCATAACTCGGTAACCAGACTGTAGAAAACTTCAAGTCTAGTAACTAGTTTCTTAAGTAGTTAAATTCTAGATAAAAGAGACAGATGAGGGGAGATTTTATAGATTAAGAGTAACGTAACAGATATATCAAGTTATTTAATAGAAAAAATTAAATTCTATAAGAGTAAATTATTAATCTAGAAATAATGAGATTAAATTATTTCCTAGAGATGCACCGTTGGATAATAACCATAAAGAAATCCTAAGGAGTTACTATGCTTTGCCTAAGGCAGGACAGAGGTTATCTCTGGAAGCAGGAGGAGGCTGTGATATGGATAAGGCACTGGGTGTCTGGCAATGTTCAATTTCTGGTCCCAGGTGCTGACTACAATTGTCTTCACCTTAGGATAACTTTCTAGCTCTATACCTTAGTGTGATTTTTTGGAACCTTTCATCTTACAATAAAGTATTTAAAAACAATAATGCAATTTCTAAAAATAAATGACAGAGAAATAAAGAAGAAGGCTCTTCCACCTTGAATTAGTTAGGTGGGCCTCTTGCTTGCCATCAGTTGTGATCAGAACTGGCACCAGAAACAACAACAAAAACTAAAGAAATTGTGATCTTCTCTGACTGAATCCCTGGGATTATTTCATGATAAATATTCTGAACTTTGAAAATTATGTCCAATATCAGAAAATTACATTCACTATATGAATGTGTTGTTAACTATATGGAGAGAACAACCCAATAGGTAGACAGTGAAGTTTTCCAAAGTGATTCGGGTTATTTTGCATAGTGAAGAAAGAGGTCTTGGGAAGGAAGAGACAGGCTCCAAGTGACAGTACCACAGTTAGAAACCATGGTAGGATACTTTGTGAAAAAATTAATCTTTTTCTTTTCTTTCAAGTTATGGAAATAATAATAGTCCAGTTTGGTGTTTATTTTTCTGCTATATTGTAATCCTCTGTCAAACTTATTGGGAAAGCCTATTGAATCTGAATACCATATTGTGAGAGAGTGGGGTAGAAATATTGAAGACGAGGAGGTCAAGGGTGGTGTATCCCTTCCTACATCAACTCTCTGCTGTCGAGAGACAGAGAAGGTTCTAGGCAAGAGTAAGTGTCAATACGCAGTAAGCCACAGCAAAATGGAAAGAGAAGCGAAAATCTGCTGTCAACTCCAGCACCTAGAGGTGTATTTTATTTTTCTTCCAAATACAATCAGAATGGAACCTTTGAAGAAAGAACTGACACAAGACTCACAGAGTCTGGAACAAGAGAGGGATCATCAGGATTGACGCAAGGAGTTCCTGCATTTGAAACCAAAAGCATAAACTTTAAAAGACAGCATTAATGAAGTGGAAATGACCAAAAGTTCTCTATAGACGTCTCTATAGAAGGGATGAAAAGAAAGACTAAAGGCTGGATGCAAATATTTGCAGACTAAAGCACTAGAAGCTAGAGTATATAAAGAACCCTTAGAACTTAGCAGTGGAGTCACGAACAATCCAATTAGGGAATGAGAAGCTGCATGAAGAGACAGTCACCAAAGCGGATCTTGGGATGGAAATAAGCACCTGAAAGGATGCTCAGCATCATCAGCCACTATGTCGGCTGCCCCCGAGTGAGTCTGTTCTACCTGACGGAGGCCCTGTGTACAACAGAACGGGGCTCTGCGTCCTCCTGCACCAGCCTCACAATGGGAGGGAAATTCATTCTATAGGAAGCCAGTTATGAGCCGTGTCTGTGCTCATCATGGCAACCACAGTGTCAACTCAGCTTGCTACGGGTCTTCCTCTTTCCCACTGGCCCTCTACTTTCCCAGACGTGACTGGTCCTACTCGGAACCAAACCCAACCAAACTCATTGCCGTCAGCTCGATTACCACTCGTAATGACCCTCTAGGACAAGAGAGAACAGCCCTGAGACTGTAACTCTCTACGAGAGGAGAAAGCCCCATCTTTCTCCTACAGAGTGGCTGGTGCTTCCAAACTGCTGACCATGCAATTGGTAGCCCAATGCATAATCACTAGGCCAGCAGGGGCCTTATACCACCAGGCCCCATGGGCCCCACTAAGTAAGTGCCAATTGCAGTCATAATAAACACTTATCAGAAACAATAGCAAATACTTGTGAGGATTTCACCATATATTTTGGGAGGACACAATCCAATCCATATCAATCAGTAAAAACCTATAAACAATTTAGACCCAGTTACTAATGAAATAAAATCAGATATTTTCATGAGAATACTTAAGAAAAAGTTAACTAGTGGTTGCAATGATCTGTAAGGAGAGGAAATGGGGAGTTAGTACAAATGGCTATGTGATAAAAATGTTCTCAAATTATAAAATGGTGACAGTTGCACAGCTCTGTAAATATGCTAAAAACTATAGACTTGTGTGCTTTAAAAATTTTAAGGGATAAATTTTATGGAATGAGAGTTGTATCTCATTAAAGCTGTTTCACACAGTGCACACACACGTGCAATCATAATAGAGTGACTCCCTTTATTCTTTCTCTGTCACTCCCACTCTTTAACTGTATTTATTCTTCAGTCCCTTTACCTAAGATGGAGGGAAATTCATTCTATAGGAAGCCAGTTATGTCTGCTTTTTCTAAATATCCAAGCATGCATATAGTTATAGAAGGGTGCATCCTTCTATTTTACTTACTTCAAATTAGAGCTTTGGGAATTTGTCATGCAAATTTATGCAAAATAAAAATATGAGTGTGTTACTATTTCCATTTATAGACAAGAACACTGCCACTTTAAAAAATAGAACAAACCTGCCTTGCTGTTACCTTGATCTTTAACACATTTCTGATTTCAAGAAATAGCAACCATTTCTTACTAAATTGCCTGCTCACTATTATATGTATTTCTAATAGGCATTAATAGAACATTACACACATTAGATCTATTAAATGAAACATACATCAGTAAATTTGTGTGTTGCATGCATCAGATGAAACAGACTTGATTGAAATACTGGGTAAAGTGTTTTTATCCAAGAAGTGTCTAGTTTCGGTATCATTTAGTTTATGTGTATATAATTTATATTAACTTCCTTGGTTTCTAAGTGTTTAAATGTGATGCTACAGTGATTTTCAGCAACATATACCTCTACTACATTTCTCATGCCACTAGATATATCTTCAAAACAGAAATGTAACAGCAGAATTGTATCTTATCTTTTCATGAATGCTATCTATAAACCAAACACTTCAATAATGTTTTCTATATTCCATCAAGACTCCTATAGTTTTGCTTTGGAAATTTTAAAGACATAACGAGGCTTTAATTGAATCGCAACTCTGATTATTTGAATGGCATAACACATTTTACTCCTGGTAAATGCTTAACGCTGAAGCATTTTATCTGCACTTGTTTTCAAGGCTTGCAATTTATTGAAACAATATAAAAAAAACATTTTTTAACTTCAGTAAATACAGCATCTCATTTTGTAAAGCAAAATACTCAAAATTTGTGCCAGTTTTCCTGTGGTTTGTAAAATCTGGTGTACAGTATGCTTGGTGAGTGAAGCCAAATCATTGGGATAGAAAATACAGTTCCAACCTAATACATCACTTTACCATCTAGCATTTATCAAACATGTAGGAGGAAGTAAGAAAACAGTGCTAAACATGTTTTACATTTTAAGGTAGCAAATGATTTAGAGCATTTTCTTAACATTGGATAACTTTCCCTAAAGTATATTCTCCATCTGAAAGGAATTCTGAGAGGTCCATTTTGATTTGATTTCTCTATTTTCTCAATAGAGAAAATGACATATATTCACATTATCACTACACCTTTTAGCTGTATGACTTCAGTCACATAGATATTTTAAAAGAATTTGAAACCTTTCATGAAGTTTAGCAATGTGAGCCTATGACCAGAATATTTTTATGCATGGTTTCCTATTTGGGGAGCTATTTATAACAAATTGTTTGGCCCAGTTATAGACATTCTGGTGCAGGGACTGGTCAGTCCTAAAGCTCACTTATCCTTTCTCCCCTGTGTTCCATAGACTTATTTGTGTTCATTTCCTTTTGGTTCCCCAGAGTTTCCTCTTTGCAAAAGCCTAAAATTTCTGCTGTTAATTACATATATTTTTAACTAAGCTTGAGTACCCAGTCCATCAAATAGCTTGAAACCCTGGACAGCATGCTATGAAGACAGGAAAACTGGATGAAACCTGCTTTCTGATATGAGTTATTTGTCATTTTGAAATAATCAGATAATCGAACTCAAAGCAAAATGTAATTTTCACACTAGTATGTTTATATTCTCGAAACCTAAACTTTAACTACGACTCTCTGCTTAGCAAACCTGATTAAAGTCAAAAGAATATTTCATGCACCAAAGGGTGTGACAAAATATCAAAGCTTCAGTATTTTATATTACCAAAAATGATGCTTCGCTGGTATCGGGAAAGCTTGCTAAGATAAGGCCTTCCTCTCACTCACAGCTGAACCCCAGGACCTAAAGTAGTGCCTGGTATATTATGAACTCCTTAAATATAGACTAATGAATATATCAAAAATCCTCACAACAGGAGCAGTGGATAACATCATGACAAACTGAGAAAAGATTAAAGTCAAAGATTTTGTCTTGATCGGATCCACAATCAATGCTCATACAAGCAGCAGTCAAGAGATCAAACTCACATAGTATTGGCTGAATCTGCACAAGACCTCTTTCAAATGTCGAAAAGCAAGGAGGTTACTTTGAGGACTGAAATGTGCCTGACCCACACCATGGTATTTTCAGAATACTGAAGCCCCGGTCGGCTGCCTAAAGAACAAACATCTGTCTCCGTCTTGGAGGGAGTATGCCCAGAATGCTCCTTCCTTGGAAGCAAGGACAGTGACACTCTGTCTCAAGTACTTTGGACATGTTATCAGAAGAGATCACTCACTGGATAAGGGCACCATACTTGGTAAAGTAGAGGGATCGTGAACAAGAGGACGGCCCTCAATGAGATGGACTGACACAGTGACTGAAACAATGGGCTCACAATAAGGACAGCTGTGAGGATGGTGCAGTACTAGGCAGTGTTCCCTTCTTCCGTACATCGGGTTGCTATGAGTCAGAACCAACTAGATGGCACCGAACAACAAGTGAATGAATATATAAATATGTATCGAGAGAGAATTCCTGATGGACTAATATTTGTCACTGAGATTCTTCCTGAAATTTGGATACATAGAGAAAGAAGAATGGTTGTGAGTTTAAATTTTGTTTAAATACCCCGTATGAGCTAAAACGTGGAAAGACAATGACAGGAGTGACCGTTTACTGGTGGTGCAAATACAAATGGATTCATTTGTGAAGGACAATTTGTAGTATATAAATTTTATATTTGCAACATTTACTTTTATAAATTTGCCCAAAGAGACTTAAGTAGAAATGACCTCAAATATGCATGGATAAAGATAATGAAAACTTGAATTGATCAACACATCCCAAAGATGGGAGCAGTTTACCTAAGTTATGCAATATCCATAGAATATTCTGTCGCTATTAAAAATTGTCAGAATGGACATGATATGGAAAAAGGTTCTGAAAATGCAGGTAATTTAAACTAAAGTCACAAAATGGCATAGTCCTTTAAAAATGTAGTAGGTATATTCTTACTTTTAAGTGGATAATATTTTAAATACTAACAGTGGTCTTATGCTCTCTGGTGGTACAATTGCAAGGGATATTTTCTTACTTGCTATATTTAATATTTCCCAAATTTTATATAATGGAAAGGCACCAATTTTGAGCTTTATTATTGAACTATCAATAATTAGAAAATAAAAACAAAGAATTTTGAAACTAGGCACAAGATTTAAAATTAGGCTCAAGCATAACTTTCCTCAACTCTTATCACTGTTTCTTCTTCATTTATCCAAAACCATAGTGCCATGGATGTCCAAAGGAACAAACCAAGCTCTCTTGGAAGAAATATAGCGAGAACGCTCCTTGGAAGCCAGGGCAGTGAGACCTACCTCTCACACACCTTGGACGTGTTATCAGGAGGGACGAGTGCCAGCAAAAGGACATTGTGCCTGGTACAGTAGAGGGGTAGTGAGGCGAGAAAGACTGTAGACACGATGGATGGACTCCACAGCTGACACAAGGGACTTCAACATAACAGTGAGTGTGAAGGTGGTGCAGGACTGGGCAGTGTTGTGTTTTGACCTAAGAACAACATTACATTTCAGTGCTTAGCTTACTGCCTTGCACATAGTATATGCCTAATTGATAGCTGCTATGAACTACATCCAGTTAAAACTGCACACAGGTATCTAAACTGCACACAGGTATCTAGCTATACATAAAGATTTTAAAATGTATGTTGGAAAATGTTTGCCTTTTAGCATCTTTTTTTTCCCCCACCAAAGGCTTATTACATTACTCATCGCATGGGTCAGTTAAAAAAACAATTAGATGTGGAAATGTCATGTGAAATTACAGCCAAAGCAATTACTAGTGCAGTTCACTGATGTATTTTTAAGCATATTGCTCAAATGTTTAAAATCTGATTTTGAGAGAAAATATATCTAAAACATTTTATAACTGGCCAACTTTTATGGCAATTTAAATTTTTCCATATGGCCAACAGCTGAATACTTTCTGCCAGCTTTAATGTTCCTCTCCTTTTTTATATAAATACTCACTTTCAAAAACAAATTTAAATTATTGAGAAGAGAACCATTTCCAGAGCTCATGTTGACAAAGAACTTTATAGCACTTAAACCACATCTTTGTGGTCTATCAGTCAGGTCATTCTCAGTAGCACACAAGGAGTTTGAGCTCTGTGAGGATTTTTTAAGAGGTTGGAAGTAAAGTTTCCTTCGTTTTTTTTTTTCTTTTCTACCTACAGGTTTATTCAGCACAAAATCATTTCCTCCGACTTCACTGGGGTGCCTGATCAAGTTCACGACTAAATCTGACTCTAAACTAGAATTCTGTTGCTGGCGCAGCCCCAGCATCGGCTTGCACTCACGCACCAGTCGGCACGGGGTTCTATCTGTGCCTCAGTCTTACTGGTGGCTCACCGTGCCTTCAGATCTTTGGGTTGTGGCCTCTGAAAGATTGTCACACAGGGCGGCAGGTACAATCTCAAGGGGCTGGTGGAGGTGATCCCCACAGTACTGGATCCCATTGTTGGTAATGTATCAGTCGAAATGCCTATAGTCAACTCTTTCACAAACCCTCGGCACTTGAGGGAACACTTGGCCTTCAAGATGTGAATGTTAGGCATGTTTTTCTCTGCCAGTTCAGGGTGCTTTGGCATGTAGACATCTTCTTAACCACCATCATCCCATCTTTGAAAAGGAGTTCATAGAGAGCAACCGGTTCTTCTTGGGCATCAATATCGAAGTCAATTCTGTGTCCTGAGATGGGGCTGGAAAGCTAAAGTTTCTTTGACACTATTGATTCTTCCATAACTAATTCCCTGCTAATAAACTATCTCAGTTTCACTGCTCATTGCATGGGTCAGTTTAAGAAAACAAACAATTAGAATGGAAACACCATGTGAAATTACAGCCAAAGGAGAACCAGGCTTAGAGGTCACTCTCAGCATTGAACTTAGTTTCCTTTTTTAAACATGAGGATAAAAATGTTTATATCATAGGTCTGTCTCCCACAGAACTCTTTACTTTTTAAGCTGGGTTCTATAATTCATGTGAGGTGACAGGTCATAATTCAAGTGACAAATGCTCAGGATACAGTTGTTCAGTCAGGGCAGTTGCTTCTCGGATGAGCCCTTAGGTCAGCCTCTCTATAGCCCTCAGCCTCTTTGCTTGACCTCTGCCCTGTTCAGTCAATATTACAAAGATCTTTTTAGGCTGTCAATAAATGTCCAATGGGCATGTACCCCTGTCATAAGCCTCAGTCTGGGAACACTCAGCTCCAGTCAGCCCACCCAGCTTCCCAATTAAGTGACCAGAGGCAGCCTACTCTGTAAGCTAGCTTCCTGCCCCCAACGCACTCAGCTTTTCTTGTTTTGTGGGCTGGGACGTTAGTCCATTCTTCAAGCAGGGTTCTTCTCTTCTTGTTTCTCTGCCACTCGGCTGGTATCACAGTGACTTCCTCGATTAAGGAGGTACAATGAACATGAATCTGTGGGTCCCAAAAATACACTCTGCTCCTGCCTTCTCTCTGACTGGTAGTAATTTCCTGAAATAATCATTTTAATATTAAGAATTTGCAGTCACAATCAGCTGGGCCAAATGAGAAATGGTGATCCTTCTCAAATGAAGTTTCTAGAACTAAACACCTCCAGTAGCCACAGGCTGACCTGGCAAGATACATATTCCCTTTGAATGGGCAAACTAAACATTCAGGTAAAAGCCATCAAAATGCCTTGAACATTATTGTTGCGATTAGAAGCCATCAAGTCAGCTCTGACCCACAGCTAGCTAGCCTATGCGCAGCAGGAAGAAACACAGCCCATACCTCAGCCATTCTCAGTTGTTCCTGTGCCTGAGACCTCCACTGCAGGCACTGTGTCAGCCCAACTTGTTCGCTGCCCCTCCACTTTACCAAGCATGATGCCCTTCTCCAGGAACTGGTCTCTCTCGTGACAATGTATCCAAAGTATGTAAGACAAAGCCTTGCCATCATTGCCTCTTAGAGCACTCTGGCTTTACTTCTCCCAATCCAGATCATTTCTCCTTTTATCTGTCTATGCTACATTGAATATTCTTCTCTAGCACCACTATTCCAATGTGTCGATTACTCTTTGGTCTTCTTTATTCAATGTCTGAGGTAGTTTATTGTGCCAACCTGGCTAATAAACACATGTGAGGTTAATTGAAGGGTGGAGGGATAAATGGCTCAGTGAGCCTCGCCTTTCTAGTTCTCGGGTCTCTTGCTTTGTGATGATCGGATCAGGGGCAGCTGCCTTAGCCAGCTTCCTGCTTCATCTGGCAAGGCTCACTTCCTGCAAGACATCCCCAAGGAGAAGCAGCATGGACCTACCCCGATGCAGCCCTGGGTGCTGGAGCAGCCATGTGGAGACTCCTGCCAACGCTGAGATGCTTACACATTCACTGATTCGGCTTTCCTCCTGCAGTCGGCTTCATAGTGTGTGTTTTGTGAGATTGGTGTCGGACATATGAGCTAATAATGTTGGACTTGTGGGCTTGGGCAGCACTGGGTTGGGATGTTTTCTTGATGTGCACTTACCCTTTATATAAAACTCTCTCTTATACATATGAATTTCTGTGGATTTGTTTCTCTAATGTACCCAGACTAACACAGGAAACAATTCACATGTATCTGAGGTGTCTGAAATAATCCTGGCTTCGGTGAGGTGCACTTTAGTCCTCAAAGTACATCCTTGCCTTTCAATATTCCAATGGAGTCTTGTGCAGGATATTTACCTTGAACATGGTAGGATCTAAATATTTACTTCATTAGTAAAAGTTTTAATATTAAAAAGTCATTAAACACAGTGATTTGTGTCAATGTGTCCAATATAGATTATTGTCGATTTTATAAGATTAACCAGCAAAGGAAAAGATAAGGCAATGCAGAAACTTCTCTGTGAGACAATTAGTACGACCATTTGTTGAAGGCTCTGGAAGACAGCCTGTGTGTTTCTTGCATTCTAGTGAGCATCAGAGCCTTCTGCCCAGTGAGATGTGTTCTTGCATAGATTTCCTTGGGTTTGTCCCTTTCTGAAGTTTACTTGACTTATTGAATTATTAGGTTTATGATTCTTGCCAGGCTTGAGAAATGTTTAGCTTAGGGAGGGAGAGAGAGTGGAACACATCCCGGCCCACCAAGCTCCGAGGACAATATTCCTGCTCAGAGCAGCCAATGCACAGAGAGGACCAAATGGCCGGCCCCACCATGAGACACAACATCCCTCACTGACCAATAGCACTATTGGGGACAACACTAGAGACACAGTGTGGTAATTGTACCTGATTTGACCCCACCATACAGGGCAAAACACTAAGGGCATACGGCAGAGCAACAAGAGGAGCAAAGCAATGAAGTCCCTGAGGAATACCAAAAATAGACTGTGGTGTCAGGGCATGGTACCCCATCACTCCTAAAGGTCAACAAACAGACCTGGAACTGCTTATAGGCTTTTCTTTTGTGCTGTTGCTGTTGTTTTATTTTGTTTTTGTGCTTATT
>NW_022104341.1:31146361-31159225 GCF_000313985.2 Echinops telfairi | reverse complement strand
TCTACCTTACAAATCTGGGTAGACCAGAGCATCTACACTGGTACAGATAAGAGCTCGCAACACAGGGAATCCAAGACAGATAAACCTCTCAAGACCAATAATGAGAGTACCAGAAAGGGAATTGGAAGGTGGGGGGAGAACAGGGAAACCGATCCCAATGATTGATATATAACCCCCTCCCAGGGGGATGAACAACAGAAAAGTGGATGAAGGGAGACAGTGGTCAGTGGAAAACATGAAAAAATTAATAATTTATCAATTACCAAGGTTTCAGGAAGGAGGGCGGGAGGGGAAATGAGCTGATATCAAGAGCTCAAGTAGAAAGAAAATGTTTTGAAAATGATGATGGCAATATATGTACAAATGTGCTTGACAGTGGATGGATGCATGGATTGTGATATGAGCTGTTAAGAGCACCCAATAAAATGATTAAAAACTTTTAAAAGAGAGAGAAATGTTTCTCTTATTTCTTTAAATTTTTCAGTCCATTTCATCCACTCCTAACGGGAGAAAGAATGGGTTTTCTACTCTTGTAAACAGTTACAATCTCAGAAACCCAGAGTGTCAATATGAGTCAGCATTGACTGGCTGGATGGCAGTGAATCTTTGAGTGTAATAGGGACTTGGATGACATGATCATATATTTTGCTTGTCCTGTAGGTTCCTAAAGCTCTGTTCTTTTGTTTATTTGGGGGTTTTGTCTTTTTTCTATTTTCTCTCTGTTGCTCAGGATGGGTGATTTTTTTCATCTATCTCCAAGTTCACTGACTCCTCCCACTCCAAAACTCCTCAGTGAGTTTTGAATATAGATTATTATATTTAGTTCTAACATACTGTTCTGTTCTTCATATCTTCTATTTATTTGTCAGCGCTTCCTATTTCATTGCTGAGACTTTTCCTTTTTCTTCTCACTTATTTCAACAGTGTTCACAATTGCTCATGGAAGTGTTTTTTTTTAAATAATCATTTTATTAGGGGCTCATACAACTCATCACAATCTGTATATACGTCATCTGTGTCCAGCACTTTAGTACATATGTTGACTTCATCATTCTTACGACACCCACTTTCCACTTGAGCCCCTGGTTTCAGCTCATGTTTCCCTCCCCCTCCCCACTCCCCCCGAACCCCCAATAATTTATAATTTATTATTATTTTATCATATCTTACTCCATCCCACGTCTCCCTCACCCACTTCACTCTTTCAAAACCCGTATCAAAGAATTCCAACATCTGCATCATGTTGGTGACCACGTCTGGTCAAAATCTTTTACTACTCAGGTTGTGGTTGTCCTAGTTCCTGGTTTTATTATATTTTGAACATGCTGGGGATTCAAGATTCTGGATCTTATTCACCTCTGCATCCAGAACTATACAACTCTGGGTCATACAGACAGGCCTATAAGATATTCTCATTAGTTGTGTGACCCCTACTGGGTTACCACTTTTTTGAGGCTTCATGCATTTGCTTTATATGTTAATGCCCAGAATTATTTTATCTGCATTTAGCAAGGGTGTGGGGGAGCGGGACTGGGGGGGATGGGGAAACAGGGACAGCATGTTTATTTGATCTTTTAGCCAGAACTAAATGCAAAGTGGTTTGATTTTAATACTTTCTGGCTTGTAAGTGTATTATTCTGTAGCCTCCTGCCATTTTATATCATTCATTTGGAGGCCTGTTTAGAAATATTTTTCATACCTACTCATATCTTTACATACTTCTCTGAGAAATTTCATTTTACCACAATTTGTTTTCTAATCTGCAGTGTGTATCTGATTGTCTTTCTGCTGCAACCCGTTGTTTTCTGGGGGGACACACCCCACCGCAGCCACAAAACTTGATTTTACTGAAAGTGCAAAAGTAGTGTCTGATTATTCCACAAGGAGGAAAGAGGAAATACCATCATCACTCTCTCGTAGACTTTTTCCAAATGCACACGACCAGAGCCTGATTATTCTCTTAATTTCAGCCTCACCTGAACAGATGTTCCTAGTTGATTTTCTTCTACTTGTGCACTGATAGTCTCATTTATTCTGATTATCATTCTGTGTTTTTATTGAGCATGATCTTCTACTTGCTCATTTTCATACCTCATTCCTGTTTGAGCACCTCCATCATCTTTCACACAGTTTGCTTTTGATGTCTGAAAAAGCCAATAATGCCCACAAATCTGCTGTGGCTCAGATGCTCACTACAAAAGCTTCTCCTTTTCAGTCCATCTCCTGAAGATATTTTGCCAGCAGGCAATAAAACAACTTTGGAGAAATAATGTCTCATTTGCTTCTCTCCACTTAATTTGCTTTTTAAATCTTTTCTCATCCTGAAAATTTGTATGAGAGGGAAAATATCATTGTTTGAAGCCTATCTCATGAACTAAACATAACCATTGACAACATTTGAACAATATAATGTTCACTTGGGAGTTTTACTAAAAATGGGACACCTGTTTGTGGTAGCATACTAGGATACCCATTGTTATTTTCACATCTGCACTATTTTGAGACAAAGAATTGTAAAAGTCAAGTAAGCATGTCCCTGGCTGTTTCATTTGCAAAGAGGCTTCATGAAATATAACTAGTAGGTATTATAAATCTACACAAGTAAAACAACTATCTAAGCTGATTGGTAGTACCCATACCACCACTGCTTTTATTTTCCACAATCATTTAAGGAAGGAGAAAAATAAACAAATCAAAAAGACCATCGAGATTTTTAAAAGTCATAGGCCCACAAGAGGCATTGTTCTTTCTTATTGATGGTGAGAATAGAATGGCTATAGAAATCCTCTTGGCTCCTATGATGTCATTATAGAAATGCCCTCTCACAAATCCTTCCCATTTGTCTCCTTCACTGCCTGCGCCGTAGTTGAAACAATTCTTTTCAAAATAATTTATAAATTGTTTTGTATGACACCCATGACATTTATTACAGGTTTCAAGTTCAGGAAAAGATACCCAATTATTTCTATCTAATTCATTTATCAAATGCTAAGGGCTATGGCAATAATTTAGAGGTTATGTCACTTAGTGTTTCGCAGTGAAGAGGATGATTCTGCTCCCAGTAGGATGAGCTAATTTCGCAGACATTGGTCAACAGGAAACCTGCCAGCAAGAAGGGACGGTGGCACTGAAAAGAGAGACTCCAGACAGAGGCCAAAGATTAACCACAGTACAAATAGTTGATTTGATTTACTATCATTTTTTTTTCTTTTAATTCTAGAAAGTGGCTCTTTTCATTTTTCTTTTAGATTCTACTACATTGTTTCTTCACATAATTATACTACAAGGGAAAACTGATTTTGGATCAATCTGATTGTTCAGTCATAATTATGACTTATACACGATAGCCTAATATGAGGGTTAGTCAAGAAATATTGCTACCCGGATTCCGGTACATACATGCATGAGTTTATCTCAAATACAATGTACTTACAAATGTTCTGTCACTAGTGGATGGAGAAAGACGTGTTTCTCTTAGTAATGCACTGACTTGTCTTAGTCTCCTTAGGGTGTCTTCCAAAAAAGGATACAGGTTCTATCAAAACAGTGACTTCTGAGTGGAATCTGTTGGTCCAGTAAAGTCAAGGCAGAGAGGTCAGCTTGGCACATTGATATCCTCTCGGAGTAATCTTGATAGATTTTCTTGAAGGACACAGGATTAGCATTGGGACTGATTCAGAAGAAAAATTTAAGAACATCAAAAACTGCTTTTGTTAGGGGGGAAAAGCCAGGAAAATTACACCAAGGAAATTTCCCCGTCATGATCATTTATTTGCTCAGGGTTTGAGGGTGGTACGCCTGTCCCATAATAATGTCATTGGGAAATCTAACCTCAGACATCCACAGCTCTGATCTTTCCATTTCCTACTTTTTTGATTCCTCCCAAAAAACAAAGAGCATTTAAAAGGACCCCAATTTGAGGCCGTCCAGGATGTCACAACTATTGCTTTGATGTGTCATAAATCGAAGAGGGCAGAATTCTTCAGGGAAGGGTTAGAGAGATGGAAACACTGCCTTCGGGAGTGTATAGGCTTAAATGAAGGATATCAAGAAAGAATAGCTTCCCATTTTGATATTCTTGTTTATTACAAGTTTCCATGATTTTGTCCCAATAATGTTCAATGTACTCCCATAAACTGATGGAATTATATTTGAAAATGTAAAAGAGAGCCACTTCCAATTTCCTCCTTTTACTGCCCTCTATGAGTTTACTGCACACCATAAAGTTTTAATACAATGCAAATATCTCATCAAATTAATTTTTCTCCACTAATCAGGGTGCAGGGAAGCAATGTTGAAACATATAACTTTCCTCTAGTTCTTAAATGCTTCCTCCCCCCACCCCACTATCATGATCCCAATTCTACCTTACAAATCTGGCTAGACCAGAGGATGTACATTGGTACAGATAGCAACTGGAAACACAGGGAATCCGGTATAGATGACTCCTTTGGGACCAGTGGTGAGAGGGGTGAGTTCTAGAGGGTGAAGGGAATGTGGATTAGAAAGAGGGAACTGATTACAAGAATCTAAGTATTGCCTCCTCCCTGGGGGAGGGACACCAGAAAAGAAAGGGGTGGGGGGGGGTCGCTGGACAGTGTAACATAACAAAACTATAAAAAGTTATGAATTATGAAGGGTTTGTGGGGGAGGGCGGAGGGAGGGGGAAAATGAGCAAATGATATTAGGGGCTAAAGTGGAAGGCAAATGTTTTGAGAAGGATGAGGGCAACAAATGTACATAGGTGCTTGACACAATGGATGTATGTATTGACTGTGATAAGAATTGTACAAGCCCCCAATAAAATAATTTTTTTTTAAAAAGAATTCATCATAAGTAAAAGAGGATATAAGAATTCTGCATTTGTCAGCTCACCAATGGATTCTTTCTCCTCCATTACCCAGTAGGCATTTTGAGTGTATTAAACCATCAAAATCAGTCTACATTTTATTGATTCCATCCAGTGTAAGAAAGCAACTTACTTTTGGGATAAAATTATAGCATCCTTCTCCTACTAACTTCTATTCTTACTATTCATAGCCCTATCAGTAAAACTGATATGATGTCCTTCCCCCGGCACTGGTCTTCCCTGACATGTCCAAAGTACATGAGATTATGCCTCACCATGCTTGTCTCAAAGGAGCATTATGGCTGTACTTCTTCCAAAACAGACCTGTTTGTTTTTTTGGAAGTCCATAGTACTTTCAGTATTCTTCACCAACACCATGGTTCAAAGGCATCAATTATTTTTATAACCTCCTTATTCAATGGCCAACTTTCACATGCATGTGAGACCACCGAAACGATCATGGCTTGGATTAGCTATACCCTTGTTCTCAAAGTAACATCTTTGCTTCTCAACACTTTAGAGGTGTTATGAGAAAATTTACCTAATACAATCTTTCATTTGATCTCTTCACTTTTGCTTCCATGAGCATTGACTTTGGATCCAAGCAAGATGAAATCCTTGACAATTTCAATCTTTTCTCCATTTATCACGATGTTAGCCCTGTTGTGAGGCTTTTGTTTTTCTTTACAATGGGTTGTAATCAGTTCTGAAGGCTGCAATCCTTGATCATCATCATCAAATGCTTAAAGCCCCCCTCACTTTCAGTAAGCAAGGTAGCATCATCTCCATATGTCAGGTTATTAATAAGCCTTCCTCCGGTCCTATTGCCACATGCTTGATATAATCAAGCTTCTCTAATAATTTGCTCAACATATAGATTGAATAAGTATGGAGAGAGGATACAACCCTTATGCACACCTTTTCTAATTTTAAAGCATGGAGTATGTCCTTGTTCTGTTCAAACAACTGCCTCTTGGTCCATGTAGACCAGTGGTTCCCAACCTGTGGGTAGCGACCCCTTTGGAAGTCAAACCACCCTTTCACAGTACCAAACAGTTCATAACAGTACCAAAATGACAGTGAAGAAGTAGCAATGAAAATAATTTTATGGTTCAGGGGTCACTACAACATGAGGAACTGTATTAAAGGGCCGCAGCATTAGGAAAGTTGAGAACCGCTGATGTAGACATTCCTCATAAGCACAATGCATTGTTCTGGAATTCCCATTCTTCTCAAAGCTATCCATAGTTTGTTATGATCCACACAGCTGAATGCCTTTGTATAGTCAATGAAGCACAAATAGGCATTATTCTGGTCTTCTTTGCTTTCAGTTAAGATCTGTCTGGCAGTCGAAAGGATATCCTTTGTTTCACCTCTGCTTCTGACGCCCTCCTGAAGCCATCGACCAGCTCCCCCCGATGGACCACTGCTTTTGTTGGGTGACCTTCAGCACATTTTTACTTACATGAGATATCAATGATGTTGTTCTATACTTTGACCACTCTGTTGGGTCACCTTTATTTTGAAAGGAGAATAAATTTGGATCTCTTCCAGCCAATTGGCTGAGTAGCTGTCTCCCAAATTTCTTAGCACAGACAAGTGAGTACTTGAAGTGTTTCATCGGCTTGTTACAACAGTTCCATTGCTATTCCATCCATTCTTAGAGCCTTATTTTTGACTGATACACTCAGTGCACTCCGTGCATTTCTTCTTTCAGTACAATTGGTTCTTGCTCATATGTTACTTCATTAAATGGCTGAATGTCAGCTGGTTCATTTAGGTAAAGTGACTGTATTCTTTCCATCTTCTTTTGATTCTTTCTGTATCATTTAATAATTTGTCCAAAGATTCTTTCAATCTTGCAACTCAAGGTTTGATTTTTTTTCTTGTGCTCTCTCCCATTAAGATATGGTAAGTGTGTTCTTCCTTTTTTAACAATAGATTTTCTAACATTCGGTCTTCACCAGCACCACAATTCAAATAGTTCAATTCTTCTACAGTTTTCTCCTTCAGTGCTGGCAAAGAATACAGAAAGCACCGTGGACTGCTAAAAGGAAAAACAGAACTGTCTTGGAAGAAGTAGGGTCAGAAGCAAAAAGGGCAAGACTTTGTCTTATATGCTTTAGACATGTTGTCGGAAGAGGCCAGTTCCTGGAGAAGGACATCACACTCGGTAAAGTGGAGGGGCAGCAAAAGCGGAAGGCCCTCAACAAGGACGACTGGCACAGTGGCTGCAACACTGGGTGCAGGCCCAGGAACAGTGGTGAAGATGGTGCAGGGCCTGGCAGGGCTTGGTGCTGCTGTGCACAGGGGCATTGTGGGTCAGACCGGGCTCAGTGGCACCGAGCAGCAATGACGGGTCTTTGAACATTTCATTCTAATATTTTACTTTGTCTTCTCCAGCTGCCCTTGGAAATTCTGTTCAGCTCGTTGACATCATCATTTCTTCTATTTGCTTTCCCTATTCTATGATTAGGAGCAAGTTTCAGAATCTATTCTCACATCCACTTTGATCTTTCTTTTCTCCTGGCTTTTCAATGATTTTTTGCTTTTCTTCATGTATGACGTTCTTGATGTCATTCCACGGCTCATCTGGTCTTCTGACATTAGTGTTCAGTGCATCAAATCTGATCTTGAGATGTTCTTGAAATTTGGATGCGATATACTCAAAGTCATATTTGGCTCTTGTGGACTTGTCTTCATTTTCAAGTTTAACTTCAACTTCCATGTGATAAATTGCTGATCTGTTCCACAGTTGGCTCCTGGTCTGGTTTTAGCTACTCACATTAAGCTTCCTCGTCATTTCTTCCCACAGAGCTAGCCAATTTGATTTCTGTGTATTCCATCTGAAGAATAAGGTTAAAAAGAGGTATTTGCTATAAATAAGTCATTGGCCTTGCAAGATTCTATCATGCGCTCTCCAGCTAGGTTTGTAGCACCAAGACCATATTTTCCAACTACTTTACCTTCCTTTTTGTCTCCCACTTATGCATTCCAATCACCAATAATTATCAATGAATCTTGATCACATGTTTGATCAATTTCAGACTGAAGACGCTGGTAAAATTCTTCTTCTGCTCCTCTATCTTTAGTGGCTGGTGCATAAATTTGAATAATAGTTGTATTGATCCACTTTCCTTGTATGCAGATAGACATAGTCCTATCACAGACAACATTTGTCCTCCAAGACAGTGCTTCAAACGTCCTTTCTGACAATGAATGCAACACCATTCCTCTTGATTATCTCATTCCTGGCATAGTAGGCTATATAATTTTCTGATTCAAAATGGCCAATACCAGTCCATTTCAGCTCACTAACACCTATAATATCGATCTTTATGCATTACATTTCATTTTTAATAACGTCAAATTTCCCTAGATTCATACGTCACACAGTTCAGATTCCAATTATTAATTGATATTTGCAGCTATTTCTTGTCATTTTGTGCCCCATCAGCAAATGAAGATCCCAGATGCTTCATGCCTGTTGGCTTTACTCCAGCCTCGTATTATGGTCAACTCTAATCCTTGAGGAGGCAGCTCTTCCTCAGCCATGTTTTGAGTGGCTTCCAACCTGAGGGGCTCATCTTCTGGCTCTGGCTCTGACAATGTTCTGCTGATATTTACGAGGTTTTCAGTAACTGATAATGTGCTGATGGTATCCATCAGTTTTCAACGACTAATTCCACTGAAGAGGATAGCTTATTCTTTCTTAGTAGTCCAGAAGTTCTCCTGAAGCCTGCTCACCTTAGGGAGCTGGCTGAAATTTGAAATAAGAGGGACATAGCTTCCAGTATCATAGGGACACACAAGACACCACAGTGTGACAAAATGGCAGGCATGTGGTGGAAACCTGGCCATTTTTTATTGTAGTATTTAAATTAAACTGGTAGTTTAAATGTAGTGAGACTCAGCTTTGGGAAATGATGCTACCCCAGAATTTATATTAAATGACATCTTTGTTATGATCTGCTTTATTGTTGTAAAAATATACAGAGTACCAAATTTGCCAACTCAACATGTTGTGCATATACAATTCAGTGAGATTAATTGTATCAATCACGGTGTGCAACCAACACCAGTGACCTTTGCTAAATGTTCCATCTTCATCAACTCCTGTTTCAATATTGACTATTAATATGACTCCATGCATTTACTCTAAAAACATCCCTTGGGCAGACACGGGACCCTTCACCAGTCCTACAAATGAGAATAACCATCTATATTCTGGGAGTTTAAGGAATATGTCAAAATAGAAGCCAGTGGAATTTTTATAACAAAGATCAACAGGGAACAAAGACTCTTGCTAAGTCAGCTGACATGCCCTATTCAAATGGAACCTGAAACTAGCGGAAGAGGGGAGCAGCCATCATGGAGGCTAGCCTTGGATTATGACTGAAAACCCTCTGCTTGACCAACAGCACACTAGCCCCTGTTCTCTGGTGCCTCTTTGCAGGACAGGAAAATAGGAATTACTCATTCTGCAATGCTTCATGCATTCATGTTTAGTTCTTCATATACTGTGCAAAAGTTTGCATGGTGAGGCACCTTGAGGTCTTTTGGCATTTATTTTTGTGAATTTCTTGTCTCCCGGCCCACATATTCCCTTTTCTTCATCCATCTGCCTTTATTCCTCCCACCATATCTATCTATATCTTGCAAAGAGAAAGGATTGTTAAATGTTTCCCTTGCAGTACTCTTTCCCTAGAGCCAGTGCCAACAAATTGCAGCCATCGGCAGGCCCTAGTGTGCTGGTATGTGTCTGTACATCACCGCTAGAAACAGTAAGGGACGACAAGCAACGGCAGACTGAGCATCTCACATGGATAGAGAGAGCGAACATCCACCACTTGGCAAGCTGCGTTCAGGGAGGCTTACTTAGCTCGCGTTCCGGGATTATTATAAAAATAAATCTTTTAACATTTGTTTGGGATTAAAAGTGAGGGAATCTAGACTCACAATTTAAAATGCACATCCTGATGAATAATAAATATACTTAGTAAATATACATTAAGGGAGAATTATATTTTCGGCAGTTTGTTGTGTTTCACATAAGGCATTCTCCCCATAACAATGAATTAACAGAGCCCAGATATGAGACTAAAGCTGGAGTTGGGAGAGGACAGATAATACTATCTTCTAGGAATGAAAGAGGCCCGAAGGGAGAACAGACCAAAATGTAGAGGGACCCATATGATCAAAGAATGGCCAGAAGGACATTGCAGGGCAGCACCCGAGAGGCTGCCCAGAATGCCTCACGACTAGCACGAGGCGTGGAGTCAGTGACTGAACTCCGGTCTTGACTTGACCTCCAATCCTCGCAGGCAATTAACAGCCCTGTGAGCATCGCAAGGCCTCGTGAATACAGAATCACCTTTGAACCATAGTGTAATTAAACAAAAAACGACAAAAGGGCCGAAGTCCTGAAATTTCATGATCCAGGAGACAGCAAAGAAAAGGTTTCCATCAAGTTAGCCCCAAGTCTGTGAAATGAAGCCCATCTCCTCCTTACCCAGTGTGCACTGCGTCAATCCTGGCTCGTGGCAACCTCCTATGTGTCAGAGTGGAAATATTCTCCACAGGGTTTATATCGACAGGTTTTGCAGAATAGGATTGCTAGAGTTTTTTCCAAGGTATCTATCTCTGGACCAGCTCCCTCCTACAACCCTTTGCTGAGCAGACAAGCACGCTCAGGGAATGCTCTGCCTCCTCAGTGCCTCTTTTGTACAATGTTCCTCTCCGCTATTCCTTCCCTGCCACGCACCGGGGGTTATTCCCCGGCCGGGGTTGGCCGGCTTCCCCAACTTAATTTTCCCTCATTCACTCTCCTTCACACAGCTGTTGGGTAACACCCTCTCCAACTGACTCCTAACATTAAAGTTTAATTGTTCTCTACCATCCTTCTTCCGGATCCCGTTCTCTGTTGAGACACGTCTGATGAAGACATGGGCACAGGAGCTAGAGATTTAGGTTCAAATCCTCTGCTTGCCAAGAGTGAGTTGGGTAAATAAGGTAACCCTTCTGTGCCTTTTTCTCAGTGGCTGCCTCTCAGTATTAATATAAATGTGCTTGAGATAATAAAGATAAAGCCCTAGTGTCCCTGTAGCTACACATTGGCTAGCTAACCACAAGATCCACGGTTCAAATCCATCAGCCACTCCTCCAGAAAAAGATGAGGCTGCCTCCCCTCGGAAGTGTTAGTCTCAAAAAGCATTTTCAAGGTCACTATGAGTCGGAATAAACACAGGAGCAGTGGATTTTAGGAGTGGTACCTGGTGAACAAGCAAATGTTAGGTTTTCATTTGGGGATTAATATGTTAATGATAGCTCTCAGTTCAATAGTCTTCAATATGGATCACAACTCAATGTAAAGACACCAAAATCCTCACAGCTGGACCAATAGGTAACATCATGATAAATGGAGAAAAGATTGGAACTGTCAAAGATTTTGCCTTGCTTAGATCCACAATCAATGCTCATGGAAGTAGCTGTCGAGATCAAACAACACATTGCATTGGGTAGGTAAATTTGCTACACAAGACTTCTTTAAAGCATTGAAAAGCAAGGATGGTACTGTAAGTACTAAGACACGCCTGACCAAGCCATAATATTTTCAATAGCCGCATATGCATGTGAAAGTTGGACATTGAATAAAGAATACTACAGAAGAACCTACGCATTTGAATTATGGTGCTAGCGAAGGATATTGAAAGCACCAGGGAGCAAAAGGACAGAGATCTGTCCTTGAAGCAAAGATGGTAATAACATGTATTTTGGACACGTTATCAGGAGAGGAGGAGCCCTGGTGGCATAGTAGCTACGCGTTGGGCTGTGATCCAAAAGGTCAGCAGTCCAAAACCACCAGCGACTCTGAGGGAGAAAGACAGGACTTTCTACTCCTGGAGACACTTACAGTTTAGAAACTCATCAGGCAGTTCTGCCCTGTTCTGCAGGGTCACTATGAGTCAGCATCAACTCGCTGGCAGTTCGTGAGCAATCAGGAGAGATCAGTCACTGCACAACATCATGCTTGGTAAAGTAGAGGGGCAGGGGAAAAGTGGAAGATCTTTGACAAGGTAGATCAACACAATGGCTGTAAAAGTGGGATCAAACCTGCGAGCAATTGGGAGGGAAGCGATTCCATTTTCTTGTGCAGAGGGCCACTACGAGTTAGAGCAGACTCGATGGCACCTAACATCAGTTCAAGTCACTCGTTGAAAGCAACTCTTGGCTTTATGAGGAGTTTTCACTCAAAGGGCAGAATAGTTGTGTGGTTTTGTGGGGGGAATATAGGTTAGGTCAGGGAACAGAGTAGTTCTTGGGACAGGCTATTCCCACCCAGGAGACCAGCCCTACATGATATGATTCATTCCTGTAACGCAGCCACAAGTCCCTCTCTTCTGTCTGCATCACAACAGAAAAGGCAGATGCCTGCACTGGAAGACAGAAGGGGACGATCAGGGTATTATTTATGCAGGGCCCTTGTCAAATGATCTGCTCTTTCTCCAGAACTGGGTAAACAGAAACACTTTTGTAGAAACAGGCAAACACTGTTTAATAGTCCATTACCAGCTTTTCCAGACAAGCAATCACCAAACCTCCTTTTTTTGTCTATGAAAAGGACAGTTAGTGCATTCTTTATGGTAGGAGGTAGTGTGGGCGCAGGTCATTGGGTTAAGAGAGGTGACATTAAAATCAGGTGTCCTTCTTCAAAGCTTTGCAGGTAAGGGATGCCCAGACTCAAGGACAATGTGTTAAGGCTGACTTCTGTGTTGCCCCTGAAAGCCCTGGGAATTTTAATTGAAATTACTTTTCAGCACTGGCACTCTGCCTTATTTGCAATTTGTATTATGAAGGACAATGCTAAATAAGAAGGGTGATTTTTTTTTAATACAGACTCCAAAACTGGATGTTGGAGACTTTCCACACCTACCTAAGAAATAAACGCAAGAGCTCCCCACCCCAACCCCCACCCCTCACTGAAGGACAGTAAACATCTTTGCCTATCAGTGTTC
>NW_022104341.1:31135028-31145189 GCF_000313985.2 Echinops telfairi | reverse complement strand
AGCCCATGATAGAGAGAGAAGGTCCCCAAACTAGAAAGCTATTGATGGAAATGGAAACAAGCTGAAGCACAAACGGAAAATTTCCCATGTTTCCATCCTACATTTCAAAACTGCATTAAAGTTACTCTTCCTCCCCCCACAAGGCATTTCTGCAAAAGTCCTGGAGCTCCATACGGTGGGAAGTTCAGACATTTTCCCTTTCAGCCCTGTTAGGAATGGAATTGTGCCCTCCAAAATATGTCTTGTCAATCCTAACCCCTATTCTTGTGGTTACAATCCCGTTTGGAAATGTTTTTTATGTTACGATAATGAGAAAAGAGGTATGTGGTAGGACCAAAAAAAGAGCATATTAAGCACAAAAAAAGTAGAGCTGACGGAAGAGAGGTGTCAAGGCACATGCAGACTGCCGCGCAGTGGGACCTCCCTCCCCTCAGAGTCGCGGAGAAGACTTCCCCTCTGGCCGCACCTGGGTGTCAGACTGCAAGCCTCCCAGCTATGGGAAAATAAACCTGCCGAAGCCCCCATATGTGGTGTTTCTGTTATAGTAGCTCTAGATGACTAAGGTAAGTACTTATTCTCTTTTTTTCTCAACTGTATATTAGCTTGTTTACTAAACTAATGGAATTTTTTCAAACTAAAAAGTGGTAGTCTTTTATACATTCTCTGATGTGCAACAAAAGACACCCACCAGCCCTCTCCTGAATGTCCACACATTTTGGTTCCTGTAGTTTGCTAAACTGGTAGCTCTGCTGTTTCCTTATGACTTAACAGCCTTCTTTTAGACGGACATTCTACACTAAGCAAGCATTGTGGTTGTTATTGGGTGCCTTCGAAGTGGTTCTGATTCACTGTGACCCAATGTACAACAGAGCAAAACACTGCCCGGTCTGTGCCGTCCACACAATGTTGACTGATGCAGGAAGCATCCCAAAAGAAAGTGAAGGGGAAATCCACGGACTTAAACTTCTTGGCACTCCCCTCTGACCATGGACCAGGGGTGTGAATGGCCTTGTTATCATGCAGACTGCATTGGAAAGTGGATTGCTGCAGATGCAGTTAGGTTACAATTTAGCACCACCCTATCATTTGATCTCCCTTATAATCCATCTAAATCTGCTCTATTTTTTAATATTTTCTCTTTTCTTTTTGATTGCAGTTATGTTTCACTTGGTTGTTTTTGTTCATTTTGTTTGTTTTTTAATGTTTTCTGTATATGACATCCAGGATAGGTAAATTGACAGAGACAATAACTGGATCAGGGGTCCCTTGGAGGTATGGCAGAGGCGGGTGGGGGATGTGGGGAGCTAATAATAAAGAGTACATGAACGAAGAAAATGTGTTAAAAAGTATTGCAGTGGTGATTGCATAACTCTTCTTGATGTGAGGAACTATTGGATTGTATGATTTATGGATTATATATCAATAAAATGTTTATGGATAAAAAGATGGAAAAATATAGAGAATTGCTGTACTAAAAAGGACCAGTCAACATTCTACCATTTCAAGAGGTAGCATATGAGCCAGAACCAATGATACTAAAGGAAGTTCAAGGAGCGCTGAAAGCATCAGTCAACCACAAAGCTCCATGAATTCACAGAATATCCATGGAGATGTTTTAACAAACTGATGAAGCACTGGACACCCTCACTCATCCATGCCAAGAAATTTTGAAGACAACACTTGGCCAACTAGAAGAGATTAATATTTGTACCCATTCCCAAGAAAGGTGACTCTAAAGAATTTTCGCTCAAATTATAGAACAATAGCATTAATATCACATGCAAGTAAAGTTTTGCTGAAGGTTATCCAACAAAAGTTGCAGCAGTGCATTAGTGGCGAGCCGCTACAGGTTTGGGCTAGATTCAGAAGAGGAGGTAAACAAAGGTTATCATTGCTGATGTCAGATAGATCTTGGCTGAAAGCAAAGAATACCAGAAAGAAATGTATTTGCGTTTCATTTTCTATACAAAGGCTTTCAACTGTGTGGCTCATACAAAACTATGGCTAGCCTTGAGAAGAATGGGAATTCCCAAGCACTACACTGTGCTAATGAGGAACTTGTACATGGACAAGCCAGTAGGTATGCAAACAAAACTGGGGAATACGGCATGGTTTAAAAGCAGGAAAGGTGTAGGCCAGGGTTGTATCCTCTCACCATATGTGTTCAATCTGTATGCTTAGCAAATATCAAAGTAGCTGGAGGCAATCTTATTAGCAACCTTAGCTATGCGGATGATAACAACCTTGCTTGCTGAACGTGAGGAGCACTTGAAGTACCTGATGAAGAAGATCAATGTAAGGAAGACCCAAATCCTCACAACTGGACCAGTGGGAAATAGCATGATAAGCTGAGAAAAGATTGCAATTGCCAAGGGTTTTGTCTTGCCTGGATCCACAATCAACTTTCATGGAAGCAGCAGTCAAGAGAGCAAACAACACAATGCATTCTGTAAATCTGCTTAAAATACCTCTGTGAGGACTCCGGTGTGCCTGATCCCATCCACGGTCATCTCAATTGCTCTGTAGTCAATGGTCTTATACGTGAAAATTGGACCTTGCATAAGGAAGACCAAAGAAGAATCAGTACGTTTTAATGATGGTGCTGGTGAACCATGAACCTCTAAATAAACAAACAAATCCATCTAAATAAACCCCTAAATAAACAAACAAATCCCTCTAAATAAACAAACAAATCCATCTTGGAAGAAATACAGCTGGAGTGCTCCTTAGAGACAAGGTTGGAGAGTCTTTACCTCACACACTTTGGATGTATTGTCAGGAGAGAGACATCAGAGCCGAGAGAAGGACATCAAGCTTGGTAAAAGAAAGGATCACCCCAAAAAAGACGGATTGACACAGTAGCTAAACCAATGGGCTCAAACAGAAGAACAATTGTGCGGGACCAGGCAGTGTTTTGTTCTGTGGTACATCGGGTTGCTCGGAGCCGGAACTGACTGGCTAGCACCTGACAGTGACATTGCTCAGCCACTATTGCAACAAGTTTCATACTTACAAAAGTGCAACCAAGCAAAAGAATAGGTGATGCTTCGCTGATTATGAGATAGGATGACTTTGAGACAATGACATCGGAGCTTGGGGAGGGGGCAGGCAACATTTAATCCTCCTGGTGACTAGAGGAGTTCTCAGCAAACCTCCAGCTTCTGAATGCAGGAATGGGCAGGCCTTTGCTCAGGACCCAGCTATGAGCCAAAGATAATATGGCAAGAGAATAATGATTTCCCTGTGATGGGCTACTAAGATTATCTATTCCATTATGAGTCAATCCCTGTAAAATCCAAAGGTAAGCAGCAGTTAAACGGCTACAAACAGTGGTTAATGGGAACTTTGAGGAAATATGATGAAATGATTACCCTGAAACCTACTGCAAAAATGAATCCCAAGAGATGAAGACATCCATCAGACACCTCTCTCTCTCTCTCTCTCTCTCTCTCTCTCTCTCTCTCTCCCCCCCCCTCTTTCTACTGGGGTTTCTTTCCCCTACCCTGCTTCCATTTCCAAATCATTTTTCCTTCCCCTGCTTGCTCGTTCAAGCTCTCCCTATTTTTGTCATCTCAACTCTCCTTTGATTGCGCTCTCATTTCCACATGTTTTATTACTCCCTCCCCTAATGTCTTGTCAAAATACTATGTGGAAGTTTATTGTAAATGTGCACCAGATACTGTCCATGTGTGTATTAGAAGCCCTGGCATCCGACTTCTGAAATAGCAGCTCTTGAGCACCTTCTGGAGCACAGGTCTACTCGGACACACAGAGTCACCACGAGCCCTAATTGCTGTTGTTTTATATGAAGACCAAAAACCAAACTCACAGCCATCCAGTCTGGACGCCAATCCATAGCGACCCTATAGGGCACGATAGAACTGCCTCTGTGGGTTTCCAAGACTGAAACTCTTGATTGGAATAGAAAGCCTCCTCTTTCTCCCATAAAGTGATTGGTGGTTTCAAATTGCTGCCCTTGAGGCTTGCAGCTCAATGGATAACCACTATGCCATCAGGGCTCCGTGTTTTATATGAAAGAACTTCAAAAAGTTCATAGAAAACTGTCATTGAAAGATAATGGAATTTTCCATGAAATTTTGGGGAGAACAAAATGCCCAAGATAGCCAATGTCTATCCTTTCTATGTCCAAAAGGAAACCAAATATAGGGAGGAATGGGTTTTTCTCTTCTAACGCAAAACCCATTGCCAATTCCAACTCCTAGGTACCTTGTAGGAAAGAGTAGAACTTCCCAATAAGTCTTCCAAGAGTGTAAATCTTTACAGCAGCACATTGGCCCACCTTGCTCCCGCAGAGTGGCTGCTGAGTTGAACCGTTTGACTTTTTTGCAGCAGCAGCAGCAGAGCACTTTAACCACTGCACCACTCGGGTCCTTGAGTAACGACCCCTAAGTTACGTGCCCACCATGCCTCTGATTCTTCTTCATCCTGAACTCATGCTGACAGACCAGGTGATTCCCTTTCCAATTCTAAAAAGCTTCAGGCAAAAAATTCAGGTTGTAATACTCTGATAGAAATCTATGATTATTATTACCAAATATAATATTGATAGTATGAGAGAGTAGATGTTATCATTCCCAAACCCTGAGCTCAGAGGCGTTTAATAGGTGGCTCAGCAAATACAAAGCAGATTCTAACCCAGGTCGCTGACTCCAAGGCCCACATTGTTTCCAGCCTCTTCTATTGCTGCCTTCCCTACCTTCATGAACTGCATTTGATTTCTTTTAAGCAAAAGTTCACAGGCAGTTTAACTTTTCTTCCTATTGAAGTGATCTTTCACTCTTTTCCTGAGAACCCTGTCTTTGCTTACATTACAACGCTACCTTGGCTGATAATAATTTTCTCTCATTCCCCCCAGCTACTCACATGTGAACTGCTGGAGGGCAGAGTACCATACCATTCATCTCTGTATCCCTTATGACCCATTGAACACAGAGGGTCAATAAATGATGGTTGTGTAGAATTAAGTTGCCCCCCCACCCCAAATATTGTGTTGGTGGTATGCCGGGTAAAGCATTGGGCTGATAACTGGAAGGTGATGATTGTTCAGTGCCTTTGAGCCGGCTCTGAACCATAGTGACCCTCTGCCCCACAGAACAAAACACTGCACAGTGCGCCATCCTCACAACTGTTCCCATGCTTGAGCCCATTGTTACAGCCCACGTTTGTAAATAATTTGAAACCACCAGTCACCCTCCCACAGAAAACTGATGCGGTCTGCTTCGAAAAGGACGGGCAGCCTTGGATGCTCTAGGGAGCCATTCTACTTTGCTCTCTGAGGTCATTGTGATTTGGAATAGACTCTACAGAAGTGGGTTTAGTTTGGGATGCTGGTATCAATGGTAATGCACTTGACTGTTATTGGAAGTTGGAGGGTTATGTCCATCCAGCCATACTTGAAAGAAAGCATTGGCAATCTATTTCCAAAATAATAATGAAAAGTGTTGTTATTATTATTATCAGCTATTGAAACCCACCTGGCGCACAGTGTTGCACTGACAGTGTGAAATCACCAGGAGTCAGAATGAGCTTGAAAGCAATCGGTATCTTTTTCTCAAAAAAAAAATAAATGGTCAAGCAGTCAGATGATCACAGAAAGAAAAATGACACTAAGTCCAGAGTATGATGTACACAGCCTCGGAGGGAGGTCAAGAGAGACCTCTGAGCGCTTCAAGGAGAAACACAGGGTTGATTTGGGGTTGTAAAACTGATAATGAGGCAGAACATGTGTATTAGTCAAACCTGACAAGGCACTGGCTAGATTCCTCAGGACAAAAGGTAGTGACAAAATGTTCTCTCCTCTGTGGTCCCACCCTAACCTCTATTCGTCAGGGCTCCAACATTTGTGCCAGTTAACTGGCCCTTTGAACAGCCTCTAGCGCGGACTCAAACACTCCTTCACACAGACCAGCCATGTTTTCCTTCAGCCTAAACTGACAGGTGTAGAGAAAAGGCCTTGCCCTTTGCCCCCTCTTAACTGAAGTTTGAGCAGATCTTTAAATCAAGCTCTCTTTGAGTTGAATCAACCGTAGATAACAAACCAAATCTACACAGGAAATAATTTCACTTCCCTTAAGGCTTTTGCTTCTATTCCTACTACTTCCCTTAAGATACTTTAATTTTTTTCAACAAATAGTGATGAACTCTTGTTTTATTGTTGAAATTAAGAAATTGTGCGGCACATCTTTTATTTGAATTTGAAAGAAAGTGCCACCGGTCTTCTTTGAAATGCTTTGTGAAGGTTGCTTTTGTGTTTGCCTTCCTTTTTTTTCTGGCACCGAAGATGGGAGCCCTAACTTTATGAGCACAAATAAAGAAATGGATTTAGCAAGCTAATTTATTTAGAATAGTGAGGAAATGTGGCATTCTGGATAACTCAGTGCTTTAATTAACAGAGATACCCTATTCACCGTAATTTTGAGACAGATTCTCAAAACCTTGGTACTATACTCTTACAAAACTTAATGGACATTTTCTGTCTTGATTCTATTGGGCCATGGAATGCCTAGAGGAATATCATTGTGAGATATGCAAATCATCATTACCAACTCTCTTTATGCCGTAGTAATGTTAGCTGCCATTGAGTTGACCCCTATTCGTGGCAATTCCATGCATAGCAGAATGGAAGCCTGATGCTCCTGCACCATGCACACAACCATTATGATCCTGAGGGGTTTTGGTGGCTGGATTCTCAGAAGTATTTACCCAGGCCTTTCTTCCCAGTCCATCTGAGTCTAAGGTGACCAGCTTTAAAGCGGGACACCATTGACTGGGGTGGGGGTGGAGGGGGGGTTCTTGATTAAAAATTTGGTCTATATGGACCAAATAAACCGTTCCCTAGCCTGTCGTGCATTCTTTCCAAAAATCGGGACTTTTCTGAAACGCCAAAAATCGGGACTGTTCCGCCAAAAGCTGGACGTCTGGTCACCTAATCTTAGTCTGGAAGCTCCACAGAAGGCTGTACGTCCTCATAGCACATGCAATCCTCCACTGACAGACAGGTGGTGGCTGTGATATGCACTGTCCAGAGATGAAATTAATTCGCTGGTGTGGAAGGCAACAATTCTACCACTGGATCACCAATACCTTCAATAGAAGTTATAAAAGTCTAGTCATTATCCATGAATAAAAGACACACAGATGATTCTAGAGATCCAAAGAAAGGTGAGGAAAGAGGCGACCTGGATCCTAGGCTAAACTGTGAATAGACCATTCATTTCAGGGACCTCCTTCCACCCCTCAATGTCTCCAGTCTCCGTTCTCCTTCCTCCGTTCTCCTTCCTCCTCCATTTCTTTCCCCATCACATCTTCCAAAGCTTGCTTTATTGCCCAGCTAATGACTGCTGAAGTACTAAGTAACAACTAAGGCATTAGTTAGCAAGGGATAAAAGTGAGTTTACCATGATCCTGGGAATATTTGCATTTTCAAGGAAGTTGTTTAAACATCTTCCCTCCAGACTCAGAAGAAAAATGACTCACTCATTAAATAAAAAGTGCTTAATGGTTAGACCCCTCACTTTCTAAGTCAATCTCCCTACACTCTCTGACATAACCTTGGGCCAGCTTTCATTCTGTAAATCCATGCCTCCTGGCTATCCCACACGTTCTTCCCTGGACCCAGTAAAACCTCTTTGCACCCACCAGACCTCATATCACTTGCCCTCCCAGGTGGTGCTCAAATCATTACAGCGTGGGAGGCCTCCCCTGGGTCCCCTGGTCTCCCCTTGCTGCTTCCCTGCCACACGGTGCATGCGTTAGAACACTTGCCATTCTGTACAATAATTATTGGTTTCTTTCTATTTTCCCCACCATTCTAGGCTGTAGCCTCTTTACCAGACTTCTCAGCCTTCATATTTTCAACATCTAGCAAATGGCCTGGTACTCACAGCTCATTAAGGTTGAACAAATGAAAAACAGCAACCAAATGAAGAAGGTTTGAGATAGCACCATTTCATAAGGGATAAATAAATAAATACTGGAAATATTAATTAAAAATCTTGTCAACCCCCCACTGTAGAATATAGGGCTTAATATGCATGGAGCCTATAGTGATATAAAGTTTCCTGGTTTATTTCTCTAAGAAAAAAAAACCCTGATACTAGCTTATTAACTTTTCATTTGTTCCTTTCCCACTAAAGTAGAGCGTGCACACACACACACACACACACACACACACACAAACCCTGTTATATGAGCTACCCAATTGTCCAAGTCCCAGATAAATAGGCTTACCGTGTTTGTGTGTGCTTTTATGCACTTTAATCAATATATTTCTCAGTTTGAACAAGACAATAAATTAATTCCTGTCTTTTTAAAACTAGTTTCCACTTACTCAAAGATGTCGCTGCACAACTTGGAGGCAGCCTTGAATAGTGAAGAAAAAATAAAACAAAATATTCCTTGGCCCAGACATTAGTATACCCACAAGTATTAGTCTTGCCTCTGCCTCTGGAGGACTATATGACCTTGGGAAAATTACATAATTTTTATGGACCTCAGTTTCCTCTTCTATAAAACATAGAACGAGTTAGACCTGGTGATTATCAAGTGCCTTCTCCAGTTTTACAATTCTATTATTATATAAATCTTTAATTATAACATAGGGCAGGTAGGCCCTGAGAAGTACTGGAAGTGTCGATACCATACTGTTGCAAAGAACATGATCGTCAGCACACGCAATAATTCCATTTGAATCCAGAGCAAAGTCAAATTTGCCAGCACTGGATCTGAATGACCAAGAGTAATAAAACACATACACGGAAACGGATAGAAAACAGGGGGGGTGGGCCCCGTGC
Source organism: Echinops telfairi (assembly GCF_000313985.2). Classification (NCBI taxonomy): domain Eukaryota; kingdom Metazoa; phylum Chordata; class Mammalia; order Afrosoricida; family Tenrecidae; genus Echinops; species Echinops telfairi. Next base: position 31,136,376 of record NW_022104341.1, on the reverse strand, counting down.
ACTGTGTGAAATGGTACATAGCCTAAATGTGTTTTCTCACACTGATGTATTTTAAATTTGTGACTATGAATATACCACAGTGAACAGCTTGAAGTTCTTTGGAACAAACATTGTCTCTTCTAAGGTCACTCCTGAAGGAATTGCAATAATAACATTTGGCATATGTAGATAGAGTGCTTTGCAGACTGAAGCATGGAGAATTATGCTCTGCATGTTCCAGAAAAGATGATCCATGATTTAGGTGAGAAAAACTGTCAGGTACATTTTTGACAGCGGCAGCAAACCCAAACAGTGCAACCATACAATCAATATGGACGCCCTCATTCAAATCCCCACGTAGCAGCGAGTTTGATTTTCAGCAGGGTCTGGACAGGAGTAATGGAGTTGGTGGCCTGGAGGAACATTAGAGGTTTTAATAAAAGGAACTTAAAATTACCAGTGTTGGCGGTGGCTCCCAGGTAGCCCTGGCTCGGTGTCTGAAACCACACGAGGTGAACCTAATGCCTTGCCTCTCCGATTCTTGCGATTCCGTTTATAATGCCATTTTGTAGATAAGAGCCTGGTCATTTTTGTCCTCCAAAATAAACTCATAAAAATTGCTTTAAAATTCCTGATCAATGTCTTCAGTTCACACAGATATTAAACTGAATTTCCGAAAGCCTGAAAAGCTAATTATGCATTCAATTAGAGTTTCTTAATAAAGATGAAAACTCTGAAGTCTATTACAAGCCCATATTTAATTCAACTGCCATTTTATCCATGCCATGGAAGTGTAAGTGGTAACAATGAATATAAATTATAATACATGCCACAGAAAGAATGCTATTTGTCCAAGTCCGTTACTATAAAGAATTAAATTTTGCTATCAGTTCCATGATCTAGTTAAAATTGATATTCTTTATTTGGTCTTTCAATGTAGTCCAATTTCCTACTTTGAAAAACAAATTCTGGGGAATAAAGAAAAGAGATTAATTTATCATTAAGACTCTGCTTAATTGAAGTCAATTCCGAACAAACTTGAATTCAATTTCTGCTCATTAAATTGAATGTGCTCTGCGTTCCTCTCTGCATTGCTTTGAGCAAGCAGCTGAGAACAAGGGACTAACATCAAAATTATTAAATTGAGGAGATTTTATTTGGTCTTCACATGCCAGAGCCGCTTTGATGAGGAGCTGTTTTGGCACTAAAGGGAAGAAGAGCAGCTGGGGGAAAAATCAAATGAAACTAAGCCTTGGAAAATTGAAGAAAACGCAAGCTTAATAATATTTAATAATTAAATTTCCACAAACAATAGCGGCAAATGAAGTAATCTGCAAAGTCTGTGAACTCATTTGCATAATTGATGCCG
>NW_022104341.1:31120151-31134557 GCF_000313985.2 Echinops telfairi | reverse complement strand
GCCCCGGACGCCTGGAGCCCGGGCGCCCTCCTAGACGCAGAATAAACTGGGAAACCATTCGCCTGCCGGGTGGGGATGGGGGGCTGACTCCGCCGTCCTCGGGCGCGTGACCCCCGCGCTGAGCTGGGTTGGGGATTCTGGACAGTAAGGGAGTTGCCTTGACGGTGACAGGGGTGCCCAGGAGGCCCGCGGCGGGCGGGGCCGGTGCTCCCTATGAACTAGAAAGCACAGGTCCTCCACCCCCTCCTCCGCATGTCCCCCACGTCCCCATCAGGAAGGATGGAAGAATGGGCCTTGAAAGGGACGAGTTCATTATGCACTTTTAAGTGACGATTCAGAAAGGAATGGGAAGCAAAATAAAAGTGCTTACCACCCCAACAATTCCTCCGCCCCCGCTCACCCCTCCGGGGAGGAGCAATAAAAGGGAAAACAATCCACAAAGGGACTCTGGGCATTTCGGATTCTGTGGTGTCGGTAGGTTGCTCTTTTTTGGTTTGTGGGTCCCGGGTAGAGTGGAAATCACATTTTCCTGGTTGTGACTTACATTTTCAAGTGTCGTTTTTCTTTTTCTCAGCGCTACCCCGAGGGGCTAATAAAACCTCTGAGAGCTGTTATGCCCAAATACATTCTGTGCAGGAGCTTGTGGAAGCAACTTTGCTCAATGCAAACCTTTACAGGATGAAAGTGAAAATACATTTTCAGATCTCAAGATCCCTTTCCCATCAAGGCACGGCACTCTTCCAGCTCTCTAGGATAAAGTTGTCTCCGGAAAATAAAACTGTTGATAAACCCTGGTTCCAGACTGTTACTTATTTTACAACCCTTGTTTTGCCATCTATCACAGCCTAGGCCTAACGGTCTGACTAGGGCTTTTCATTTGTTTATAGTGTGTGCAGTGTTTTATGCCTGAAATGCACCATGTCAGCTATGTAAAATAATGCATGATTTTGTTCCCATCCTAGATCACCTCCACAATGGTTTTTATTTAAACTAAAGGCCACGATTATTTTCCATTATTACAGAATGGAAACTTCAATCCTAGACATCTGAGAAACATTTTGTGAAAATCCCATACCGAGCAGGGCAAAGCTCATGTTTACCTCATTTGAAAAGTGCAATTGAATCTATTTAAATTGACCAGCTTTAATCCAATCTAATAAACTATGAACTTGCTTCTGCTTCAAAAGGAGCCAATATACTGCCCTGAGCCCCAAATTCCATCTTTCTCATGGCCATGTCATCAAATAAACCTGCAATTCCCTTGATTTTTTTTTCCCTCCTAAGAAAAGGGCTCCTACATGGCAGCTAATTTTTCTGATGCAATCACATTATAAATTTCCCCAACTCATCTTTAGAAATAGAAAGCCATCCTAGGACCAGGTTATCTTGAGCCTGAGGAAATCTGCTTGCTTTACATCGGAAGCAACGGAGACTCAGAGATGATCATGACAGTGCCCCGTCTCACACAGGCACTTAGCTGAGCTACTACCAGCTCCCTCTAGGTCTGCTTACCCCAAACCACAGTCTGTCCTTGGAACCTCAGTCCTCATAAAGATCAAATGATGGAAACTGGGATGGGGAAGAAGAAAAAAACAGACCCTATAGCAACATCTCGGATGCATCGGGAAACCGAGGGTGAGCAGTCATACAGTTAACAGGATGTGGAGCGGGCTGTCAACCAGGAAACAAGTTGCCATTGGAATCTACTTCAACTAATCATGGCTCCGTGCTCTGCAGGGTTTTCAGGGGTTGGTTTTTTTTGTAGATCACCAGGCCTTTCCCTTGAGGCTCTTCTGGGTGCTCTTGAGCCACCAGCCTTTCAGTTAGAAGTGAGCATGTCACCCATTTGCACCACCCAGAGAATCCAGGAAAGGGTTTGGAATGATAAATCCAGGTGATCAAATGAGTTTCAAAGACTCAGGAGCTGCATGGTAATTAAGAAGTCTGCGAAGGACAGAGCCTGCTGTAGAAAAATAATCTGGAAAATAGGAACTATGTAGATAGAGAGAACGTAGATGGTTTTTAAGATCCCTCAAACAGGTGTTTAAAGTCACATCAAAAAAAAGAAAATCCCATGAGAATGTCAACCTGCAAAAGGAACATCTTGTTAACAGTGCGTGAATGAGTTGATGTTCAAAAAGATCTTTCTGTGTGATGTATCTGAGGTACAAAGGGTGACAAACTGCCTCGTGAGAATGACCAGTGGAAGGGCCAACTGGCTGTAGTTATGGTGAATTGTAGGCAGGTGAGAGCGTTTCATCGCAGGGGATGATGAGAATGCCAGGGCCTGGCCCAGGTCTGGAGTGCTTCAACAAAGATGGAGAGCATCCTAAAACCACCGAGACCTCAGATGGAGAAACAGGCTGTCCAGTGTCACACAGGAGACTGCACGCCACCAAGCATGCCACTTTCCTAATTAGGACTTGGAATTAATTACTCAATTAAGAAGAGAACAGAAGAAATGCCCTCCCGCTGGTAGAACCCTCAGGGCTATGTATGGCCCTTAGATACCCTTCAAACCTGGAATTGAACCCACTCCCAGAGATCACCTTTCTGGCAAACAATAGACAGACTTTACAAAGTAAACAAGAACATCCATGAGGAACGTGCTTCTCAGGATGATTAATCATACCAGACCCAAAACAATGTTCAGAAGGCAGAAAGGAACTGAAAAGATGGGGAAACGGAAATGGGGAGTTCAGAGAGCAAGCAAAGAGAGCACTGTTACATTGAAGGATTGCAACCAAGGTCACAAAACAAAACATGTATAAATTGTGGAATGGGAAACTAATTTGCTCTGTAAACTTTCTCCCAAACCCCAATAAATTCTTCAACAACAAGAACAAGAATGAATAAGACTACCCCAATATGTAAAAAAACCACATAGTGTTCCTTTACTTATTAGGTCTTAGGTGAAGAAATGAATGTTCATGTCACTTGAAAACATTGACATGTTGGAAATGTCTCAGCCAAAGCCCCAGACCCACTGCCACCGAGTCAGTTCTGACGTACTGTGGTTCTGTATGGGGTTTTAGAAGCTGCAAATCTTTCTCCCACAGAATGGCTGGCAGCTTTGAACTACCCACCTTGAGGTTAGCAGTCCCCTTACCTAACACCACCACCAGGACTGCTTTGGGGAATGTCTAGGCTACTTGCATATAATCAAAATATTATTCATTGTAATTCATTACAATTAAATTGTACAAAGCCAATGAAATCGTCACATTCTGTTCTAATTAATCCTGGATAGGACTGAAGTGATGGAAAAGTAAAAATGTGTTGTCATCAAACCTCTTCTGACTGAAGGAGACTCCATAGGTCTCCGTAGAACTGAGCTCCCTAAGGGTTTTCTCTGGCTGATTTATCAGAAGTAGATCTCCAGATCTTTCTTGCTAGCTATGACTCGAACCTCCAGCATGTTGTTGGTAGCTAAGCACATTAATCATTTGAATCGACACCTTAATCAAATCTCTCCCACCCACCACCCTCTCTCTCACTAAAAAAAAAACTGACCAGGTTAGCAGTTCCGATAAAGGTCTAACTCTCCTGCGCAAGTAAACTTTTACAATATGTTTTTCTGAAACCTGGATCCTGGGACCCTATGGTTCTTCTTCATTAAGAAAGAAGCCCAAGAGTCTGGCTGAGTCTCATGCAAGCAGGAAATGTAGTGCCCTTGTTATCAGAACATTCTGATTAATGGATAGTGACCACAAAGAATTCTGACTCATAAAAATTCTAGAAATTATGGAAGAAAAGAAACATGCTGACTGCCCTTATATAAGCTGACAGAAAATTTTTTGTAACCTGGCAAATGAACATAGTCAGACCATACGCTGTGTATTGTCCGTTTATTGATTAAATTTGAACACATCTAGAGCTAATATTTCTTCACAAATTGTTTATCGCTAAAGAATTATGATGTCTTTGTTATAAGGCCATGGTCCAAATAGCAAGTTTCGTCTCCTAGTCAGAATGACTTACACCGAGTATGTGTTTCCCTATTGCATTACAGAAATGGAATTTTTTATTCAAATAGAAATGTTTTTAAATTAGCATATACACTAAAGAAGGCAATATGTAAATAGGAAGCCCATAAGCCATTTAAATATAATTTATGGACATGCAGATATTTTAAACAATTAGGGATTTCCCCCCACTAGTTATTAAACGTTATTAATCATAGTTTTAGTATTTCTGCTTTTCCCAAGCTAAAGCAAAAAGTATTTCCTTCCCAGGATCTATTTACCACTCCTTAAAAGCAAGTGTCAACAGACCTGCATCTGCCCTATTTCTATTTAGACTAACCTACTCTGTAGCTAGAAAGCCATAGCAACAATAACAAAAGTTCCTTTCACATTCCTTATTCCTGCTCTTTTTCTGCCTCCCCTACTGCATTTGATCAGCATGTACTGAGCACCCACCCTGTGACAAGCACTGAGGAAACAGGTGAATAGATAAGGTTTTGGCCATCTAAGAGCAGATGGCCTCCTAGGAGGTAACCTACAGGTACACAAATAATGTCTATATAGGTATAATGTATTGAGCAATACAAGGAATTAACCTAACCTCGAAACTCTGAGATCTTTTCTTTAGAAGGAAAAATAGGGGAAATTGCACAGGAATTTCATTCATGACTTCTGTTAATCTCATGTTGATCTTTACTCAGTAAACTCTTCATGGTGTCTGCCATAGACCCGAATCAATGATTCTTTATTTATTACTAGTTCCAGTAAACTGTTGGCTTCCACAAATTTAAGTTGAGATTGTCCCATAAAATTCACCCTTTCATAGAGCTTAAGTTTTAAAATAGGTAGCTTTGATGGTGTACTGGGTTGCAATCTGCTTGGTTGGCAGTTCAAAACCACCAGCAGCTCTGTAACCCGTTACAGACTCAGAAACCCACAGGGGCCACTGCAAGTCAGTGTCCAATCGATGGCAGTGAGTTTGTGTGTGTTTTGGAAGTTTAAAAGTAAAATGAAAAAACTATATCTTATTCAGCATTGATCTGTACACTATTGACTTGTTAGGGCACTACGTACACCAGGAATATTTTCAATATGTGTGTATACCAAAACATACATACTTCACTACCGATATTAAACTACAAGTTTATGGTGGTTTGAGTTGCCATTAAGAAATGAGTCTAAGAAACCAAGTTCTCGGATATTGCGAATGACACCACAAACGTGCGCCGGACCAATGGATTGAAGATGCGTAGCTAAAAGAACCCATGACTAGAGATTTGTCTTTCTCCCTGGAGCTGCTGATGTTGGAACAGAATATGACAATTCTACATGTGTTAAAATCAAGAATTGTTTTTTGAAATGTTTTTACATTGAGTTATAATCTATACTGAAGGCTGCAGTTTTGAATCTTCATCAGCAAATGCCTCAAGTCCTCTTGGCTTCCTGCTAACAAAGTTGTGCGGCAGAATGTTTGTTAGTGAGCTTCCTGAAAACCTGACGCTATGGTTTCTCAGATTATTTGTTCCGTATATAGGCTGAATATGTGTGGTCAATGGGTACAACCCTGACACGTTCCTTTCTTGATTGTAAAACATGTAGAATTATCATATTCTGTTCCAGTCATCTCTGTACAGGTTCTGCATGAGTACAAGAGTATTCGTAGTTTTCTGTAATCTATACAGACAAATGCCTTTGTTGGTGTAAAAAAAAGGGGACAGATTTCCAATATTCTCTGCTTTCAGGCAAGAGTCATCCGAAATCAGAAGTGACGTTCCTCATTCTACGTCCTCTTCTGAATCCGGCTTGTCTTTCTGGCCATTCCCTGTTAGTTTACTGCCAGATTTGAATCCTAGTCAGAAAAATTTTTCTTGCATGTGACATGACTATATTATTTGATGATTTCCACACTCTGTTTGGTCACTTTTCTCTGGAATAGGCATGAATATGAATCTCCTCTAGTCAGTTGATGAGGTAGCAGTCTTCCAAATTTCTTGGCCTAGCCGAATGAGAACTCCCAGTCCTGTGTCAAATTTTTAAAAACATTTCAATCGGTCTTCTGTTAATTCTTACCCTTTGCTTTTTAGCTAATGTCATCGGTGCAGCCTGAATTTCTTTCTTCAATACAATCAGTCTAGATCATAGGCTACCTTTTCAAATGGTTGAGCGTAGACTGTACCATGACTCTGTGTACTCCTTCCATCTTCTTTAAATGCTTCCGGCATCATTCAATATTTGCCCATAGAATCTATCAATATTTCAACTTAAGGCATGAATTTTTCTTCATTTCTTTCAGCTTTAGACTTGCTGACCATCTTCTCCCCTTGGGTTTTCTAATTCTAGGTGTTTGCACATCTCATGTAATGCCTCCTCTGTATTCTAGAGTTGCCTTTAAAATTTTTCGTGTTCAATTCTTTTACTTCATCATTCCTTGCACAAGCTTTAGCTACTCCACGTTTAAGAGCAAGTTTCAGTCTTTTCTAAAATCTCTATTTTTGTCTTTCTTTCTTGTACTTCTAATGGCCGTTTGCTTCCTGCATGTATGGTATTCTTGATGTCATCCCACAACAACTCATGTTTTCTGTCATTAATGTTCAATGCAGCAAACCTGTTCTTGAAATGGCCTCCGAATTCAGATAGGAAATACTTAACTTCATATTTTAGCTCTTGTTGACTTGTTTTCATTTTCTTCAATTTTAACTTAACTTGCAAATGAGTAGCTGATGGTCAGTTCCACAGTCAACCTTTGGCCTCGTTTGGCTGATGATATTGAACTTCTCCATCTTCTCTTCCCACAGATGTATCGACTTGATTTCTGTGCATTCCCTCCCGTGTGGTCCACTTCTTAGTTGCCATTTCCGTTGCTAAAAATGGTATTTGTGATGAATTAGTTATGTGTTGTGCAAACTTCTCTCATACAGTCTCCAGGTTCATTTCTCTCACCAAGAGCATATTTTCCAACTACTCTCCCTTTCTCTAGAAAACCAAAAAGGAAGAACAGTCTAAGCTTATGTTAAATGGAAAGAACTAAAGAAAAAAATTCAAGCCTCAAGTTCTAGTATTAAAAGATTCAATAGATGAAATATTGAAGGATGCAGAAAACATCAAAAGAAGACAAAAAGAATACACAGAGTCACTTTACCAAAAAGAACTAGTTGATAGTCAACCATTTCAAGAGGTAACATAAGAGCAAGAACTATGGTACTGAAGGAAGAAGTCCAAGTTGCACCAAAAGCATTAGCCAAAACAATGATCAAGGAATTCATGGAATACCCACTGAAATGTTTCAACAAGTTGATGAAGCACCGAAAGCATTCACTCATGTGGAACCAGTACATGGATCAAGGGGCAATTGTGTAAACAGAACATGGGAATACTGCATGGTTTAAAATCAGGTAAGGTGTGTGTCAGAGTTGTGTCCTCTTACTTATTCAATATGTATTCTGGGAAAATAATCAAAGAAGCTGGACTATAGAAGAATATGATTTCAAGATTGGATGATGGCACGTGAACAATTTGTGATACACAGATGGCAAGATCTTGCTTGCTGAGAGTGAGGAGGACTTGAAGCACTTGCTGATGAAGATCAAAAGACATCCCAGGTGTGAATACAACTCAATGTAAAGAAAACAGAAATCTTCACAATTGCAGCAGTGGGCAACATCATGATAAATGGAGAAAAGATTAAAGTGGTCGAAGCTTTTGCCTTGCTTGGATCTACAATAAATGCTCATGAAAACAACAGTCAAGAGATGGAAAGATGTACTGAATTAGGTGAATCAGCTGCACAAGACATCTTTAGAATATTGAAAAGCAAGGATGTTACTTTGAGGACCATGGTGTGTCTGACCGAAACCATGGCATTTCCAAGTGCCGATGTGCATGTGAAAGTTGGACACTGAATAAAGAAGACAGAAGAAGAATCCGTATTTTTGAATTATGGTGCTAGCAAAGAATATTGAAGGTACCATGAACTTCCAAAGGAACAACCAAATCAAAATAAACAAATACTAAAAAGAGAACAACCAAATCTGTCTTAGAAGAAGTACAGCCAGAGAGTTCCGTCAGGGCAAGTTTGGCGAGAGTTCACCTCACGTACTTTGTACATGTTGTCAGGAGACACCGCGCCCTGAGGAGGGAATCCTGCTTGACAATTTAAGGAGGCAGCAAAAGGGAGGAAGGGCCTCAGCAAGTGGACGGCACCGTGGCTGCAACCATGGGCTCGAAAACAGGACCAACTGGGGGATAGCAAGCTCCAGACAGTGCTCGGTGCTGTCCTCCAAAGGGCTGCTAGAGTCGGAACTGACAGGACAGCACCTACCAACAGTAGCATCCCTTCCTCTTTGTTTCCAACCTTGGCATTCCAAACACCAGGAATTATCAGTGCATCTTGATGGCATGCTTAATCAATTTCGGGCTGAAGAGATTGGTAGGCTTCTTCAATTTCTTCATCACTGGCTTTAGCAGTTGGTATTTGCATCTTCTTTATAAGCAGGTGAATATTATCACATACAGCATAGTACTTTAGAATATGTCCTGAAATGTTCTTTTAATGATGACTGCATTGCCATTCCTATAAAATTTGTCATCACAGGCACAACAATCCCTATGATTGTCCCATTCAGAATGGTCGATACTAGTCCATTTCACATTAATGCCTAGGATATCAATCTTTATGCATCTCATATCGCGTTTATGACTCCATGTTTAGATCATCAATTGGCATTTGCACTGCTTTTTCTCATTTTTGAGTGGTTTCCCAGGAGCTATGAAGATCCTGAAAGCTTTGCTCCACCCAGGTCATTAAAGCTGATTCTACATTGAGGAGGCAGCTCTTCTCCAGTTACAGTTTAAGTGCCTTCCAACCGGAGGGGATCATCTTCCAGAATTTTCTTTGACACTGTTCTCCTGCTTCAATAAGGGGTTCGGTGGCAAATTCCCCGGTAGTTAACCACCTTTTCTTTGTCACTTGTCTGTTCTAGTATGAAAAGTCCACTGAAAGCTGTTCACCATGGGTGACTCTGCTGGCGTTTGAAATATCTTTCACCATCCAAGCAACATGCAAGGAATCGCACTATGCAACACGAGCGACGAGTGGGGCACTAACCAGCCCCTGCGAAAAAGAGTTATAGTCATAGACACATACACAGTCAGTCTGACCCAGTCCTCTAGATTCATTGTCAGAATCAATTCCATGGCTGGGAGTGTTCGTTCCCCAACATAGTATACTGTCCTTGGGTAAAAAGGTAGAATTTTTATAATTATACCAAGTGACCTGGCATCATTTTATAAAAACAGCTGATGTTAATGCAATTAAACAATCTCTACCCAATTTCATCTAGCTGCTAATATCACATGATGCTGTAGCTTGAAAGGATTTGGGGTTCTTGTTAGTTTTCATACACCAGACAGGTATGAAGGTGGCTGAGGAGCCCCTGACATGTGGTCTGTGTCAAGATAGGAGAGAAACAAGGGGATGGACAATACCATCAATTAGACCCTACTCCTTAAAGAGCATTTGTTGAGCACCTGCATTCACATACCTCAGTTGTCAAAAAAAAAAAAACAAAAACTGTGGGACTTTAATCAATTCTTGATTGTATTATTCCTCTTAGCTTTTTTTTTAAATCCTTTACTGTAGTTTGGGTAAAAATTTGCAGAGCGAATAAGCTCCTCCTTCAAAATGTGTACACATTCTGATGTGTGACATTGGTTGCAATTCCTTCAATATAACAGCACTCCGCCTGCTTCTCCCTGTGTTTCCACTTCTGTACATCCCTATTTCCCTCCGTGCCTATCTTCTGAGCTTTGTTTTGGGGGAAATGTTAACTCTTTTAAAACCATTTTCTTTTTTCAACCACAGAAGAGAAAAGGGAAAGGGAATATGTGGGAGAAAAACTGTGAGGGCAGGAGATGGGCTCACCCCAATCAACTTAATTATGTTATTAGTTAGACATACAGGTTTGCTGATGGAGGAGATTGCAGCTATTTGTATGATGGGGTTTGTGTGTGTGTGTCTGTGGGTTTCGATTAACCATGCGATTCCTGTTCCCTATTACATGGATAAGCTAGAGTTGGATAAATCTCAAACTATTGCTTTGGAGAAAAATGTGGTTGCTATCTATCAAACATCACAATGACCATCGAAGAGCATTTATTCAACATTACTTTTGTACAAGATACTTACTAGCTTTGGGCACCAGGGCATTTGCAAGAAGCAATGTTTACCACATGCACATTTTCTTGGCAAAAGCAGGTAATGAGTACATAAGTGTATAACCTTCCATATGATGGGAGCAGAGAGTCCGAGCGTGTTTCCCCTCAGCAATTAGATCCTGTCTGAGGAGGCAGGCTGAAAGCATCAGCAACCACGTATCATTCCATCCAGGTATCCCAAAAGAGAAGTTTGAATGCCAATTTGAACAAATGTGTTGACTTAGGTTTTGCAAATGAAGGACGTTTTTAAAAAGAGAAAAAAAATCCAAACCTAATGCTCCACATTCGGCCTTATTCTCATCATACTTTCATGATAGGAGCAAGAGACTCTGCTCTGCGCCTATGTCACGTTAGGCAAGTCAGACAGGTAAATTTTCTAGCTTCGTGTCCACCATCTTTAAAATGGGTCAACCAAGCCTCCAAGTGTTGAGATGGGGAAAGAATAGATCCAACTGCTGATCACCCGTGGTAACAGGGAAAAGGAACACCATGGCTAAGCGAAACCCACAGACATTTCAAAATACAATGTGCTGTGCCAATGTTTCCCACAGCGGGAGACGCCACTCACGAGGTTATGTTCATCCGACCCAGAGGGGCTGCAAAAGCACAAACTTAAACCTGATCCTGGATCATGGGCTGTGGTACAACAGTTTTTTAAGGCCAGCGAGAGGTGGAATCATTGTTTTCTGTAAAGGGGGCAGTAGGCTAAATAAGCTTGGGAACCTATGTGCTATATTAATATCGTGTATTATTGGGGGTTTTTTAATCCAAAAGAAGCATTGAAGATATCAATACCATGTCAGTCAGCATTTGAATGACTGAGTAATTTTGTCAAAGTGCCACACAGTGTCAAAGACTAGCCAACACCGGCCAATTAATTTAAAAACCTGAGGTTTTGAAGCGAATGCCAGGAGTGTATAATGGACTTGGATTTCCGAAATCATGCAGAGGATTATCATACTTAGGAAATGGTCACAAAGCAATTTCTAAGATTGTGGGGGAAATGCCCCACCACCTTCAGAATAAACAGGAAGACCTGTAGGCAGAGTCTTTGTGCATTCATTTGTTTCGTCATCAGCAGTTCAACACCTATAAAACGAATCAGAAGAGACCTCACATTCTCAGGTGCCCTCACAAGGAATGGCCTAACGAAAATCAAGAAGGCAATACTAACGTGGGTGTGTTAGTTTTTGTGAATTGCTAGATCCAAAATCTGATTCCCACCCACCTTTGGTAGCCTAAGTTTCCTACTGCCATCAAGTTCATTCCAACTCAAAGTGGCCCTGGTGTCTGAGACTCTGTCAATCTATAAGGGAGCAGGCAGCCCCATCTTTCTCCAGAACCTAGTTTTCAAATTTAAGGAAAACATCCTGTGATGAAAAATCTACATACTTGCTTCAACTTTTGTCATTAAACTACCTCCTTTCTTTAATCTCTTGAGCTGTTGATGCCTCTCTACATCTTTTCTTGGACACCCAGCATTTATAACATGCAAACTCATATTTAAGTTTTATAAACATTATCTGATGAAAGGATTTCATTTTTTTTTTATTTCTTTTTGATCTTGGGTTCAAATCTTTGGTGTACTGTAATTTTAGGTCCATACTTAACAATTCGGTGTATTGTGTGTTCAACTACTTTTTATGCATGCTTTCAAATATTTGCGGGTAATTTCTAAGACAGGTTCTGAACAGGGGGTCTTAGAGAGGGAAAAGTGTCATTAGTATGTCTCCTCTGTTAATTTAGCCTCATACATTCCACAACTCTCTCCCTCAGTCTATTAGGCAGATGTGGTCTTTGTCCAGCTAGTAAGTTGTGTTAGACCTTTCAACACTCTGCAGTCTTTGTATCACTCAGCTGCCAAGTTCCCTAGGGTAATCACAGACAGCTTGTCAATTTAATTGCAAAGAAACAGGCTTTCTTGTGACCATTCCAATTTTAGCTGCTACTTTAAATTGTACATGATAGTTCTTCCATGCTGTCTGCCCTTTAAAGAGTATGGATCTCTGCAAGCCTCTTAATGGTGATAGAAAGAAGAAGCGAGGCTGAAAATTTGGCTTGCTGATAGAGCCTATAACACACATTTATTAAGTTCTATGCTTTAGGAAAGGAAACTTTTTTCTTGAACCCTGTATGTTGCCATCCTTTTGCCAGTGCTAAATGACTTCTTTTCCTTTTCAATGTTCCACTTTCATGAACATTCTCCTCCTTTCTGGGTGATAGAGGATCCCTAGGCCATCTGGATTCTGGAACATCTGGACACCGAATTTCTGCAGAGAAGCATCAGAGGGAAGAGACAATCAGTTGTACAGGGTGTCTCCGGAGAGATTTCAATCAACTGTGATATTACGGTTGTCTCCCTTTTGGAGAGTTTATGCAAAAATAAAATAAAAGCACAGCACAGCACATCATTAGAGGCCAGTACCTCGAGAATATCAAGAGCATATGAGAAAGTAGGGCTTTTAGTTATGAACTTAGGTCAGTAATTGAATAAATCTCTATGTAAGGGCACCTTAGGGTCCAAAATAATAATCTATGAGTTAAAAAGAAATAATATAAACTCTTTCAGAAGGTTCAACTACCCTCCTCAAGCTAGGCTGTATGTTCGTGCTGGCGTGCGCATGCATTTGCGCGTGCGTTCATGTGTGTGTGTGTGTGTGTGTGTTTCTGCGCAAGGCTTCTCTGGAAACATGCAGGGGATAGCCTCTTCTTGGTCATCAATCTTGGTGTTATACCATATATAATATGACTGCAGAGTTCAGTACAGTCTAGTCAGGCGTGAGCACAGTGCTTATTTATCACCCTCAGCCTTCCTGGGCCACAGTTTTCCTAAACATGAAACTGTAGAACCAGAACAAAGGGCAATTGCCCAGATTTCTCAGGGCATCCCTGGCTCAGAGCCTTACACCAGTAAAAGGCGTCTCTTTTGTGTAGATACTGAGCAGAGCTGTCAGGCATCTGTGAGGAGATACTTAGATCTTGTGATCCGCCACCCCAGCCCCTCCCCAGAAGCCCCACCACCCCACCATGCTACTGATATTTTTATTTTCTTTCATTATATGTTCTCTGATAATTGTATGTGCTTCAAAGGAATACATTTTCTTTCTTGGGAAACATTGAAATCGCAGGGAAATACTGTGAAAGTTTGAAGCAACTGTCCTTCTCTACCCTCATTCGGTCTCCCTGCAGTATGTGGAGCCCTCCCACGTATTGCAAGAATTAACCCTGTCAGTGACTTCCAGGAGACTGGAACAGTTCTAAAGAAAAACAATTCACCAGTGAAAGTTTAGGTAACAACTATTTTTTCTTAAATCAGGAACACCTGAATTTAAATATCAAAATTCTCTGAAATAAGGGACCACAGACACATTCTCTGGTTTCTGCCAGCTCGTTGTGTCCTTAATTCCCTCCAACTGCATCTTCAATGGGCTCCACAATGAAACACAACAGCAGATGTTCACTCGTGTGAGATCGGCCTTGTATGAAGAGAATGAATACAAAATGAAGTTCTTAGCTGTGATCTATTTCAGATTAGCCATTTTCATTTATAAAACTGTTTATTTTTCTTTGTCAGCTTGAAGGTCAATCTAACTTTAAATTGCATATTGCAGAATTTCAACAAAGATATGAGACTCATCTCTGCTTCCTTTAAGACTAAAGGAAAAACAGCTGAGTCTTAACCAGGTTTTTAGTCAGTGCTTTATGAAATAGAGCAGATCACACTGATACAACACTGGCAAAGAGGCTTCATTTTGGAGGCAAAACATCAGGGTCTGCACAGCGTGGTGATGGCATCCACATTAAATGGAGCCCTCATCCCCAAAGGGAAACTCTCAGAGTAATATTGAGCGGAACGGTTGTTATACGTTAAGTAAATAAAAACACCACCAATCATAGTAGCTATCTTGTATTTAATACTTAGTCTGTATCAGGCACTATTCTACCAACATTTTACAAACAAGGGAAACCAAATCTGGCTAAATCTGCAGAATAGCTCTTTGAGGTAGGTCCTACTGCTAACACGTTTTATAGAATCTCGGCCAAGGTTGCACAAGGACATGATGAAACAAATATTCAAACTCAGGCAGAAAGACTGAAGCTCATATTAGAAATTGTAGATGGATAGTTGATGATAGATGATAGATAGATAGATAGATAGATAGATAGATAGATAGATAGATAGATAGATAGACAGACATTATAAGGGTCATAATTCAAGTGTTCACAT
>NW_022104341.1:31107165-31119123 GCF_000313985.2 Echinops telfairi | reverse complement strand
TTCTGATCATAGCAACCCCAGCATTTCGTAAAACTACTGGGAAATTTATACATAAATGACTTGAGTCCTTGTTCTAAAACTACAAAAATTAGTTGAATTGTCTTGGGCAAATCACAAAGCTTCTCAATTTGACCTTCTCAACAGCAAACCCAGTAAAGATGTGTTTCTTTATGGAAGCCCGAGGGGCCACACAAATGACATCATGAGTGTTTTATTTGATGATGAAATATATGAACAGATAAAGACAATTGAAGGCAGTCAAATCTTTTGAGTGTGTGTCCTAGGTAGAGGAACATGAAATAGGAAGTCAAGACGTTAAATGCCTATTTCACTAAGAAGCCCCAACACCCTGGATCTTGGCCTTGAACAGACTGGGGGGCTTTTCTTTTCACAGAATCATCTTTGAACTTATAATGAAGGGCATGGAAGCTTGCGTATGCCTCTGGATTTGAAACATTTCTCAACCGATTCAGATCATCAGGTATTTTTAAAAACATGATAAATGATTTGTCTTGACTAGCTTAACTCCCCCAAAGTACCTTATAATTTTTACTCAAGTTGACTTCTCAGCATTCCAGCCATGTTTCCTCTTAGATTGACTTATTGGGGAGGCAGTCGTTTGTCTCCAGTGAGCAAAACAATTTTACTTTGTTGTTCCATATTTTCTAGAAGAACCAAGCTCAGGAACTACTGTGAGATAAAATCATAGATGTACTATTTCATATAGAGTGAGCCCAGATTTGTTCCCCCCCCCCCAATGGGAATTTAAGTAATGCCTCCAAAATTTATAGCTTTCTTAAATCAGCCCATTACAAAAGGGAAATATGTATGTATTTAGCAAGCAGATTTTAAAACTGAATTCTCAGAATGTAATAAACCTTTTATAAGTGGAGTTACTTATTAAAATAATTTTACCATTTTAATGCTACTTTATATCAATTAGTAGTATATTCAGCCAAGCTGAATCCCCTCACTTTAAAAATGTTCTTTAAAATCAAATTCCACTATAACAAAAATTATGGACAGGTATTTTACTAAATATAAAAATAGTTTTATGAGCATAGCAAAACTCAAACCCACTATCATCAAATCAACTCTGATTCATGGTGGCTCTATACAATTCCAACTCAGAGTGGCCTTATACAAACCCTAGCACAAGGTGCATATCTTTACCTAAGCAGAAAGCCTCATCTTTCTCCCTCGGGGTGGCTAGAGGATTTGAACCACTGATCTTGCACTTAACCAATGCTGACCTGTTAGCACCACCAGATTCCTTATTTTTTTTAAATTTATAATTGCAGAAACACCTTTAATAGTGAGACAACCAAGGTTTCATAACTTTGGATATGTAAATAGAATTTTTAAAGTCTTTGATGTTGGAAGAAAAGAAAAACTTCACTTTGATTTTTAAAACTTACAATTTTGCATCTTCCTCCATTATTAAATACAAGGTAGCAAACACAACAGTATTAGCCGTCCTTGTGGTTTTGTTACCAATAAAAATCACAGAAATTTTCAAATTGCATTACACATTGCAAATATTTCAAAACATCATTTTTACCTATAACTACATCAAAATTATGGTACGTATTTAATAAACCACTGCAAAAAAACAACAGACTACTGCCATCAAGTTGATTCTGACTCATAGATTGTAGATCCTGTAGATCTAAAGCAGCAATTCTGAATCTGTGGATCGCGACCCCTTTGGGGGGTCAAACGACCCTTTCACAGGAGTCATCTGATTCATAACAGTAGAAAAATTACAGCTATAACATAGCAACAAAAATGATTTTATGGTTGGAGGGTGGGGGGGTTTCACCACAACATGAGGAGCTGTATTAAAGGGTCACAGCATTAGGAAGGTTGAGAACCACTGATCTAAAGGGTGCTGTAAAACAAGGAGGTTACTTTGTGGACTATGGTGCCCCTGACCCAAGCCATGGTATTTTCAATGGCCTCATATGCTTGTGAAAATTGGACATTGAATACGAAGACCAAAGAAGAATTGATGCATTTGAATTGTGGCGCTGGCAAAGAATATTGAAACACCATGCACTGCCGAAAGGACCAACAAATCTGTTTTAAAAAGTACTGCCAGAGTGCTCTTTCAGGCAAGGATGGCATGACCGCCTCAAGTACTTTGGACAGGTTGCCAGAAGAGACGGGTCCCTGGAGAAAGACATCATGCTTGGTAGAATAGAGAGACAGCAAAAAAAAAAAAGGAAAGCCTTCAATGAGACGGACTGACAGTGGCTGCAACAATGACCTCTAACAGGAGGACTCAGGACCAGGCCGTGTTTCGTTCTGATGTGCATGGGATTGCTATGGGGCAGAACTAACACCATATCCCCTAACAAATCTTTATGGGAACAGATGGCGTCCTCTCTCCTGCAGAGCAATGATAGATCTCACCTGACACCACTAATCACTCCAACACTCAAACAAAAGGCACTGCGGTCAAGTCAAGTTTGACTCCTAACAGCCCAATCAGACAGGGTAGAACTGCCCCCTGGGTTTCTGAGAATGTAACTCTTTGCAGGCGAAGAAAGCCTGGTCTTTCCCTGGGAGTGGCTGGTGAATCCAAAGTCCTGACCCTGTGGCTCACAGCCGAGCTGTAAGCACTGCACCACCAGGGTTCCTCTCACCAACTGTGACCAGAGCGTATTGTTGAAGTGTTAATGACAAAGGAGCTCCTATACTTCTGTACAGTGATATGTTCATATTCTGCTACATGCTTTTCCATGTCATTTGCTTTCTTGTAATTTTATGTATTTTCCTTTATACTTTTAAAAAGTTTATTCTGATAAGTCCATAGACTTTCCCACACTGCCAAAGGTATCTTTGGCACCAAAACAAACAAGCAAACAAACATTATGAATCTCTATTTAAAAGTCATGTTAAATAGCGTAGGGTGGCTGTTGTTATTGGGTGCCATGGCTCATGGTGACACTATTGCTTACTAATTATACTGCCTTTTTTTTTTTTTGTAAGATGCTCTCACTAGTCTTCTCCGCAGTTACAAACCCGATGCTCGGGGAGAATTTCTTCCATTCCTTCCTCCGTTCTCAAGACCCAGTTCATGTCCAAGCTAAAAGTTCGGTGGGCTGAAATTTAAATTTATTTTTTTTAACATAATGGCTTAGAGGATAATAATAAATGTCGTCAAATATTGCTGTTACGTGTCTCTTACATAGATGGCGATTGCTGCTACTGAGACCAGATTCTACTTCCATCAGCAGCATTGTTTGCTTCTACAAGAACTCGATGAGACGACACTCAGAGTGAGTGAGACACTCCACAGTTGCTGGTTCACACAATGACTTTGCAGACCCCTGCCCACAGGGGACACCACAATTTACCCAATTAGGCAGCTGGGTGTTCGGATTGCAGGTGGCTAATGGCGAAAGGGATTTTTGTGAGGGCCTCGTGTTCCTACGTCAGCACTTATCCCCTGCTTCAGGAAACACACCGTCCCATTTCTGGTTCACCTTAAAACAATCACATGAAAATAAAGAGGACTGTCAGTAGAGCAATTTTATAAATAGCTAAAATTAAACAGAGCAAGACTGGCAGTGGTAATGCATAAGCAAAGAACTGACTTCCTGCATTTCATCTAGAATTCCTGATAGCAAACTGCAGTATGTTTATTATACATTAATTCAGCACAGCATTCAAAATGAATTTATGCCCTGACGGAAGGGTGCGATACTGAAACTAAATATTATTTATTATCTTAATATTAGTAACCATATTAAAAAATTGTGTTAACAATTCAGAGTGTTTATAAAGCTAAAGAGACCATAGCTCTACTTACCAACCAACCACTCTTGCCTTAATTTATGCAACTATAGCCTATAGCTAAAAGCTTTGTGTATTTGTTTCCCCCATGGTATTAGTGCTCAAAAATAGGACACTCTTTCAAGGGCACCTTATAAACACATAACTATAATTTATTTGGCAAATTAGAGCTCATATAAAATGTGCACACTGAGGTACAGATTAACATATTTAATTTCAATATTACCTGCAAACCTATTTTTTCCTATACACTGCTCTAATTAGTCATATAAAATCAAGTCTGTGTATTATAAGCAATTATTTTAGTGGAAATAGAAACTGAATCTGAATTAAATATACTGTAAAAAGATAACACTTTTATGGAAATTAATATATCCATTTGTATCTAGAAAAATGTGGTCTAGCTAAATGGTATGAGAATGTGAACATTCAAAAACTTGATTGCGGTAAAAGTTGAGAGGTTTTACGATTTAATAACAGAATAATGTGCAGTCTTGGCAACATACCAATACTTATATTTTGATGATATTTCCAAGTTTCTAAATCCCTATTAAGCATTAGATTAACTTTATGTAGTAAATGTTTTTCCTGTTATGAATATTCACTACCCCCGCAGTTGAACATGCAAACAGTTTGTGAACATTTTACCTAGCAAATGGTGCTTTTCCTATTAAGCCTGTACTAGGAATTAGAATGGAGGACCACAAAGCTTATGTTACATTAAAATAATTTCTTTCAAATAGGTGTTGATGAAAGACTACACCTGTAAGCAACTTGAAGCTATAGCTTTATTGGCAGTGTTTTCTAAAACGTTGTCATAAACTTATGTATAAATGTCTTGAAGTCAAAGTTAACTGAAGGCCATTAGAGGGAATGCCAGGACATGTAACTGGGGCGGACCGATCACCTTCTTCTCAGCACTCTACCAAAACATAACCTTGCGAGAAACCTTCCCTGCTCTGATCTCAGTGGGTGTCCCAGCCCCAGCCCAACACATTACTTCTATTTCTTCGACTTGTGTGTTAACCTTCAGAGCACAAATAAGATATGTTCATTTCCTTGTTCCTTATTTGTTTTCAACACTGGAGTAGCATCCCTAAGGGCAGGAACTTGTCAAGCATTTAATATTGCTACTGGCACAAATGAACCAAAAGTCAAACCCTCTGCCATTGAGTGGATGTCAACTCGTAGCAACCCTGTAGGTCAGGGTGGAACTCGCCCTTTCAGTTTCTGAGACTGTGAATCTTTAAGAGACTAGAAAGCCCTGTCTTTCTCCCAAGGAGTGGTTTGTGGTTTCTGAACTCCTGACCTTGCAGCTCCACTACTTATGGGTAAGCACTGTGCCACCAGAGCTCCTGTTGGCACAAAGGAAGAGCTCAGTCACTATGTGTTTAATTGAAGGAATAAATGAATGAATAAGCTAATGTGATTTGTCTTTGAGACATTTCTAAGTTTTTATTGGATATTTGGCTGTCAAAAGACCTCAGGTTTCTTAAAAGGGTTTTTTTTTAATTTTTTAGTATTTGTGTTAATCTGGTTTGACTAGAGAAACAAATTCATAGATACTCATACATGTATAAGAAAGAGCTTTATATAAAAGAGTAGTTATATATTGAGAAAACACCCCAGCCCAGTCCAGATCATGTCCATAAGTCCAATATTAGCACTTATGTCCAATACTAGTCCATAAATTCCTTTAGACTCACGCAGCACGTGCAATGATGCTGAATGCAGGAAGGCCACAGGCCAATGGGTAGAAAGTCTTGTAGATCCAGTGGCAGTAGAAGCATCACAGCACTGGCATAGGTCTCCATGTGGCTCCTCTTGCTCCAGGGCTCTGGCTCCATCAGTGTGTCCCCATGTGGCTTGTCAACAGGAATATGTATGTGTTCTACCTCCAGGCAGGAAGAACCCCAGAATCCTCAGGAGAAGGCCATGCCCACACAGAGGCATCATTGGCTAAGGCCTGATTGACAGGTTAGACTCCATCCTTTCACTCTTAATATCCTCAAGTTGACACCAGATTGTGTAACAACTACAGTATTTCCTTTGATTCTGGATTAGCTGTTCATTACAATGGAACACCACATTTCTGTCAGTTTGTCACACTATGGTAGCTTGTGTGTTGCTATGATGCTGAAAGCTCTGTCACTGGAATTTCAAATAGCAGCAAAATCATTCAAGATAGAGAGGCTTCAGAAGAGCTTACAGAGTAAGATAGACTGGGAAGAACGTTCTAGTGCTCTACTTGTGATAATTAGCCAACAAAAATCCTATGAATCACAACAGAATAATGTCTTAGATTGGACGGGAAGATGAGTCCCATGGGGCAGAAGGCATCCAAACTTCACAGTGGACTTCAGTGTATCACCAGCTGTGAAGATGGTGTAGGACTGAGCAATGAGAGTTGGAATTCACTTGATGTCAACTAACAACAGCAGCAACAATTACAGAGGGGTGAGGTATCTGAAACCTCTCCTTCCCCTTTGGGGAGGAAGTGCATATTGTGTGAGGAATGCCCACAGACCTTCTTGAGTGAGGCATTGTTGGTTTGGTGTGATAGCCACCCCTCATGGCTCTAGGTCACCTTTCCTGCAAAATTCTGCAACTCTCAACATAGATCCACGGGCTGCCAATGTCAATTCTCCTATCTCTCCATTATGCTCCTTGCTTTCCTCATTTGAGGCCATTGCAACCAGCAACTCCATCCCAAAGAACACCCAGTGACTCCTCGTTGTTACTGTTTCTGACACTGTTTCTAGACATTGTCTACCTTTGGTCTGTCCAGTTTCTAACAGTTTCCAGAAAGACAAACCCACAGAATCCATAGTACCACGTTATAATGTCAAAACAGTCTGCCTCCTACCTCTCCTAACACCTTAGCTGTTCCTCTTAGGGGGTTCTCAGAGTAGATAGAAAACAGCTTGTCACCACTCATTAAACATGACTTGTTCTAACATTACAATACAGGATACACAGGACCAGCCACCTGGCCTGCTTTGTATCACTTATTATTTTACCTGCCTGGTTCTATTCTTTCCAATTTAAAGAAGTCTTTCGCAACTCTCCATCTGAAAGTTCCACCATCCAGACATACCATATCTGGTTTCCTTTATTACTCTACAGCACTCTGTGTTTCAAGTTCTTTCTTTTTTAATAAATGACTGTAATATTAAATGTGATCCACACCCCGTGTCTTTAGTTAAGTCATTGTACCTCAAAGCCTGTTTTGCAACTTTGTCATTCCTCCTTCTCTCTCCCGTGACTTTAATATATATTTCAGCAAAAATTTCCATTACACAATTTGAAACACTTCATTATTAACTTCTTTCCAACTAAAGGATTTCAACTCACTGGTTTAGAGTCTATCTACTTAGCATTTTGAATGGGTTCCCATTGTTCATTAAAAATGGAACATGATCTATTGCACCTTGCTGAGTCTGAGCCCGCCTCCTCTTCAACCTCGGTCCATGTCACTCTTCCTGGTTCACAAAGCCTTCCGTACTGTCTGCACATTGTTCATCAAAGACACCACGTCTATCCTGCTTCAAGACACTTACTCAGACTCTATCTCTGCCCTGGCTCTTTCCACCCCAGTTCTCCTCCCATGTAAGGGCTAATTTCTTCCTCTCTAGCACTCCAGTGTCCTTGAAAATGCCACTTCCTGCAGACTCACCCCTGTCCAGGTCAAATTCAGAGACCCATGAGAGTTTCTTCCATAAAACGGCCTCTCAGCTAGTTGACTAACAAATTGTGGTGGTTAGATTTTATGCCACCTGGAAGAAAGTTGAAAAGTGGAGACCAGTTTATGAGGCTGGTCACAGCCTGGTGACCCCTCCTTGGAGGTGTGGCCTTTTCGTAAGACAGACACTGCAAACATTTCTCTCTCTGGCCCTTCACCTTTCTCCTTGCTTGGGTTCTGTGTCTGCCTCCTGAGACCTGTCGCCATTCTGCCTTGCCTCCCCTGATCTTGTAACCGTGAGATTCTGCACTCATGAACCTGCGATCTCTCTGCTTCTCAGGTGACATACCTGCATCATTGGTCTGCAGCTTCATAAATCTGAAGAGGGCTCCGGCTCACAGTGGACCCATGCTCTTGAGTTGGGCAGGGCTGCGACACCTTCTTGATATATCCTTACTTCTTGATATAAAGTTCTTTACATATATGGGTGTCACTGGTTTTGTTTCTCTCGACAACCCAGCCTAACACAAAGGTAGAGGAATTTCATATATAAATTGCCATTCGACATGCTTTCAGAGTCAGTGAAATGAGTGTTTGTGAGAGAGCGGTGTAAGCTAATGTCTTCTGTGAGGAAAACCCCCAAACCTTCTGTTCTGTCCACAGAAACCACCATTGTTATCCATCGGTGTGCATGACCCTTGAGTATCAAACCTAGACAGACTTATGCTGCCCTATTCTGAGAATGGAGTGTCCTATGAAAAGAAAAGGAAATATCATTTCCTTAAAATTTAGGTTAATACGGGACAGATGAGATTTGGTTTTTTAAGAGGTAATCTATTTGCTTTGTCAATGGTTCTGGAGGATTCTGGTAGTATACTAGATGACGTTTTAATTCAAAGATCTTCTCTTGTTATTTATTTTTGTAGCTTTGCCTATTTTTATATAATTTGCAGTCACCATCAATATTTTGAAATTAATTATGATTTCTAAACAAGCTAAAGTAGGCCTATAATAGGTTCATTTAATTTAACCCAATAAATCTCGCAAGTAAAATGGAAAGATTGAGTTAATGAAGCCATACTGGAATATCACTGCCAATTTAGCTATCAAATATAATCCATTATGATAAAGTTTATTATAACATGCATTAAATACATAAATTATTAATCTACAGTGCAAAGCTTTTACCAAAACCACGTCCTTGATTGCTTTGTTTTCCCATGTTTAAGCAGTTGGATTCCACAATTTTGTAATCTAAGATTAGTATGTTGGCGCCTTGATCAAATTCCCAAAGTTCTGTAATGTCTCTTTTTATTGCCAGTAAATCCAGATGGAAGTAGCTTTTAGAGTAGTTATTAAGTGTGAGTTGCCTTGCCTTGTTATCTCTTAAGCATACACTGCCCATTACCCATGTAAGAACTTTTAGAATTGTACTTAATAAATGCACCACTCAAGTCCAAAAGGTTTTAAGAACAAAGTGAACACGTAATATATAAATTAAAACACTGTTGGCACAGAAGTATCCTGGACACAGAACATCTGACTCAATAATTCCCTATTGGCGCAAAAAGCCTCTCATTATTAAAGTTTTATTTTTTTAACTTTTTTTTAAAACAAGTTCCAAAATGGATTTAAAGCTGGAGGAGGAGAGAGACCAGTCAGAGGCTGTACTGGTAGCTATGCATGCGGGGTTAGGGGTGGAGAGGAGAAACAGAGCCCTGCACCAAGGAAGCAATGCAAGAAGAGCTGCAGGAATCATGTACTTTAAAAGTAGAATATTTCTACATGAGAAGACTAACGTAAAATCGATAGAGCCAGCTCCTACAGAGCTGCGCAGAAGACAGCTTCCATAGAGGCAGACATGTACTCTCTGACTGTTAGTCTTTTCATTAAAGACCCAGGGGAAAAAATCACCCTGTTCACATATTACAAACTTAACCCATATGCTAAGGGGAAAATGAAATCAGCAGCAGATGGGACATTTGTAGTATTTTTATGTCCCCAAACTTCAGTATTATTTGCTTGAGCAGTCGTGCTTTAAACACTGGGGGCCGGGGGGAAGGGGAAAGAGGGGAAAGGGGGTCTTGTAGCCATTGTAATTGCAGAGGCCCAAGAAAGAAGGCCTGTGATGTAGACTTAAACTCGCCTGGGGCCCCACGTGCAGAATGGCAACCTCATCCTGGCTTTCTCCTAAGGATGGAGACTTCAAGCTTATTGAGGAGCAAGGATCCCATGGCTTCCCAGACAGTATGGGCTTATGGTCGCAGAAAGGATGGGGTTTAGAATAACACAGTGGGTGCAGGTCCTGCAGTGGTCCCGAGCCTGCACTCATCCTTCCTTCCAGGTCCACGGCCACATCACAGACATGAGTCCAGGAAGACGTGCATAAACCAACTCCCTGCGTTTTAAGAAACAGCACACTGGCCGAACGTTTCTCTGGCGTCGTGCGAGGGTTCGGGGCTGATGAGAGGAAGGTGTTCTTCATCTTTGACCGAGCTGGGGAACTGGCAGTGGAAGAGCAGCTGTAATAACATTGCAAGTGTCCCATCCACAGGGCCCTTCTTGGGAATGGGAAGAGATAATGGGGTAACGTTGGAGTACAAGACAGGGACCCTTCTCCTTTACACACACCCCCAGTGGAGGAGAATTAGAAAGACCTTGAAGTGATCATTAGAACTTTTCACTCTGGCCCACATAATAACTAGAATGTCGGGCTAGCATAGAAAAATAAAGCAGAATTTTACTCTTTCACTCTCTGTGGGGCCCTCTTCCATGTCTTCTACAGGGTGCTTTAGAAGATTCACTTTTCCTTATCTCTTTGGCACCCTTGTGAGGAGCAAATGATTGACACTCTGAACTGTTAACCAAAATATTGGTGGTTCAAGTCCACTCAGAGGGGCCTTGGAAAAAAGGCCTAGAGGTCTGCTTTCGACATGCAAGACATTCTAGGGTTGGACACTCTATTAGAATGATTGCTGTGGATAGGAATACAACCATAGAATATTTAATTGGCAAAAGTTGTGCAATAAGCTAAATTTACAGTGTCAATTGGGAAAACATAGCTACTGAAGTTGTTTCTGTACAACCAAAACCATCATGTGATTAAGTTTCTTGGTTTGAAGATTTGGAGCCATGGTGTCATAAGACATCCCAGTTAATTGGTTTGGTTTAATATGTTTAGTGCCTCTGTTCTACCTCTTCGAAGTACCATGCTTGGAGTCTTAAGAGCTTGTAAGCAGTCATCCAAGACACAACAATTGGTGACTGCTCCCTTAAAACAACAGAGGAAGAAGAAGAGCCAAAATTAAGAAGAAGATATGACATGTCTAGCCGATTACCTCTCTGAAGAACTTCCTCCTTTCCCATAAGACCAGAAGAACTATATGGTGCCCAGCCACCGTTACTGAGCATGTTGATCAAATGTTCCATAGAAAAATCCTGTTCAAAAGAGGGGGAATACAGAACAGAATTTCAAACTTTCATTAACTCCACCCTTCTTGGAGCCATGAAGGTTAAATGAACTCCCAAAGTTATGGCCCTAAAATAATCTTTAAACCTTAAACCAACCACTCTTTCAAAATCAAACAACAGGTTAGCTAAACTAGTAAAAAATGTCTGTCTTGAACAATAAGTGATTTTAAGAACTATCTGTATAGGGTTAAAATGACAACAGTAACTCATAAAATTAGATAGTAATCTTAAGGGGAAGCAAGCATATGTTAACAGGAGAGAGACAACTGAGAAAAGGAGAATGGAAATGGTTACACAATGGAAGAATATAATCACCATCACAAAAGGGTACCTGTAGAAACTGTTGGCTGCCTGGCCATAAAGTGTATGTTTTCTTGTATGTATTCTCAACAACAAAGTAAAGCAAATATGTATTAATTATATGTGTGTGTGAAGAACACTCTACTCTGACACCTATGGGGTTGCCATAAGCTCGCAGGGAGTCAATGGCAAGTGGCTTCATGTTTTGTTTGTTTGTGGTGGCACAGTGCTTAGTGCTTGGCTGCTAACCCAAAGTTTGGCAGTTCAGAACTACCCGTCACTCCTTGGGAAAAAGATGAGACATTTTGCTTCTGTAAAGATTTACAATCTTGGAAGCTCCATGGGGCAGTTCCATGCTGTAGTATGGGGTTAATGAATCAGAGGCAAGTCAACAGTAGCTGGTGTTTCGGGTTTTGGTTGGTTCCTCTGTGACATCTTTTAATGGCACTGATCATTCAAACTGAAATGTGGAATCTTATATGTAAACTATTAAGCTACTCCTAGAAATTCCATGTTTGGGTGTACATGAAAAAAATAAAGCTTGGGAGCAAAGTAAATGACTTCCCGCCAAATGATTGGCCTTGGAGCCCTGGTGGAAGTGTTGAACTGCTAACCCAAGGTCCGTGGATCAAACCCACCAGCTGTTCCATGGAAGAAAGATAAGATTGTCTACTCCCATAAAAATGTACAGCCTCAGAAACCCT
>NW_022104341.1:31089359-31106239 GCF_000313985.2 Echinops telfairi | reverse complement strand
TCCCCAGACGCTATAGGTCTCGATAGCCGGGCACCATCAGCCTTCTTCACCACACTTACTTATGCACACATTCATCTTCAGCGTTTATGCGTGGAAGGTGGTCACACAGTGATGGTTTTTAAAGAAAATTAAGGACAGATGCCTCTCTGCCTCTGTGAAGCACTGCTGAGCAGGCCATTTGCTTAGAGTACATCAGAATAAAGGTTTGGGATGACCGGTTTTTCTATCTACTTCCATTCTTGACTTCTCAATATTCTAGTCTTCGCTGCTTATTGCCAGTACTTCATTGAGGGATGGATTGTTCATCTCAAGGGAATACAGAGGTTTGTGACTGGACTTGCACATTTCCAGCAGGATTCACTCCTAAAGGTTTAGGCCCCAGTAGCTACGGGCACTTGTAGGCGACCTCTCTAGTCATCACGAGAGTAAAGCAGGGCTCTCTCTTTGTATGGGAAAGGTACTCAACAGATGACAGTTGAACCAGTGCCTGGCCAGAAAGTGCAAGCGGAATGGCAGAAAGAGTGGCAGATAAATTAAAGAGTAAGTTCTGTTTAGCAATTTTGGGTGACAGCACTTAAAATTTTTAGCTCTGGGGTTGTTTAGAAATGACAGTATGCAGCTGAGAAAGGCAGTCTACCCTTTATAAAAAGAAATGTATGTATGAACTTAGAAGAAAAAAAAAGTCCTCAAACTGGGGGAATATTTTTATGTATTTTACTTAAATAGTAGCCCATTAACCTTTCACATAGTCTTCAAATTATCTGCTGCCACATTTCATCATTAGATCAATGTTTGAATCAAGGCCTTTTAGACAAATTTGTCCGGCTGTCCCTCTAGTGATGTAATTAGAAATTGAATTTGACATCCATTTGCTATTCCTGCCATTTTTTTTTCATTTTTTTGGTGCTGTTACAAACATCACTTTCTGACCAGAAAAGGACATTACGGTAAATCTGTTCTTTAGTAAGATGCTCTTTGCCTGTGATAACAAATGACATCAACGCTTGATTGATATCATTAAGCAATAAGCAGTTATTGAGCACTTATTTTATGAGGGTAAGTCAAAAAACTATTGCTATAAAAACCATAGGCATCTTTGCTAAATAAAAATATCAAAATATAAATCTATTGTTTCCCCATCTATCCTCCATCCAGGTCTATACATTTCCAAAGGCGGTGTAAACGTGTCTCTAAACCTCCCCCAAACCTTGCTCTCTTCAAATTAGAGCATTACAAAATGTCAGCTTTGGCCTATCTTTGAGGGACCCAGATCCTGGTCCTTTTCCACATGTGTTGAGTTTAGGGAAGAAAAAGAAGTCTGAAAGGGAAGAATCAAGGCTATAAGATGGATGGGGTAAAGTTTCCCATCTAAATTTGCATAGCCCTTGCTACCCACCAGGATGAGCAAGTACAGGCCACAAAATTTTCCTGGCCTTTTTCTCACCACAGCAGTTGTAAATTTTTCTTAAAACTCCTCCATAAGAAAAACCCATCCCCTATGATCATCTGTGACCCTTGAGAAAGTCTATCAAGATCACCCCTTGGGAATCACACAAAACAGTCACTGTAGTCTTCTGTGCTGACTTGTCTGCCATAGATTTATGGTAACTGGCCCAGTAGAACCCCTTGGAAGCCAGATTTGATTAGATATTTTAAAATGAAGGCTCCCTAATGAGACCAAGACAAGTGTATTACAGAGAGAACTTGTCTGAAGCCATCCACTGATTCAAGAGACATACTTAAACACGTTTATTTGGGATAACTCATGCATGTAGAAAATAGAGCCCTAATAGCAGTACATTTGTATTGCTATATATGAATACACTAAATACACTCATATACTAAATATGCTCATATAATAAAAACTGTGCTAGGTCGCTTGTACCCCTCATCCCTCTCACATATGCAATAGACAGTAATGTGTGCTGGTACGTGAGAGGAAGGAAGAAGGTAGAAGGAAAGGAGAGAGGGGGAGAAGAATGGAGAAATGTTTTACTAGGGCTCATAACTTTTACTGAGCCCTTACCCTTTATAGGTCATTTTTAAAACTTGAAAAACCAGTAGTGGAGCAGATAGAAATAGTACTCTTTTTCCTTTCCACTGGAGTATATGGAAGCAGGTCCCAATCCACCCCAGAAACAGGCTCAAATTGCCTTTTAATTTTATACTTACAACCTTTAAGCATAAATAACTCTGCTACCAATAACTTAGACTAAGGGCTCAGAAGAAAAGAAGTAAACAAAGCAGAGTTTTTACATTTCAGAAAGACTCTAAACCTTACTTCCCTTTGGCTTTCTTACTTCAAAGATCTGAAGCCATGAGGCAAGCCCCTAAGGTGTAAACAAGAGATTACTCATAGATGGTATAAACAAGATGAGTTCAAAGGTCCGGCCAGGACTTAATTGTCATCTAAAGAGATAGCTCAGCTCCCAAAGCTGTCCAAACACTCATCACAAACAGGTTTCAGAATGTTTTCGATGGGTGAAGGCCAGGTTTTTACCTTGTCTCAATCCAAAAAGTTGATCTATTCCAGCACCATGAACTTTGAAATAAAAACTATTTGTTTGGGAGAAATAAAAGTAAATGACTAGGGCATGGGAGTCTAAAAACCAGAGGCACTTGGTATGTGTAAATTGAGCTGTCTGAAAGTTGAATCTGAACTCCATTTTGAAGTCTTGACATAGTTTTTTATTGGTTTTTGGTTTTTAAGTTTTCCCTTTTCACCGGCGTTTTGTTCCCCTTGGGGGTTGCCTTACGCTTTTCCCTTAAGGGGGTTCTTCTTTTTTTTGGGGTTTTGGCGGTTGTTGGTTTTCCCCTTGGTTCCCGGGGGTTTTTGTTGTTTTTTTCCACCGGAACCAGGTTGCCTTGGTTTTTGTTGAGGTTTTTGTGCACAGCATCCTCAAAAAGTCTGTCCAACGATCTCCCAGAAAGAGATAGGATTGAGAAAGCAATTTAATAACAGGTTCCAAGAACAAACTGTGCTGCCATTGTCACGTGACCATCCTGTGCTCAATTAGAGGGCACATAAGCATAATCATGTACCCGGTACCAGTCATATAGGGAGTCTGGATGATGTCCGTGGTTAAAGACTCAGCCGCTAACCAAACATCTGATGGGTCAAGGTCCCCAGCTGCCCCATGGGAGAAGGATTGCAGCCTTTGCAACTCCGTGAGACAGGTCTACTCTGAAAGAAGAGCTCCTTTGAAGAGCAAGCCCATTTGAATGAGTCAGAATCAAGTAGGTGGCAATGGGTTGGTTTTGTTTTTCATTTGAACAATTACACAATCCCACATACATGTTATCCGCTATCCTCATTAAACCACCTCTTCGATATCTCACCTCTAAGTCCTCTCATTGTCTTTCAGTCTATTATGATTTTGTAACTTTTAGTTTCTACTCCAACTTGACAAAACTGTTTTATTTCTCTTTGTCCAATGGAGTGGCCATCTTCACTCTGAATTTAGGCGTCTTCCCCATCCAAATTGTATCTGGACTTTCAACAATTTTACTTTTACAGAGTGTGTATTTTCACTCTAAGACACCAGCTTCCCGGTTGTTCTAATAGAGTCTGAGCAATTGTGGAGGATCTGGCCCATTGGAGAGTCTACATCACATTGCAAATTGAATTGACATAAGCTGCTTTGATGGAGTTAGAATTATATCACATCCTGTGTCGGGTGTAATAGGCACTTTCCCTTCAGGATTTCAGATTTTTTTTAATACCGATGTCTCATGTGAGATCATGAAGTTACTATATTTTCCCATGGTGGTTTGGTGATAGAATTCTCTCTTTCTGTGGGGTAGGCATAGATTAGATTCCAAGCCAATGCATCTCATGCACAGCTTCCACTTGTCAATAAGGGCTTGCATGAAGCTATGAGGCTGAACAGGTCTCAGCAGAATTGCTAGACAAAAGCAGACCAGAAGAAAAGCCCATTTTCCCACTTCCCAAAATCAGTCAAGAAAAACCCGATGGATCCTAACAGTCCCATCTACAAACTATCAAGGGCAGCATTTCATTCTGTTGTGCATAGAGTCACAAGCCAGGGTCAACTCAACAGTAGCTAACAACAAAAATAAAAAATGAAATGTATTCCAGTTTTATTCCTATCATCTTGGGAGGATTTAATAGGGAATGGTAACATCAACTCATTGGTTATATTATTATTATCACTAACCTCAAGCCCGACACACACAAAGAAACACACACCTTGCGTCTACAAAACAATAAATGTAAACAGTCCTTCCAATGTTATTGTGCTCCTTTATTTGTTCCTAATGCATTCTAGTTCCAGTTTTGTTTCCACCAGTTCTTAACCTATAGTATGAACTCTTACATGCTGCTCTAGCCTTATTCTTTTGGGGTTTAATGTCAGAGGAGGGGAGAGCATATTATTTTCTAAATAATTCTTGTAAAAGTATTTTAATACTTATTTGAAAATATTTACACATTCTAAAGATATGTAAAGGTTATGGCTAGAGAGAATCTTTCTTAACTTGAGAAATTTTTTCACGTAAACATTTTGTCATCATCATTTTTATTGATACAATTTCAGAATCACTTTCATTTAAATCACAAGCAAGACAAGAGTCATTATCTTACTAGTACTGTTTCTATTCAAGTATTATACTGAAGAACCTAGATAATACAATAAAAGAGAAAAATCAAATATAGGCATCAGAAAAGAGAGATAAAACTACATCTTCCATAAAAAATTAATTATCCATATAATGAAGAAAATCTGCAAACTACTGAAACCAATGAGGGGTCAGCAGGTTGGTAAAAGAAAGGCAATTTGAATTGCTAGCACATTCTGAATACTTACTATGAGCCAGGCACAGTTTTCAGTACCTTTCATATAGTATTGACTTATGTAATATTACAGCTTCATGAGCTTGACATAATTAACAATTCATGATGAAAGTGATACGCAGAAAAGTCTATTACTTTTCTAAGGTCACATAACTGGTCAAATGATAAAATTGGTACATAAGATCAGCATACCAAAACCAACATGGTATATATCAGTAAAAACAAATTTTAAAATGTATAGAAGTATAAAAATAACCTGACCCAAACCAAGGTATTTCCATTTTCCTCATGTGCATGTGAAAGTTGGACATTAAGTAAAGGAAGCCCAGAGAGGACTTGGTGCATTTGAATTGTGGAGCTGGAGAAGACCATGGAAAGTACCATGGACCGTCAAAAGGGCAAACCAATTTGTCTTGGAAGAAGTATGGTCAGAATGCTCCTGAGAGGTACGTAAGACTTCATCTTACATACTTTGGATTCATTGTCAGAAGAAACCAGTCCCTGGAGAAGGACATCATGTTTGGTAAAGCAGCAAAAAAAGAGGAAGACACTCAAGGAGACGGACTGACACCGTGGCTGCCAACAGGGAGCTCAAGCATGGGAACAACTGTGAGGATGGCACGGACCCAGCAATGTTTCATTCTGTTGTGCAGAGCGTCACTCCGGGTAGGAACCATTGATGGCATCTAACAACAACAATAGCATTTAAAAATAAACTATTTACATTAACAACAAAAGCTACAAGGTTCCTTGAAATATATCTAATTTTGAAATGTTCAGGATAGGGAAACCGTGACAAAACTTTACTAAAAGACATAGAAAAGTATTCATACAAAAGGAGAAATGGAATTTGGCTGTTCAGTAAAGCGTTACTCAGCAGGCTTGTGATACTCAAGCTCTGTCCATTCCAAAGGGGGGTGGGGGGCAGGGAGGGATGTCCCTGATCAGCTCCTGCAGGAAAACCGCTGACACTGTGGAATACCCCGCCTCCGACTGTCTGTATATCTGCCACCATGGGCTCAAACTCAACGACAATTTGTGGACGGAGCAGGACGGAGCAGCGTTTCCTGCTGCTCTCTCTCAGGTGGCTATGAGTGGGAATATTATTCTTGTGTAGCAATACTTTTTGACTTGCCCTTGCATCTACTAAAGTTGAAACTGAATACAGTACATGGTAATATTTAGCGATTTATTGCCTAGGTATAGTCCATTGGAAAACTTGGTATGCTCGCAAAGAACATGTACAAGAATGTGCGTTACAACATGATTTGTAAAAACAAAAACTAGAAAGACCATAAATGCTCCATCAAGAGAAGGGTAGATTAAAGATGTTTAAAGTCATAAATAAAAGACTATATAGAAGCTAAAATGGATAATTTTTAAAGTGCATGTAGAAATTCACTTGTAAGAATGAAAACCAAACTAAGCAATATTATATATGATTTACTGCTTCATACGTGAGTTATAATAATATGAGAACATTAATG
The DNA here is from genome assembly GCF_000313985.2 of Echinops telfairi. NCBI lineage: Eukaryota > Metazoa > Chordata > Mammalia > Afrosoricida > Tenrecidae > Echinops > Echinops telfairi. Next base: position 31,099,939 of record NW_022104341.1, on the reverse strand, counting down.
GAAATGATGGACAAAATTAGTTGGTCCTAGGGCAATAATTTTTTCTGAGGAAAGAGCAATACTGCAGGGACATCAATTGCATCTATAATGTATTTTTATTACTTTTTATCTATAGAAAATATGGTAAAAGGTTCAGAACTGTTACAAGAAAGACTGGGTGGGTGTTTATTGCAGTTGTCTCTATAATTTTCTGCGTTCTTAAAATATTTAATTTAAATAAAATATTTGAAAGTCTATTAAAGTTGAAGGAACCCGTTGCCTGTTTAAGTCCTAAATGTGCACTTGCTGTTAAAATTTAGAGCCTGCCATCAAGTTCTATAAATAAGATAATAGAATGTAGGAATTACACTTAATCCTCTAATTACTCTCAGCTTTAATCAAGCCTTTATTAACATAATGTGTCTAGCTTGGGGTCTCAAAACCTGAGAGAGGATTTAGGGAAGAGTAATCAAAACAATGAATGAAAAAATAAGTATGTGATATAAGGAAAAGCAGTGGGAACTGGGATTATTTTGACTGGTGAAAGAAATCAAAGGGTAAAGTGCCCCACAAATGGGAAGGCTGTGCACCTGGCTCCTTTTATATGAATGGCTGGGCTTTGGTAAGGCCCTACTAAAACGAGCAGTTCTGGTTATCTTTTGCTCCATAACAAATCATCCTAAAATATAGTGGCTTTAAATTACAACAATAATTGATCTTGCTCATCATCTTTGGTCAGGAGAGCTCTTTGCTGCTCCGATGGTATTAGCAGCAATGGCACAACTGAGGCTGAGTGATCCACTCTCATGACATGGCTAGTTGGTTGGTGCTAGGAACTATATCAGGTCTTCTATCACAAGTCTCCATTGTTTTCTTGTGGGCCTCTCCTCCAGTTTCTTGAATTGTCTCCTAACATGATGGCTGGGTTCAAAAAGCAAGTACCATATGGAGGATGTGTGTGATATTCATCTGTCCTAGCTTCAGAAGTCATAGAGCATCACTTCCCAACTCCATTGGTTGGGACAGTCGCAGAAGCCCTCCTGTGTTCAAGAGGAAGGGACATAAGAACCACTTCTCGAGGGAGGAGGTACACCGTTATAGAAGAACATGGGTTTGGGAGAGCTTGCTACAGCCATCTTGTAAAACGAAGTTTGCCACGCCGAAGTTCTTTCCAAATGTCTGTCCAATGCACTCCATCATTCTCTTTGTTCTCCAAGCAGAGAGCTGAGTAAGCCATTCCCTGCGTGTTCAGTAATAAGAAAGGTTATGCTCTGCTCTTCACCCCACAAACCGTATTTGTTCTTCACGGATTCCAAAAGGTATGTAATAATTTACTGCAGGATCTGGAAACATTACTTTCTGTGGCCAAAACTTAGGAAAGCTCACCAAAAATATTGATGTTGCCGATGCTTTTCTACTTCAGTTTGCCTAAAATAACCTGACAGCACATCCATGTTTCCTGTAGCCAAGAACATGTGCAGACATGTCAGCAGCCCAGGTGAATTTGGAGGAATTCACACACCGGTACTTCTGCCACCATCTAGAGTGACAACCAGCATGCAACTCATAAATCAATCCGATTTGAGGGAGAAAAAATCAACTGAGCAATATACAAGTTAGGCTTTGGAGTTTACTCTTTAAAGTTCGTTCTTTAAGTTATTTGGGTTAGGATATTTCATGACAAAAGTCAAAGGGGGGATTTTTATCAGGTTGAGGGTTTGTTGGTCATAGCAGGAGGTTCTACATAGACCCTACCAATCGATTTAATATGTTGACTTCTTTTGTAAATTCAACCTGGGAAATTATCTACCCATGTATACTAGAAATGTTCTATCATTTGTTTGTCTAAACTGTTAAGCATGGTACCAGAACGGGCACCCATCTAAAATTAATTGACATGTTAGGCTAGGTTGTCATGGGCACTAACTCTAGTTGGATGCACCAAAAGAAGTGGCGAATACAAATTCCCAGGGGAGCCCTGGTGACACAATTGTTAAGTACTCCACTGGTAATGGAGAAGTTAGGGGTTTAAACCAATCAGCTGCTCCATGTGGCAGTGTTCTCCCACAAAAATTGATAGCATAGGGAACCCTATGGGGCAGTACCACTATATCCTATAGGGCCACCATGAGTTGGGACGAACTCACCAGCCATAGTTTTGTTTTTCAATTATGTATATGGATCGGACTGAGCAATTTCCTAGCAGAGCCCAAGAAGTTAGGGATATGGTTCAAGATCAATCTAGAGTGAATCCTAACTGAAAATTCAGCTGTACTGAAAATTCCATGTACCATAAGATTTTAATGTAAAATTCCAGGAAAGTGGTACCACTCACTCTCAGGTTAATCAACTGTTTCAGTTCTATATATGAGCCAACAATCAAAAGCAGATGGGAGGAATAAACAGAGTCGCTGTACAAAAAAGAACTAGTAAAAATGCAATCATTACAGGAGGTAACTAACATATGATCAACAATTAAGAGTACTGGAGGAAGAAGTCCAAGCTTCGGTGAAAGCATTATCCAAAAACAAGTTTCCACGAGTTGATGGAATACCAACGGAAATATTTAAACAAATTGGTGAGGTCCTGGAAGTTCTCATTCATCTATGCCAAGATATTTGGAGTATCACTACGTGGCCAACCAACTGAAAGAGATCGGTATCTGTGCCCATTCCAAAGAAAGGTGACCCAACAGAGTGCTCACATTATAGAACAATATCATTGATATTGCACACAAGTAAAATCTTGCTGAAGATCATCCAACAATGGTTAGAGCAGTACACTGACAAGTCACTTACAGAGGCTCAGGCTGGATTCAGAGGAGGACATGGAACAAGGGATATTACTGCTGATGACAGATGGATGTTGGTTGAAAGCTGAGACTACCAGGAAGATGTTAACTTTTGTTTTTGACTATGCAAAGCATTCGATTCTGTGAGTCATAACAAACTATGGATAGCATTGGAATAATGATAATGCCAGAACACTTCTTTGGACTCTTGGGGAATCTGTCTAGGAGGCAAATAAGCAGAGATGTGGAACGGTATGAGCAAGAACATGGCATCAGGACTGGAGGAAGGCAATTTGCAAATATCGCCACCTTGCTTACTGAAAGTGAGGAGAGCTTGGAGTCTTGGCTTAAGAAGATCAAGAGTTGCTGTCTTCAACATGGATTACAACTCAATGTAAAGAAAACAAAACTCCTCACCACTGCACCAGTGTTGTTGCTGTGAGGTGCCACTGAGACAACTTCCACCTACAGTAACTCAGTGCACAAACACATTTCCAGGGCCTCACAATTTTTTCTGTTCCTAAACCCATGGTCACAGCTACGGTATCAAATCATCTCTTTGTGGGCCTTCCTCTTTTTCACTGTGCCTCCCCTTTACCAAACATGATGTCCTTCTCCAGAGACTGGTCTCTCCTGATAACAAGTCCAACGTATAAAAGATGAGTCTCACCATATTTGCCTCTAAGAATCATTCTTGTCATACTTCCTCCAAGACAGATCAGTTTGTTCTTTTGACAGTCCATAGTACTTTCAATATTCTTCTCCAGCAACACAATTCAAGTGCATTGATTCTTCTTTAGTCGTCTTTATTCAATGCCCAACTTTCACATGATTATGAGGCAGTGGAAAATACCATGGTTTGGGTCAGATGTGCCTTGGTCCTCAAAGTAATATCTTCACTTTTCAATGCTCTGAAGAGATCTTGTGCAACAGATTTACCCAATGCAGCTCATCTTTTTTATATCTTGCCTGCTGCTTCCATGAGCACTGAACCACAAAATTCTTGAAAACTTCAATCTTTTCCTCCATTTATCATGATGTTACCTAATAATAACCTCACCATTTGTGAGGATTTGGTCTTATTTACATCGAATTGTAATTCATACTGAAGGCTGCAAATGTTGATCTCCATCAGCAAGTGCCTGAAATCACCCCTCACTTTCAGCAAAGAGTGTTGTTTCATCTGCATATTGTAAGTTGTCAATAAGCCTTCCTCCAATCCTAATGCTGCCACAGTCTTTGATTATTAACTCTGCATGCAGACTGAATATGAGTGAGAGGATACAACCCTTTCCCACACCTTTCCTGATTGTAAACCACACATTAGTCCCTTGTTCCGTTTTCACAACTTCCTCATGGTCCACATACAAGTTTCACATGAGTATAATGAAGTGTTCTGGAATTCACATACTTCTCAAAGCTATCCATAGTTTGTTATGCTCCACACAATTTGCATAGTCAATACAACACAAATAAACATATCTCTTGTATTTTTTGCTTTGAACAAAGATCTATCTGATATCAGCAGTGCTATCTCTTGTTGCATGTCCTATTCTGAATCTGACCTGAACCTCTGTCAGCTCCCTAGCAATATACTTCTCCTACTATTACTGGATGATATTCAGCAAAATTTTGCTTGCATGTGATATCAGTGATATTGCTCTATAATTTGAGCATTCTGTTGGGTCACCTTCCTTTGGAATGGGTACAAATAGGGCTCTCTTCCAGTCAGTTGGTGAAGTAGGTGTCTTCTAAGTTTCCTGGCACAGATGAGTGAGTGCTTCCAGTGCTTCATTAGCTCACTGAACATTTCGATTGGTATTCACTCCATCAATTCCTGCAGCCTTGATTTTGGCTGACGTTTTCAGTGCAGCTTGAACTTCTTCCTTCAGTACAATTGATTTTTGCTCATATGCTACCTCCCGAAATGGTGGAATTTTGACTAGTTCTTTTTGGTACAGTGACTTTGCATTTTTTTTTCTTTCTTCTTTTGATGCTTCTAGCATCATTCAATATTGTCCATAGAATCTTTCAATGTTGCAACTCCTAATGTAGAAGCTTGAATTTTTTTCTTGTTCTTTCAGTCTATGATATGCTGAGTATATTCTTCTCTTTTGGTTTTCTGCTTCTTGATCTTTCCATATTTCATATAACATCTGGCTTTGTGTCCTCAAGCTCCACTTTGAAATTTTCTATTGTCTTTGACTTCATCCTTCCTTCCATACATTTCAGAGTCTCTTCTGACATGCACTTTGAGCTTTTCTTTCTTTCTTTCTAGTCTTTTTCATGAATGATGTTCTTGATGCTCTCCCACAGCTTATCAGGTCTTCTATCTATAGTGTTGAATGCATCAAATCTATTCTTGAGATGTTCCCACAGATGTAATCAATTTGATCTCTGTGTATTCCATCTGGGAAAATCCATATATATAGTGGCCTTTTTTGTTGGTGAGAAAAGGTCTTTGCTATGAATAGTCATTGGTTTTGCAAAATTCTATTACGCAAGCTCCAGCTTCATTTCTATCACCAAGTACCTATTTTCCAACTATTGTTCCTTCCTCTTTGTTCCAATTTTTGTATTACAATCTCCAATAATTATCAACACATTTTGAGTGCATGTTTGATCAATTTCTGACTGAAGCTGTTGGTGGAATTCTTCAATTCCTTCATCACTAGCTTTTGTGGTGTGTAAATGTGATTATTGTGTTGATTGGATTTCCTTGAAGGCAGAGAGCTATATTTATATCACAGATAGCATTGTGCATCATGATTGAGTTTGCAATGTACTTTTTGACAATGAATGTCATGCCATTGGTCTGTGTTTTGTTATTCCCAGCACAGGAAAGCATAAGATTTTTTAAATTCAAAATGGCCAATCCCAGTCCATTCAGCTCACTAACGCCTAAGATATCAATCTTTCAGTGTTTGCATTTCATTTTTGATGACCTCCAACTTTCCTAGATTCATCCTTAGCACATTCCAAGTTCTGATCATTAGGACATTTTTGCAGCTGTTTCTCTTTCAACCATCAGCAAATAAAGATCCCAACGACTCCACTCCCACAAGTTTTGCCAGATTTATGTCACCACAGTGGACTCCACTCAAAGAAATATGCTCATTCTCAATCACATTTTAAGTTCCCTCTCACCCAAGGCACCCGTCCTCCAGTACTCTCTGACAATATTCTGACTCCATTCATTAGGACTTCAGTATCTGACAATGTTTCAAAGCTATGCACAAGTACCAGTATATAAGCATTATATATACCAGTATATAAGCAACAACATAGCAGAGGAAAGGCACAATGTTTATTAGATTTTAAGCTGTTTTGTAAATTAATCAAGTACAATGAATATGTGACAGGCTTTATGAATAGGTTTTATGTTATTGGATAAAGACTTTGTAGATTTTTTTAATTGGCCAAAATTAATAGAAAGATTAAATATTTTTTCCTTGCCTGTAAAATTGAAAAACAAATCCTGGTTTATTACAGAAATTAGACATAATAAAAAGAATCCATAATCAGTACTTAATACTATAATTGTGATCCATAAAATAGATACAGAACTAGGAATAAAATTATTAACTATTATAATAATAATACAATAATTAGGATGTAGCAGAGTTAAGAAGGTAACCTCTAATTTCAACTGCTACTTAAAAAATATATGCTAGAATCCAAAATTCAAAAATGTATAATTTAAGAAGTATGCTAACTTTGTTTAATAATCTTTGGGGCGTAAATAGAGAATTAGTATAAGAGTTTGTGAGTATTTTGATTAAAGGACAAAGTTTACCAGAATGGATAAATGTTTATGAATAAGTCATAAATTTTCTAATATCTTTTTACAGTTTCAACTGTACTTGGTATGCTCCAAATTAGGTGCTTCATCACAAGAGTAAATTTTATAGTGACTCTAATATATACATATATTACTTTGAATTTTCATTTCAAGTGATTTAAGGGAGACATAGCATGACCCTCTCTATATGGAAGGAAAACAAGCTGTTTTATACATCCAGATGTTGAATTCCATTCCAGCATTCTGTTCTCTAATCACAGTAGTATTTTACCCACCCACTGCCATCAAGTTGATTCCAAGTCATAGTTATCCAGTATAGCGCTTCCAAGACTAAATCTTTACAAAAGCACATAGCCTCATCTCATTCTCATGGAGTGATTGGTGGGTTTGAACCACTTACTTTGGAATTAACACACTAATGTCTAAAGTAAATCATTAGGTTGTCTTGAGGTTTGATCAGAGGACAAATAGGCTACTGCTTGTTCACATTGTAACAAGAATGCCAAAATCATTCCCATAGCAATTTAATCAGTTCAGAGTTGTTTAAATTCTTCCTAACTTATACTTTGTACTATACATGTATTATATTTGATTCACATTTAGCAATATTTTTGAAAATGTGTGTTCCAAGAGAGCTTAGCTCCACAAGATAGTAATAAGATTATTATGATATAATGAAATAACTGATGTTGATGCTGGATGGAATAAGTTTGTTTTGTTTGTTTGTTTTATTACAGTTCTCGTCAGAATTTTTTGTGTTCCAATAGGCATTATAAATCTCAAAGGGTATATATAATTGTATAATAGCCCATACACAATTTAGTCATGGATGCAGCTTTTCAAAAATGTACCAAGATCTTTAATCCATCTTGAGTTTGTCTTTGCACATGGTGTGAGATATGGGTCTTATTCTATTCTCCAATTTTACCAGTAGCATTTAAAAAAATTATTCTTCCCCATTAATATGTTTTTTAAAAAAACAATTGTCTATAATTACATGGGGCATTATGTTCCATTGAACAACAAGTCCTTAGTTGCACCAATACCAAACTGTGTTGACTACCATGTAATAGCTTTTGGAGTCAAGAAATGAAAAGCTGCCTACTTTGTTCTTCCTTATAGTAGTGCTTGGTGTTGCGCTTCTTTTCTTTCCACATAGTTAGTGATTCATTTTTCCATTTCTTTGATGAATCATGATGATATTGAATAGAATTATATTTATAGATTACTTGTGTACTATTGTCGCTTTCATAAGATTATGTCTTCTTATCCATGGACATGAAGATACTTCCATTTACATAGGTATCCTTTAGTTTCTTGTAGGTTTTTTGGAAAGTTTCTTTGTATAAGTCCTTTTTTTCTCTGGCTAGGTTTGTTTCCAAGTATTTCATCATTTGGATGATTATTGTAAATGGTATTGTTTTCTTGATTTCCTTTCAGAGTTCTCAACCTTTGTATACAGAAATCCAATTGATCTCCATATATTAATCTTTACAGTCCACCACATTGTCCAATTTTTAAATTAGTTCCAGAAATTTTATTGTCAAGTCTTTTGGGTTTTAGAAATATAGATGAAATAAAGACCTACATGTCCTATCCAGCAACACCGAACCCTAGAACTACCAAGGTATCAATGAAAAACACAAAGGGAACAAATTTAATGGGCCCTATTACAAAGCATAAACACACAATCAAACACGCAATAAAACACCAGAGCAGAAGACAAAGTGGAGGACCACTATAAATAGTACCACCACTGTCCATAGTGGCATAGCGTGACCTCAAACACATTGGAATAGAAATACCATATAATCCATCAATCTCTCTTCTGAGGATACTACCCAAAGAAATAAGGTGCAAAACACGAACAGACATATGCACACTCATTTTTATCACAGCACTATTCAAATAGCAAGAAAGTGAAAATAACCATCAGTGGAGGAATGGATAAACTTTGGTACATGCATGCAATGGAATACTAGGCATGCCTGGAGAATAATAATGAAACCATCAAATACTCCATGACATGAACAAATTGGGAAGATATTTTGTTGAGTAAAGTTAATCAATCCCATAAAAACAAATACTATATGTGATATTATTACAAAAGGAAAAAAATCAAGAAAAATCATTTTGACACCAACAGAAGCAGACTATATTGGTTACAGAGAAGTCAGGAAAATAAGGAAGAAAAAGAGGAAAGGAGAGAGGACAATAAGTAAAATTTGTTTTTACTTATTTATTTTTTAAACATTTTATTTAGGGCTCTTACTACTCTTGTAACAATCCATGCATCAATTGTATCAAGCACATTTGTATATATATGTTACCATCATTATCTTCCAGACATTTATTTTCTATTGAGCCCTTGGGATCTGATCCTCTTTTCCACCTCCCTCCCCACCCTACCTCAACCCTCCTGGCTCCTTGATAAATTATAAATTATTTTATTTTCATATCTTACACCCGCCACTGTCTCCCTGCCCCCACAATTTTTGTTGTTCATCGGCCCTGGTGGAGGGGGCAGTGAGGTTAGGTGTCAATCATCATGATCGGTTCTCCCTTCCTCCCCTCCTCTCCCCACTTTTTTCTATGCCCTCCTTGTATCGCTACTCCCATTCCTGTTCCTGGATTCCATGTGTCGTGAGTCCTTATGGCTTATCCGTATCTGTGCCCATGCTATGCTCCGGTCTAGCCCTCAGTGAAAGGCAGTACTAGGGTCATGATAGTGGGGGCTGAGGAAGCCTCAAGGAACCATAGGAGTGATGTGTGTTTGGTCCGTGCTTTACTGCACCCTGCTTGACTCAGCCCTTCCCTGTGAGCCCTCTATGAGGGGATGTCCTATGGTCTACAGATGGGCTGTGGGTCTCTGCTCTGACCCTCCTCGTTCTCAACAATATGGGATGTTTGTTTATTTGGTTTGGGTTTTCTGATGCCTGTTACCCAGTCCCAGCAACACCTCATGATCACACAGTGTGTTTCTCCCATAAGGGCTTGTTGCTTCTCTGCTAGATGGCCACTTGTTTAACTTCAAACCTCTAAGACCCCAGATGCTATTTCTTTTGATAGCCAAGAACCATCAGCTTTCTTCACGATATTTGCTTGTGCACCCATTTTGTCTTCAGCAATTGTGCCAGAAGGGTGTGCATTACAGAATACTAGGATGTTATACAGAATACCAGGTTGTTACAACAAAGTGTTCTTGCATTTAAGGAGGGCATGAGCAGAGGCCTAAAGTTGATCCACAGCCTCAGTGTATTGCCATATAAGTGTCATATGTACCTAGGCCAGTACCTCTATTTTTACGAATTAATGTATTAACATATGTACACACTTATGCTTAAACCTCTATCCATATCTTCACTTCCTAGATTTTTCCTCTGGTTCCTTTCAGCTTCCTCCTATCCCACCATCATGCTCACCCTACTTCTACCCCTTAGTAATTCCTCTCAGCTAGAGTAGTGCTGCTCCAACAGCCCCAGGAGCTCTATGTCCTTATTGTTGATTTTAATTCCTTAATTGTTCCCTGTCTATGGTGTGGTTTGCTTACTGCTCCCTTCTCCAACCTCCTTAAAAATATATACAGTGATACCTTGGTTGCCAAACTCAATTCATCCCAAAGTTGTTTTCTAACACCAAAAAGTTTAAGAAGTGAACACATATTACCCATAGGAAATAATAGAAAAACAAATAATTAACTCTGAAGCCCAAAAATTACACTAAATTCATTTTTCCAGAACTTTAGCACAAAGTTAATAGCCAGAGGCTGTGGAAATACTCCCTAAAATGACTAAACATAACAAATACAGTACAGCGAACCCTTGTTTATCGCGGTTAATCGGTTCTAGACCCTACCGTGATAAATTAAATTCCGTGAAGTAGGATTCCTTATTTGTAAATCAAATATTTTCATAGTTAGAGCATAGAGGACATGAAAAAACACCCTTTAGTCACCATTACACTCGTATTACCCAATTTAGTAAACGAAAAAGGGAAACTACAGTAAAA
>NW_022104341.1:31086121-31088073 GCF_000313985.2 Echinops telfairi | reverse complement strand
AATCAGTGGCAGTAATGACAGAGCATGCGCTGTTACACAAAAACCACGATAGAGCGAAGCCTATAATATTTTATTTAAATGAAGACCCAAAAGAGCATGATGATGGAAGGTTCATATTCACTAACACAAGCACTATATATTTTATGAGTGAGAGTGATGTGCCGAGACTAGAGCAGCTCCTCTTGGCGTCCGCAGCAAGATGCAACATCTGACAAATTCTCAGCCTGTCTGGGTCTTTTTCAAGATGGATATTCAATTGGACTATCACACAAAGTGATGTTCTGAACTTTGCTGCTCAAGTAGTGGAAAGTCCAAGTTGGAGCCATTCAACAACCAAAGTACCACTGTATATATATTAAGAACTTAGAATAATCCTTGGAAAACTAGAATGTAAAACATTTCTTTTAATATTCTCTTGCTACCAGTGGGTTTCTTAAGGATAATATCCATATCAAAGAACTTGTGGGAATATGGCGACTGAGTAACACTTACCAGAGGGTCTCCGCTGAAATCAGCACAGGAGAGTTACTAAGAGGGAAATTCCACACTGCCGGGTCACAGGAGGAGCATCATAAAAATAAGTAGGCACAGATCCACAAGGTTTTGAGGGGTTGGGGGCTTTTTGCTTACCACAATAGAGGCCGACTAGGGTTTGACCTTAGCCCTACCACTGTCTAGGTAAGAGCTGGGATCATTTGGAGTTGGTTCAGGGGCTTTATCTCAACACATTCACAGCTTGCCACCACATCAGGACAGGGATTATACACAACCAGCCCCACAATCAAGGATCGGGGCTCAGCTATGGTTACTTTTGTTTCCCTCTCTTCTCTCTATCCCCTCACAGTCTCAGCAGCCGTAGTTTTTTCTTCTTCTTTTTCCTTTTCTATTCCCTTTTCTGTCACATGCCACTGCCGACCTCCAGACCACTCCCCTTGTCCCAGGTATTTACACCTGCCCTCAACCCACATGGAAGCGCTCCAACCTCTGCAACATAACCCAAGACTAGGGAAAGCCCACCCATCCTCCACCAGTGGATATCCCACCCAACTTTTCTCAGGGAAATTCCACCCACCTTCCCTCTGCAGTGCTTAATACACAGCTGGTGAAATCCCACCCACCTTCTTCGGGGGAAATCCTGCCTGCATGGCTGGGGGAGCTCCAATACATACTCTGTGGTCCCACGTGCCTGAGGGAACTTCCTCTCGCCTGCCATAGTGTCTCCCACAGCCTAAGGCACCTTGGCCAACATTTGCCAACATTCCACGCTTCTGCAGGTACCTCTGCTCAACCTCTGCAGTGATCTACCTGACCAGGGCAATTCAGCCCACCATTCGAGATGCACTACACCAAAGCAGGTAACTCACCTGCTTTCTGTGGCACTTCAGTTGCAGCAGCACCCTCGCATGCCCTCTGCAGTGCCCCAAGATGCTGTAGGACACACCATCCTGGCTTCCTGTGAGATCACCCAGTACAGCACCATCCTCATGGGTCCACAACAGCCCAACCAGGATCTTCTGAGAGGACCATCCAATTTGCCCTCCGTAATACTGGTTGACTAGGGAGAGGGAAGTCACAGGAGGAAAAAGTTGTAGGCCAATTCCATAGTGAAATTAGCTGCAGGCGATTCAAATAAACAGTCCTACAATTCTCCCAGAGAGAGTCAGTGCTCTTTGACTACCTGGAAAATGGCACCTGGCTCCCCTAAAACAATGCTACGCAAACAGCAATCAGTCCCAACGATCTCAACAAAAAAACAAGAGAAACAAAAGGCAATGGCAGAAGATGTCCTGGACCTAAAATCATGCATAGAACAAGGAGACATTGATCTGCTACAGAAAAAAAGTTTCAGAATGTTGCTTAGAGTCACATAAGGGGACAAGAAGAAAACAATACAGAAAAAGGATGAAATGATAGAGGAGGTAAAGCCCATACACCAAAGTGAAATACAAGAG
>NW_022104341.1:31082664-31085841 GCF_000313985.2 Echinops telfairi | reverse complement strand
TAAATGAATGAAAACCAGGCAACCATTCAGGAGACTGAAAGAACACCAGTTAGACTGAATCCCAAGAAGTCACCAAGGCACATAACAGTTAAACTTTCCAACTTTGAGGAAAAGGAGAAAATCGTGAGAGCAACTAGGGGAAAAAAAGCAATCACATATAAAGGTTCCCAAATAAGAATATGCTCAGACCTATCAGCAGAAGCTATGAAGAAGAGGAGAGAGTGGAGTAACATATTCCCAAATTTGAAGGAAAACAATGAAAATGCAAGAATACCCAGTCAAATTATCTATCAAGATAGATGGAGAGGTAAGAGTCTTCCCAGACAAGGAAAAACTCAGGAATACATTAGAAGAAACCCAGCCTTACTAAAGATCCTTGCTCACCCAGTACAGGCAGAAGAGCAGCCCTCACCAAGCATAAATAATAGACCGCCACATAGGACAACCCCACCCACAGGGCAACAAAGAGGAAACAGCCCCCATAATAGCATTGGCTTAAGGGTGGAAAGAAGTCAAGAATTAAACACACATATACACACGCACATGTGTGTGCACACGGCACACTGATAAGAAAGGGAGGTAGGAAAACACCCAACACAAAAGTTATAAGATGATATTACAGAGCCCACAGATAGAGAAAATATCCCTGAATATCAATGGACTGAACTCAGGAATTAAAAGATGGAAGCTAGCAGACTGGATTAGAAAACACAACCCATTAATCTGCTGCATGCAGGAGACACATCTTAAGGCTACAGACAAAAATAGGCTGAGAATCAAAGGCTATAGAAAAGCATACCAAGCAAACAGCAATTTTAAAAAAGCAGGGGTTTCAATCCTAACTTGTAAAAATTGACAAAAAGAGGTAAGGAGGGACAGTATATAATGCTCAAGGAAACGGTAGACAAAGAACAACTAAACATTTTAAATACATATTCCCGGAAGGAGAGACCCACCGAATACATCAACCAAACACTCCAAAAGATGAAAAAAGAAATCACAACCTCAACCATTATAGTAGGGGAATTCAATACACCACTCTCTGAGAAAGATAGATCACAGGGAAATAAACTCAACAAGGAGGCTAGAGATCTAAACATTACAATTAGACAATTTTACCTGATAGATATTTACAAAGCTTTTCATCCAAATCTAAAAAAAATCACATTCCTTTCAAGTCCACATGGCACATATTTGAAGACAGACCACAAGCTGGGGCATAAGGCAGATCTGCATAAATTTTAGCACATTCATATCATACCCACCACTTTCTCTGACCACTGTGCCATAAGGCTGGAAATAAACAAAAGGAAGATGAAGAAAATAAGAGGAAACAATTGGAGGGTGAATAACTCTCTATTGCAAAAGGAGTGTGTACTGGCTCAGATCAGAGATGAAATTGGGAATTTTCTAGAAACCAATGAGAATAAGAACACAACATACCAAAACTTATGGGACACAGCAAAGGCAGTTATCAGAGCAAGTTTCGTAGCAATACATGCACACATGAAAAAGGAAGAGAGACTAATGACTGATATGCTGGCACAAAATTTACAGCAACTAGAGCAGAGTCAACATGACAATCCTACGATAGCAAAGGAGAAGAAATAAAAAAAATTAAAAAAAATCCTGAGATTCAGGAGATGGAAATTAAGAAAACTATGGATGATGAAACATACAACTTTTCTCTAGTTCCTAAATGCTTCCTCACCCACCCACCCCCACTATCATGATCCCAATTCCCACTTCTACCTTACAAATCTGGCTAGACCAGAGGATTTACACTGGTACAGATAGGAAGTGGACACACACACAGGGAATCCAAGACAGATGATCCCTTCAGGACCAGTGATGAGAGGGACAATACTGGGAGGGTGGAAGAAGGGTGGGGTGGAAAGGGGGAACCAATTACAAGGATCTACATATAACCTCCTCCTTGGAGGATGGACAGCAGAAAAGTGGATGAAGGGGGTGGGTAAGATATGACAAAATAATAACAATTTATAAGTTATCAAGTGTTCATGACGGAGGGGCGAGCGGGGAGGGAGAGGAAAAATGAGGAACTGATACCAAGGACTCAAGCAGAAAGCAAATGTTTTGAGAATTATGATGGCAATAAATGTACAAAATGTGCTTGACACAATGGATAGCTGTATGGATTGTAATAAGAGTTGTACAAGCCCAAAATAAAATGATTTTTTTGTAAAAGAAAGAAAACTATGGAAAAAATTAATACTGTTAAATGTTGGTTCTTTGAAAGGATAAACAGAATCAACAGACCACTGGCAAATCTAACCAAAGAAAGGAAGGAACAAATTTCAATAGCAAGGATGAGGGATGAAAGAGAGGACATTACAACACACCCTAATGAAATCAAAAGGATAATTACACAGTAATATGAAGGACTGTACTCCAATGAATTCAGCAACTTAGAAGACAAGAACAATTTCTTGGAAAAATAATCTCTCCCTAGACTATTCCCAATGGATGTCAAGAATCTCAACAGACCCACAGTAATAGAAGAAATAGACAAGTTTATCAAGAGATTACCAACAGAAAAATCCTCTGAATCAGGTGGCTTCACAGGAGAATTCTGCAAAGCATTCAGGGAAGAATTGACACCAATTCTACACAAATTCTTCCAAAACATAGAAAAAGATGGCAAACTCCCGAACTCCTTCTATGAAGCTAGTATAGCTCTATTATCTAAACTGGTCAGGGAGCCCACAAGAATCGAGAACTACAGACCAATATCCTTAATGACCATCGATGCAAAAATCCTTAACAAGATACTGGTCAATAAAATAAAAAATGATATAAAACAAATAATTTACCATGACCAAGTGAGATTCATACCAGCAATGCAGGGATGGTTCAACATATGAAAGGCCATTAGTACTATTCATCACATTTAAATGAAAAAATATAAGAACCACATGATAATATTGATAGATACAGAAAGAGCATTTGACAACATCCAACACCAATTCCTGTTTAAGACACTCAGGAGATAGGAATGGAAGGGAAATTCTTCAAAATAATACAAGGTGTGCATGAAAAACTAACAGCCAATGTGGTAGTCCAGGGAGAAAAGATAAGCAATCCCTCTGAAAAGGGGGACCAGAGAAGAATGCCGTCTGCCCCCACTTTTATTTAACACTACTGGAGGTTTTAGCT
>NW_022104341.1:31072636-31082291 GCF_000313985.2 Echinops telfairi | reverse complement strand
CACTATATAAGTTTAATGCAATCCCGATACAATTATCCTCATCTTTCTTCAAAGAAAGGTACAAACTGATTAACAACTTCATATGGAGAGGGAAAATGCCCCAACTTAGCATAGAACTCCTCAAGAAGAAGGACACAGTGGGAGGGCTTACTTTACCTGACTTTAGCACATATTATATAGCCTCAGTTGTCAAAACTGCATGGTACTGGTATACTGACAGATAATCAGACCAATGTAAAAGAACTGAAAACCCAGACATAAAATCATCAGCATACAGGCAACTGATCTTTGATAAGGGCCCCAAAAATATCAAATAAGAAGCAGATGCCCTCTTCAACAACTGGTGCTGGAAAAAATGGTTATCTGCCTGCAAAAAAATGAAGCAAGACCCCTATTTCACTCCTTGCACAAGAATTAACTCAAGGTGGATCACAGACCTCGAGATAAAACCCCAAACTATTAGGGCAATCAATAAGAGAATTGGGACAAACCTGAGAACATTGGCACAGGGAATACATAGGCTATCACAAATAGGAAGGGACACAAATACAGATGAGTTACAAATTGACAAGTGGGATATACTGAAGATAAAACACTAGAGTGTACATCAAAAGAATTCACCAAGAGAGTAATAAGAGACCCCACGGACTGGGAAACATCTTTAGCAAATGACACATCAGACAAAGGCCTTATTAGTAAAATCTACAATACTCTGCTAGCTTCGAAAAAGAAAATAACTAATTGCCCACAGAGGATGTGGGCAAAGGACCTGAACAGAATTTTACAAGGGCTGAAATCTGAATGACCAATAAATATATGAGAAAATGTTCCCAATCATTAGTCATAAGAGAAATGGAAATTAAAACAACAATGACATACCACATAATACCCTCAAAGATAGCCCAATTCAAAAAATCAGAAAACAACAACTGTTGGAGGGGCCGTGGTGAGATAGGAACTCTCATCCACTGTTGATGGACTTATAGGTATGTACAGTCACTATGGAAATCAATTTGGCGATATCTAAAACAAATGGAAATTGAGTTACCATATGAACCAGCAATCCCCCACTGGGCATTTACCCAGAAGAGGCAAGAAACAAACCACGGCCAGACATCTGTGCTACAATGTTTATTGTGGCACAGTTTACAATCACAAGGAGTTGGAAACAATCCAAATTTCCATCAACAGACGAATGGATTAAAAAAACTGTGGTTCATGCGTACAATGGAGTACTATGCATCACTAAAAAGAAGTGATGAACGCATGAAGCACATTGCCGCATGGGAAGAAATGGAGGAAATCATGCTAAGCAAAAGTAAGCCAAGCACAAACGGACAAGTACAACATGAGTCCGCTGAGGTAAGCTTAAAAGTGCAAAAAGGTGGGAAAAGCAAGTTATATACATGCATTCCTGAGGTGAGGTCCAGGTAGTATAGCAGGGGCCAGACCAAATCCAGGGATACATATGGTAGCCAACTAAAAAGGAGGGGTGGGAAATGAAAAAGAAATGGGTAGCACAGGAACAGGGTACTAACCCACCCAAGGGGAGAGTATTGTTTATATCTCCACAGGGAAGGAGGGACCAAATTTGAACCCGGTGCTCCAAAGATGTGAATGCAACATACTGGCATGAAGCAGGGAATCAGTAGAGAGGTCTGAGGGGCTGGCCCCAATCCCAATTATGTGGTCAGTCACCACTTGCCCCAGAAAGATTTGCTTCAGAGGACAGGACTGGAGCTACAGTTCAAGGAGAGGGATATGTCTGATCAGAGCTCACTGGAACAAATGGAGGGGGAGGAAGAGAGAGAGGAGCACATCCTGGCCCACTAATTCTTGAGGACGGTATCCCTGCTCAGAGCAGCCAATGTACAGAGAGGACCATATGGCCAGCCACACTGAGAGACATGACATTCCTCACAGACCCATAGCCCTACAGGGGACAACACTGGAGACACAGTGTGGGAATTGCACCTGATCTGACCCCACCACACCGAGGTAAAACACTAAAGGCATGCAACAGAACAGGAAGGGGAGCACAGCAAGGAAGCCCCAAAGGAATACCAAAAATAGATTTTTGGAGGCAGGGCATGGCACCCCATCAGACTGGACCCAAAACACTCCTAAAGGTCAACAAACAGACCTTGAACTATTCACAGGCTTTTCCTTTTTTTTTTTTTTTTTGGCATTGGTTTTTTTTGTTGTTGCTTTGCTTTCTTTTGTTGCTTTGATTTGCTCTGTCTTGTTTTTCTGCATAATATTATCTCTGCAGGTCCATCTAGATAAGAAGGGTCAATCTGGAGTAGAAAACCTGATCCATGGTTCCGGGGGACATCGGAGAGGGGGAGATGGGGGAAAAGAAGTGGTGTTAACAAACCCAGGTACAAGGGACAATGAGTGATCCAAAATCAGTGGTGAGAAGGGTATAAGAGACCTGGTAGAGCTGGATCAAGGGCAATGTAACCGAGAGTAAATACTGAAACCCAAATGAAGGCTGAGCATGATAGTGGGACAAGAGGAAAGTAAAAGGAAATAGAGGAAAGAACTAGGAGGTAAAGGGAATTTATAGAGGTCTAAATACGTGTATGTACATATGTAAATATATTTATATATGACAATGGGGAAATAGTTCTATGTGCATATATTTATAGGTTTAGTATTAAGGTAGCAGATGGACATTAGGCCTCTAATCAGTACTCCCTCAATGCAAGAACACTTTGTTCTGTTAAGCTGGCATTCCATGATGCTCACCTTCCCGACATGATCGCTGAAGACAAAGTGGTTGTGTAGGCAAATATGGTGAAGAAAGCTGATGGCGCCCACCTATCAAGAGATATACATCTGGGGTGTTAAAGGTTTGAAGATAAACAAGTGGCCATCTAGCTGAGAAGCAACAAAGTCCACATGGAAGATGCACACCAGCCTGTGTGATCACAGGGTGTCAAGTATCAGGCATCAAAGTACAAAAAATCATATCAGCATGAATGAGGGGGAGTGCAGAGCGGGGCACCAAGGCTCATCTGTAGGCAACTGGACATCTGCTTACCAAAGGGGCACGAGGAGGATACAACTCAGTCAGGGTACAGTATAGCAATGATGAAATATACACCTTTCCTCTAGTTCTTAGATGTTTTCTCCCCCTTCCCCCACCCCACTAAGATGATCCCAATTCTACCTTACAAATCTGGCTAGACCAAAGGATGTACACTGGTACAGATGGGAACTGGAAACACAGGGAATCCAGGAGAGATGAACCCCTCAGGATCAATGGTGAGAGTGACAATACCAGGAGGTGGACAGAAGGTAGAGTAGAAAGGGAGAACTGATAACAAGGATCTATATATAACCTCCTCCCTAGGGGGCAGACAAAAGAAAAGTGGGTGAAGAGAGATGTTGGACAGTGTAAGACATGAAAAAAAAATTATAAATTATCAGGTGTTCAAGAGGGAGGGGCTGGGGAGGGAGGGGAAAACATGAGTAGCTGAATGATACCAAGGGATCAAGTAAAAAGCAAACGTTTTGAGAATGATGATGGTAGCAAATGTACAAATGTGCTTGGCACAATGGATGTATGTATGGATTGTGATTAGAGTTGTATGAGCCCCCAATACAATTATTTTTAAAGAAGTCCATATCCAATCTTTTCATATGTCTCCTTGTTTAATAAATTAAAAGTACTTATTTTGGAATTTATGTATTACATAAATAGTCATTAAATGCATGTGGGTTTCAAAGCAGGTATGCCTATTGGAGACAAAGAATGAACCAGTAAAACAATGTTTGTGCTTGTTTTGTTTTTTCTTTAAGGAACTCACATTCTAGTTAAGGAAAGTGTCAATTGGCAAAAAAACAAATAAATAGCTAATAAAGAAAAATAAATAAAAGAGATCACTCAGAGAGTTTTCTGGGGATACGCATAGGTAGTGGTTGTGGCATTTTAGAAGCGTGATCATTCGGTCTAAAGTAATATTAAATGAATCTTTCTCTTTACTCTGTATTTTTATTCCTTATTTTAATTTTGATCAAATATCTGCACGTAGTGATACTGTTGTTAGGTGTTGTCTAATTGGTTTTCATCCCATTTACATCCTATGAAACTTTCCATATAAGGTTTTCTTTCTATTTATTTATTTATTTTTATTATTTACATAAAATTTATTTTTCCACCTTTCACTTTCTTTTTTGTATTATGTAAATTTTTAAAAATAATTTTATTAGGGGCTCATACAACTCTTATCACAATCCATATATACATCAATTGTGTGAAGCACATTTGTACATTAATTGCCCTCATCATTCTCCAAACATTTGCTCTCCACTTAAGCCCCTGGCATCAGCTCCTCATTTTTTTCCCCCTCCATCCCCGCTCCCCACTCCCACATGAATTCTTGATAATTTATAAATTATTATTTTGTCATATCTTGCCCTGTCCAACGTCTCTCTTCACCCACTTTTCTGTTGACCGTCCCCCAGGGAGGAGGTCACATGTAGATCCTTGTAAACGGTTCCCCCTTTCCAACCACCCTCCCTCCACCTTCCCAGTATTGCCACTTACACCACTGGTCCTGAAGGGATCATCCGCCCTGGATTCCCTGTGTTTTCAGTTCCTATCTGTACCAGTGTACATCTTCTGGTCTAGCCAGTTGTATGCTTCATCGTTGCTACATCACACCCTGACTGGCTCATCTCCTCCCTGAGACCCCTCTGCAAGAGGATCTCCAGTGGCCTACAATTGGGCTTTGGGTCTCCACTCCGCACTCCTTCCCTCATTCACTATGGTAATATTTTTTGTTCTGATGATGCCTGATACCTGATCCCTTCGACACCTCGTGATCGCTGGTGTTCTTCTTCCATGTGGGCGTTGTTGCTTCTGAGCTAGATGGCCGCTTGTTTACCTTCAAGTCTTTAAGACCCCAGACGCTATATCTCCATATAAGGTTTTCTAGGCCATGATCTTAGATTTTCCTGGGAAGACCTAGTGTCATGGGGCCAATTGGCACTCAATTGCTCAGGGGAGGTCTATGGTTCAAAACCCCAAAGCTGCAGCAGAGGAGAAAAAAGTGTCCCATGTCAATGAGTCAATTCTGACTTACAACAAATAAATAGGACAGAGTAGAACTGTCCCATCTAATCTCCAAAGATGGAAGGAGACTACCACACCTCTCTTCCGTGGAAGAGCCAGTGAGTACAAGCCTCTGCGGAAGCACCTGAGAACTGAAATACTGGAAATAAAAGAAAATATTGCAAAGTTTTTATTAAAGCAAACGAAAAATGTTGGTGTTATGAATGGCAGAGTGGAGCTGGCATTTTTCTCCTTCACAAGAAAACAGAAAAGAGTATTAGAAAGGGAGACCCAACAACAAAACTGTATAGCAACGTCACAATCCAATATGAAGCAAGCCGAAACTGCATGCTTTTTAGCAATTACTATAGAGATGAAAAAGAAATGCATTTGACTTGGATGCCAGAAGTATATTTCTCCAAGTTCACAGGGGTTATGGTATTAGATCTTGGATCAGTTAAGGTTTGGGTATAGCTAATAGACATTGCCAAATCAGAGGCTTGAAAAAGATAAAAATTTATTTCTCTTTCAAAGGAAATAGGGAACTTGGGCTTGAGAAGTGGTTTGTGATCACCAAGGGACGCTGTGTCATTCCATCCATTACCTTAGCCTCCAATCTCTTTCTCATGTGCCCCCAGGACTCTCTCCATAAGATTATAGCCTAGAAAACCCTATAGGACAGTTCTACTCTGTCCTATATGGTCTTTATGAGTCAGAATTGACTTAAGGGCAATAGGTTTGGAGGTATTTTTTAACCTTTCTTGGAGAAGATGACCAAGTCTTTCTCCCCTAAAGCTAGTGGATGGGTTTGAACTCCCAACCTCTTGATTAGAAGTTGAGAGCTTAACTGTGGCACCACCAGGCATCCTTATGCACATAAAAATACACTAGCAAAAGGAACAATACCTGCTCCAACCCTCTCTATCATAGCCCCAATTCCAGAAAGAACATCATGGGACAGTTTTTGAACGTTATATGGAAGTCATACGTTGAGGTTTGCAGAGGCTAAAGGATGGAATAATTCATCGTACCTTGATCAGGAAGCCACTGGATGCATTCTTAAGTTCCTTGTTTTATTTGCAAGAGAAAATAAAAAACCTTCCCAATCTTCCTTAAACCTCTATTATTTGGAGAAGTTTGTCCAATATACACAAATTTTAACTGATAATATCATCCTCTCTGTCGCAGTAGTTCAAGTGCTCAACTGCTAGCTCAAAGACCAGCAATGTGAACTCACTATCCATTCTACTGGAAGAAGATGTGGCAGTCTGCTTCCATAAATATGTACAGGCTTTGAACCCTGTGGGAAAGTTCTATTCTTGCCTCACAGGATGCTGTGAGTCAAAATAGACTCCACAGCATCCAGGAATTTTTTTGGTCAACTAAGAGAAAAGGTTTCTAGCATCTCAGTAAAATGCATTGTTTTTCTGTCGCACCGGTAATTGCTCAAACCCATGTGGCATTTTAGTTTGCTTCATATTTAGATCGTTACTTTCCTGTCTGATTTTCTTGTTTCTCCTTTTCTCATATGCTTTTCTGATTTCTTGAGAGAGAAAAATAGCTGCTTCATTCTGTTATTCATGACATCAAATTTTATCCCTTTTATAAAATCTTTGGGATCTTTTCTTCATCTTCAGTCATGCTTTTGGGGCAACTCAGAAGCTTTTGGTTACTCCTAGGGCTTCAATCCCCATGGTCAGCAGTTCCAAACCACCAGCAGTTCAGCAGAAGAAACAAAGACTGGGTTTTCTACGCTCATAAATAGTTACAGTCTCAAAACCCACAAGGGGTCGCTGTGAGTCAGCATTGACTCGATGGCAGTGAGTTTGGTTTGGTTTGGCCCAAATCTCATGGAGCATCTTCTCACTGGACTCTTGATTTAACTCCAGTTTCTATTATGCCTCATTTTCTCTTTCATGATTTTTATGTTTGGGGAGTGTATCATAATGAAATTTTCTGAACAAGATTGCTGCTAAGGAAATGCTCACATTCTCATGTTTTGAAGAAGTCAGTTTTTTCTTGCCATACATTGATTGGCTGTAATTTTCTCTCAGAAATTTGCAGGCTTAGTTCTATTGTGTTCAAGATCTCATACATCTGGGGTTGCCAGATGTCAGTCTGATCTTTTTCTTTTGTTGGTGACCTATATTTTCTCCCTGGAAGCTTCTCAGACATACTGTTTATTTTTGGTATCTGAAGTTTCATGATGCAATGTCTAGATGTAGGTCTTTTAACATTCATTCATCTCAACACTGGGTGGGTTCTTTGAATAACAAAGACTTGTTCGGCTCTGGAAAGTATTATTGTATGATTGTTTGACTATTTTATGGTTTTTTTTATATATGTACCTAGGTAAGGTAAAATCTACAAAGATTCACGGTGTGTGCTATTTCTAAATGAAGTATCTCTCGATTTTCTGGCAGGCCAATGTTTTGCATTGTTGCAATCCCAGTTTCAGTATCCTGGGCTGATACTTTCTCAGGTTTTAAAAAAAATCATCAGTGAGCTTCTATTCTCCTTCCATCTTCTATTTCCCAGAAGTTTGTTGAAATAGCTCCTGTGCTCGTGCCATCCTCTCATGCACTTGGTTTACTGATTTGTGTTTCCTGTGCTCTTTCCAGATCTTTGTATTCGAGCTGCCATTTTGCCAGACTTGATGTTTACTTTGGGTGACATGGTTGAAATAAAACTGCTGCACTATTTTCTCTGCAGTGCTGTTTTTAAATATTAAAATATGTTGTACAACTTAAGTAGCACACATTTAAGTACTTAATCATTATAAACACTAGTCAAAAAGATACAAGGGAAATACATACTTGGTTTTTTTTCTTTTAAGAATGTATTGAGGTGCCATTCTATTTCTCTTTATTTTCATTTTCATATAGATTGCAGCTCTTGAATTTATAAACTTTAAGAACTCGTCTTTTTCTATTTGGTAATATGATAGAATTTCTCTGAGCACAACCTTAAAAGATTTTCACTAGAGATTTTCCCTGTGTCCTTGGACAAATTTCTGATTCTTTTAAGATGTCTTACCCACTGTGATATTAATGTATTACAGTAAGAATTTTACAGCAGGGAATCTTTTTCTCTCTCCCTCAGGACAAGTAGATAGAATATGTGAGTACCCTTTGTGCAAGGATTTCCTTGACATCCAACTTATATACTCTTGGCAGTACAAGTGCTATAGCAACTTCTCTTTACTTAAATTTCTAATGAACTTGAGAAATATGTAAGCAAAACATAAATGTATATAACTCTCATGGCTAGTGGTTTGTAGATATCTAAAAGTTATTTATTCAATAAATATTTGGGTTGATTTCTGTGTTTTTCTCAGGGATAACATAGTAAACAAGATATCCTGTCCCTGAAGAGCTATTAGGTCTACTGGAAAGGTACACATACATAAACAGACAATTTTCAAGAAATATTATCAGTGCTATTGTGGAGGACATATAAGATGCCATAAACCAAAACCAAGCCAAATTCACTGCCATCCAGTTGGTGTCAATTTATAGTGACCCCACAGGACAGGGTAACCTGCCTCTGTGCCATAAAAGCATATACAAGGGATCCTAAACCTCATGGCTAGGTAAATCTGCTGCACAAAACCTTTTTTGAATATTGAAAAGGAAGGATGTTACTTTGATGGCACCTAACAACAACAACAACACAAGATTGATCTAAAGCAATGTTTTCTAGGGGGCACGAGAATATTCTGGGGGTGGGGATAGGGTTTGCAAAAACAAATATTTATACTATGTCCTGGATTCTGGGCTATAGTACAAAAGTATTTATTGGGAGTGCTGGGTAATTTTCTTTTTTTTCTGGAAAGAGGCAGTAGACCAAATAAATTTGATAAGCTCTGTGTAAAGTTAGGTCTCCAGTCCGGTTTGCCTTCTAGGGGTTGTCAACAACTTACACGAATTGCATTTGGTAAATCTGCTGCACAAGACTCTTTAGATGTTGAAAAGCAAGGGTATCACTTTGCAGACCTGACCTCACACCATGGTCTTTTCCATTGCTTCACATCCATGTGAAAGTTAGACATCGGATGAAGAAGAAGACTCGATGCATTTGAGCTGTGGTTCTGGTGAAGAAGGAAAGTGCCACAGACTGCCAAAAGGACAAATCAATCTGCTTTCGAACCAGTGTTCTCCTTAGGGGCAAGGATGATGAGACTTCGAGTTACATACTTGGACACTCTGGGAGTTACATAATTTCAGGTCAACTGGATAAATAAGTGTAGGGGGTAGAGTCTAGCCTGTCAATTAGGTCACAGCCTGGAGATGCCTACTTGTGGGTGTGGCCTCCCCATTAGGATTCTGGGAACTTCCTCTCTCTGTCTGTCTTTCTGTTGACAAGCCATGGAGAAACATTCTGAGACCTACTAGAGCCCCTCTCTGTGTTTTCACCTTCCTGTTGATGAGACACATTGAGTCATGCTGAGACCTGCAAGAGCCTTGGAGCTGCTTCTAGCGCCACTGTATTCACAAGACTCTGCACCAATCAACCTGTGATCTTCCTTCATTTTGCATCACTGCATGTGCTGCATGAATCTGAAGAGGAGTTTATGGACTAGTATCAGACTTA
>NW_022104341.1:31070331-31071603 GCF_000313985.2 Echinops telfairi | reverse complement strand
GCCGGGTTTCGTCCTGTTAGGCATCAGGTTGCTATAGGTCAGAGCCAACTCAATGGCACATAATAACAGCCCACTCCCTGGAGAGTGGTAAGGGGATTTAGGTGAAAGCTGGCTTTCCAAAAAGGTAACACCTGATGCCAAAAAAGTGACTCAGCAAACAGGACAAATGAGTCAAGGGAAGAAAGTTGAAGTAGACGGTATGAAAGAATATTTTGAGCATAAAGAACTATGTGTGAATACGTGAAATCAGCCTTAGTTAGTAGTCATGGGCTTCAAGCAAAGATGGCAAGAGATTAACCTGGAAAAGAAAGCAAAGGCTACATCCTAAAGCTCCCAGTTCACAACAAAACAACACAAAAGTTTCCAGGTCCCATAGCAAGGAATGTAGATTTTCTCAAAAAGGAAACACAAATAACTATGATAGCTTTAGGAGCAATTCCTTCGCACTCTCTTCAAGCAACTTATTCCTCTTCTTCTTCACAAAATAATGACAGGATAAACCATTATAGTTTCACAGTCAACAAGATACTATACTTGGCAAGTAGGAAGTAAAGACATTCAACATCAGGAGTCCATTTGAGAGCAGGTCAGGGTATTTGGGGATGCTGTGCATTCTGATGAGGAGCGAGCATAGGCAGTAGAAGCAGGGAGCTGAAAAGCTCTATCACAGCCCTACTGTCATGGTAGGAACTTGGACTTTCACTAGCAAATAAGTACCCCAGATAGTCTTGAGCAAGAAAGAGACATGAATATACATGTTTCACTCAAAGTGTGTATTCATATTCTTTATTATCCTGCATATATGAGAAACAAAGATCACTTTGCTTTTAAAACAATTGAAGTGTTTGTTTCCTCTTAGTTAATTAAAGATACCAGTTATCTAAATGAGTCTGTTTAACTCATTTTAGATTTTGATATTTCAGACTTCTCCTGAGTATTCTCTGAAATTCAATCATATTGAACATTTATTCAACTTACCCTCAAGGAGCTCACTACAGATAAGAACCCAACATATTTCTCTATCACTCAATGATTTTAGCAATGAACAGGCAACACATTTCATACCCACTTGTTCCTTGTTAATTTCTCCATCCTTTTCTCTGTGTTTCTCTCTTAGGAATCCATTTAACTTAAAAGACAGTGCCTAAATCAGCCCTTAATTCTTCTCCTCCAGCAACTAGCAAGACAATGATATGAATTTTTGTTCTTTGATGCCTGATAACTGATCCCTTCAGCACCTCGTGATCACACAAGCTGGTGTGCTTCTTCCAT
>NW_022104341.1:31064833-31066737 GCF_000313985.2 Echinops telfairi | reverse complement strand
GGGGATGTACTAAAACCCTAGTAGAGCAATACTTTTTTACTTACCCTCATATTATCATGCAAGTATCATTGATAATATTACAATTACATTGGCCATTTGGATATAAAAAACAGATTCAAAACATAGGGCCTTATAAGGAGTCCTTTCCTCGCTAGAGACACACACTTGACAAAAGTGTGTGGCAGTTCTGTGTGAATATTCAAACAACAAAAAACATTTGTGGATGACCTATTCTCTCTCTCTATTCCTGTCTCAAAGCTATTTTACTGATTCTAAATTCTAGGCCCCAGCAATTTATACTAGCAATGAACCCTACCTCAGATCTGCCCTTTCAAACAAGTTTTGCCCAGAGGGTTAGACCATTTTCAAATGCTGGCACCCATAGAGCTATGATAATATGGTAGACCAAAGGTGTTTTATCAGGTCGAAAAAAAAAGGTTGTTTGGGTCAATGGCCTTAAAAGTCTGTTCCTGAAGTCAAGATTGGCTGCTGCATTGAGCTGCTTAGTTCTGTGGTACAGAGTTGTGTGACTACAGATAAAAGGCTGTGGCCCTCTGGAATACAAGCAAATAGCACCTCATTATACAGAGAGAAGTAACCCAACTATGCATGTCCTCCAACTGAGCTCAGTGTCCTGCTGCATTTCAAAAATATCCATCTGTTCCAAGAGAAGAAACAGGAAGTTTTGTTAATTATCTCTCAACAACCCACTAGTTAGTTTCCAGAAAAATCACTAAAGGCATCTTTCCTGAATAAATTTAACAAGTAAGTTACAAAATGCAGCACAGTAGATAAACCTTGCATTACTCCTTTTTAATGAACCTAATCTATCAGTTGGCCAATTGCATACTCACTGATTCTAAGCCCCTTCTCAGCACTCAACAGACAAAATTATTTCCTGTACACAACTTTTTTCCAACATGATAATATTGATTAATAAGGCAATAGCACATCAGATATGTGCAAAAACACTAGACAGTACACAACCACTTGAGAAATCGTTCCTACTTATCTACTTTGAGTATAATTTAGTTCCAAGATTCCATGGAAATAACTCAACAAATTTTCACATTATTAGACAAAATAGATTCATGGGAAATGTTTTGTTGGTTGTTATTATCTCATTTAAATAGGTATCTCTAAAACATCTTCCCCAGTCCGATTATGCCTTCTTAGCTAAGATTCCATGCCAGAGTGCTCGAGTGGTATTAAGGCTACACATGCCCTGTTGGACTCCTGCCATCATTCTATAAATCATTGCCAATTATGCCAATAAAGCAGTCTGGGTAAATGATTGATTTCTTAATTATGCAGTCAGCTGGTCTTTGACACTTTGTTTTCCTTCAAATGTCTCAACCATGGCCTAGTTTCCTGACACCGTGATGGTTTACATTCCCCCCAAAGAGACATTTGTACACATCTGTTAGTGAGAAAAGAGTTCAGAAATTCAGTGAAAACTCATTAATTCAATCTAACTGTTGGGGAAGACAATCCAAATTCACAAACGCTCTGGATTGTGGAAGAGTTTAAAGAAATACAGGGGTTATCCTACCTTTGACTATAATATTGCAAATTAATCTGTCACTTTTTGAAGGGCTAGGAAAGTTTATAAAAATGCTTTGTCATGGTAATCAACTTTAAGTAAGGCCAGTTTTTCATTAGCAAAGGGAAGCATGTTATTATGGAAACTTTGAAACCCTTATCTCTTTTATTTTTAGTAGAATGAAATTCAGTGTTCTTCTCTGTGTGCGTGTGTTTTAATCAAATATCATGGATCAAGATAGGTTATTTATTTAGATATTACTCCCCAGATCAAGTTTTCACAAAATGATCAAGTATAAAGCCTGTATACCTGGAAACCAAATGACTTGGGTTCAAATTCCAGTTCTGCCCCTCATTAGCTC
>NW_022104341.1:31062341-31064196 GCF_000313985.2 Echinops telfairi | reverse complement strand
ACTTCCTAGAAGTAGATAGAAAGAGTTCATTTTAAATTTCCATGAGAAATCTTTTGGCTCACTATGTTCTAAGTATTTTAATAAAAACCAGCATTAAAAGGTATTCCACAAACATTGCAGTTGTACAGTAAAAACTGATGTTGATAAACTAGCAATGAGTCTACCTGGGTCATTTATTAATATGCATGTTCTCTGTATTATTAGCACAAAATGTTTAAACATATGGACAGTATCACAATTGTCATACCACTGTAGCTCAAATCAAGTGTTCATAATACACTTTCAAAAGTAGCAGTCTAAACTGTTAATTGTGCCAGGCATAATCAAATTCATAAGCATCCACTTAACATTTAACTTTATATCACCCCTGGGTGATAGCTGACTGATTCAGACTGCTTCATAATCATTGCCCTAATATTGACTAAGGCCTAAGCTACTTAAGAAGCCCTAGTGGCTTTGCAGTTCAGCTCAGGACTTCTAACTGAAAGGTCTGTGGCTTGGCCCCACCAGCCACTCCATGATAGAAAGATTATGACCATCTCTTTCCAAAACCTTGGAAACCTGATGAGACAATTCTATCCTGCCCTGTTGGTAAGCTATGAGTTGAAATTGACTCAATGGTAATGAGTTTGATTGGGGTTAAGCAACCGAACTCTACCAACAATTAAACATGCACACACACACAAGCTACTTTCAAAAACAATTCAAATTGAATGCAAAATCTTTAAGCTATGAAAAAGGAAAAAGGAAATATTTATGGCTCAGTAAGAAAGACAGTTGCCCATATTCATGACCTCATCTCTCTGAGTTCTTAGATATCCACTAAACTGGGAAGAGTAAACCATCTCACCTCCACTAAACATGTTTGTCCTAAAACTGGAAACTAAAAATGAAAACAGTCTAAGGAATAAAATAAGATATTGTTGGATTATAAACCAAAATAGATACCCATGAAAACAGAAATACCATATGACCCAGCAATACCTTTGCTGCGCATATACCCCAAAGAACTGAGACAACACAAGTAGACTTATGCTCGCCCATGTTTATTGCAACATAATTCACAATAGCAAGAAACCGAAACCAACCAAAATGCCAAAATGCCCATCAGTAGAAGAATGGATAACAAGGGCTTAAACAGAAAGTAAATGTTTAGAAAATAATGATGGCAACATATGTACACATATGCTTGATACAATTGATGTATGGGTTGTTATAAGAGCTCTAAGAACTCCCAATAAAATGATCTTTAAAAAAAAAAGAAGAAAGGCTTAAGAGACTCTGGAATATACACACACAATAGAATGCTCTTCTTCCCTAAATGCACAAAATGAAACCGCGAGAAACCTCATGACGTGCTGGACCTGAAAACGGTTCTGCTGAGTAAAGTTAGCCAAGCACAAAAGGGCACATACTGTAAGAAGTCCGCTAGCGGGAGGAGGAACACCGAGAGGAAGGCCGGTCTCTGCTCTCAGATCATGGGATCTTCTAATATGGGCTCCCAAGCTAAAGGTAGCGAGCCTGCCTATCACATTTTAACATGTATCATATGTACATTTTTAAAACCCACTTTGACAGAGGAGACCTCCCCTCCGCTGGTGTCACTTCCTCAAGATAGGGGGAGAGGGAGAAGACCATCCAGTTCCTACCAAACAACACTGGGCTAAGGTCCCCCCAAATCAACCCACACTCCTACAAGGCCGCTCAGTGAACCTTACTGGAAATGCAAATCAACACGTGAGGGACAGGAGAGCTCTGTCTCAGAGAAGTAATACGCTTGCGTTGGTAGGTAAACTGGATGGACTAACCTCCAATCAAGAAAAAGCAATGTTCAACAATCCTTACACAGAATCCA
>NW_022104341.1:31059184-31060469 GCF_000313985.2 Echinops telfairi | reverse complement strand
TGTCCTTACCTATTTCTGGTAGCCTATGTATTCCCTGTGCAAAAGTTCTTACGTTTGTCCCACTGCCCTCATTAATGGTCCTAATAGTTTGGGGTTTTACCTCAAGATCTTTGTTCCACCTTGAGTTTATTCTTGTGCATGGAGTGAGATAAGGGTCTTGCTTCATCTTTCCAGCTCTGCTTGTTCAAAAGGGCATCTGCTTCCCATTTGATATTTTTGGGGTTCTTATCAAAGATCAGTTCTATATGCTGATGATTTCATTTCTGGATTTTCAGTTCTTTTCCATTGGTCTGAATATCTGTCATTATACCAGTACTATTCTGTTTTGACCACTGTGGCTGTATAACAGGTGCTAAAGTCAGGAAAAGCAAGCCCTCCAACTTTGTCCTTCTTCTTAAGGAGTTCTCTGCCAATTCTGAGTTTCTTCCTTCTCCACATGAAGTTGGTAGTCAGTTTTTCCAATTCTTTGAAGAAATATGTTGGTGTTTTTATCAGGATAGCATTAAACTTACATAGTGCCTTGGGCAGGACCGACATATTTACTATATTAAGTCTTATGATCCACAAGCATGGGATAATCTTCCATTTGTGAAGGTCCCTCTTAGTTTCTTGTATAGTGTTCTATAGTTTTCCTCATACAATGGTTTCTTTTTTTGGTTAGGTATATCCCTAGATATTTCAATTTGTGCTTGACTCTTGTGAAGATACTACCTTTTTGATTTTCTCTTCTGTGGTCTCTTCTGATGTAGATAGCCGTCCAATAGACTTCTGTTTGTTGATCTTGTATCCTGCCACTCTGCCATATTACTGCTTCCAGCAGTCATCTTGTGCTTTTGGGGGTTTCCATTCTTAAAATCATATCATCTGCAAATAATGATAGTTTCACCTC
The DNA here is from genome assembly GCF_000313985.2 of Echinops telfairi. Classification (NCBI taxonomy): domain Eukaryota; kingdom Metazoa; phylum Chordata; class Mammalia; order Afrosoricida; family Tenrecidae; genus Echinops; species Echinops telfairi. Next base: position 31,059,580 of record NW_022104341.1, on the reverse strand, counting down.
TTCTTTCCTCAGACAAATAAGTTTAATGTCTTTCCTGATAGCTAGGACCTCCAGTACAATGTTAAATAAAAGTGGGGACAAGGGGCATCCTTGTCTGGTCCTCTTTTTCAGTGGGATTGTTTCATCTTTTTTTTAGTGTCTTAAACAGTAATGGGTGTTGGATGTTGTTGAATGATTTTTCAGCATCTATCAATATTACCATGTGTGTCTTATCCTTTTTATGTCAAAGTGGTGAATAATGCTGATGGACATTCAGATGTTGAATCATCCATTCATCCATGGAATGATTCCCATTTGAATATAGTGAATTATTCATTTTACATAATGTTGTATTCTATTGGTCAGTATTTTGGTTTTTTGGTTTTTTGTTTTGTTTTGTTTTGTTTTGTTTTTAAG
>NW_022104341.1:31032823-31057785 GCF_000313985.2 Echinops telfairi | reverse complement strand
TTCCCTTGATTCTCCTCCTGTCCCACTATCATGCTCAGTCCCCACCAGGATTTCAGCACTTCCTCTTTGTTACGTTCCCCTTGATCCTGCCCTATTTTGTTAATGGTTTTTGCATGGATGTTCATTAAAGACATCAGTCTGTAGCTTTCAATTCTTGTGGGATCATTGCCCGCTTTTTGTATCAGTGTTATACTAACATCATAGAAAGAGCTCGGGAGTTTGCTAACTATTTCTATGCTCTAGAAGATTTTGTGTAAGATTGGTGTCAGTTCTTCCCTGAATGCTTGATAGAATTCTCCTGTGAAGCTGTCCGGCCCGGGGGATTTTTCTTTTGGTAACTCATTGATAAGCTTGTCTATTTCTTCTATTGCTGTGGGTCTGTTGAGGTTCTTGCTGTCCATCTGGGCTAATCTAGGGAGGGATCGTCTTTCCAAATATTTGTCCATGTCTTCCAAGTTGTTGAATTCATTGTAGTACAGGCCTTCGTAGTACTGTGTAATTAGTCTTTTAAATTCATTAGGGTCTGTTGTAATGTCCCGTTTCATCCCTCATCCTGTCTATTGAAATTTGGTCCTTCCTTTCTTTGGTTAGGTTTTCCAATGGTCTATGGATTCTGTTAATCCTTTCAAAAAAACCAACCTTTAGCTGAATTGATTATCTTTTTATTGTTTTCTTGTTTTCCCTCTGCTGTATCTCAGCCAGGATTTTCATTATTTCTTTTATTTTGCTTTAATAGGATTGTCCTGTTGACCCTGCTCTAATTGCTGGTGGTTTTGTTCCAGGATACCAATTATAATTCTCTCTTCCTTTTTCATATATGCATTCATTGCTATCAAACTTCCAATGACAACTGTTTTTGGTGTGTCCCAAAGGTTTTGGTATGTAATATTCTCAATTTTGTTGGTTTCTAAATACTTCTTAATTTTGTCTTTGATCTGAGCCATTACCCACTCGTTTTGCAGGAGAGAGTTATTCATACTCCAATTGTTTGCCCTTGTTTTTTTAATCATTATTTTGTGGATTTCCAGCCCATGGAATAGTGGTCTGAGAGGGAAGTCTCAATGAACCTCTATTTGCTTGAATTTACACAGGCTCTACTTGTGCCCAAGCATGTGGTCCATCTTCGAGTATGTACTATGTGAGCTTGAGAAGAATGTGATTTTAATGATTCCTTTTTTGTTGTTGTTGTTGCATTTAGGTGAAGACCTCTGAAAATGTCTATCCGGTCAAGTTGCCTAATTGTAGATTTAGTTCTACAGCTTCCTTGTTAAGCTTCTTTCCCTGTGATCTGTCTTTCTCAGAGAGTGATGTATTAAAGTCGCCTACTATGATTGTTGAGTTAGTGTTTTCTATTTTTTTATCTTTTGGAGTTTTGATTGACAAACTTCACAAGTGTTTCCTTAGGCACATATATATTTATTATGCTCACTAGTCCTTGGTCTACTGTTCCATTGAATATTATAGTGCCCCTCCATATCTCTTGTTTTGGCTTGCACCTTGAGATCCATTTTGTCAGAGATTAGGATCACAACCCCTGCTTTTTTGAATTGCTATTTGCTTGGTATATTTTTCTGCAGCCTTTGTTTCTCAGCCTGTTTTTGTCTACGAGTTTGAGATGTGTCTCTTGTAGGCAGCAAATAGACAGGTTGTGTCTTCTAAGCCAGCCTGCTAGTCTCAGTCTTTTAATGGGAAAGTTCAGTCTATTGATATTAGAGTTGTTACATCTATCTGTGGACTCTGTGATGTCATCGTGTACCTTTTGTGTTGGGTATTTTCCTACTTCCTTTCTTATCAGTGTGTTGCGCATATATATAGGGGGTTCATTCTTGCCTTCTGTTCACTGGTGAGCCAATGATAGCTTGGGGGCTGTTTTCAATGTGTTGACCTCTAGGTGGAGTTGCTCTATGTGGTGGTCTCTTATTTGTATTCGGTGAGAGTTGTCCCACTGTCCACACTGAATCGGTAAGATTTTTTTTTTTTTGTAGAACTGGGTTTCTTTTAACATATTTGAGGTTTTCCTCATTTGTCAAAACTCTTACTTCTCCATCAATCTTGATAGATACTTTGGCTAGGTAGAGTACTCTTTAGTTTGCATTATTTTCTTTCAACTTTTGGAATATGTTATTCCACTCTTTCCTCTTATTCAGGGTGTCCATTAATAGATCTAATATTCTTATTTGGTTACCTTTATAAATGACTGCCTTTTTTCCCCCTAGCTGCTCTTATGATTGTCTCTATTTCCTCAAAGTTGGATAGTTTAACTATTATAAGCTTTAGGGAATTCTTCTTGGGATTCAGTCTAGCTGGTATCCTTTTGGCCTCCTGAATGGTTGTCTGGTGTTCTTTTTGCTTTGCTTTGCTTTTGTAATGGTAAAAATGGCTAATTTTATCATACATATTTTAAAACAGGAAAATGTTCTTTTCTATATATAAATCATTTTATTTGGGGCTCTTACAGCTCTTATAACAATCCATACATCAACTGTATCAAGCACATTTATACATATGCTGCCATCATCATTTTCAAAACATTTTCTTTCTACTTGAGCCTTTGGTATCACCTCCTCCTTTTTACCTCCCTCCCCCATCCTGCCATCCTTGTGAATGCTTGATAAATTCTGTGCATTGGCTGCTCCAAACAGGAATGTTATCCTCGGGGCATAATTGGCTAGGATGTGGTCCACTCTCGTTCTCACTCTTTCCCTCAACATACCGGCATGTCTCCCTGGATTTGTTCACCAATTTGAGGTCTGGTCCCTCTCTCCCTTTCTTGTGGAGACAAATACATTATCCTCCCTGTGGGTGGGTTAGTGTCCTATTCTCCCAATATGCACATATCCTTTTTTTTCCTTTTGCCTCCTTTGTGGTTGGCTGCCATATGCATCCTGGGTGGGGTCTGACCCCTGCCAGAGTGCCTGTAGCTCACCCCGGGAATTTACGCATTTAGTGGTTGCCTGATTTTCATGCATTAAGCTGGGGAAGTTTCCCTTGCTATTTTTGCCATTGATATTTGCATTGTGCCTTGTTCCAGTTGTCCAATTAGTCCAATGTTCCTCTTCATAGGATCATACATTGTTTTCAGGTTTTCTACAGCTTTTATGATTATTTTGTTTGACTGCCTTTCCCATTTGTTGAAGTCTGCCTAGATAGCCTCAAGGTCACTGGTACAATTCTCTGCTTCTTTTAGTCTGTTGTTGAAAACTGTGAATTTGTTATTTGCTTTTGTTACCTGGTCCCTTAAATTTTGTGTTTCCTTTTGGTGCATGACCTTTATCTCCTCTATTGTTTCATTCTTTTTCTGCATTGCTGCCTTCATACCCTGTATGACTCCAAGGATCATTCTGAAGATTTCTTTCTTTGGCAGATCAACATCTGCTTCTATGAACGTCGATAGGTTCAGGACTTCCTCCAACACTGCCTTTTGTTTCTCCTGATTTTTTCTTAAGGTTGATGAGGCAGTTTTTGTCTGTGTGTCATTTTGGAGGAGATCTGCACCATTCCCAGGAGTCAAAGGGCCCTGAGCTCTCTCTTAGGGAGGTTGCTAGGAATGATTCTGTGGGCTGCCTGTAGTCAACTGCTCTGGGGAGTCAGGCTATGGCTTTGTCCTTCTGGGGTTTACCTTCCCTATTCTGTTGTTTGAAAGGTGGGTTGGATGGCCCTCTCAGGGTTGCAGGACACGAGGATGGTGCTATGTAGACTGATAGGTCGAGGAGCCACCGTGAGTTCGTGGAGAGCATTGGATGGAGGCCTCAGGGGCTGGATTGAGGCTATAAGCTATCAGCAGACCATAGTGCTGGTCCAGGGAGGGCTGATGGTGCAGCCACAGGTCCAGGGACAGCCTGGTGGGGTGCCATGAGGCCTGTGGCTGCACACTTGAGGTGAACCCTCTACTTTCTTTTGACTGAGGTTTTACAATGTTTTGTCTAGTCATTCTTGTTTGTGGGTTTTTTGTTGTTTGTTTTTTGTTTCTTGTTTGTATGATGTTCTGTATATGAATCCAGGATAGGAAAATCTATAAAGATGGTAGCTGTATTAGTAATTGCCTAGGAGCATGGCAGGGGAGGATGAGAGGAAATAGGAGTTCACTATGAATATGAGAAAATGTTCTGAAATTGATTATGCTGATGATTCCATTACTCTTCTTAATATGATTGAATGATTAACTTGTATGATGTGTGACATATATGCCAATAAAACTATTTTTTCAATGAAACTATACTGTTATAAATTATTAGATAAATAAACAATTTCTCAGAAGGGATAAATTTCCTATCCAGAAGAATTCTCCGTTATTTATGTAGATACTCCACCTCAAGGAGATGAAGACTAACATACAGCAGTTCCCACCCCACCCCCCACCTCTACACTTCTCTATGGTGGGTTGTGCATAATGACTTCCTTCCAAAAAATAAAGTGACAGTAGAGAATAAATAAACACTATCTCAGTCAGTTGATCAAGGTCAACATCAACCATGAGAAATCATGTTCTTGATACGATGCACTAGTTATTCAGTGATAGGAGCCTTGGTGGCAATGACTAACCACAAGGCCCAAGTTGTACTGCTAACTACAAGGTTGGAGGCCCAAAGTTACCAGAAGCTACTCAGGTGAGTCTATGTGCTCTCAAAGGTTAACAGTTTTAGAAGCCCTCTATATGGTTTGAAGTTTTTTCTATATTGTCTGTTGTGTGTATCTGTGTGTCCTATAAACTGCATCTCTACTTGGTTTTGTTGTTGTGATGCTAAACAGGTTTCAGTGGAGCTAAGCAGATAAGGAAGAAAAGTTTGGAGATCCACTTTCAAATTCAGTTGGTGAAAACCTTGATCACAGTTGTGCAGGACCAGCAGCAATTTATTCTGTTGTGCATGGGGCCATCGGGAGTTGGGAAGCAGCTCAGCAGCAACTCACAATAGCACGAGCAGCTCTCTTGATATGATGTGATGAAAATAACACTTTACTTCTGAGGTCTTTTTCCCCAAAGTCTCTAATCATGGAAAAAAATATGAAGCAAATTTTAACGGACATTCTACAAAATAACTGATCATCGCTCCTCACAACTAGTAAGTTTGTCCAAAGGAAGGAAAGCGTGAACAATTGTTACAGCTGTGAGGAAGCATGATGACGACCGGTAATGCAGTGCCAAGACTAACTGTAAGATCATGTCCTCAATGGTGTGCTGGAGTAGGAAAAGGACATTAGATAAAAGCTAAGGGAACCTACAAAGAAACAAACAAAAACTATGGACTTTAGCTAGAAAAAAGAAATTAGACAATGTATATTCATAAGTCTCTTGAATCCTTTGAAATAGCTCAAAATGAGCCAGGGATGAAATACACTGTTTTTATTAACTCTTTTTCTCTAGCACAGGCTATTGGCTTGCCCATCATAAGAAGTGTACCCATAACTGTGAGGTAGCATTGAAGGCAAACATTAAAGTTGTCAACAATGCAACCTTAAAATGTTTTCAAAGTTGACCGATCTGAATAACAACGGTAACACTCTGGTACCTTTTTGGAGATGCAGGACAAAAATGCATTGTCAGACTTGCAGTTAGAATTTACTCTGTTGCAGACGTCATCCCTGTATTTACAATCTTCCTAAAATGATTGATCAGTGGAATGTGCCAAGTGATTGAACTGCAATTTGCCTGAACGGATTGGTACAGCTAGGATCTTGCTAGTCAAGCCCTACATGTTCCTGTATTAATGACCCATCCCTCAGAGGTTTTGGGAAATTCCTGATCAATAAAAGCTTGGCTGTCAATGTTTTCTGTGTGTTCTGAACAAGTAAATCTGAAGATCTTACTAAATGGCAGACCAATGTAAGTGATGGGTGAGGTTGGCCTACACAGTGCCAGCAGCAAGGGGAGGTGCTGGTCCACTGAGCAGATGGCATTGGTGGCCAAGGTCGGCCCACAGAGCAAGCAGCATCATGCAGTCAGCCCACTTTGGGCCATGGCAGAAGCCCTTGAAACCTGGCTGTGGAGAGACCTATAACTGTGTACAAGGTACAAAGGAGGCTTATCCTGAAGCAGGTTTTCAATCTCTTATAACATTCATTTTGTCATTTCTTTATTTCTTTTCTTTTTAATGACATTTTACATTCTTCATGTAGGAGGACTTTGATGTTGTCCTATAACTCATTTTATCTTTGGCCACTAAATGGTTTTTACATTTAGGACGTGTATACTCAAGGTCATACATGGCATTCATAGCATTGTTTTAATTTTTCTCAGCTTCACCTTGGCTTTGCAGTCAGCCTCGAGCCTTGTTCTGACTGATGATATTGAGTTTATTCATTATCTCTTTCTATAGATATAGTTGTTTTGTTGGCTGTTTGTTCCATCTGGCAAAGTCCATCTGCATAATTATTGTTCATGTTGCTGAAAAGGGGATTCTCAATGAATCGGTATTGGACTTGCAAAATTCTATCACATAGTCTTTGACTTTATTTCTATCACCAAGATCATATTTTTTAAATTGGTGCTCCTTCTTTTTTGTTTCTAACATTCACATTCCAATCACTAGCAATTATTAATGAATCTTAATTGAATCTATGATCAATTTCCGATTTCAGTTATTGGTAAAGATTCTCTATATAATTTGTGGCATGAGCAGCTGCCTAAGGTTCGATGACCTGTGGGATGACATCAAGGACATCAGACACGTAGAAAGCAAAAATTAAAGACAGGAAAGATAGAAAATGCCAAAATGAAAGTCAGAAGAGATTGAAGCGTGTTCTCAAAAATAGAGTACTTAAAATGCAAGAAATGATGAAGCAACTAGTAGAAGCATCAAGAAGACAAAATAAAGTGTTAGAATAAAATGTGCAAAGATCTGGAATTAGAAAACAAAAAGGAAAGAATATGTTTGACATTTCCCTAGCTGAAAAAACTAAGAAAAATGTAGTTGATGCATACATTTGAATAGTTATATGCACTGAATTCCCTTGGCATATGGATATTATCCTATCACTGATAGCATTGCATTTCAAAATAGATCTTGAAATAATCTTTATGACCGTGACTGTGTTGTCATTCCGCTTTTTTCAATTTATCTTTCCTAGTATATTAGAAAGAATTTTTGATAACTTCAAATATTTTTAGATTCCTACTTCATACACTGTACACTCTGGTTATTAATGGATATTTGCAACTGTTTCTTCTCATTTTAGGTTGTATCATGTCAGCAAAGGAAAGTCCTGAAAGCTTTACTCTATCTACATTATAGGGTTGACTCTACTTTGACCAGGCAAGTTCTGTTTTCCTCATTCCCATTTTGCGTAGGGGTGGTGGGGGACAATTCACTCAATTTTGTTCTTGCTCTTTACTGTTACTTTCTATGAGGAAGTTGTTCCTGTTGTTCATTGTCTATTTTCTATAAACAATGATGATTAATTTCAATTGCCAACACTTTGTAAGGTGTCTTTGTGTGTATAATCCAATCAGATTGGATAGACAAATTTCCCATGCAGGGTTTTGTGCTACTAGTTAAGAGTTCTCATTCTCTGGACCAGAGGAGGTACACTGGTACAGATAGGAACTGAAAATACAGGGAATCCAGGATGGATGAGCCCTATAGGACCAGTGGTGTGAGTGGCAAAACAGGGAGGGTAAAGGGAGAATGGGTAGGAAAGAGGGAACCGATTACATGGAACTGTGTGTCACCTCCTCCCTGGGGGACAGACAACCGAAAAGTGGATGAAGGGAGACGTCGGACTGGGCAATATATGACAAAATACCCATTTATAAACTACCAAGGGCTCATGCGGGAGGGGGGAGCGGGGAGGGAGGGGAAAAATGAGGACCTAATGTCGGGTGTTTAAATGGAGAGAAAATGTTTTGAGAAACGATGTACAAATGCGCTTTACACAATTGATGTGTGTATGGATTGGGATAACAGTTGTATGAGCCCCTAATAAAATGTTAAAAAAAAAAAAAAAGAGTTCTCATTCTAGCAATATCTTGATTGCTTGGTATTTAGATTACACTGGGTGAAACAAACAGTTCAGCACCAAGAGTAACCCAGGGTTGGTGATTTCAACCCACCTAGAAGCATCTTAGAAGAAAGATATTATGATCTACCTCCAAAAACTCAGTGAATGAGAACACTGTGCATCACAATTCTACTTTGGCATGCATTTGATATTTTTATTTTGTTTGTGTACCAGAAACTTTTATAAGCTCTTTACAGACATTAACTCATTTAAGCCTACAAAAATCCTAGAAGGTCACATCCCCCATCTCACCAATAAGGAAACTGAGACTGAAAGTTTGTAACTTACCTAAGGTTACTGGAGTAACAAAAGAAAGAGCTAGGCAGTGTGATTCTAGCACATGTTCACAGATTTTTCTAAATAAGCTTCCTGCTCTCATTTTCTCTTTCTACTGAGTCCTCTACCTGAACTGCTCAGGGTCTGCTGTCCTCCCTCACACCATGCTTTGTCATCCCTTCCAAACCACTGCTTCCAACTTTGGAAAAATCAACAGGATTTCTAAGTAGGCAGACCAATTGTCTGCTTATGGCATTAGGTTTTCCAGCAATCAGATTCTGGGACCACATTTAGCTTGTCTTCTGGATTTTCATTTTCTGATGGTGCATGTCCCAACATGAGAAGAAACAGCTGCAAGCATCTATTAATAATTGGAACTTGGAATATATGGAGTAGGAATATAGGAAAATTGGAAATCATCCAAATGTAATACATAAAGGTTGATAGTCTAGGCACTATTGAGTTGAAATAGACAGGTATTGGCTATTTTGAATAAGACATAAATATGTTTTACTATGCCGGGAATAAGCATATCAAGAGAAATGGGTACATTCAACATCAAAAAGGATATTTCAAAATCTATTTTGGATAATAGCTCTCTGTGAGGAAAACCAGTCAATACAACTATTGTTCAAACTTATGCACCAATAAGTAAAGCTAATGATGAAGATAACTGAAAATTCTACCAAAATCTTCAATATGAAATTGATCAAATGTGCAATCAAGATGCATTGATAACGCTTGGTGATCAGGATGCAAAAGTTGGAAACAAAGATGAAGGAACAGTAGTTGGAAATTATTGTCATGGTTATATAAGCAAATTTGGAGATCACATGAGAGACTTTTCCAAGACCAAAGACTCATTCATAACAAGTATCTTTTCAATAACACAAAAAGAAAATATACACATGGACTCGCCCAGATGGAACACTCAGAAATCAAATTCACTGCATCTATACTATGGAGCCCTGAAGGCACAGTGGTGACCAATTGGACTGCAAGGTCAGCAAATTGAAATCACCATCCAGTTCTGCTGGAGAGAAAGACAGGGCTTTCTACTCTTGTAAACAGCTACAACCTAGACACACACACACACACACACACACACACAGGGGCTGTTCTACTCTGTCTTATAAGGTTTATATGGGTCAACATTGACTCAATGGCAGTGGGTTTTTTGTTTTGCTTTGAGGGTAAGAGAAGATGGAGAAGCTCAAACAGGCAACTAAAACCTGTCCCGGATTCACCTATGAAACAGACCATCAATTGTTCATTTGTGAGCTCAGATTGAAGCTGAAGAAAATGAAAATAAGTCCACATGAGCCAAAATGTTACCTTGAGTTACTTCCCATCCAAATATCGAGGCCATCTCAAGAACAGATTTGATGCATTGAACACTATTATCAGAACATCATACATGAAGAAAGTGAAAGGTCATTTAAAAAAAAACAGGAAAGAAAGAAAAGATCAAAATGGATGTCAGAAGAGATTTTTCAACAGAATTGAAAAATCAAGCCTCTAGCTATAGAGGGACAGCCATGAAAATACAATTCCAGGAGAGTGGCCGATCTGATGTACATGCATGGGGGCAAAACAAGAGAAGAGTACAACAGACCAGAGATGGGAGCAAAGCCTCAAAGTCCCCCCAAATTCCAATTGTAGACTTCTCATTCTGAGGGCAGCATTTGGTACCTCGCCCAATCTGATTGGTGATTCTCACAGGGTGCCACACTGTAATGGGCAGTGGGGCAGGGTGGGGTGGGGCGGCATTAGACCAAGACCACTCCATCTCTGACTGCAGGAAGAGCAATAAGGACCTGTAGGATGCATTCCTTTTGGACATGAAGGCTGAGGTCCAGAAGGCTATAAGTGCTATTACATAAGTAGGTCCAGGACATGGAACCCTAAAAGAAAAGGGAATTGGGCAAAGGGATTATAACAGGTCCTGCTCACTATAACAGAGAGATATTCATCTACTCTGGGTCAGGATACCAGTTAGACTTAGAACTATTTATATGGTCTTTCTCCCTTTTAATTTATATTTCTATTATTGTTAAAATATTTTATTGTATTTTACTTATTTAATTTTCTTTTGGTATGTATCTATATAAGATAGGCAGTATAAGCAGCCTAATGGAAAAAGCGAGGGAACAACGGTTGGGGGGGGTGTGTGGGAGGGGAAGAGGCTTGGGGAGGTGAGTGGTGAGCCAACAGTGACAGGGACAGGGGAACAGAGAGGGTTATATAACGAATAGTGAGGAGGGTGGAGAATTCCTGGGAGTGTTTGATCAGTCGAAAAGTGTCTGAGAGGAATTACTGAGAGGTGAACAATAGGTAAGCATGATAATTGGGCAGGAGGAAAGAAGAATTTTTAAAATTATATATAAATACATAAGTATATAAATATAGGTGTGTTTGCCTTTACATGTACATATATGTAAATTCAATAAGGAAGCAGATGGACTTTAGGTCTCTACTAAAATCTCACCTAAGTACAAGAACAGTTTGTTCTAATAATGTGGCAATGTGATACCTTCTCAACAGGATCCTGAAGACAAAATGGGTGCATAAGCAAATGTGATGAAGAAAGCTGATGGTGGCTGGCTATCAAAAAGTTAGAATCTTGTCTGGCTAGACCAGAGGATGTACACTGGTACAGATAGGAACTGAAAATACAGGGAATCCAGGGCGGATGAGCCCTACAGGACCAATGGTGTGAGTGGCGAAACAGGGAGGGTAAAGGGAGAATGGGTAGGAAAGAGGGAACAGATTACAAGGAACTATATGTGACCTCCTCCCTGGGGGACAGACAACCGAAAAGTGGGTGAAGGGAGACGTCGGACAGGGCAAGATATGACAAAATACCAATTTATAAAATATCAAGGGCTCATGAGGGAGAGGGGAGCGGGGAGGGAGGGGGAAAATGAGGACCTAATGTCAGGGGTTTAAGTGGAGAGAAAATGTTTTGAGAATGATGTACAAATGCGCTTTACACAATTGATGTGTGTATTATTGCGATAACAGTTGTATGAGCCCCTAATAAAATGTTTTTTTTTTAAAAAGTTAGAATCTGGGGTCTTAAAGACTTGTACTCAAACAAGCAGCTATTAAGCAGGAAAGCACAACGGCCCACATGGAAGAAGCACACCAGCCTGTGTGATCATGAAGTGTAGACGGAAATGGGTATCAGAAGTTCAAAAACAAGCAATCAAATTGATGTGAAGGAGCATGGACAAAGAAGAGACCCAAAACCCACCTGCAAGACAACTGAACAGGCCCTCACAGAGGAGCGACGTGGAGGGGAATGAGGAATTTAGGCTGTGGCTGTGGTAAAGCACTGATGAAACACATAACTATCCTCTGGTTCTTTGATATTTCCTCCCCTTGCGATTAAGGCTTATGTTTCACCTTCTTCATACTGTTAGACAACCATATGTTCATGTGTACAATTAAGATCATTTGATGTAGGAATACTAGAATGGATGACCATTCAGAAATAGCAAGGAAGTAATGATTCCCTAAAGATATGGGAAGACAGGGTGGGGATGGGGGGGAAGAGGGAGCTGATAGCAATGATAACTGTACAACCCCACTTGAATGGAGTGAATAACAGAATTCTATGTGAGTGGATATATTGGATGGGGTAAGTATGGCATATATATATATATATTCCTGGAGTAGAGAGGGGATAAAGGGAAGCTGATATCAAAGAATTCAAGATGAAAAAAGGTTTGAAACTGATTGTAGTAACAATTGTACCATTATGCTTGATCTATTTTAATTATGGAATGTTGTGACATCTGTAAGTGCTCCCAATAAAATGATGGATAAAAAAATAAGTCTCTAGTTGCAATATTGAGGCTTCTATGTACAAAATATTGAATAATTCAGGAAGCAACATTTCAAAAGAAAATGGAAAGAACACAAAAGGATCACAGTACCAAAAAGAACTAGTAGATATTCTACCATTTCAAGCGGTGGTATATGAGTAAGAACCTATGAAACTGAAGGAAGACTTCCAAGCTGCACTGAAGGAATTAGCAAACTTCAAAGCTACAGCAATTGATGGAATACCAGTTGGAATGTTCCAACAAGCTGATGAAGCTCTGAAAAGACTCACTCATCTATTCTAATAAATTTGGAAGACAGTTACCTGGCCAATGATAGGAAGAGACCCATGTTTGTACTTACTTGAAATAAAGTGACCTAACAATGCTCATATAGAATAATATCAGTGATATCACATCAAGTAAAATTTTCCTAAAGATCATTCTACTACAATGCCAGCAGTACATTGACAGGGAGCCACCAGAAATTCAGGCTGGATTCAGAAGAAGATATGGAACAAGGGAAATCATTGCTGAGTCATGACTGAAAGCAGAGAATACTAGAAAGATATTTACTGTGCTTCACTGATTATGCAAAAGCATTTGACTGTTTAGATCATAGCAAGCTATGGATAGCCCTAAGAAGAATGAGAAAACCACAATATTTCATTGTGCTCATTCAGAACACATGTATGTAGATCAAGAGGCATTTGTATTAACAGAACAAGGAAATACAGTATAATTTAAAACCAAGAAAAGTGTGCATCCGGCCTGTATCCTCTCACTATATTTATTCAATCTGTTTGCTAAGCAAATAATCAGAGAAGTTGCATTATACGAAGAAGAATGTGGCTTCAATTGGAGGAAGCCTTATTAATAACCTGTAATATGCAGATGATACAACCTTGTTGCTGAAAGTGTAGTGGTCTAGAAGCACTTGTTGATGATGGTCAAGGATTGCAGCCTTTAATATGGATTATGTTTTAATGTAAAGAAAACAAACAGGATCAATAGGTAATAGCACGATAAATGAAGGAAAGCTTGACATTGTCAAGAATTTCACCTTGCTTGGGTCCACAATCAATGCTCATGGAAGTAGCTGTCAAGAGATCCAATGATGTATTGCGCTGTTAAATATACTGCACCAGAAATATTTCAAGGGTTGAAAAGCAAGGATGATACTTTGAGGAATAAGGGACACCTGATTCAATTGTCTCATATGCATGTGAAAATTGGATATTGAATTAAGGAAGACTGAATAAGAATTGATGCACATGAATTAGAATGTTGACAAACGAGTATTGAAAATACCATGGACTTCCAAAAGAACAAACAATTCTATGTTGGAAGACATATATAGAATACTCCTTAGAAGTAAAGATGGTGAGCTCTCGTGTTACATATTTTAGACATGTTATCAGTAGAGACTAGCCCCTGGAAAAGGACATCATGCGTGGTAAGATAGAGGGACAATGTGTTAGTCCAGGTAGACTAGAGAAACAAATCCAGAGATATTTATGTATGTGTAAGAGAGAGCTTTATATCAAAGAGCAATTGTCTATTAAGAAAACATCCCAGCCCAGTCCACATCAAGTCCTTAAGCCCAATATTAGCCCACATGTCAGATACTAGTCTATAAATTCCTCTTCAGACTCACTCACGCAGCATATGCAATGATGCTGATTGCAAGAAGATCACAGGTCAGTGGGTGAAAAGTCCTGTGGATCCAGTGGCAGTGGAAGCATCTCAGCACTGGCATGGGCCTCCATGTGGCTCCCCCAGCTCTTTGAGTGCGCACCTCAACAGAAAGGAGAAGCAGAGTGTTTGTACTTATTTGAAATAAAGGTCTCAGTAAGTCTTCCGTGGCTTCTCAACAAGAAGACCAAGGCAGAAAGAGACAGGAAGTTCTCAGAATCCTCATGAGAAGGCCGTGCCCACAAGGAAGCATCATAAAGCTGTGACCTGATTGGCAGGCTAAACTCCTCTCCTTCACTCAATAACCTCAAGTTGACAGGACACTGTAACTACGACAGGCAACAAAAAAGAGGAAGGTCCTGGACAAGATCCATTGACACAGTACCTGCCTGCAACACTGGGCTCAGGCAGAGGAACAATTGTGAAGAGAGCTCGGGAAAGGGCAGTGTTTCACTCTGTGGTCCATAGGATCGCTGAGTCAGAATCAGCTCATCGGCGCAACAGCATGAGTTGGAAAGGACTCAATGGCAGTGAGAATAAAGACCGCCAGTCTTATTTCATTATATTATAAATGATAGTTTGCCATCCCCAATGGGCATGTAAAAAGCAAACTCTTCAGTTCCTTCTTTAGCCATGCTAGCCGGACAACGTTTATGAGGGCTTTCCTTTATGGAGTCAGCCCAAGAAAGACTCGCGTTGCTGCAGATAAGAATCAGTGTAATTTCCAGAAGTATTATGTTCTCTACCTATGCTCCAAGCATGGAATTTTTAAGTTTTTCCCCATTTTGAAGCCATTTTTGTCATCAAGGCATTTTTACTAAATTGCAAATACTTCTCCAAAAGGCAATTTAAACTATTTGCACCTAATCGTAGTGGACACATTGAAAGAGAATGGGCACAAAAAGAAGTAGAGTGTTCCCAAATCCTAAAACCAAAACAATAAGAAGAAATGAGCATGCCCGAAATAGATGCTACCTCACTTCATAGCTTTGCTGAGCGCCAACTCTGCCCCTGCCTCACAAAGATATTACTCTTTTGTCTTGCTCCAAATGCCATTTTAGTACCTCCGGCTCCTAAAACCAACATAAAGGTGTTTCATGGAACATCCGTAAGAGTGACCATTGCATTGTCATGTATAAGAAACAGTATAATTAAGTCTCTTAAACCAATTTATTCTCACTGGGCCGTAGTTAGTCTCATTTGGGTCTTCTTGCCTAGAGCTATCTTTGAGACAAACTTTAGTCTTCAGAGATTGGGGGGTCCCCCAAATGTAACTGACAATTTAATCTGTGTCCTTATATATTTACAGATAGCAATACAAGGTGTGGTAAATGTAAAAATTACTGTAAACCAGTTTACAGCAGCTGGAGAAAATAGGGCTCATTGCAAAGTTGTTGTGTTTTGTGTTTTTTTCTAAGGGGGGATAGGAAATAATGAAACAACCAGCTCTAGGCAAACCATATGTGCCTGCCCAAGTTTTATTAATGAAAGTATGGCAACCTGCTCAAGGGAATTTAGTTCCTGCAGCAAAGATCTCAGTCTTAATATGAACAGATTGTAACCCTTTATCCTCAAGGTGAGTTACCAAAAAAATTGTACACTGGTTTACAAGCAATTTTGACGGTTGCCTTGTTCTCACATGACTATCCTTCCCCCAATTCACTGCAATTTTTGAAATTTGGGGGCACACAGCTTATTTTGCCCAAGTTTTAAAGCATACTTACTTAGAAGAAACTTGCAGTTGTCACATATATTTTAACTTCGACTGTGCTTGAAACACTAGTGAGAGGCCAACATTTTTTCTAATCTATATTGGGTCCTAGTTCCCATATATGGATCAAGATGCATACTATAGTCACTACAGTATGTGGCTTCTCTACAGAACAAAAAGATAAAGATCCTAAGAAAAGTTCTGCTCAGATGTGACCTAGAAAAGATCTTTCAAATTAAGAAATCATGCACCAACTCTATCTGTATACACCAATGGTATATACACCCATCAGGCCTCCTTCGTGGAGTGATGGCGATTTAGCAAACTGAAGCCACAGTTGACTGTCAGGTAGCTTGAAGGCCCCTTCTTGGGACCGCTCTCTGCAGCTTGAGTGCTATTGCCGTTTCCTTCCTATCCGACTCTTGTCACCTGCAGTGGCGGAGACACATGCCTCCCTCGGGCCAGGTCATCAGAATGCCCGGATCCCCACTTCCAGTCTCCCCTGGAACAACAGCAACAAAAGATCATACCCAGGCAAGTCAGCATGTTATTGGGGTCAGCTTGATCTCCCAAGTTTTAGAGAATTGTCTTGTGACTCATAAACCTTGCTCGATTTTCTCAGAATGATCCACCCATTTCAGAGTTCTCTGGGAAGTTCTCCATCCACAAATGCGTGTATTACACAGTGTGGAGTTAGAACAACAAGGAAAACTATGGAAATATCATTGTCATTAAGAATTGGATCAAGACCAACTGTCTTATCCTCATCAATGTGCTGACCTTCCCACTTTCAAACCATGCCCACATAAGTTGTACTCACAGAGAAAACACTTCACCACATAATTATCAAGCAGATAATCTTTATAATTCAGGGGAGGAAAAGAATATTTCCTTAGAATGAGAATGACATTCTCTGGCTAAATATTTTAGCACTCTAACTGGCTGTTTAATTTGGGGGTTGGGGGGGTGTAGCCAAAGTGCCCCTCTCTCAGGGCTATCAAGTCAATTCTGACTAATGGCGGTCCTGTCTTGTACTGTAGTACAAGACAGGACCGAGACACGATAGGTCTCAGAGACTATAATCTTGGTGTGGTAGCAAGCCCTATCTTTCTCCCAAAGAGTGGCTGGTGGTTTTGAACTGTTGACCTTGCAGTTATCAGCCCAACTCCTAACCACTCCGCCACCAGGGTTTCAGTGAAAGTGTCTAGTGTCCTTTAAACTTGATACTGTCTGTGACTACCCTTGTACTTCCAACATTATGGTTCATCATTAAAGTATCACAAAAATAGTATTTTTAAAGATTAGCAAATTACACTGGTCAGTATACATTTTGGTGCCTCAAATGTTAGACTTATTTCTGGATTTATTTGACCTGCTGATTCCAAAAACTTGGCACCAGTTTCCCCCTACCAATTCTAGCTTAGGAGAAATGAACATATGTCATATACCACCCTTTATTCTGCTTGCCCATAAAAAATCAGGATATTTTCATGTAATGTCAGTGAGCCTGAGATGGAGGAAGTGCACTGTGCCTTAACTTAAGGTAGTTTGTAGTGCCCTAAATATTAGGTCATTATACTTCACATGGTGTCTTTTGATCCAAAGATATATTTGAACAGCACCAGTTACATGAACTTAGAATTTCCCCTGAGAATCATTTTGCCTTGATTACGAATTGAATAGTAGGCAGTTAAAATTTGTGTTTTTAAAAGGGACTGGAAATAAGAATGATTGTACAATAAATAAGGAGCCCTGATGGCGTCGTGAGTCATGTGTTTGGCTGCTAACCACAAGGTCAACTATTCAAGCCCACCAGCTGCTGTGCAAGAGAAAGATGAGATCTTCCGCTTCCATGAAGATTTACAGCCTCGATGGGGCATGAAAATAGAAAGTTGGTGAAGGGATACAGCAGACTATATAAGATATGAAAACAACAATCATTTATAATTTATCAAGGAGTCACGAGGGGAGGAGGGAGGAGGGAGGTGAAAAAGGAGGAGCTGATACCAAAGGTTCAAATAGAAAGTCAGTGTTTGATGATGGCAACATATAAATATGCTTGGTACAGTTGATATATGGAATGTTATACGAGCTGTAAGAGCCCCCAATAAAATGATTAAAAAATTTTCTTTTTAAAGATTTATAGCCTCAGAAACCCACAGGGGAAGTTCCACTCAATCCAAGAGGGTCGCTATGAATCTTAATTGACTGACTGGTAGTGAGTTTGGTACAATAAAAGAGAGACAAATGTTCTGAAACCCAAAATGGGTTTGTCTGAGTTCAAATCCTTTATTAAAAGTAAAGTGTCCCATTCTTGTTATAAGATGAGAAATTTCTTCACCTGTGCAAAGAAACACTTGAAAGAAATGTTAGAGCGTTCCTTGTAAAGAAACCTGGAGTCCGTCTCACCTTTGAAACATTGAACATGAATTAGCCATTTACTTCTATATATTAAAACGTGTTCTGAAACCTTTATGGCATAATTTGAAAAAGGAAAATTTTAGATCTTCAAAATATTTATGAAAATTGCTACAAAGTCTTACATTTTTGACCCTCTAAATTTCCCTGACCCCTTCCATATATGTGCCTTTTCAATTTTCTGTTTTCTTTTCCACCATCTCCAATTGTGCCTTGGCTCTGCAGTATCCAACCTGTAGTCTCTGTATAGCCCTCATACAAAAAGAAAAAGTTACTTCCATCTAATCGATCAAACTAACAGTGACCTTTCAGACAGAGAAGTACTGCTTCTTGGAGTTTCCAAACTTTTAAAGTTTTTGCAGACTGGAGAGTTACTTGTGAGTTTGAACCACTGACCTTAAGATTGACAGCTCAGTGCCACCAACTGGCCATCATGGGTCCATACACAGCTTCCCGTGGAACCCCCTTCCCATCTTAGGCTTTTTCAATTATTTCTTGTTTGTTTTTGTTTTTTTGCCTTGTCCTATAATTTGTGGGTCTAAAGTATTCTCATACTTAAAACTAGGATGATAAACTAATAAATTAGTATAACATTAGCTAAAAATACAGCGGAACACCATATCTAAGAAACCAGAGCTGATGATGTCCACCCAATGTCATTTTTTGGATCACTGCTCCAAATAGCCCCTGGAACAGGCCTAAAAAACAAGAATTAAAAAAAATTATATTGGACTGTGTTATCCCTATTATTTTCAATCAGCTTTTATGTTTATAATTCTTATAAAATACTCTAATTTTACTAATACGTCTTCCTTAGCTACCAGATTTGAAGTGTACTTCATAAATATTTTTAATAATAAAACATTATCAGAGATTGACCCTAATATTGGCTTTCTAAACTAAGAATCAGCTGTTCTTTGACACCTGCAACTGCTAATGATCAAGGTTGTTCTTTAACATTTGAAGATACTTGCAAAAATTCCACCAGCCACTCATCATCCACATACACGTCTCTCTGGAACACTCCATTACCAAGGCTATCAAAATGATGGTGCCTTCGAGTACAGCGTCAGTATTTATATACTGTAGATAGTTTAACAGTTGAACATCTTATTATGTTTATGCCTAACAGTTAGAGCAGTACCCCCTGTTTAGTGATGACATACTTATAGGAGCTACTTCTAAGGTAAACAGACTAGAAAAACTTCACACACTATTATCATTATGAGATGGACAGCCTGGCACTAAAAATTTTATTACATATAATATTAAATGATCCTTTGTACATTGCTAACTCTGGCATTAAGATACTCTGACGTCAACGAATTCAAAGATTTGACTGCCTCACAATTATGCTAATACCTTTTGGATATTTTATAGGTTGAAGCTTTGCAGGTAGCTCTAATTACTTTGTATTATTAATTTCCAGGCATGTACTATGTAAATTATTATTGCGGCAGAAGTTTTGAACCATGAAGTATATGGACTACATAATCCCTGATCTTGTGATTCTCTAGTTAGGTCGCTTGCCAGGGGCTCTCAATGTCTCCCTTTCCCCAGTGTGGGGTACAGAGATCTTTAAGCCCGTGGTACACACCTATCAGAGATTTCGCTGCTCTGCTTTATTAAAAGCAAGGAGGGTGTGATTTCCAGTCCTTTATAATTTCCAGATTTACTAATTAAATTGCTTCAATCATGTCAAAGGCACTTTTATCACTTAGAATATTAAAATCAGCCTTTTTCAGAGAACAAAGTCAATCGGAAAAACTCTAAAAGCATGAAAACGTGTTTCCCATGTTCTGAGGACTTAAAAGAAGCTCAAAGGAAAATCATCAGATTTAAAGAGAAATTCATTATCCGAAGAAAATAAGGCCCCAAATGAATGCCGGAGCCACCAGCACCTGAAATGAGCTTATGGTAAACACAGAAGAGGCCGCTCCGCCAGCAAGGAGCAGGCACACGCTTGCTCTGCTTCCACGAAGCTAAACCTCCCCATGCACAATGGACTCTCTACCTGCCGTAGCCAGCAGATGGGTTGTCTTGATTAATGTGCTGGAGGGAAGAGACAGGAATTAGTTTTCAAAGCTCTTATATACAACAAACACTACCCAATGTATTTTATATCATTTTTTATTCCTCACAATATCTTAAAAGGTAGAAATTGGCAAACCTATTTTTCAGATTGAGCATGAGTGTTAGATAACTTTCAAAATCACTCCTCTAACAATGAAAAGCTGTGGTTTAAATGAATTTTGTTTGTTTGTTTCAATCCAAAGCATCTATTGTTTTTCTAGTTATGTTGCTGAATATACAAAGGCGCTTTAAGAAGTTCATGGGAAATTTGAAATTAAGAGATCGTGGAACTTTTCCATGAACTTTTTGAAGCTCCCTTGTATATACACATACATATAACTATATACAAGTTACTATCATCCAGAGAATTAGGATATAATAAAAATTAATTTACACCATGAGAAACAGAATTTATTCTCTTTGAAGATTAGGGAAAAATTTAAGAATTTTCTTGTCCCTCAGGGTCATCATTATAAACTTTAATTATCCTTTTGTTATCAATATGCCAGAAGTGATTATTAACAGAGATTTATGATTAGTAGAAAGCCAATGTGTGTGTGTGTGTGTGTGTGTGTGTGTGTGTGTGTGTGTACAAGTACACTGTAGGAGCAATTGTTACACTTTCAAATCAGTCTAACAGTTCGCGATTATGCGTTACAGTCCAATTTCTCATTAAGCATATGTGTACAGACTGTTTGCACGGGGCCCTCACATGAAGTCGCTAAAACTTACTCAATTCAAGAGACACTCATCAGCATACTTACCTTTTCAACTCCAGGGCACCCTTAGTCTAACTCTAACATCCAAATTCCCAGAAAACTACTGCTTTTAATCTCTAATTAGGAAACAATTCTATTAGCGTCCTAAAAAAAAAGTTTGTCTCTCTTGTTTGTTTGTTTTTTTCAATTTCTCAAATTAACAGATAATCCTAAACAAAGTGCTCTTCATCACATTACCACCACAGAGCCAAGCACTGCTCAGATCTTCTGGGCAGGACTTGGATTTTTAAAGAAGTTTCTAGTGAATTGACGTTTTCCTGACCCCAAACATAAGATTCTCCAACAATTCCACTTCTAACCCTGGCCATTAGTTGGAGAGAGATTAAGAAGAAAAAAAGAGGCTTCTTTTTTGGGATTCCTTAGCTTCTCATAACACTTAGTTCTTTTCTGATGCCATCAGGCTGACAACCCTTGTCCCTTACCTGAAACATGAATCACCATGCGTACTCTCATCACACACCAAATGAAAAGTTTTCTTCATTTTTATATTTTGGTATCTCTATTTCTGCAATTCTACGGAACATTAGAATGGACGACCTGATAAGGCAATAAATAATTATATGTAATCTATGCATAAAACGGGTACCTCCCCACCACCCCCAAAAAAACAAAAACAGAAAAGAGCTCTGCTAGTACGCATTTTTCCCCATTAGGCAAACATCAAGCAAATTGCTCTGAGTTAGTGCACCCAGTGGCATTGCCTCGGAAGGTTCTCTCTGACCACAGTGAATTTTTTCATCAAAACAGTTTTGCTGGAACCTCGTTTTTTTGGGATGGCTGATGTAAGAGAACAGCATGCGGCTGTGAAGTTTTTTTCCTTCTGAGGAAAAATGTCGCCCAAACCATTGTGATGTTGAACACAGCTAAATAAGACAGTGCTATGGGAAAAACTCAAGTGTATGAGTGGTTTTCTCATTTCAAAAAAGGTGAAAAGTTGATTGATGACAAACCTAGTTCTGGATGTCCAGCAACATCCCAAACAGACAAAAATGTAGACCCATAGTGCATTTGGAGTTCATTCCACCAAGTCAGACTGTTAATCACACTTTCTATCTGAAAAGATAGTGTAACAGGGCGCAACAAAAAAGGCCTGCTTTGGAAGGCAGAGAGGGAACTGATTTTTCCACTACAAGGAGGCATCTGCTCATGCAGCCATCTCAGTGTGCCAGTTTTTGGCAAAAAACAGCATGCCTCTCTTGCCCCACACACCTTCATCACCTGACCTCACTCTATGCTATTTGTTTTTGTTTCCACGAATTAAGAGGAACATGAAAGGACAGCTATTTCACAATGTAGAAAAGGTGAAGAAAAAAACAAGGGAGGTCCTGCCAGCCATCCAAACAGATGACTTTGGAAATTGCTTCCAAGAATGGAATAACAGATTTGACAAATGTATTAAGTGTAATGGAAAGTACTTTGAAGGTGATAAGGTTGCTTTGTGAAAAAAAAATTTAATACATAGCTTTGAAAAAAATCAGTTTGGGGAGCGGGTACCCCCTTGTATTCATACTCTAAATGAATCCACTTCTATTAGTGCTGTGTCCCTAAATTTCAAACCAAAATGGAAAGTTTTCTGATGATTTAGCTTAGAATATGATAAAATATACTCTTTCTGATTTATCCGAACTTCCTGAAAGATCCTGTCTTGGATAAGTTGCAAACAAAGTCACACGGTCATATGTATTAGTGGTTTAAGAGGTGCATAGAAATCATGTAGACAGACTGAAGCTTTCCACATAATGCAAAGTTTATGACATATTCCAATCCTTCAAAGGCTAGTGATATTTAGGAAGGAAGAATAGCCAGAACAAGTAAGAAAGCAGGAAGGACACAATATAATCCCACTCCTAGATCACCTGTGCTCTCAGAAAATCTCTGATACACGATGCACAGTGGAGTGACTTGCTGTGCAATGGGATATCAAAAACTGGGGCGAAAGTATTGCCAATGGCTGTAAGGAAAGCAGCAATGTTCAAAGCAGCCCAAGTAGACAGAGCAATAATATATCATAAAAACTTTTAAAGTAAAGCATAAGGTTTTATATAAATGTTAATATTTTTAGAGACAGAATGTAGATGGGATCTTATATTCAAAATTTAACTGCTGCGTTCAAATATACTTAACAGGTACTTCCACTCAGGCACTTCAGCCAGTGTGTATTATTGAGCTACTACACACTCTGCTGTTACCAAAGTCCAAATCATAGCTGGTGTGGGTTTGGTTTTGATGTTCTCTCTCCTCCACCCCTCTCCCCATTGGTAAATCAGTGTCAAATCAATTTACTTTTTGTTTTAATTACTTAATTATTTATTTTAACTTCTGTCAAGAATGGGTACTATACATTGAGGTCAGTTTCACATGAGACACATGTAATAAATAATGGCATATACATATGTGTGCCATCGCCCTTTGTGGCTAAAGACTCTTTGGCTGCTGTGAAAATTTCCCAAGTGCTTCAATCTGTTTGGAATAGTAATTATTAATGAGTGTCCTTTTCCCAGTGGAAATATTTGTGTTAGCAACAGTCACTAGCAGTGTCTGGAGCCCTCCTGGGCGATATAAATTTTAATTTACACACAGATTGGGCCATTTAATGGCACTGAGGATTCATGACTAGCTTTTCTCTTAGCTCTGGATTTGAGTCGCATTTCAAAGGAAAATCACAAAAGCAGGTTTATAAATCAAGACATGCTCTTGAAGAGGCTTGTCCTTTCCTTAAAAAATAAGTAATAAACACACAAAGTGAGGTCTTTCCAGACAATCACTGGTTCCTGACAATTTTGTGTCATAATTTTCAGGTAGTTAAATCCAATTTTCAAAATGTCATCTTAAAATACCAAAGCTTAGTAGGGAAATTGCTAAACCCACAAGGGAGAAATCACTATAATACAAATTTTTTTCCCTGTTCATTCTTAATGGATGCCTAATACTCAAGCAGATCGTGTGACTTGGAAAGTGTTAGTATGCATGACATTGTTGCATGGTTTGAATGCAGTACAGATGCTGTAGAAAGCCAAGACGACCACTTTTTCTTCATGTTGAAAACACGTAATGGTTGCCTAGCACAGAGATTTCAAAAAAACCAAAACTTGGCTGATGAAGTATCCCAAATTAACTTATAAAACTCTGGAAAACAAATAACTTTTCATTACATATTTCATTTCTCATCTCTAAGCTCTGGCAGTAAGCACTCTTTCTCTGGAGAGCCAGTCTGATGAAGAAAGCTTTTACAGCTCCATTTCATGAAAACCATTGTTTGTGTCTCTGAGTTCAATGTAAAGTCAAAATTAGCAAGAGAGCAGAAAGAGTTAACATGCCAGAAAGTCCCAAAGATCCTCTGGAGGTTATTAATCAGTCAGATGCGAGTATTGCCTGTTCTCCATGGAATATTTTTCTTACAAATGAGGAAAGTCTGGCATTGCCAGCTAATGTCAGTGTCATTCAGAGTATTGATAAACTTAGAGTGAATGATTTAAAGAGGAACCAACAGTGGGTTTATAATCAAAGGCATCACTAAGGTTGGTATTAACCAATGGCATAACTCATAATCTCTTCTCCTCTGTCTCTCTCTTTCACACACACACACACACACACACACACACACACACACACGCGCACGCGCACGCGCACACACACACACACACACACCACAGACACGAATATCTTCCCATACCAGACCAGAAGCCTGAGTAATGTTGTTGGGTTCTTTGGTCAATTTTAACCCTAGAATCATATGTGATAAATCTAGTGATGAATTACTTAAATGCAATATTTCTTAGATTATATGAACACTACAAAATAGTTTTGTAAAATGTTTCTTCATTGAATCACATTAGTAGCATTATTAAAAACTGCGTGGAAGTCTTTTACACTTTTTGTCACCACTTCATATTCAAAAAAAGTTATTCATATAAGTTCCTAAATACAAATTTTCCATATTGTAGCTAAAGCACCAGGTAATGTGATCAAAGCCTTGCCTATGAAAGCACCAGCAACAAGAACGTGTGTTTGCAGCACCTGCAGATGAGACCATGTGGTTGATGCATCATTGCAGCACCTGCAGATGAGACTGTGTGGTTGAAGCATCATTGCAGCACCTGCAGATGAGACCGTGTGGGTGAAGCATCATTGCAGCACCTGCAGATGAGACCGTATGGGTGAAGCATCATTGCAGCACCTGCAGATGAG
>NW_022104341.1:31020452-31032723 GCF_000313985.2 Echinops telfairi | reverse complement strand
CGTGTGGTTGAAGCATCATTGCAGCACCTGCAGATGAGACCGTGTGGTTGAAGCATCATTGCCATCAGGTCAGAATGATTGTTCTGACTTGAGACTATTAGAAGGTTGGAAAAGTAAATTAGCATAGAGTTTTGGCCTGCTAGGTATATTGTTTCATGTCAGCTCAAATTACAAAAAGTGGTTGTTATGAAGAAAGAAAGAAATATTTTTTTATTTTAAAAATAATAAATTTCTCCTGAAACATCTCACAAAAACTTTATAGACAATCATTTCGGTTTCACCCCTCTGACCATGTAGCCATGGAGGTCCACACCCCCTGTACTACCATTGTTTATAATCAGACAATTTTCAAAGAGTTTGGGATGACAACATCAGCTATTCTTATAGTGAAAACAAACTATTCCTGGTTTATGTTGTGGCAGAGCAAGACATGTCTGATTGCTACCTTCTCAATACCTACATAGTACCAGGAAGGCCATTCAGTGTCTGTAAAATGTTCCCAGTTATCCAGGAGCATAGACTATTGGGAAATACAATTATGCACAAAGTGTTCCAACCTTTATTCTGAAATCCAGTTTTTTAATACTAGATGTTTGAAAACAGAGAATGTCCTTTCATTTTCAGCTGGTGGTTGATGGCCCTGTTTTCTGGAACTTCTAAAGCTGTTTTAATCATTTAGGAGCAGACTTTCCATCTGATAATACTGGGAAATTACCTTTAATAAACTGATATCTGGGATCCACCCCCTGGGATTATGTTTTAAGTTACCTGGGCTGTGGCCAGGCATTGGGATTTTTTTTTAAACTCCCCAGGTGACTCAAGAGCAGCCAAGGTTGAAAAGGTTTTTGTTTCATTTCATTTCATTTTATTTTGTTTTGTTTAAAGAAAGCTGTCAGGTGACCTTTTTTCACTTATAACTTCAAACGTCAAGTACGCCCAACAAATTAAATCTTGTTTTTGTTAGCAGCATGAGAAGCACCAAAGTCATCATAGAAAATGTGGAGTAGTAGGATGTCTTAACTAGAAGGGCTACATTCAGCTCAAGTATTCTCAACCAACGTCTATAGATTCCTGAGAGTCAAACAGCCATTTTTAATTGATGTACAAAGCTCTTGAACTTCTGCCATGTACATTTTGCTGAGAAGAAGATTCATCGAATTCATCAGCGTCTAAAAACACACCCTGGCCTAAAAAACACCAATTTGAAAACAAACAAAAATTACATATTACTGACCTCCCCCACCAGCACATCTCAGACAAAGTCCATGATGGCCCATGTGTTTTTGCACAAAATTAATTAAAATCACAAACAAAGAAGTGAATCCCAAACATACCAATGCTTTGACTTAATCAATATTTTAATTGGATTGCTGATGTTTCCAGATCCACAGAATGCCAACTCCAACACCACTATCCAATGATGTTTTTTAAGATCTCCCTAGATGGTTACGTGTCTGTTTGGTGAAAGCATGAGTCTCAATGGTTTGCCAGATATTATGTAATCATGCTCTATTTTGTGATCAGATGTGAGCCCCTAATTAGCTGAAAAGGGAGTCACCTTGGAAGTGTGGACTGCATCCAATATATATGGATGTGCCGGCAAAAACTCACTCTCTCTCCGACAAGCATTTGATTCATCATCCTCTGGCCTCTGGTTCTCTGGGCATGAGCCAGCAGCCTACTGTCTGAACTACTGATTTTGCCTTTAGCAGCCCTTGCAACCACAGAAGTCAAAAGAAGCCTCCAGCCTGACAACTGGCCCATGGACTTGGTACTTGCCAGACTTCACAACTGTAAGGGACATTTCTTTGAAACCGCTCTCTCAGTTTCTCTCTTTTCAAAGAGTTCATGGAAAAGTGAAATAAAAGTTAATGAAATTTCCCATGAACTTTTTGAAGCCTTCTGATATATGCTTCACTGGTTTTGTTCCTGTGGAAAACCCAGTCTAAGATATTTGGTACCAAGAGTGGTTCTAGAGGAACAAAACCTTAAGTACTCGTTTTCTAAATTGGTCTTTAAGTCTGGCTAATCTTAAAGGCACTGGTGACTCTCTATCCAGTAGTAAAGAGGGCATGACGGATATAAAGCAGCACAAGAAATACACAAAATATCATCACAAATGGATCAACTATTTGTGAGAGGAAAGGATCTAGTGATTATAAACTTAGTGCTTTTCTACAATTTTCTCAGAATATAAGTATATGGAAACTGGCCCTACTTTTATAGATAAAGTAGTGAAAGAAAGCAATGAGCTCAAAGCTTGGAGTCACAACCCGAGCGTTTCATTAAGACCTGAAAGTTGCTCTTTGTGCCCTGAAAGAAAACTTTATTTCTTGTAGTGACAGAGTTCATATTGCTGAAAACTAAACTCAGAGTCTTATAAGAGTGACTAAATTATAATGGCAACTGAATCCCTGTGTTTGTCTTGGTAGACTAGAGAAACAAATTCATGGACACTCATGCGTGTATAAGAAAGAGTTTTACATATAAGAGCAATTGAATATTGAGAGAACATCCCAGCCCAGTCCAGATCAAGTTCTTAAGTCTGATGTTAGCCCATATGTCTGATACCAATCTATAAATTCCTCTTCAGGCACATGAAACACATGCAACAGTGCTGAATGCAGGAAGATCACCAGCCAGTGGGTAGAAAGTCTTGTGGATTCAGTGGTGGTAGAGGCATCTCAGCACTGGCAGGGGTCTCCACGTGGTTCCTTCAGCTCTGAGACTCTGACTGCCATCTGCTTGACTCCGTGTGGCTTGTCTACAAAAATGCCTCACAGACACTGAGCATGTGTCCCTCCTCCAATGAGCTATTTATCTCCTTAGCGCCTCTAAATGAGGTCATCGAACTGCGATCTGATTGACAGGCTATCCTCCATCCCTTCACGCTTAAGCCTCAACTTGACAAGAAATTATGTAACTACCACAATCCCCAAACTACCACAATCCCCAAATTGTTTTGAACAGTAAAGTGAGGGCATTGATTGGGAAGAAATGGGATCCTAAAACTTAGAGTGGGGACATATGAACCAATAATCAACAAGCAGGAAACAAGGAGTCCTTAAATTCCACAGAATCGTTCCTGCCAACAGAGCCAGCCTCTTGCTCCCACATAGAGAGATTAATCCATCTTTGTCTGCTAAACCCCCCTCCACAGTAAACTCTTATCCCTTCCATCCCCTTTAATGAGATTACCCAAGCTGTGCCTTACAGTTGTTTTGTTTTGTTTTGTTTTTCACCTGTGGCTGTTGCTGTGAGCTTGTCTGAAATAGATGCCTCACAAGATGTTTCTAGGACCAAGCGACACTACCCATTTTTGCTTCTAGACCTATAACCTGAAAGCCTCAAAAGGCAAAATACAAAGTGTGACGTGGGGAGGTATACTACATTACAAAAAATTGTTGTTTCTAATATATATGTAAAATCAGAAACCTGGTAAATAAATGTATGAGTGGCTACTAAGGGTATGGGATAATGATGTAATCAAAGTAATGTTGGATTCATCTGCGTTTCCTGATTTGAGCCCAATAAGCACAGATTCTTCTTTCAGTGTGAGAGCTAAAGAAGCTAAAAGGGGATCTAATAGTTTATTTGGTTGGTCCTCTGAAGCATGCATTAATTGGAGGCCTACACTAAATCGCATTGGAGTGCCATACTTGCCTTAGTGTACTGCAGGGGGGAGTATCCAAAGATACGTTAGAGTGAGTCTATCAGGTCAGACCCATGGACACACACATGGAGTGCTAGAGGACACAGCTTGTACTGCAGTGGCGAGGAGTGCATTTGTGTGAAGAGAGCCTCAGCATCCTTGAAAAGTGTTGTTTTATGTTAATCATATTTGACATGAAAGATGTCCTAACTTAATTAAGCAACAGGGCTAATTGGCCACAGGGTAGTAGGGGCCAAGGGCAGAACTTAGTTGACAAGGACAAAGTGATTGAACATCCTTCGGACCTGGGGTCCCTACTCTGAGAACCTCCGCATCCCAGGTTACAGGGAAGAAGAGAGAACTGTAACACCAAAGACAGCATAAGATGATAAACAGAGACAGACTTGGTGAAAGTAGAATCAGGAGAGCAGTGCTTCCTGGGCCACACAACAAGGCGGTCAGCATGGGTGTGCTGACACACGAGGCAGAAAAAGCTAAGAACTTTCAGACGAGAGACTTCCTGGCAGAGTAGGGGGCCCTCTGGTCCTTATTGGCAAAGCTAAAATGTTTTGTTAACACTTGGCTAAGCAAGTCAGAAGCTGGGCTGAAGAGCCAAGGGATTGAAGGGCCCAGGGCAAACAGAGGTCTCTCTTCATGCACGGCTGAGAAATAAAAAACTCTCCTGATTGAATAAATATATCCTGGATCACTCCTGGTCCTGAATTGGAACTTGTTACTTTCCTAATAAACCCTATAACTGAGTAGGGCAGAGGACACACTATTTTGCCAGTTAAGTGGCAATACCTTGCAGGCTGGGGCAGTGCTCTGCAGGAAGCTGTGCATGCTCTTAACTAGAATCCAATATCAAAATATAGTACTGTTTCTTCCATAACCAGGATTCAAGGGGTGGAAATGGGAGTGACGCTGCTCATTATTACTGCTAGTGACAGAATGTTTGCTTCCTGTTCCAGTGAACCTTTGGACCCAAATGCTTTAGTTCCCAATGGAGAAACGCTCCCCTCTTAAGAAACAATATTGATTCCCCTGAACTGGAAGTTAAAAACTGGACCTAGCCACTGTGGGCTCATCCTGTCTCTGGATCAGAGGCAAAGAAGAGAATTGCTGTATTGATTGTAATTGATCCCAATTACTAAAGTGAATTCATATGGAAATTGAGTAATGGAGGTAAAGAAGAGTATGTCTAGAATATAGGAAATCTTGTATCTCCCTAAGAGTACCACCATGCATGCCCTTTGATTAAAATCAGTGAAGAACTATAGCAATACAGTTTTGACATAACTACTAATGACCTAGACCCTTCAGGAACAACAACATGTGTGTGTGTTTCAAAACATTTTTGGAAAAAACAGAATGAAAAGATAATTGAATTTTTCCAAGAACTTTTTGAAGCTCCCCCATATAAATATCATGGGCTTTGCTCCTCTGGAGAAATCAACCTGAGATATTGGCTTTAGCTATAGGTGACACTACTGGGAATTTTCTCTAGCCTTCTGATTCTGGCACATGCTAGCAGAATTTTATAAGAGTTCCCTCTGGTAGGGCATATATATAATATTAACAGCTATTCATCATTCAGCATCCACATACAAAGAAATCCAATAAGTTAAAAAGGTGTGGGTTAATAAGTGTTGCAGGTTAGGAGAGAGACCTGTGCCTAGCTGATTCCCATAGAAATTAATTACGATCTAGTCCTGAATATTATAGAGTGAAATATTATAGAATATTATTATCATGTGCTTTGGGGTCAGACTTAGATTTTAATCCCATCCCTACTATTAAGCTGCATGACCTAGGCAAAGTATTTAAACTCAGGCTTGACATCACTTCTAGCTATAAAATACAATTAATTGCATCTCCCTCATAGGGCTGATGTGCTGATTAAATGAGATAAAATTAGTAAAATATCTAATGTAGTGCTTGGAATATTACAGATGTTATTCTACTTCTCCTACTACTTAGAAAAATCTGTTCTTTTGACTAGATCATGTAACTGTTCAGAACATTCCCAATTCCTCGTGTCCACTCAACAGCTACCCAAAGATGAGCTAGTTTTCAGAAGGCTCACTTAAAGAGTCTTTGATTTCATCATTGTTTTCACTTAGACTTTACATTTGTTAACAATTTTCATAAAATATAGAGAGAAGACCATATTGTTTTAATGAATAACATGTGGTGAATACTTTTCCCCCCAATAGGCTATTCTTAACACTAGTTGCATTAAAAGGTCAAACACTCGTGTTAAGTATTGACAGGGGAGAAGGTGAAAAATAAAAGGCAAATTTTTTACATATACACATCCGAAATGAAACCCGGGAGAGTCGGAATTAAGGAGCTCTGTCTTTTTTTTCCCAGGTCCCACAGCTTTTCTGTCTTATTAGTGGAAAATATTTGAGTTTTCATTCTTATGAAGGTTTTCATCTTATACGGTTTTATCCACCACTTGTCGGTCAATTTGTCCTACTGTAGTAATTTGCATGTTGCTGTGATGATGGAAGCTATACCCAAAGTACTACAAATGCCAGCAGGGCCGCCCTTGTTGGACAAGTTACAGCAGAACAGCCAGACTAGACTAAACTAGATAGAAAGACCTGACAATTTAGTCTTTTTAAAAAACATATATATAGACAGTGAAACTTTTCTGAATAGCAACAGCATAGTGTCTATTGTAATGCCAGAAAATGAGTCCTTCAGGTCGGAAGACATTTAAAATAATTGTATCTTCAAAGTAGAGTTGTTTTCTTCTGTAGTCTAATTTCTGCAGTCAGAATTTAATCAAACACAGGCTCAAAATACACTGATAATTACTGGTGAGTGGAATGTGTGGCAGTTACATAATCTCCTGTCAACTTTAGCAAAGGGGTGGAGTCTCGCCTGTCAATCAGGTCATAGCCAATGGTGCTTCTGTGTGGGCATGGCCTTCTCCTGTGGATTCTGGGAACTCCTGTCTTCCTTCCTGGAGGTGGCACACACACTCTCTCTGCTTGACATTCCTGTTGACAAATCACATGGAGCTATATTGATGGCAGCCAGATCCCTGGAACTGGAAGAGTCTCATGGAGACCCATATCAGCACTGAGATGCTTCTACCACCACTGGATCCACAAGACTTCCCACTCACTGGCCTGTAATCTTTCTGTATTCTCCATCATTGCACATGATTTCATGAATCTAAAGGGGGACTTGTGAGCCAATATTGGACTTACAAACGAGTTAGACTGAGATGGGATGTTTTCTTGATATATAACTACATCTTCATATGAAGCTCTCTTAAACATATGAAAGTGTCTCTGGATTTGTTTCTCTAGTTAAGCTGGCCTAACACAGATGGACTGCAGAACAGATCATTAGTGCAATTTCAAGATGGAGCCAAAGAAATTCTTTTAAGTTTCACGAGAGACAAAATATGACCTTCAGTATATCCCACTTGAACTTAGAGATCAATTCAAGAATAGATTTGACACAATGAACACTGATGGTCAAAGACCAGATAAATTGTGGGATGACATTACATACATCATACATGAAGGAAGTAGAATATCATTCAATACCTAAATGATATCAGAAGAAACTCTGAAACTAGTTCTTGAATTTAGAATAGCCAAAATGAGAGGAAGAAAGGATGAAGCAAAAGAGCTAGACAGAAGATTTCAAAAGGTAACTCAAAGAGATGAAACCATATAATAAAATGTGGAAAGATCTTGAGTTAGAAAACCAAGAGGAAGGAACACACTTGGCATTTGTAAGGTGAAAGAAGTAAAGAAAAATTCAAGCCACAGTTGCAATATTGAAGGGTTCTATGAACAACATATTTAAAGAAACAAAGCATCAAAGAAGATAGAAGGAACACTCAGTTACTGTACCAAAAAATAATAACTAGTATATTTTCAATCATTTTCAGATGGTAGCAATATATGTAGTTACAAAAGAAGTCCAAATTTCATTGTAGTCATTGGTTAAAAAAAAAAAAGGCTCTAAAAATTGACAGGATACAATTGAAAGCACTCACTCATCTATGCCAAGAAATTGGGAAGACAGACACTTCTAGCAAGATGGCAACCTAGACAGATATAAGAACTTTCTTCCATGAAGATGTGAGGAAACAGCTATTAAGGAAAAGCCTGGAAGCCTGAATCTCTGAAGAAAATTGACTGAGTGGGTTGAGTATCACTGGCAGCATGAGAGGCTGTTGGAGAGGAGACTGACCATCTCCAGTGCTCCAAGACCCCATGGTACATGGAGAGGTCTCCAGCCCGCATATTTGTGCTCTTGGCAGCAGCTACAAAACCTCACTTGGCTCACACAGAGTTGGTGGAGGCTATCAGTGCCCTGGGCCTTTCTTTGCCAGTTTAGGACTATTTTTAAACCGATAGAGCAGTGGGGCCCACCCAGTCAAAGACTCTAAAGCCCTGGACCTAACCATGGCAGCTTACAGCTGTTTTTTCTTGGTTTTAATTTTTTTCTCCAGTGGTATGATACAGGATGGCAGCGCAGGGGGATGATACAGGGCTGTGGTCAGAGCTGGTTTTAAAGTAGCAGGGTCCACGTGTTCACCAGATCTTCATCCCTGGGCCAGACTATGCCGACTTAGAGCAATTTTTGCAATCAACAGAACAGCAGGGCCAATACAGGCTTGTGTTCTGAAGCCCTGGGCCAGACCTTGCCTGCTGAGGGCTATTTTTAAGCAGAGAAGTGCTAAAGGAGTATGTGGTGATTATATAATCTGGTGTCAATTTGGGACTTGAGGGGATTAAGAGTGAAGGGGTGGGGTCTAGTCTGTCAATTGGGTCATAGTCAATGAGGCCTCTGTGTCAGGGCATGGCCTTCCCCTGAGGATTCTGAGAATCCCTGGATTTCTTTCTTGGAGGCAGGAGAGACTCTTTCTCACTACTCACTCCCTTAGAGATTCTCTACTGACCACACTCACTCCCTGAGAGATGCTCTACTAACAAGACACATGGCACTACGCTGATAGACCCCCATATCCTGGGATCTGGAGAAGCCACATGGAGACTCCTGCTAGTGTTGAGATGCTTACAAAGCCACTGGACCCACAAGACTTCCCACTGACTGGCCTGTGATCTTCCTGCATTTGGCATCATTGCATGTGTTTCATGAGTCTGAAGAGGAACTTATAGACTGGTATCCGACATGTGGGCTAATATCGGACTTTGGACATGATCTGGACTGGGCTGGGATGTTTTCTCAGTATTCAACTGCTCTTGTATATAAAGCTCTTTTTTATACACATATGAGTGTATGAATTTGTTTCTCTAGTCTACCTGGACTAACACAGGGTAGAACCTACACATTCATGCACTCAGCAGCACTGGGTGTGACCACGCAGACTTAGAGCTATTATTAACCAGCAGAGCAGCACTAAAGAGGCAGGACCCAAACATTCACAAGCTCCACATTCGTAGCTGTGGCAAACCCCCAACTTGGTATTGAAGGAAACCATTAGTACTCTAGGGCTACCAGTTATGGCTTGGGCTATTCTTTCTCTTTTTCTTTGGTTTGGTTTGCTTGATTTCATAAACCACCAGCAGAGAGGAACAGCACTCAAGGGAGGTAGAATCATCCCCAATTTCCCATAACATCCTGGTGTTCAGGAGAGTGACCACCCCCACTCTCACCATTGCTGCATTCCTGTGGTTGGCACCAGAGCAGGCACTTTGATATGCACATATTGGTGACTAAAAAATGAAACACAGCTGCTGGCTCTGGCTTTGGTCTTCTTTGTTTAAATTTTTATTTATTTATTATTGCTATTCTATTGAGTGATGGTTGTTTTTTGTTTTTGTTTTTAATTTTTGAACATTGTGTTTTTTTGGGGGACAGGTTAGAGGTTTTTTGGCTGCTGTAGATTTGTCTCTATTTTTAAAAATCTTTTGTTTATCACTCCACCTGACAGAGAAAACAATACCTACACAAACCAACTACTCCCACACCTTCAACAACTACACCTAGTGGGCAAGGACCATGTGTTAGTCTGGGTAGACTAGAGAAACAAATCCATTGGCACACATATGTGTATAAGAAAGAGCTTTATATACAAAAGCAATTAAACATGAAGAAAACATCCCAGCCTAGTCCAGATCAAGTCCATATTAGCCCATATGACCAATATCAATCTATAAAGTTCTCTTCAGACTCACGAAACACATGCAATGAAGCCAAATGCAGGACAATCACAAGCCAGTGGGTAGAAAGTCTTTTGGTCCAGTGGCTTTGTAAGCATCTCCTTGCTGGCAAGGGTCTCTCTGTGGTTTCTCCAGCTTCCAAGGTCTGGGTGCATCCATGTGGCTTGTCAGCTGCAATGTCTCCCAGGGAGTAAATGAGAGAGAGAGGTGTCTTCCACCTCCAAAGAGGAAGTATTAGGTTTCCCAGAATTCTCAGGAAAAGGCCATGCCCACACAGAAGTCTCATTGGTTATCTCCAGATTGACAGCCTAGACTCCACCCCTACACTCCTAATCCTTAAATTGACACCAGATTAGGTGACTACCACAGATCATAATAAACTCCATTAAGACCTGGTCAACAAATAAACACGCGCATGTGTGTGTGCGCGCGTGCGCGCGCGCACACACACACAATACCATGATGTTTTCAAGTCAACAGATAATTATAGCTTACAGGAAAAAGTAAGGTAGAATGGGCAAACCACTGACCATCACATAGAGTCAAAGGACCTTTTTGAGGAAGATAAGGTATTGAAACAACCAGAAAAGGAATTCAGAAAATGGTTCTTAAGATGGGGAAAATAATCAAGAGAGATAAGGGAAAGAAAAAAGAAAACAGAACAAACTATACACAGATTCAGGAAAACACTACAAGAACCATTTGACAGAATAAATGAAAAGTTAGAAACTATAGAAAAGTAGACAATAGAAATCAAGAAGACTTCTATTCTACTAAATTTATCCTAATAAAATACTAGAAGCAGATAATATATTAAAAGAGCAAAGCTTTAGAACTGAAGTAATATATGATTGAATTAGTGTGCCTGACAGCAAATCTCTCAATGTCAAGATATGAGAAAAATCAATCCATAAAAAGAACAACACCAAAAAAAATAAAATCTGAAGGAAGTCTAAAAATAATGTGAGTTCACTATCCAGAGGAATAACATATGCACAACCAGATTTCAGGGAAAGACAAAAAAGGCATAGAGAAGAATTTCCAAGGGCTGCTAGAAGAAAACTTCCCTAACATCATGAAAGAGAAGAAAATAACCATGCGAGACGTTGAAGAGCTCCAAAGAGGATAGACTCCAAAATAAATCACCACAACATATTAAAATCAAGCGTTCCAAAATCAAAGATAAGGAAAGTATTATGAAAGCATCTCAGAAAAAAGAAAAGTGACCCACAAAGGTAGCCAATAAAACTGAGCCTGAACTTCTCAAAAGAAAACATGCAGGCAAGAAGGTAATGGGATACATATATATCTGGAAAAGAAATAAATATTACCTACAAAGAATCTTGTGTCCAGCAAAATTGTCACTCAAACATGAGGAAGAAATAAATGATTTCCAGATAAGGATAAATTAAAGAAACTTGTAAAAGCAAGACTAACCTTTACAAAAAAACAGGGAAGTTCTTTGGACAGAATCAACAAAAGCAGACATCAATCTGAGACCAACACAGAAGACAACGACACCCATAAGTCAACCCAATTATTGTAGTAATCAGAGTAAGACAAACATACAAGACAAAAAATAGAAAACCAAAGATGTCAATCCCCAATGAAGATAATAAAAAGTAAATAGATGAAATAAGGTAGATACAAAACATTCAAATGGAGAGTTAAATAGATTTCAAGAATAGATTGCTTTAAAACTTGGAGGAAAAGGTAATAAATAATAGGTAACATAAAAGAAATGAATACACCTCAGAAAGAAAAGAGTACAAAAATCTAGTAAAGAGTAAAATAACAAAGACAACAAAACCCATAACAAAATTAACTCAGCATAGACAATTACAAAAAAGGAAGAAACAAGACCAAGAGAAAGCACATAGAAAAACGACAGCAATGAAGTCATCCCTGTCAATAGCAACACTGGATGTAAATGGGTCTATGCTGCAGTCAAGAGGCAGATAGTAGCAGATTTGGATGGGAAAAATACAGAACCCATCAAAATGTTGTTACCAAAAAAGATCATCTGATCTTAGACCCAAAGTTAAAATTACACTTAAAATCCACGAATGGAAAAAAATATATACCAGGATAATGGCAGTCAAAAAAGTG
Organism: Echinops telfairi; assembly: GCF_000313985.2. Taxonomy (NCBI): domain Eukaryota; kingdom Metazoa; phylum Chordata; class Mammalia; order Afrosoricida; family Tenrecidae; genus Echinops; species Echinops telfairi. Next base: position 31,020,801 of record NW_022104341.1, on the reverse strand, counting down.
GTAGTGGCAAAATAATCTCTGGTAAATAGGCTTCAAGGCAAAATCCACCATGAGAGACAAAGACAGGTACTACCTAACGGTCAAAGACACAACTGAACAAGAAGAGATGACTAGAAATAAATATTGATGTGCTCGTAAACACAATACTCAAACTCTTACAGATTTGAAAAAAGAAATAGACAACATGACAATGACAACAGTACACCACTCTCAGGGAAAATACAAAAGAACTGCACAACACAATTAGTTATCTTGACCTCTTAGACATACACAGAACACTCCACTACACAATATACATTTTTTCCAGTGAGCATGAAACATTCTTCAGAATAAACCAGATGTTAGGTAA
>NW_022104341.1:31012018-31016668 GCF_000313985.2 Echinops telfairi | reverse complement strand
CCATGTTTTCTCTTGTTGGCGTTGGTGTTTTTGAACCACTGAACTTGTGATTAGAAATCTTTCCCCTAACCCACTGCTCCACCAGAGAAACACTTAAATCAACCCACTCAAAAAGAGTTTGAAACTAAAATTCCTAAGTTAGATGAAGGCTCGTTTATGTTTGCAACGCTTGGAAATATATAGGGGAAGTGGAAAAGAAGAGGAAGACCTTCGACGGGATAGTTTGATGCAGCAAGTCTGCGCTCAGACTTAACCATTGTGGGGATAGCACAGAATCCGACGGTGTTTAGTTCTCTTATACGAAGGGTTGCAGTGAGTAGGAATTGACTCAGTGGAACCTAAAGAGACAACAATGTTAATAAAAGGAGTCACAATGAATGACACAATGTTTAGATGATCCTCAGCGGGCTAAAAGGTGAATGGTTCAAGCCCAGCCGTGTGTCTGCATGAAGAAAGACCTGGCAGTTTGGTCTCATTAAAGCCTATTAAACCTTGAAAAATAAGTAAATAAACTATGGAGAATCTTCAAAAGAAGGGGAATTCCAGAATATTTTATTTTGCTCCTGTGTAATCATACATGGATCAAGAGACAGTTGTGAGAACAGAACAAGGGAACACTGCATGGTTTTAAATCAGCAAGCATGTGTGCCAGGGTTGTATCCTCTCACAATGCTTATTCAATCTATATCCTGAGCAAATAATTAGAGAAGCTGGACTAAAGGAAGGAAAATGCAGCATCTGAATTGGAGGAAGGCTATTAACAACCTGAGATATGCAGATGACCCCACCTTCCTTGGGGAAAGTGAAGAGAACTTGAAGCACTTGCTGATAAAGATCAAGGATTGCATCCTTCTGCATGCTTTACAGCTCGGTGTAATGAAAAATAAAATCTTGACAATTGGACCAATGGGTAACATCATGATCACTGGAGGAAAGGCTGAAATTGTCAAGGATTTTGTCTTGTTTGGATTCACAATCAATGCTCATGGAAGCAGCAGTCAAGAGATCAAAAGATGCATTGCAGTAGGTAAATCTGCTGCACAAGACCTCTTTTGGGGGCTGAAAAGTAAGGATGTTACTTTGAAGACTAAGGTGCACCTCATCCAAGTCATAGTATTTTAGGTTGCCTCATATGTACGTGAAAATTGGACATTGAATAAAAAAGACCCAAGAAGTACTGATGTGTTTGAACTGTGTTCCTGAGGAAGAATATTGAAAGTACCAGAAACCACACTCACTGCTATAAAGTCATTTCTGATTCATAGTGACGCACCAGGGCAAGGTAGAATTGCCACTGTGAGTTTCCGAGATGGTAATTCTTTACTGGTGTAGAAACTTCCTCTTTCTCCTGCAGATCTAGCTGATGGTTTCTAAATGCTGTCCTTGTTGTAGGCAGCGTAACAGGTAACCCACTCACTAGAGCTGCCTTCTTGAAAATGCCCTGGGCTGCTAAAAGGACAAGCAACGCTGTCTTGGAAGAAATACAGCCCCACTGCTTCTTAGAGGCAAAAATGGTGAGACTTTGTCTCAAGTTCATTAGATATGTTTTCAAAAGAGACCAGTTCCTGGAGAAGGCCATCATGCTTGGTAAAGCAGAGGGGCAGGGAAAAAGAGGAAACTCCTCAACAGAAAGGAATTGACGCAGTGGCTACAACAATGGGCTCAAACGTTGTCAGGATGGTCCGATACCGGGCAGTGCTTCATTTTGCAGTGCCTAGAGACACTACGGGTCGGAACTAACTACAACATTTCGCCTAAAGGGTTAAAGAGAACCCACAGACTGAAGAAAAAATTAGTAGCAGCACATCAAACAAGAACCCAACCCTAAAACTTATAGAAAGCTTCAATACTAAATAAGAAAAAGACAAATATTTCTATTTTTAAATGGCTATAAATATGAACAGATACTTCACCAAAGAAGACCTTTAGGTAGCCAAAACACATGAAAAAATACTCACAATCATTAGCCACCCCCAAACCAAATAAGTCAACTGCAACTCATAGTGACCGTATAAAACAGAATAGAACTACCCCTTAGGATTTCTGAAACAACAAATCTTTATGAGAACAGACAGCCTCATCTTTCTCCCTCAGAGCAGTTGGTGAGTTTGAACAGTCAACTTTGCAGAATTTCTATTGGAGGTATGTAAATCAAAACAGCAACATTATGTCTTTTCACCTAATCATTAACAGCAAAGTAATAAAGATCAAAAATAGACAGGAAGCAAGTACTGATGAGGGTGTATTCATACTGAGAGCCTCAAACTCTGCTAGAAGAATTATGAAGTGGTACAACCTGATAGGAAACAGTATAGTGCATCCTTAACAAGTTGAAAGTAGACATACCATATGACCCTCTACTTGCTATATATCATAAAGAAATAAGAGCTGTAACACAAATCAATATATCCATCAGAGCACTATTCACAATATCAAAAAGATGTAAACAACCTCAATCCATCAATGGAACAAAAGAAAATCATACAGGTCATGTGAACATCAGTCTTTGTGTCCCATATACCAATATCAACTACCCTGACAGGAATCAGATTCTAAGACCTGAATAGATTGGGAGAGAAATGGGGACTAAATCTCAAAAGCAGAAAAAATGCCAGACTTGCTGCTCAGATAGAGACCGATGGAAACCCTAAGACTATGACCTTTGGCCACCCTTCAGGTCTGGAAATTAACTCATCCCCAATTGTTAGCCCAAGCATACACACATATATAAAAAGAACGATAGCATTAGGGAGGTACAAACACCTTAAAATATTCAACCATAGGAAATAAAATCGGCAGGATTTTCCTAAGGACAAAAGTCAGAAGGGTGAGGAAAGAAGGAGGAAACAGAGAAAAAGGGATAAGTGATGTCACATTGCAGGGGTTGCAACCAGTGGCAGGGAATCAATGGCATGAAATAAAGTGTGTCTGAATTACTGAGTGGGAAACCGGTCTGCTCTGTAAACTTTCACCCAATTCACAAAAGGTTGAAACTTTTTTTTACAACAGTACATTGACTAGGCACTTCCGGAAATTCAAGCTGGATTCAGTAGATGTGGAATGAGGAATAGAATTGTTGAGGTAAGATGTATCTTTGGTGGTAAGATATGTGGTGAAATAAAATTACTGTCATTCTCACCAATTCAGGGTGAGCTCATGACAAGAGAGTAAATAGGGGAGATTAGACAGCTGGGCCATTCCTCCAGTGATCAGAGAGCCATCTCAGAAGTGAGGGCTTACGACCACCAAGAAAGCAGAGCAGCCAGGGAAGCGCCTGCTAGATCCCTACTTTAAGTGGCAGAAGCACAAGAGACACAGCACCAAGATCATGAGACAAAACAGAGAGTGGCACTGAGACCTTGAGGGTTCATGGCAGGTCTCCCAGCCTACCAAACAAAGCATAGACCGAGAGACAACATGGCTGAAAGGCAGGGCACCAGAGAGATCCGCCTGTCAGCATGGCCGAGATGAGGTATTGCAGACAAAAGAAGTGGATCCTTACTATCTTGTACCTAGTTAGCTTCCCCATTCACTCCCCATGATCATGAGTATGATCTGTGAGTTCTATGTGGACGTTGCAATGGATTATCAAACCCAGCTGAGAAGTAGTGTGCTGTGGGAGGGAGGGTTAGTACTAGAATTAGAATGGGTGGAGGTATATCTGACCTCTCTGCCTTCTGGCAATCAGCTTTGGCCTGGCGTGGAGCTGAATACTGTTCCTTGGTGTAGCCAGAGGAGAACAGACGTGGCCCCATGCCATTTCCTCAAGGTAATATCAGAAAGATGCTTACCGGTGTTTCATTGCCATTGCAAAGACCTTTAACGGTGTGGGCCATTGTACTCATGCAGAACCTGTCCATAGACATAGGCAATCGTGCATCGTGCTTGCTTCCTTTCACCAAACTTATTCAATCGATATGACAAACAAATCATCTAAGAAGCTGGACTGACACGAAGAAGAACTTGGCAGCAGTATTGGAGGAGGACTTATTAGCAGCCTTTGATATGCAGATGACACAACTTTGCTTGCTGAAAGTCAAAATGATTTTAATTACTTACCGCTGCAGATCCAAGCCTTGTTGTTGTTAAGTTGGTTCCAACTCACAGCTACCTTATGTGCAACAAACATAACATTGCACAGTCCTGTGCTATCCAACCCTTCATTATGGATTACACCTCAACTTAAAGAAAGCAAATATCCTCACAAGTGGACCAATAAACAAGAGGATTAATAGAGAAAACATTGAAGTTGTCAAGGACTTCATTTTCCTTGCATCCACGAAAAACACTCATGGATGCAATAGTCAAAAAAAATCAAATGTCTTATTACACAGGGAAAATCTTCTTCAAAATACCTGTTTAAAGAATTTCTAAAAGCAAAGATATCATTTGGAGGACTAAAGTGCACCTGAACCCAGCCACAGTACTTTCAACCACCAAGTAGACAATAAATAAGGGTTCCAGAAGAAAAGTTATATCTTTGAATTATGGCATTGGCAAAGAATAGTAAATATATGAACAAATCCGTCTTGGAAGAAGTACAACCAGAATATTCCCTTGAACGAAGGATGCAAGACTTCATCTCACAGTATTTTAAACATGTTATCAGAAGGGAAATGTACCTAGAGAGGGAGAGCATAGTACATAAAG
>NW_022104341.1:30983631-31011233 GCF_000313985.2 Echinops telfairi | reverse complement strand
TCTACTAGTTTACACAATCCCTGTGTGCACAGCTCCACCCAGTCACTTGGTGGGAGTAACAGAGACTTCAGTAGAAGAACTATAATAAGAAGTTGTGTGTGTGTGTGTGTGTGTGTGTGTGTGTGTGTGTGTAAAAGTATTGCTACAAGATCATAGAAACATTTGTTAAACAAAATTATCAAAATGTAAAGCCACTGTGTCCTAATACATACCCCAGACCCCCACCCAGTTCTATATACTCCTGAAGAGTGTCTTCATCTCTCTGCCCTTCCATGAAGAGTTCTATGGTTCTCTGTTCATATCATGTCAACACAGGCATCTTTGAGGGTTTCAAACTGGGTTTCCTTTCCATGCTCTTTGAGCTTGGAGAACAAAAAGAATTCCAAAGGGCAAGCTCAGGGCCATAGGATAGACGGGATGAATTTTTTCCAAAGAAATTCATATAGGACAACCATTGCTGCCCTTAAGGAATGAACAGGTACATGGTTGTGATGGAAAAGAGATTCCTCAACACAACTTTCCTGTCCTTTTTCTTGTCAATGCAGTTTAGATATTTCCTAAACCTTTTTTTTCTAGCAAGGCTCCATTGTCATCCTGTGCCATTTGAGAGAATCTATCAAGATAATATCGACAGAATCCATAAAAACAATCTTCAAAGCCTTTGGAACTGACCTCTCGGTCTTGCATTACTGGCTCCCTTTGTCTGCTTGGGAGTCCCTGTTTTCGCTGGGTGCTCTTTTTCCCCCCCGAGGTACCCTAAAGTGACTGAGACAAGTATATTCCTGAGATAACTTGTCTGTAGCCAAACACTGATTGCAGAGACCTGTTTAAGCACATCCTGTTTGGGATAATAAACTGGAGAAGGATGAGCTAAAATCCTACTAACAATATTTTTTGGTTTATCCTCATATATATAAAATCTAATTATATTTAAATATAAATATTAAATGTGTAATATATCTTAATATTATATATGTCTATATCATATATAATAGTAGAAAGTAATTTAGAAGAGGGTATTTGGTACATAGTTACACTTCTGAGCTGTATTTTAGTCACAAAAGTTTATCAAATTTAGTTACTTTTTAATGAAGTGATCTTCACAAAGCCAGAGTTCCGTAGACGCTGGTGGTATAGGATGTCTTACAGATAGTTTATAAGGCATTGTTTCTTCTTTGGGGGTTTATTTTACCATAAAGAGAACCAATACGCACACGTGAAACTGTTCCATAAAAAGGCAAGGACACGTGTCATTTTATATAATGAATGATGCAAACATCAAATGCTATAATATTTCAGGGGGGTGAGGGGAGTTCAAGCAACTAGAGAAAGGTAGCCTTGACACGGACCAAAATCACTAGAGGCTGTAAGCTTCGGTGCAACTGGAGAAATCAAGTAGCAAACTGAGACCTAAAGGAATAGAAGCTATCGATCCATGAAGCAGTTTCAAAGGTTCCAAGCGAGTAAAGCCAAATCCCAGTGTTGCGATTTCATCAAGGGACCTTCAAAACCATAATCTCTACAGATGGTGGTTTGCAGTCCTAAGGGACAAGGATAGTAAAAGGACGTGAAGGTCATGACCATGTCAGTAAGACCTTGAACATTTTCAAACCTTAGTAAGCACATTCCGTGACATAAGTAGTAATAAAAGGAAAATTCTTCAGGAGTTCCCTATGGACCTGACGAAAATTCAAAAGGATATAATGGCCTTCATGTATGTTCTCAAATTATTTTACACGTAGCCATTTTCCAGTCATTGGCAAAACCCCACCAAATTTCAAGTAAAATGCACATGTACATAAACAAGAGAGAGGTCTGTTTTGACTTGGTGATTTCAGGCTTAATCGATAATTGCTGCTCAGTACTCAACTGCTAAAGGCACCTAGGCATGATTGTGTTATCTCTTAATAACGCTTCCATAAGTCTTCAAGTGGCAAGCTTATAATGGTTTGCTAAAGCCCACAAGATTTTTTTTCTATTTTTACACTATTCCAATTGCAAAAAGGGCAAACTGTTACTGGCTCCATTACCCACATTTCCTAAGAAAGAATTTTTAATTTCTCAGTCCTGGATTTCCTACATTAGTAACTCTGAAAGTTGAAGTTATGGCTTAGTCAGCCTCCGCACTGTGCCTAGAATATTGTCAGGGGCTCCTTTAACCTTTAGTAATAATATTAAACATAAATTAGCCTTGTATTTTTAGAAGAAAAAGGACTAAGCATTGTCACGTTCTTCTCTGCCTCAAGCTTAGGGTTGGCTGCCAAGGGAAAGTGGCCTCACTCAATCTCCCTGGGAACGCTATGTAAACAGCTAGAAGCCAAGGGGGAAAAACATCAACTAATCCTAGCGAGTAGAGCAAGGGTTATGTCCCTGTTCTGGGAATATGAGTTTGCCCGGGCCGTGATCTAACATAGAAGTATGGGCAGGAGGAGAGATCCAATAGTATTATATGAATGCCTGCTTCTTCGTTATGGGTAGGAAACATCATGGGGAATAAGAACAGAGCAAATAAATGGATGATCAAAAGTGAGTAAGCAAAAGTAAATTTAAATATGCCGGGAAAGGAGCTAGTGAGAAGGACACTTCAAATGTGGAATCCTCAAGCTGAAAGAAGTTAAAAAGAATGGTTTGGAGGGTGCTGCTGCCAGCACCACCAAACACTACTGCTTTTTCTCTTTTTCTTTTCCGACACCCTCCCTCCCCCTCCGTAGCCACCCCCACCCCCCACCCAGGCCCCAGCTTACACCACCATTGCTACATTTCAGCAAAAGTTGCTATCTCTTCCCCAAGTGAGGAGCAATTTTTCTTCAAGGCATCTAACTGGTTAATACATCTTTACAATAAACCGTCCAGAAAGTGTAAAGAACTAAAGAAATAAATTAAAGTGGCTTTTCGTGGTTGCTGGGGGTCCCCGATTGACAGCTTTGGAAATGGACAGCGGCTGCCGCTTCTCCCAAGGTGGACACAGCCCGATAATAACGAGGGGAAGATTCCCCCAACTCCTCCTCGGACAGGCCTGCACCTTGAGAAAGGAATGGCTGGAAGGCAGGAAGAACCAGGCACCGTTTCCAGCCGGTTTGCTGACGCTGCTCGAGAAGTGCCATTTAGCACTGAGGCGATGGGAGTATTTTCCTGACGACCACAAAAATAGAGGCAACTCGCTTATTTCACTTGGAACAGCGAACAGTTAAATCAGATCGTAATAATTTTTGACTACCCTCAGCTACACTGGATTCAAAATGTTGAACTTAAAGTGAAAACTAACTTGAGTTTCCCATTACAATTTCCCGAAGCCATCTAGTCCCTAACAGGCCGCAGCACTAAATCAGGTAAGGCAGTATAGTGTCGCTATTTTATCTGGGTCTTCCAAAGTTATTTGAAATGAGTGCTCTGCCATCCATGAAATCAAATGAATCTCGGGGACATTTCTATTTATGCAGTGTGAGAGGGATCTTTCAAAAGAGAAAGGAAAGGCATAAAAAAGGATGGAAGTTTTCCACGAGAACAAGTAACGTGCATTTTCCGTTCTGAAAGAAAAGCAGCACGTATCTATGAAAAATTGAAGAGCGTAAGTTAGAGAGGAGCCCTAACATCATTTATTTATGCGCTGAACCTAAGAACCACTAAAGTCTTCTTCATCACATAACCCTAAAATGAGCAGAGGCCAATATAGCACGGCTATCAGATTATAGTCATTGATGTTAGAAAACATATGCTTTGTTTATTTGTGCTTTCCTAAACAATCATGCACAACTTTCTTTTGTTCCAAGACTCATTCACGCATGTAATAAGAGTTCGAGCAAGTTGAAACCTCTTGTGTCTGGTTCTTTTCAGGGACTTGTAAACCTGCTGCTGCCAAGTCAGTAGTTTTCTTACGCTGTCAGTGAGGATTTAAAAAAATGTCATCATTCCAATTCTCATTAGCAAAACAAAAATTTTCCATCTTCAGCCTCTTCCATTAACCCTCATTAACAGTTTGCATTTGCTCTTAAAACAATTTGTAAGCACCTAGGGTGCTGCCGGGGTAGCAATCAGTCACGTTGCCGACAGTCAGCAATCGTCTTTCTCCTGCAGCCGGCTCGCCTCCCAGAGCAAATCTCCAGTCAGCCGTCGATGGACCTTCTCCTGGTTTTCCCATGTGTCAAGCTTTGTCTTATCTTTGTGCAGCTATTAGTTCATGAATTCATTAATCTATGGAACAATCTTTTCCTGAGCATCTCCACAAGCCCTCCACTTGTCCTACAAACATGCTGAACCAAAGTCACGATGAAATATTGTACAGTGGAGAAGGCACTCCAGTGCAGACCTGGATTCCATTGTCGTCTCTGCTCTCCCTCAATTATGTGACCTCGTCTAACCCACTTCCAGCGAGTCAATTCTGACTCACGGCAACCCTCGGTAGGGTTTCCGAGGCTGTACATCTTTGTCAGAGCAGAAGGCCTCACCTTTCTTCTTCCGGGTGTTTAATGGATTTGAACCAAGGAGGGTTGGCAGTATCACCATATACCTCTGTTCCACATACAGCTAAATGTTCACAATTTCTTTTACACCCCAAGAATTCGGTGCAGGCTGGCCAACCCAGCTCAAGATGGTAAAAAGTTTGAGTTACCCATTCTAGCGCTTTTACATTTTCAGTGGTAGAATACAGATGGTCTCCTAAAAGCAAACAAGGGGATTCTAATGTTCGTATTCAGAGTTCAGAAGTATTTAAGAAGAAAGATGTTCAAATTCCATCCACGTGTGAGACTACTGAACTTGAACATTCACCTACTAGTTGTCTCCAGTGTATTTCCTTCTGTTCTCTAAAACAGGTGTGGAGTCCGGCTGACAGGCCAAATAAGGCTGTGAACCCATCCACACTGGCTGACATCGCAGCTCTCACCAAAGAGAAGCAGGTCCAGTCATCACATCAGGGACAAGTGAATTAAATATTGGACTAGTATGACCTTGGCATGATTTTATAAATATGCGAATGGCCCTTGTCAGAAAGAAGTTTCCCTACCTCTGCTCTAAAACCTACTCCAAGCAGGCTCGCTCCTCCCCGAGTCTCTGAAACAGCCCTCAGGGGGGTGACGAGCAGACTTTCACAGGGATCAAGCTAAGCGCCTGGTGTCAGTCCTCCTCTCCGCTCCTTCGGCTCAGCAGTGGCAGTTGACATACTTGACCACTTTCTCCTCTTTCACACGCTCTTCCTTTAGTATCTGTAACTTGTTCACTTCTCTCCATATTCTGTTGATCACCCCTTCTCCGTTTTCTTCATTAGTTCCTCCTCTTTTCCTGGACCCCTTAATGTTAGCATGCCCCCAGGAATGCTTTTGACCTTTTCCCCACACTTCTTGGGTGTCCTAGTCAATCCCCTGATATTAAATTCCAGCGAAGGGAAAACAAACTCCCAATTATATATCTCTAGCCAAGATCTCTTCCTGAACTCCAAATTCATATATCCATGTGGCTACTGGGTCACTAAAAATGTGCATCCCTGATGTTCGTGCCCAAACCTACTCCAACGTTCAGATGGTAGAAGTTCCATCTTTTATAGGCTCTGTCGAAAAACTTGAGGGGAGGGGGCACACGTCCTTCTTCCCTTTATATCTTTCACATCCTACAATTTAGCCCTGGTGGTATAATGTTTACAGATTATGTGTTGGGCTGCTAATTGAAAAGTCAGCAGTTCGAAGCCTCCAGCCACTCCATGGGAGAAAGGTGTTTTCTATGCCCATAAAGAGTTATGGGCTTGGAAATTAGCAAGGGAAGTTCTACCCTGTAGTGCAGGGTCCTATGAGTCAGAATCAACTTAATGGTAGTGAGTTTGGGGGGGGATCTTGTTTTATTTTGTGTTTTGGTTTGGTTATCTAAAGACTCCTGGCAGTGCTGTGGATTAGGCACTGGATGGCTAACTGCAAGGTCAGCAGATCAACCCCACCAGCCACTCTGTGGGATAAGGATGAGGCTGCCTGCTTCCATAAAGATTTTCAGTCTCAGAAACCCTACACAGGGTAACTATGTCAGAATCGATCTGATGACAGTGGGTTATAGACTGCTAATATATAAAAATCCAATCCCTTTCCACTACTCTTATTGTCACCATCATGCTACGAGCCATTATCATCTTTCCTGGAGAGCTGCAATTGATTGCTAACAAGTCTCCTGCTTTTCTTCCCCTTAGAATCCTTTTTACACAGGACTCAGGTTGGTCTTTTGAAAACATAAACTCAAGCCCTCCACTGAACCATCAAAGGTTTCATGATGACTTAGAGAGCCTTATACGATCCAGCTGCATAATCCATCGGATTCTCCTTTTGCTATTATCTCCCTTGCCTACTCTACTCCAGTTACTTCTATACCTTACACATGCCAGGCACAGCCTTGGTACCAGCTATTCTGCTTAAAGATATCTGACTGGCTGGATATCTCAGCTCCTTCAATATGAACCAGTTCTCACGTTCTTAATGATTTTTTTACCCTGGCCCTCCTACTTAATGCTGTAAACTGCCTTATTCAGACACCCCTGATTCCTTGTACACCCCCTTTTTTTCATGGCATTTATGACTTTTTACCATCAGCCACTCCAAGGGAGAAGGCTTTCTACTCCTGTAAACAGGTATGGTCTCTCTCAAAAATACACAGGGGCAATTCCTGTAGCGCAGCTTGTTATGAGTCAGAACGGACTCGATGGTGGTGACTGCTTGACGGAATTTCAGTTTTCGTATGCAGCGCTTATTTTCTCTTTCTCTGGGATATACTAACAGTAACACAAGAGCTGGAATCATTTTCTCCTTGGTCTTTGATGTATTCCAACTCTTCAGAACCTCATAATTGCTTGATTTTTAGATGCCATCAAGCAGATTCCAACTCATAGCAGCTCTATGTACACAGAGCGAACTTTTACCCAGTTCTGTGCCATCCTTACAATTGTGGTTATATTTGAGCCTATGAAATTGCTTGACATTTGGCAAATAAACAAATGAGTCAAGGAGTGAATAAAGGAATGGAAAGGTAAAAACTAGTCCTTTGATTAAGATCAACAGGATGAGATCTGACATATGAAATAATAACTATAATACAAACTTTTCTAATAAACCAGTAACTGTCCATTTCTTCCACCCTCTTCTTGACTATGATGCTAATGATGGATGAAGCACCTTCAGAATTCACTTTTCTCCACGTGACTACCCCTTTACTTTTATGTAGCCGAGTCCCAGAACAAGGGACAGCCTTCAGTTGTAAAGACCTAAAGAGCTCCAGGCCCATCTTTGGTGACAGCGTAAAAGCTATAAAATAACTAACTTGTATTTCTTCTGTTAGACATGTAAAAGAGAAGAGTAAGTAATAGCTGATAGTTGTTGAGCTCTACATATGCCAGAAGTTATTCTAAGATTTCATATGCAACATTTTCCCCTTACAACCAGCCCTACCACCTCACTGTACTCCTCTCTCCCCATCTTTGTATACATTCCTGTGGATAATATTCAGAAAGTAACAAAAGGTGAAATTAGTTCAGAGGAAGAGATATGAAACAAAGGAAGTAAACGATGACCCTTCAGTTTTAAACGGATTTTGTTATTTCTGTCAAGCACAACTGCCAAATCTCCGTGAAGCCAGGTTGAAAAAGGGTTTAAATTGTTGTTTTAAAGGTCAAATATTCAAGGATAATTAGATTTCTCAAGGGTGGATCTCGGAAATTGCCTACTTAGAAAAGAATATAGAACTTTCACCGTCATGTTGTAAATTTGTACTTACTCGCCAGTTCACTTAAACACATTTCCAAGTACTTTGGCTTGCAGTTTAATCAATTACTTTTCATATTTTGTTACTGGTCTCTTACAAACTTAATTAACATGACAAAAATGTGACTAGCTTTCGTCCATGCTCATCTCAGTGTCATTTCAAATGGGTTCTTTATCACACTACTTTCCCATCTCCATAAACCACCTAAGTAATATAATTTCCATGAATTTCCTTAAAAAATCACGTTCTACCTACTTCTAATCATGTTAAATTTATCAAAGTCAAAGACTTTCACTTCCTACAGATGTTTTCATCAGTTCGTCTCTATGCATTTATTGAAAGTGTTTTGAATTACAGGCACACTGCTAAAACTCATAGAAGCACCAGCCACTGTCCTGCAATCAGTGGATTTGCTATGTAATGGTAGAGGGGAAACCAATATATTGAAAGTTTCATATAAAAGTCCTAATGTTAATTGAAAAAAAAAAAAAACACAGAACTGCCCCATTGGGTTTCCCCATGCACAAGGCTGGGATCTTTATGGAAGCTGAATCCACATCTGTCTCCCACAGAGTGGCTGGTTACATTAAACCACAAACCTTTCTCTCAGGAGCCGAGCCCTTACAAGACACACTACCTGAACCCCTTTCAATGAAAAGAGGACAATGGGTTGGTTTGTTTTTAAAATATTGTTGCCAGCCTTTTCTTTTTTACCCTTTATATTATTATTATTATTATTACTTTCTTCTTTCTGTTTCATTTTGGTGTTTTTATATTGTTTATGTTAGGTTTCCCAGTTTCTGTAACACTGAAGGAATGGATGATGGATGAACAGAGACAATAACGGCTGCAATGGTTGAGCAGGGTGGGGGAGGGGAGAAGGGGAGCAGGGTGTGAAAGGAATGGAGGAGGGAACACTGAATGCGGGATGGGGGAGGGTCGGACCATTGGAACTGATTGTGATGGCTATACAACGCTTTTGAAAAGGGACTTAACAATGGGCATATATGCTATGTGAATTTTATATCAAGAAAACTACTTAAAAAAAGAAAAGAAACCAAAGTTGACCAAGGCTACCATTGAAGGAAAAAGCATTTCTGTTTAGGGGGCATTACATTCATGTGAATGGCTGTGGAAAAATTTGGAATAGGATATCAATAATGGGTTGCATAACTGAGTATATAATAAATGGCACTGAAATATGCATGTAGAAGATGTTGAATTGGAGAATGTTTTGTTGTGTATATTTTTCTTACAGGTAAAAAGTAATGATAATTACACTAATAATGAGTACAAGGAAGAAGAAAATGTGCCAAAGTTGACCGTGGTAATAGTTGTCCAGCACTCCTTGGTATGCTTGAACTTTGAAATTTATGATCTGTGGAAGAAGTGCCAATAAAGCTGTAATCTAAAGAGATGTATAGCCATGAAATGGAATAGTACACACACAATTAAAAATAAATAAATTAGATTTAAATGGCTCAATAAAAATATATATTAAGTGAAAAAAACAAGCTTCAGAAAGATATATTCAGTAATTATACTATTTGTATTCTTTTTCAAAAACAAATCACAAAATGTCACTATTGCTAACAAACACAAGGATATATAAGAAAAAATTTAAGCCTGAACTTGAAGACTATATAGCAAATTCAGATTAGTGGTTTCTTTTGAGAAAGGAAAAGGCAAGTGTGATTTGAAAATATGCAAAGTGAACTTCAACTTGGAAATCAGTCCTCAGTCATCCCTGTACGTATGAGTAGGTAAGGTGTTATTTCTTTTAGTTAAAGGAAAACACTTAATACTGATATTTTTCAAATGATAAATTTAGTTGGTAACCGCTCATGAGTAGTGGTTATGCATTGGGCTGTCACCCATAAGGTCAGTAGTTCCAAACCACCAGCTGCTCCTCAGGAAAAATGAGGCTTTCTACTCGCATAAAGAATTGGGTGAAGGGAGACATCAGACAGTATAAGATATTACAAAATAATAATTTATAAATTATCAAGGATTCATGAGGGAGGGGAAAGTGGGGAAAGGGGGAAAACTGAGGAGCTGCTGCCAGGGGCTTAAGTGGAGAGCAAATGTTTTGAGAATGATGAGGGTAACAAATGTACAAATGTGCTTTATACAATTGATGTATGTATGGATCGTAATAAGAGTTGTATGAGCCCCCAATAAAATGATTTAAAAAAAAAAGAATTACAGCCTTGGAAATCTACAGGGTTTGGAAGGCACCCAAGTGGTGCAGTAGTTAAGAACTCTGATGCTAACCCAAAGGTTAGCACTTTGACCCACCAGCCTCTCTGTGGGAGAAAGATATGGCATCTGCTTCTATATGGACTACAGCCTAGGACACACTGTGGAGCAGTTTCATGATCTCCTATAAGTCACTAGAAATAGGAATTGACTCTACCATAGTGCATTTGGAGGGCGGCAGGACACATGGTTTAACATTTTTATCTAAATGCCTTTCAGAACTTGGAGACAAAGGACATTTATAAAGGAATAAACAAACGCATGTACATATGTAAATATATTAATATATAACAATAGGGATAAAGGTCTGTACATATATTTATGGATTAAGTATTAAGGTAGCAGATGGACATTGAGCCTCTACTCAAATTCCCCCTCAATGCAAGAACACTTTGTTCCAATAACCTGGAATTCTTTGATGCTCGCCTTTCCAAGGTGATCTCTGAAGACAAAATGGGTTCATAAGCTAAGGTGGTGAAGAAAGCTGATGGTGCCCAGCTATTACAAGATATAGTGTCTGAAGTTAAACAAGCAGCCATCTAGCAGGGAAGTAACAAAGCACACATGGAAGAAGCACATCAACCTGTGTGATCACAAGGGTAAATGGGATCAGGTATCAGGCATCAGAAGACCCAAAACAAAAGACCATTTTGATGCAAATGAGCAGGGTCAGAATGGAGACCCAAAGCCCATTTGTACATCCCCTCACAGAGGGGTCACAAGGAAGGGACGAACCAGCTAGGGTGCAGTATAGAACTAATGAAACACACAACATTCCTCTAGTGCTTCCTCCTCCGCCCCCCCCACCCCACTATCATGATCCCAGTTCTATCCTACAAATCTGGCCACACCAGAACATGCACACTGGTACAGATAAGAGCTCTCAACACATAGAATCCAGGACAGATAAACCCCTCAAGACAAATAATGAGAGTATCAATTCCATGAGAGTATGGGGGAAGTGGCGGGGAGAGAGAACCAATCGCAATGATCGACATAAAACACCCCCTGGGGGGTTATAAACAACAGAAACATGGGTGAAGGAAAACAGCAGATGGTGTAAAATATGACAATAAAAATAATGTATAAAGTATCAAGGGCTCACAAGGGTGGGAGGGTTGGGAAGAGAGGGAAAAAAAGAGGAGGTGATACCAAGGGCTCAAGTAGAGAGAAAATGTTTTGGAAATGTTGATGGCAACATATGTACAAATGGCGCTTGATACAATTGATGTATGAATTGTTATAAGAGCTGTAATAGCCCCCAATAAAATGATTTATTAAAATTCATAAAAATAAGTAAATGAATAAATGCCTTTCAGCTTTTAAATGGAAAGGGGAGTTACACTGAAAATGTCACTCACAAATGGAAAGGACATGCAAAAGAGCACATAGATGGGATCAGAGCTATGAGCAAGTGCCAAGTGAGTAGTGCATAGGAGAGGCTGTGAAGTTACAGTGGGGAGAAACCAACAAAGGGTAGAGAGTTTGGTCATTTTACCAACCACAAATTCTAAAGAATAAATAAAAGGCATACAGCCAAAGATGCATGAGAAGGGCATTCAAAGCAGGAAGGAGAGTAGAAAGGAAAGCAAAGGTGCAGGCAAGAGCATGGAGCCCTTAGTGGAGACAGCCTCAAGAGACTGTCTTGAGTGTCAATTTGAACTCTGGTCCTCACTAGCTATAGGAGCATTGGTGATTCAAGGGAGTATTCCTGCTTTCCCAATGGAAGACGGGGGTTCAATTTCCAGCCAGTATACATAATGCACAGTCACCAACTTTTCATCAGTGAAGGCTCTGCTGTGCTGTGATGCTGAATGTTTTAGCAGATCATCTATACTAAAGCAGACTAAATTATGAAGAAAGGCCTGGTAATTGACTTGCGAAAATCCATCAGCAGGTGTCATTGTGCAGGGACCAACTCTACAGCCACTAGGAACAGCAATGATCCTAGGTAAAATCACTTCATTGCTCTGAATTTGTGTCTTCAGTTACAACACAGAATAATAATCTTTTCTTGGCTTCGTTATTTTTCAGGGTAGAGAAAATGTATACGAAGATGTCTGGTGGCTAAATTTACCCCTTCAAAGGACTTGGAAGAGATTTTTGCAAATAAAGGATCATAAAGCTTAAGCTTTATGGAAAATTCTCTCAAAAGCAGCAAATAAAATTAGGGCAAGTCAAAAAAGAATTGCTACAAAATCATAGGAACCCTTATTAAACAAAAATATCAAAATTTGAAGCTATCGCTTCTGAAAGTGGTGTTTGCATATCTCTAACCTTCCCCTCCAAAGAATTCTATGCTCTTTAAGACTAGAGGAACAAATTCATAGACACTCATGTATAAGAAGGAGCTTTATGGACAAGAGCAAACTGAATATTGAGAAAACATTCCAGCGCAGTCCAGATCAAGTCCATAAATCTGATATTAGGCCATATGTCTGATACCAAACTACAGATTCCTCTTCAGACTCATAAAACACATGCAATGACACCAAATGAAGGATGATCACAGGCCAGTGGGTGAAATGTCTTGTGGATCCAGTGGCAATGGAAGCATTTCAGCACTGGCAGGGGTCTCCATGTGGCTCCTTCAGCTCCCAGACTCTAGTTTAGCTCCATGTCTTATCCACAGGAATGTCTCACAGGGAGTGAGTGAATGCTCCGCTCCAGTGAGCTCTTTATTTCTTTTTTCTCTTTTTTTTTTTCTTTTAAAAAAAATCATTTTATTTGGGGCTCATACAACTGTTATCCCAATCCATACACACATCAATTGTGTAAAGCGCATTTGTACATCGTTTCTCAAAACATTTTCTCTCCATTTAAACCCCCAACATTAGGTCCTCATTTTTCCCCTCCCTCCCCGCTCCCCCCTCCTGCATGAGCCCTTGATAGTTTATAAATGGTTATTTTGTCATATCTTGCCCTGTCCGACGTCTCCCTTCATCCACTTTTTGATTGTCTGTCCCCCAGGGAGGAGGTCACACACAGTTCCATGTAATCGGTTCCCTCTTTCCTTTAGCACCTCCCAATGAGGTCATCAAGCTATGATTTGATTGACAGGGTAAACGCCACCCTTTCACTCTTAAGTCTCAAATTGACAACAGATGATGTAACTACCACAGCCCACCCCTAGTCAATGTGACACTCTCATACAACTCATTATCCGTATATAATTTTCAAACAATAATAAAATCATATCTGTACCTAACAGGCAAAAAATGCATACAATTCAATATGTGCCACCTCATTTAAACATAAGATTCTATAAGTGAACAAAATAAAAATATCCTATGCCTAACCACTGCAGTTACACCTACACCTTCATCCTATAATCCTATGAATATATTCCAGCACCTATGAAAGTTTGCAAACCAAGCACTTCATGTCTTTATCTTCCCCATTTTGGGTATCCAATTACTGTTCTGCCCACTTACATCATAGCAATGCTCTAAGGAATCAATCATATTCTTTGATGTGAAGAATCTTCATTCCAACTGGAACCTTGTGAAGTCTTCATCCATAAGCAAAGGCAAATCAAGACAGACCATCCATAAAGTTAGCAGCAATATGTACCAGTTCACCAGCTCAAAAATCTTCTCTTCATCTGGTCAGGTTGTGGTCAACTCAATGTGGGCTGTCACACTTAGCTTCACCTGGGTTCCCATTGGCTGCCTTGCCTTTAGTGCATAGGCCTCATCACTAATTCTCAACAACCTTAGGCCCCTTGAGCTAGGTCATGAATTTCAGTCAATCCACTCTCATCTTCTCCTCTACTTCCTATAAACCAGGTCCATGCATGTCAGTGGCCAGACTAAATTCATCTCTTCATTGCTGCATTTTTCTCACTTCCACTCAACTAGTGGATCCAGGTGGTCACCTAGCAAGCATTTCAGCCTGCCCACAGGCTCCCTTTAACAGTTCAGTCCTAGAAAGGAGAGTTTCTTCAGGGCTCCAGGTTTTTTCCAGCTTCTGACAAAAACCACCAGTTCAAGATTCAAAAAGCCAAAGAGTTCCTTTTTCTTCAATCTATCAACAGCCCCTAAACAAGTCTCTCGGAATGCAAGTGTCTTGAGTACTCCAAAGCACTGGGTGGGGCTTATCTTTTCAGAGCCTTCTTTGCAGAAATGTCCTAACCCATTTAAAGATTCAAATCTTAATGGCTGAAGGCAAGGCTTACAAACTCTCTATTTTCATACTTCCCAATAATCACTTGCTATCAATCATTACATCAACAATAAAAAGCAGAAGAAATCAGTATAAACAAAGTAGAATCAGATACTCATCTCAATTCTTAAAACAGTTGAGTTCAATCCTTATCTATTTTATCTTAATCCTTATCTAAAGTATTCTATTGATACAAAATATGGGATGAGGCCACTGACAGCATCAAACCAGAAGCCAGCCTTTCTGTCAGCCATTTTGACCTTCTGTCAGTCATTTTGACCTTCTGTCAGCCATTTTCTCTTTCAGCCTGCCCACTAAGCAGCTCTGAGAAAGTCAAGGTGCGATTTTCATCCCCTGAGCTCAAAATATGCATTAGTCACATTCATGCTCACCATTTCACACAAGAATAAACAAAGACAACAACCAAAGAAAATGATCAAAACTTTAACTTCCCATATTCTTTCCAGAAACAGCCCAGTAAACTGCATGGCCATATCTGACCTCTTACTAACCAAAGAAGAAAAAATACCATGAGGCAGAGAGCAAACACGTACCCACTCTCCAGTACCCCACTCCCAAGGTACCATAATGTGTTAGTCAGGGTTGACTAGAGAAACAAATTCATAGACATTCCTTTGTGTACAAGAAAGAGCTTTATATACAAGAGCAATTAAATATTGAGAAAACATCCCAGTCCAGTCGAGATCAAGTCCATAAGTCCGATATTAGCCCATATGTCAGATACCAGTCTATAAGTTCTTCTTCAGACTCACACAACACATGCAAGGACGCTAAATGCAGGAAGATCACAAGCCAGTGAGTCGAAAGTCTTGTCGATTCAGTGGTGGCAAACCTTCACATGACTCCTTCAGCTCTAGGGCTCTAGTGTAGCTCCACGTGTTTTCTCAACAGCATTGTCTCTCAGGGAGTGTGCATATGTCCCGCCTCCAGCAAGCTATTTATCTCCTTAGTGCCTCCAAATGAGGTCATCAATCTACGACCTTCACTCTCAAGTCTGACAACAGATTATGTAACTACCACAAGCTTCATGGAAAATTCTCCCATAAGCATCACATAAAATTAGGGCAAGTCAAAATTAAAAATTGCTATAAAATCATAGGAACTTTTATTAAACAACAAAAAAAAGAAAATTTGAAGCTATTGCTTCTCAGTATATCCTCCATCTAGGTCTACTCACTTCTGACAGTGGTGTTTCCACGTCTCTAGCCTCCCTCCCCCACCCCCACCAAAGAATTCTGTGCTCTTTGATTCATGCCACATCAAAACAGCAGTCTCCGCATCCTCGCGGGATTTACATCACACGCCCTCTACGCAGTCGTTGCCTTTAGGGAACGTGAAAGAACACTGAAGAAGCAAGTGCAGAGTGGTCGGGTGAAGGAGGGTAACGGTCTCAATGAAATGTTTTTAGGACAGCTTTTGCTAACTTCTGGGAAGGAACAGAAGCATTGTCATATTAGGAAAAGAAAATGTTGTCAGCACAACCTTCCAAACCTTTTCCTCCCCGAGTCAGTTTTAATTTTCTTAAAAGGTCACAGTCGGCCTCCGTGATCACCTGGTGCCTTCAAAACAATCTGTCAAGATGACCACTTTGGAGTCTCCTAGTTGTCGTAACTGACCTCTCTGCCTTGACTTCAATAGGTCCAAGGGATGCTCTCAGAAGCCCTTTTTATTGAACTTTTATTCAAAGCACCCGAAAAAGACGAAGACTGGGTCTGAGAGAACTTACCTGCAGCCATCCACTAATTACAGGTCCGTTGAAACACAGGTCCATGCATGGCTGCACTGGAATCCTGGTAGCAATACTTTGTCACTTACACTCACATGATACTGTAAGCAGTTACTGCTCACAGTATCCTGTGAGTGTAAGTGAAAAACTAACTTGCTCAGCTAGGAGGACTACGATTATTAACTGGGACCAAGACTCAGGTATCCTGATCTCTTGGGTCAATGATCTGCTGATTTGGGACGTTAGCATTAACCTCATTTCAAGAGCCTTGATGGCCCAACAGTTAGGTACTCAGTTGCTAGTCGAGAACCAAGTGGCTCAGCAGAAGAAAGGTCCAGGTATTTGTAGGAGAAAGACTTGGAGGTCTGTTCATGGAAATATTACAGGCTAGAAAACTCTGTGAGGCAATTCTCCTCTGTTGTGTGGGGTAACTGAGTCAAAATCAATTTGACAGCATCTAACAGTGCTCACTTCCTGGGGCTAACAACTTCACAACAAAACAGCGAACCACCTTCCGGGGGTGCTGAGCAACTCCCTGAACATGGTTCTAAAGTCCTGTCCTTTTCCGACATGAGCGACAACCCCAGGCACGTGGGCTCACTCTATGTTGTTTGTTGTTCTCTGAGGCTTGAACTATCTGATTATTTTGTATATCCCATGTATAACCTTGCCACCTACAATTATGAGGATGGCACAAGACCAGGCAAGTGTTTCATTCTGTTAAACATGGGGTCACTGTGTGTCGGAATAACACAGCAATAAATAACCTCGGAACAATCAAAGCTGAACTTTCAGTAAATTGACTTCCAAGCTGTAGAGTCAGCTGCTGCCTGAAATTTAAAACAACAAAACTGTATTAACGAGGAAGTTAGGAGGCTTACATGTTCAATGCCCGAAGTCACGAGCTTCATTTGTTTACAAAAGAACTGAGTATGCACAACTTTGTTAACATCTATTGATCAAGAATTCACAGATTTGCTTAATAGACTAACATATTGTTCATCCTATTCAAGTTGTTATGAAAGCAAATTTAAATAGCATTAAAAAAAAAAAACCTCTTCATGAAACTTAAACTACTGTGTTATGTGAATGGCATGTATTACTCTGAAAGTCCCAAGGACTCTTTCACCACAGCCAAGTGTCAGTAAAGGGAGGCTGTGTCCACATGGTTCCCAAGCAAATCTCTCTCCAAAATAGATTGATGGTCCCATGCCACTCTACTGAGCCAGATGCAGTGAAATCTAAGCCCACATTTGGGCAAATGAATTATTTTTCTCAGTGAGATTTTAGCAACCATTATCACTATCCCAGGAAGTTGTCCTTTCTTGGAAATAAATTGCTGTCGAAACTATATTTTTGCCTTCAGCACACATTTCCAAATTTCACTGCTCTGCATGGAAGGGAAGAAGCATATGTTGCTTCTCAACACCACTCACTTCAGACAACTGAAAAATGGAGGGTCGTCCAGGCCACAGGAGCAATCAGCACACACTATCCAGAAATTTCCTTTCACCAGACAGCGTCAGCTAAAAATGCCCAAAATATGCATTGGTAATAACCTACTCTTTCATACTTCACATGCTGTGTTTGTCTGCCACCAACCCTTCAAAATTGTTCAGGTCTCAAAAACCTCACCAATCTTCCATTCCTCTCCTATGCACCCTCCCTCCCATCTCTCCTCCTCCCCTCCCACCCTCTACTTACAAAGATCACAGAGATAATTCTGATTCTATCGGGTTAATTACTAATATTTATTAAAGATACATTTTTCACATCGTTATTGGTTTATAGACACGTAGGCAGAAAACCGTTTTTAATGTACTAAGAAAACATCTCAGGGAAAATTTCTGCACAAACCATTGGCTGGGTTGGTTCTAATGGTTCCAACTTGAGTCTACAACTTCACAAAGGAGCCAGCTAGACAATAGGCTGAGAATCAGCAGTCCTCCTAATGCAGCGTCCTTCCAAAACGCACCAGAGAACGAAGAGGAAGAGCAAAATGCCTTTCTCTATGGTCTCTAAAGGGAGGTATTGCCCAGCTCTGAGAGTACCCATCTAGTGTCTTCTCTAAAATCTCCCAAGAATTACAAGCATAGAATAAATGATGTCAGGGAAAGCCGTATTTTTCTTTTCTTCTTGAAAAATTATAAAATCAAAGGACTCTTTTCTCTTTCTGTTAGAGAAGCAGAGACAGATAGTATAGCTCATCAAATGACGCTTTGAGGGCAACATAGTGAAGTTCATCCCCAAAGACAAGTTAGGCAACAGCAGAGAAATCTATGGGACTTCAATTAGTCATCATGGTTTTCATTTTATTTTTTGATTAACTTTTTTCATGCATAGCTGCAAAACACTAAACAGAATGAAAGTCAAGTTACTGTAATTAGACTAGCTTGCCCAAGGCTAGAGAAAGACTAGCAAAACCTGTGATTCTAGTCCTAAGTAACATCCTCCACATGATAGAGTTTCTTCATACATTTTTAAATTGCGCTTTTAAAGTTTTGTATGTATACATAGAAATGAGTAAGTGTTTCTGTTAGAAAAATGTGTTTTTGTGCATCAAAGTTTTCATTTTCTCTTAAACATACTCCTCTTCCCCTACTACTCACATTTAAAGTATAAACTACAGAGATGAGGTGAGGAAGGGAAGGAAAAAAATGATGAAAGCCATATGCAAAGAGAGCTCTTTCAAAAGCAGTATATACATTTGAAAAGTACATAGATTAAAATATCATACCAAATCATATTCTCTGGAATGTTAAATTAAAAAATCTAGGTGTTGTGTGACTATTATGTGGAAGACAATATACCTCTTTAGGAAAACATCTGATTGAAAAAAGGTGTTTGAACAGCTCATTGAAACAACAACCTCACTGCCATTGAGTTGAGGCTGATTCATAGTGACCTCCTGTGTGTTTCTGAGACTGAAATCCAGTCTTTCTCCCACAGAGCTGCTGGTGGTTCCGAACTGCCAACCAGCTGTGGATCACAGCTCAGTGCGTAACCACTACACCACCAGGGCTCCCTTATTGAAAATAAAGCACACTTAAATGTTTGGCAACGTTTTTATGTTTTCTTTCAAGTCAATAGGTAAAAATATCAACTGAATAATACTTACCTGGCAGGGGAGATACCGTGATCCCAAAGGTAGTTTTCCAGGGTGAGGCTTATCCATTGCATTCCAGATGTGCTGACCCTGCGATTTCCCCAAATGTAGGAAACTCAACTGCATAATTTTTGGTAGCGGGGGACTGCGTTCACACTCTCCCCTAAAAAAAAAAATCAACTGAATAATAAAACAGTTAAACAGTGTATCCAAAACCGTGTTGATGAACATATGACTGTCACCTGAAGACAGATTAGTGGTGGGTAGCATAGTCTCTACCTTTGGGCTGATAGCATTTCCCATCAATGACGTATGTAAAATATATATTTAACACATCAATAACAAGTATGATAACTAAAGAGAATAGTTAAATGGTAAATAACAATTAATTGATTAAGATCCCAGAAGGACTTATCAGATTAAAATAATTTTGTTTTCAACTAAAATTAAAAAGTGAAAGTATAAATTCTACCACAGGACCTGAAAATCAAATATGAAATTAGAAAATGGTAGATGATTAAGAGCTAGGATCCACCTTAGAAAGACTTGGACTTCATATTAGGGAACTCTTGTGGTTTGAATCAATTTAACTCACTAGTCCCTCTCTGGCTGCTTATCTTAAAAATGTGCGGAACAAAACCTACCTCTCAGACTTGTTGCGAAGTTTATGTGACTGAGTCTCCCTGCAGTCCCTTCTAAGCCTACATACATCAGCAGGAGTCAAGTGCAGAATGCAGCCACTGTGCTCAGAGCTGCTCAAACCACGGCATGGATGCTGTGATCGAGTGCAGGGTTCCCTGTTTTGGAGAAGTGGATGAAAGTCAGAAAGCATTCGTTGGGTACCTAGTTCATTGTCTAACAGCAGCCTCTGCTCTGTATCCTCAAAGAACTCTCAAACTAGAAACAAATCGCAATCTGTCCAGAAGTGGGGGTCGCTGTGTTGTTCAAGCTCTGTGAGTCAGTGAGAAACAGTAGTCGGAACCATCTTTCTATCATCGGCTGCATCTAACTCAGTGTTTTCTCAATGTTACTACTCAGCAGATATTTAATGAATGAGTGGAGTAGGTTCTGTCTGGAAAAGAGAAGAATTTGGGAGGATAAGAAAGCTCCCCTTTATATTTAATTTCTTTTTCAGTTTAGAGAGTTGTGCCTGCATGTGTAGCTGCAGGGAGTGTAACCAAGACCGAAAGGTTAGGGTGACAGTGACACAAATTTGAGTCTTCTGTCAGAGAGAACATTCCAACAATTACAGCCACTGAAACTAAATAAACTTACTTAAGAACTAATGACTGCTCCATCATGCAAGTATTCAACAAGAGGCGAGATTGGTCTGTAAGGATACTGGAGAAAGAATCCCTACACTATTTGCCAGGCACTGGGAAGTTGAACTAGATCGGGAGGGGGGAAAACAAAACTTTCCATCTCTGAAACATGAAAACAAGGGTCTTAGTCCTGATATTGGATATAGTCCTGATATCCAATGCCTATATAATAACGGCATTCACACTAGATGCTGAGAAGTCAAAGTGGGTGGTAGCATTTGGTTTAAATAGTCAAAATCAAAAAAGAGAGAAGATGAGATTTTTTAAGTTATTCGTGATTACAAAATTAGCGATGCCTGATGGTGGTATTTACATGGCTACCTCAGAGGAGAGGGACCTGGCAGAAACCTCTACTAAAGACCCAAGTTTCACTGTGGGGGTTGACTGGAGTCTGCTATCCCTTGGATGGTTAATTACATAAAAGAGAATCTTATGGTGGGCTTCACAAGCGAACACAATTGCTTCATAACTAAGAGCCTATGTCGCAAACCCCAGACTCAAATGCAAATCTCCCAAGGCAGTAAATCCCATGTGCTGACCTTGAATGAAATTAATCAAATCACATTAGACCTAGACCAGAATAAAAAGTGCCTGCGTGTCTTCATTATTGGATTCTCTTGTAATCCCTAATACCTACCACCTCATGTTGAATTGATTTAAAGGAAAATACTAGTAACAGTAATGAAGAAGGAAGTCAGGAGAAAACTTGATGTGTTTGAACTGGTGGTGTGGTGTTGGCCAAGAATATTGACTGTATCGTTGATTGCTGAAAGAATAAACAAGTTAGTCTTAGAAGAAATACAACCAGAATATTCCTTAGAAGCAACAATGGTGAGACTGCTCATGTTGGCCATGTCATCAGGACAGATCAATCACTGGAAAGGGACATCGTGTTTGATAGAGAGTCAGTAAAACGGAGTCTCAAGAAAGGGATTGACAAAACAGCCACAGCAAGAGACTCACGCATAGCAAAGACCATGGAAATGGCAGAGGACCAGGAAACATTTTGTTTTGTTCAACTAAGGTCTCCATGAGTCAGAGCTGCCTCAACGCTAAAAATAAGTGCTCGGTCATGGTAGACACCAGGAAGATAATAAATGAATGTCCAAAATAAGATAAACATTGCGCTAGAACAGCAGAGATATTTATTGCTGGAAAATTAATTAAGGTGGCATATCCATTCTGTACTTGGAAATCCTAGAGCTTGGCCTCCGTTGTGTATCTCTGTAGACTTTCAAGGATCCCAGATCACGGTATCCTTTTTTGTGCTGTGTTTGTGTTTATAACTAGGGCAAATTGTCTTTGACCTTAAGGAAAGATTTGGAGAGAAAATGGAAAGTAACTTTTCAGGGAATGTGTGTACTTATCCTCCTCTAAAAGTTGTCTTTCTTTGTACTTAAAAAAAAGTCACAGGATAAAGAAACGTTAGACCTTCTGTTTAGACAGCTTAATTGAAATCACAGGATTCTTTGCCTAGCACCATACTCTTTTTGATGTTTGTTATGCTGTAAGGGCACTTTCAGACCCTCTATAAGCAAAGTTAGCCCAAGCTTACAGCACGAGTAAAAGAGAGGTACCAGTTGTCCAAAGCAAAGACCAATAGATGCCAAATAGACTGGATACAAGGAAAAGCAAGTGCCACAGTGGACAGGAAGTGGGAGCACACTAACATCAATTGATACCCAGCCCCAGGGAGTGCATGAGAACACACCAACCCGAAATAAAGTTCACACAGGGTATGAGGAAAGCCACACATAAGGTTGGTTTAAGCTAGGATGTACCTCCACTTGATCAGTGACATTTGTTTGCTATGTTCCCATCCATGCAATTACTTCAGCTGGTGTTGGAGAGTAGACTATTTTTCAAATAAACAAGAAGTTAGGGTGAGCTGTCAAATTGAACTCGATCTAAAAATAAAATACAGTAATTTATTATAATATTTGTTTTTTATCATTACGTTTTTATGGTATCTTTTCATGTGTTTACTTATAACACCGCATTTTTTATAAATTGAAGTATGAGCTATTTAAAGCAATATTGGTAAAAGTCATTTTTTGTTGTGGGAGATCAATAGAATTTGTACACTGATTGTTGAAATAACTAAATTCACTGGCTTTTTTTTTTGGTCATTGGTGTAGAATACATGGGATTCTTTTCTAGAAAACGTGCTATATAGTAAAGCTTTTATACGTCACTAAAACTTTTATAATTGCATTCTGTTAAAATAGTATATGGTGTTTTTGTGTTCAATAGCTAATGTTAGGTCAAAAAACAAGACAAAAAATAAAGAAAACCAACCCTCGCTGCCAGTTCATACTGACTCATAACAAGCCTCTAGGACAGGATAGAACTGCCCCTGTAGGTTTCTGAAACGGTGACTCTTTTCAGGGCTAGAACGCCTCGCCTTCTCCTGCAGAGAGGCTGGTGGTTTTCAAACTGCTGACTTTGTGGTTAGCAGACCAACACGTAACCTCTACACAACCTGGGTTAGTCACCTTTAAAAAACAGTTGCAGATAGGAACTGGAAACACAGGGAATCCGGGACAGATGATCCCCTCAGGACCAGTGGTGAGAGTGGCGATACCAGGAGGGTGGAGGGAGGGTGGGGTGGAAAGGGGGAACTGATTACAAAGATCTATATGTGACCTCCTCCCTGGGGGATGGGCAACAGAAAAGTGGGTGAAGGGAGACTTTAGACAGTGTAAGATATGACAAATAGTAATCATTTATAAATTATCAAGGATTCATGAGGGAGGGGAGAGCGGGGAGGGAGGGGCAAAATGAGGAGCTGATGCCGGTGGCTTAAGTGGAGAGCAAATGTTTTGAGAATGATGAGGGTAACGAATGTACAAATGTGCTTTACACTATTGATGTATGTATGGATTGTGATACGAGTTGTATGAGCCCCCAATAAAATTATTTTTTTAAATACCAGCTGCATCATAGCTAGCTAAAGACACACATACATATACATATATGTACACACGTAGCTCACATATCCCTTTCCAATGCATTAGTAAACAGAGGCGAGGGCATCACAGATTCCCAGTGTTTGGGGCCCTCACATGCCTTAATCTGGCTCTGAATAATCGTTCTATGGTTTTTAGTGGCTGTATTCATTGTTGCTTTGCCTCCAACTTTTGATTAAATTAAGGTAAAAAAGAGCGATCCCTGTGTTTTGAGTATAATCCTATTTGGGCATGAGTTGTTCTGTTATATTCATGTAGATAGATTCGTGTGGAGCTCCTCTTGAGTTGATCAGTCTTCTGCAATAGAGAAGAGACTCAGCAAGCAAGCAGGGCAGAGATGGGATCTAAGAGATGCTGAGCTGAACGGAGGTCTCCAAGGATCCCAGGAACAAAAGCAAAGGAGGCGGGGCTTTTCCTCTAGAGCAGGGCTTGGCGAACATTTGAGATGCAAGAGCCCATCCTGTCCTCCACAACCATTTGAAAAGCATCCAAGTGCCATAAGTATATTTCTACAAACAAATGAAATCACCATTAACTGAATAAAGACCCTTGACACGAAACTATGACCGTTTTATTTTCACTTCCAGTTTTACTTCAGCACGACATGTCTGTATCAAAAGAGCTGCAACGTGACTCAAGAGCCACAGTTTGCTGACCCCTCATCCAGAGCCCACCGAGAGAGCGGAAGCTTTTCCTTCCGGCCAACACTCGGAAGTTGGACTTCTAACCTCCCAAATCGTGAGCCAATAGATGGCTATTTGTTGAAACCATTCATTTGTGGTATGTCTGCTAACTACAACACCCTGAGTTTTCCATCCAGAGTTGCATGTGGAAGCAACACCCAAAGTTTAACACAGAAGGGAAGTGATACGTGAAAATTCCATTTTAAAAATTAACCAATAAGAGAAAGCCTGAACACCACAGACCCCAGGGCTCCATTATGCCTTCAAGAAAAACCAGGATCTAACTGTTCACTCAGAAGTGTTCCACCCCAGGCCATCTCAGCAGCCCAACATTTCAAGTCTATTATTCGAGGAGTGGTTGGGAACAGTGCCCAGTCCCGTTTCCCACGTCGAAGCACATTTCCCCAGCACCTCAGTGCACTGCAGAAGAGTCAGCCCAGCTGCCAACACAAGTAAGTGCAGCCCGGCCAGTAGAAGAGCGACATCCTCCCAGGCTATCGGAGTTGAGACCGAGAGAAGCTAAAATGAAAAGTGTTTCTCATCGTTTAGAGAAAACTCGGCAGAAGAGTAAAGAGAACAACCCAGACCTCAAACAAAGGAGGCAGCAGGCACAGTCATGTATCACCTGAATGGTCAAGCTCCTTGGCAGCATCAGGAATGGAAATGCTGTCTCAGGTCCACGGCTGTGACTTGCACCTGAGCGACCCTTCTGAACGAACACCAGAGCCCATGCCAAGTCACTGGCAGATGCAGCGCTCTAGCCTCTATTTAATTGTTGCATAAACTTGCTGGGGGAGGTGGGGAATGCTATAGTGCTTAAGTCTCACGCCCTTACCTATGCGACTGCTTTTTGGCTAGTTGGTTTTGCTACCCAGCTCCCTCCGTTTGCCAAATGTTGTTAAATTAAATTCCGGCTCAAAGACTGCTTAGTCTATAATCCACAATCCATTTTTCATTTAACTTCTAAACATTAAGATAAATAGAAGGCTCATCGGTAAACATTGTGACAGTTATCTTTTTAGCTGTCATTTATATAAAGTTATGCACTTCTCTCTCTAAATCATGCTCAGGGAGATCACTTGTTCAATATAAACATATTTAGCAGAATCCTGTCATTTCCTTGTATGTATATTCATTTGTGAATGACTCACTTCATACATCTTCATAAACCTGAGAAACTGTCTTTTGAGTTATCCACACATTCAGGCGGTGAGGCTGGCAGATTGAAAAGCTGACAATGTATGCAGGGTCAGCACTGGGAAAGAAGGGAGCTGAAAGCCATGGCTCTGGGATCGTTTTAATCTGTCTTTGGGTACAAGAAATGTCACAGAGGTTCACCTGAAATGAAATTATCCCTTTCTCTTAGCTTGTTTTGTACCACCTAATCCTCTAACTCTTTATTAAACATTATCTTTTCCATCTGCTCTAGTAAATGTTCAACACCTTGTGGACGAACTCTGGGCTGATTAGTTTTTATGGGCAACATGATCTCACTTTTATGCACATACTTAGGATTATCTCAAGGACAAAGAGGATGAACAATCCATTAACTATAATAAGCAACTACACATCTCAAGGTAGCAACAGCATATATTTATTTGATTTCAAAAGAAAAACTCGAATTAAAACTTATCTGTCCAAAAATGCCTAATTTCCAACCCACAGAAACAACATTTTCTGTTCTCCATGCTCCGGTGAGCGGTCAGACTAGAAATCACATCTCTGTCCCACTCAATCAGACTTTCCAGCCCTTAAATCTTATTTTAAGATCTGACACTACAGCAGGTAAAAGATCCTTTTGAAACCCTTCTTCCTGATGATCTGTGGGCGAAGAGTGCAGAGCACACGTGCACTTGCCTTTTGAAAGAAAAAGACACTTGCTTTTGTAGCAATCATGTCTCCTGTTACTCTAGAGCTATTAAATATCTGTCACTGAAATAGTGATAAAGGGTCAGTCGTGAAAATTTAGTCAAAAAGACAGGGCTATCTGAGAAAACCAATTCTTCAGAGTTCTAGTCTGTGCTAATTATAGGTATCCCTGGATGGGACAAAATGGTAAAACATGTGGCTGCTCGCCTAAAGGTTGGAGGTTCAAGTCTACCCAAAGGTGCCTTGGAACAATGGCCTGGCAATCTATTTCTTAAAAAACCAGTTTTTGAAAATCCATGGAGCAGAGTTCTTCTTTGAGACCCATGAGACCACCACGATGGGGAGTCGACTCATCTCAACAAGGATTTATTGCAGTTTAGTTTAGTTTCATTAAAAACATCAAAATAGTATTGTGATTTATTTCAATATGGAATTCCTCACCGAATAATCCATTTGAAACTCATTTTCCCACCTCCACGCTCAAACATGAGCATTATTGTGGAAGTCTTTGCTTACTGAATTTTCATTGAGTCCCTTTGAAATGCTCATCTCTCTGTACACCTCTGCCACACTGTGAAACTCACTTTGTTTCCTTGGCTGACCTTTCCAATAAGGGACTTGCTTTTTCTGTGACTATAAAGCTTTATGATCCTATAGTAATCGCAATGATGATGGCATCTGATCATACTGTATATCTTAATGACAAGACATACCTGGCCACATGTCTTCACAGCTTACTGAGCTCATTGATGAGGGCTGTCAGGTTGCCTCCGTGCTCTTGTATCTCCAGGTAATTAAAAACTCGCTTCTTTAGCAGTTTGAACTTTGTTTTGCAGTGAATTGGAAATATCGCATGCTGCAGGAAGAGAAAATACACCAGTCACCTGCTTAGCTTCCTACAGCAAAACGTGTGAAAAACAGGTACAGGAGTTCATCGTGGACCCGGAGAGAGGGCTCTCAAGCTCGTGCATATGTTTCCTTAATCCTTACGCTTTGCGTTGCTGAAGGAACGAATATCAAAATGAAGAGCTGAGTGTGGCCTTCAAACTGCAGTTCAGGCCCTTCCTTTACAGGTCAAAGTCAAGGCAAAGGTTACCTAAAGAGGCCCAGGCTATCCCAGAAGAATATACAGCCAACAATGCGGGGCTTTGGCCAGGGGAAGAGGAGCAGTGAGGGTAGAGAAAAAAAAATTACTTTTCACTGTGTATTCTTTTGTTTTTTCCATTTGCACATTTTACCTGATGTGCAATTCCTTAAAAAAAAAAATACACTGAATGTTAACTAAACCGTGTACTCCCCAACTGAGCATTGTCGCAGCATCCACTTATTCCAAAGGTCAGCACTTGGCACTGCAGCCAAGGCTGCCTTTCCAAGATGCAGCCCTTCCCTATTTTGATCCTACTCCCTGCTGGGAGTCACCCCTCTCTCTTGTCCCCACGACCTTAGTCAGTGCCCTCCGATTTTCACCCTGTCACAGCAAGCTCCCAAAAAACCACCTGACTCGATGACCAGAAATGAGAAGTCACAGCTCTGCTGGCATACACTGACATTGAAAACACAAGGTCAGGTTGAAGCAAACCCAAGAGGATCATCTCTTTAAAACTCTTCTTTAAGTGAAAACTTGCAAACAAATGTCCCTAGGAAGACAGTCCTTTGGGGAAAATGTCTATATGTGCTGTCGGTTGGGAGAAGAAAATGCTCTAGGTAGGGAAAGTAAGGAGTGCGGCAGAATGGTTATTGACGATGTGGATCCTC